>NC_051186.1:51420707-52020707 GCF_013339695.2 Rhipicephalus sanguineus
CTCGCCGCTAGCAGACGACAGGGCGCGGAAGGATACACTTAGATGTGCTTGCCCTCCTGATTGGTTGAGAAGGCCTGTAGCTTCCACAGTGCTGCACGGAACTTCTGGAACAGAGTATAGTATGTTTTATATTGTTTAATTTTCAGTGTATATTACCAAGTTTGTTCATATAACTGTCTCAAAACCCCCTATGTAATGCCCAAATGGGCCTTTAGGGTATATGAATAAAAAAATGAAAAAAAAAAACCTTGCGCAGCCAGGTTGAAATCCTCACCATAGAAGAATTATGCTATTGGTCATAGATTGATGAAGCACAGCACAGTAGGGTGATTCCACGAGAGATCGAACATGCCTGTCCGGTCGCAATTTTTGTTTTGCCTGGGTTTTTTATATGTTATGTGGGCACGTTCAAAGTGCACGGAACCGAAATTTTATTTCCAAGAAACGCTCCCAGTGCACCAAAAATTATTTGAAGGTGGCGGCGCGGGCCTCCTGTTTTTGCTCACTGCAATGTTTTCGGATTTCACAGCCGAATTTAGCGCGAACTATAAATGATGTGTCGAAAATTTTTTTTGCTGGTTTTAATACGCATTACTGTGAATTACATCCATGCTTTTTTTATGCTGTCCTCAAAAAGAAGAAAATGTGAAAAAATGGCAAACACGGCCGAAATCAAAAAGGGTCCCAAGTTTGAGGCGCCTTGGCGCCTTTGCTATTACAAACAGAAACTTGAAAACAATGTCAATATAGAAAAGAGCATTTGCAACATTTATATGGGAAAATAATTTTCCTACAGGCAGCGCAAAAAAAGAAAAGAATAGTTAAAAGAGCGAGTTTTTTCAAAAAAGTACATTTTCAAAAATAAAATAAAAAAAAACTCCGGTCTCAATTTTGATGAGAATTTTTTATCGAAGAGCGCTTATGTCAGTGAACACACGGTTTTTAATATCATATGTCCTCATTTGCTTTGTTTACGAGATATAACTGGCCAAAATGACCCTTGCAGTGTGTGCTCACTTCAGTGCGACTGATGGTTGTTATCCAGCTTGCATTGTGCGTAAATCTCAGTTTTAATTATTCTACTGCAGCAAAATCTTGCTCTGGTGGCTTTTCGTCAAGAAAAATGTTTTCTCAGATTTTATTTGTGTCTAGCGTGTGCAAAAGTGGGCTGCTGCCGCCCTCTAAATGGCTAACGTGTACACAGTTTGCAGCCTACAACCTCGCCTAGAATCATCAGAGGAAAGGTGGGCGCACTTGTTCAAGATATCAATCGCTTCTTCTTCCTGAAGAAATGCCTGGTCTACCTCATCGCGGTTAGATGTAGACAGGTTTTCCTTGAGGAGCGTAAAGCAATGCAAGCAGACTTCGCAGGTGTCGCGAAGATCCTCAGCCTATGACAGTAGCTTCCGGAGGTAGGCAACAACAAAAAGAGCAAAGAAAGAAAATTTGCGCAACGAAATTTTCCTCAGCAATCTTCTTTTGTGAACGCGTAAATACTCGGCCCAGAATAATAGGACCTAGCCATGGGCAGCGGGCATCGCGTGTAGTGAACAGCTAGACCTAGAGCAAGTCGAAGCGTTTATACTGAACGGCGCTGCACAAATTATCTCACATCTGCGCAGCTGTCATGAATGCGTTTCAAGAACTGCTCACGGTTTAACATTTTATGACTAAGGGTGTCTAAGCGCTTTGGGCTGTAATAATTAATTTGTAGGGCACACTCATTGTCAAAACTAGGGTAATGTCCGTCTGGCGCCACCAATGACCTCTGCTGTCCTCGACGTGGGGAAAGCACTTAAGTAAAGTAGCAACAAAACATCATCATTGGGCAGCTTCGGCCACTCATGCGTAATCATGCTGCACCGCACGTTTGGCTGTTGAAACGCTGAGGTAAAGGTCGAGATGATAGAGGAAGATGTTATCTGCGACGCCGAAAACATGTGATAGCGGAAGTGAAATAAACGCTCGGAAATGATTGAGCTAACTTTTACAAAAGTTGTTTAGGCACAGTGTGCGTCGGATGGGGAAGATGTTAGAGCGTACAATGCACGTAATGGAAGGGAAGCAAGCAGGCAGTGAGAGAAAACAACTGCAATACAGCGCGCCTGCTGATTGTGGCATTTAGTTACAGATTAAGTTGGCCTTCGCTGCATACAGATGCTTTATTCTGTGTGCAAGGAGAGTTTTGACAAAGTGACCTAAACCATGTGTTCGCGATGTCTCGCGTTCTTCTGATTAGCGAATACAGGCGGGGTAAGTTGAGGTTATAAGCTGCAAACTGCGTACGCGTTAGGCCTTTAGAGAGCGGCAGCAGCCCACCCCCGCATACGCTAGACACAATTAAAGTTTGAGAATACATTTTTCTTGACGACAAGACACCAGAGCAAAGTTTTACTGCAGGAAAATAATTAGAACTAGATTTACGTGCGATGCAAGCTGATGACAACTATCAATCGCACTGAAGTGAGCGCACACAGCAAGAGTAATTTTGGCCCGTTAAATCTCATGAACAAGGAAATGAGGACGTACATATTAACATGGTGTTTTCACTGACATAAGCGCTCTTCGATAAAAAATGTCGTCAAAATTAAGGCCTGAGTTCTTTTATCTTTTGAAAATGTACTTTTTTGAAAAAAAACTCGCTTCTTTAACTATTTTCTTCTTATTTTGCGCTGCCTTTCGGAAACGATCTGCCGCATAAATGTTGCAAAGGCTCCTTCAATACTTGACACTTTTTTGAAGTTTCTGTGTGAAATAGGAAAGGCGCCAAGGTGCATCAAACTTAGCAAACTTTGTTGATTTGGACCGGGTTTGCCACTTTTTTTCACATTTTTTTTCCTTTTGAGGACGGCATAAAAAAGCATGGACACAGTAATGCATATTAAAACCAACAAAAAAATTTCGACACATTATTTATAGTTCGCGTTAATTCGGCCGTGAAATCCGAAAACCATTGCAGTGAACAAAAACAGGAGGTCCGCGCCGCGACCTTCAAATATTTTTTGGCACGCTGGGAGCGTTTCTTGGAAATAAAATTTTCAGTTCCGTGCACTTTGAATGTGCCCACATAACATATAAAAAACCCAGGCAAAACAAAAATATCGAACGGACAGGCATGTTCGATCTCTCGTGGAATCACCCTTTAGAAGGCGACAGCAGCCCACTTTCGCACACGCTAGGGGCAAATAAAATCTGAGAACACATTTTTCTTGACGAAAAGCCACCAGAGCAAGATTTTGCTGCAGTAGAATAATTAAAACTGAGATTTACGCACAATGCAAGCTGATAACAACCATCAGTCGCACTGAAGTGAGCACACACTGCAAGGGTCATTTTGGCCAGTTATATCTCGTAAACAAAGCAAATGAGGACATATGATATTAAAACCGTGTGTTCACTGACATAAGCGCTCTTCGATAAAAAATTCTCATCAAAATTGAGACCGGAGTTTTTTTTTTTTTTTTTTTGAAAATGTACTTTTTTGAAAAAACTCGCTCTTTTAACTATTCTTTTCTTTTTTTGCGCTGCCTGTAGGAAAATTATTTTCCGTATAAATGTTGCAAATGCTCTTTTCTATATTTGACATTGTTTTCAGTTTCTGTTTGTAATAGCAAAGGCGCCAAGGCGCCTCGAAATTAGGACCCTTTTTTGATTTCGGCCGTGTTTGCCATTTTTTCACATTTTCTTTTTGAAGACAGCATAAAAAAAGCATGGATGTAATTCACAGTAATGCGTACTAAAACCAGCAAAAAAAAATTTTCGACACATCATTTATAGTTCGCGCTAAATTCGGCCGTGAAATCCGAAAACATTGCAGCGAGCAAAAACAGGAGGCCCGCGCCGCCACCTTCAAATAATTTTTTGGTGCACTGAGAGCGTTTCTTGGAAATAAAATTTTCGGTTCCGTGCACTTTGAACGTGCCCACATAACATATAAAAAAACCCAGGCAAAACAAAAATTGCGACCGGACAGGCATGTTCGATCTCTCGTGGAATCACCCAGTAGATGGTGACGCAACCAGCGATACATACGCTTCTGAGCAGCTTGACAAGCGTTTTGTGTCTATCTGCGTCCCCGTCTACTGCATTGTAGTTGATTTGCACGTTAGTTCATTATTACCGATGCATTTATTAACAGAAAATGTACGAGGCGACCAGTGCGTTAAAAGCAGGCGAATTTTTATGGCGGCAGGCGATTGAACAATCGGTTCAAGCGATGACCTCGCGATATTAACATTTGGGGTTTTACGTGCCAAAACCACGATATGATTATGAGACACGCCGTAGCGGAGGGGCTCCGGAAATTTTGGGGATCTGGTTTTCTTTAACGCGCACTGACATCGCACAGCACCAGGCTTAAATGACACAAATAGAGCAACTACTAGAAGTGTATAACAAAACATCACAGAAAAGCAGATACTACCTGTAGCAGAATCCATACTTGCCTATCAGACAACTTTCTCGTACTCATCACTGCTGTGTAAACACGCCACCCGGGCTGCCTTACCTGCAAATGTCATCACACAATAAGATCACATAGTTACGCAATTTGGCGAGTTGAACTCACCTAGGCATCCGCTGAGACGCACGCTTGTGCTTTACAGTCGCCGTCGTCGTCAGACAGGGCACTGGGCGGTGGACTGTCTGAGTAGATGCACTCGACTGAACCACGCAATAACCGTGAGTAATCAAGAAACGTGGAAAGCACGCCGATCACGCAGCGCTGAGCGCGCAGACAAAGCGACGAGCCCGTTGAGGCTACGACGACACACCACAGAACACCAACACAAAATCTTGACACACCTTGAGCCGCCCATTCCATCCCACACGCGATACACTTCCAGTCGACGACTGACAACGATGATTGGCACACATAATATCAATAAACACCGCAAATATACAAGCGCGGAACGAAGTTATCACGGCACCACCTTCGATTCCCCACGCCGGTACATTTTTTTTTTATCGCGCTGAACGTGGTCCCGCACGCGTGGTTTTGCTTTGAAGGGATTGGCTCCCGCGCGGCGGGTGATTTGAATTTAGTTGCGTTATATCTCTAATTATCAACTGACAGCAATGATGACCCCACGTAATATCAACAAACATTATATGTATACAAGCACGGAGCAATTTTGTTGTGGTAGGATTTGTTTTGTCGAAAATTGTTTTTTTGTGTGTGTGGTCCCGCACGCACGTCTTTGGCTTGACGTGATTGGCTCGAGCGAGGCGGGTGATTTGAACTGAGTTACGGAGTGCACACTCCTCCTTGCGTTTTCTGTTCTCGCTCTTCCCCCCTTCTTTATCCTACTCTTACGCGCCTTTGAGGCCCGTATTTAGCTGTCTCCTGCAGGGGCGGCGCCAGGATTTTTTTATTGGGGGGGCACCCACGACAAGTGGGTGCCTTCAGGGGGGCAGGGAGGCTGGGAACATATGCATTGTATTTTGACTATGCTTGCTCTTGGGGGGGCAAAGGGGGGGCAGGCGGAAATTTTGGGGGGGCTAGAGCCCCCCCAAACCCCCCACTGGCGCCGCCCCTGGTCTCCTGACAGTTTGTTTACACTCTTGCGGCGCTGACTTCTCCCGCGACCGTGCGCCCGTCACGAGATACGAGATGCTGCTGGCATCCTTCTCTCCCCTGCCGACCCGCTTGACTACTACTCTCCTTGGGGGCGGCCCGCGCCGCGGCTTTCTGCTGCCGAGGAACCAGTTCGTGCTTGCGCGATGCGAGGCCGTTCACGGAGGAAGGGTTCTGGGCCTTCACGAAGTACTTGCAAAAGTGCGGAAGGAGGTTTGGTTCCATCTCTTCCGTGAGCGGTATCGCCTAGGCGCGAAGAAGTTTCTCGAAGACTGGCACCGACCGGCAGTGACCTATAGTGAGTCCAGGGGGCAACTAACCATCCAGCTATGATGGCGGTACATCTAGCAACACGACTCGGCGAGTCGCCACTCGTTTGCATGGTTTGTTTACGCCCGGCGCGCCTTCGCGTCCGTGCACGCACTCGCGCGGCGCGATTTGTTTACGTTTTGCTCGGTGGCTTCCTTCTCTCCTTCGGGGGTTCCCTCCTTCCCGAGGCGCGCGCCCCCTTCCTTCTCGCTCCTCACGGTGTGAGGAGGCGCTCGCATTGTTTCCCCCTCCGCCCCGAACTCGTTTCCTCCGCTCGCCGCGCTTTCAGCGTGAGTGCATTTGTTGTCGTCTGCTCGCGCACCCTTTTTGCGCGAGCAATTCAAGCCGCTCGCTGGCCGGAAACCAGCAGGCACAACTTTGCTACGTTTGTCTCGTGCACGACGATCTTTTTCGTCGCGACAGACCGTAGCGTACCCGTTAGCGTAGAACGGGAACCGAGGGGCCGCGAGAGATCTTGCGTCTGCTCGGCGCTTCGCGCTGAGCGGGCGCGGCACCCTTGTCCGGGGAGGACCGTTCGCTCAAAACAAAAAGATCCCGCTCTGTAACCCGGGGCGGGAACCCTACCAGAGCGGACGTATTTGGATGATGAGGGGTTGATGAGTGTTATAAACTCTGGGACATGGTGCTTTCGAGTGCCAAGCTCCCCTTCCTTTCTGACAACGGTAGAGTGCGACCATCCTCCTCTTTTTTTCCCCTTCACCCTCCTACCTCTCTCTTTCATGCCCCTACCCTTGTCGGCCTGTCCTGTGCGACGCTTCAGGACGCGCTGCATCTCCCAGGCTGTGACGATCGCCGCCGCTCTGCCCTCGCTCTACCCTCGCTACTGCTACGTTACTCTGCTTCCTTCATGACGCGAGCCTAGTCTAGCGGCTTTGAAACGCACCAAGAACACACTCATACATGCGCACGAAACGGTCCGTTATCGGAAGGATCATAAATAGCGATGGAAAAGAACAAAAAGCACACCAGTAGAGGCTCATCGCGAAGCGTCATTCGCTAACCCCACTTTTTTAAATGCGAAGCATTTCTTAGCGAACTTCTGCGATTTTGAGCGTATCTATCTATCTATCTATCTATCTATCTATCTATCTATCTATCTATCTATCTATCTATCTATCTATCTATCTATCTATCTATCTATCTATCTATCTATCTATCTATCTATCTAGCCGCCTACGACTTTGTGCTCTCCTGGCCGTTTCGTTAATCGGATGTATACCAAAATTGGTGTGGCATAACATGACCTTATTACGAACATAAATGACAGGTCATAGCATGAAAATCATGACATGCATGTCATGAACAGCATGATTTACATTCCACGGCCTTGGGGCTCTTGCGACCGTACCGTTAGTTTCATATATACCAAAATTGGTATGGCGTGACAAGAGTCCATGACAAACATAATGACAGGTCCTGACATGCAACTCATGACCCGCATGTCATGTGCAGCATGATTTACGTGACATGGTCTCGGGGCGCTCGCGGCCGTTTAAATGAATGGATATATACGAAAACTGGTATGAGGAGACATTTCTGTATGACAAACATAACTGACACGTGGTAACATGAAAATCATGACATGCATGCCATGTACGACATGATTGACATGTTTTGCTCATGGCGCACTCGTGGCCTTTTCGCTAGATTGATATGCACCAAAACTGGTATTGCGCGACGCGACTGCATGACGAACGTAAATGAGAGGTGGTAACATGAAAATCATGACATGCAAGTCATGTACGACATGATTTACATACCAAGCTCATGGTGCCCTCGCGGTCGTTTCTCTAGACTGATATACACCAAAATTGGTGTATATCATACAGGCGACGCGCCTGTATGACGAACATGAATGACGGGTGGTAGCATGAAAACCATGATATGCATGTCACGTATGTCATGATTTATATGTCACGCTCATGGTGCATTCGCGGCCGTTTCGCTAGCTTGTCATACACCAAAATTGGTATTGCCTGATGTGACTGTTGTTGTTGATGATGATGATGATGATGTGACTGTATGACGAACCTAAGTGACAGGTGGTAACATGAAAACCTCACTCAACTTCACTTCGTTTTCTCACCCACACATGGCTATGCTATATATACATGGCTGTGCTACACATGGCTTCGCCTATACGTGACGCCAAGTGACATGAGACGACGACAGCATACGATGACGACAGCCCTGGCCTCTAAAGCGCTCTGCACTTTAAAAATTACAACATCTCCCGCTAAAGGGGACCATGAGGCGATGCGAAGCCGGAGCACTTGCACGATCGCGTTCCGTTGGCGTTCGTTGGGCATGCTACCGACCTCGCGTCGTGGAACCCGAAGAGGAACTCTACGCGCGTCGTGTCTTCCCTCTAGCCTGGCCGTTAATTCTCTCAGGGCGAGCGGTGAACGCGGTCGTCAGGCGCGAGAGGGGGGGGGGGGAGCGAAGAAGAGGAGGGAGAGGGGGAAGAGACGCGCATGCGCTCATCGCGGCGTTGCGCAGGAGAGGGGCACACCATCTCCCGCTAAAGGGGGCCATGAGGCGATGCGAAGCAGCGTTTCGGCATGTCGAGCCCGCGTTTCAGAGGGGGAGTGGACAGAGGGAGGAGAGAGGGGGAAAGGGAGAGTGGGGGGAGGTCTGTGGAGAGGATTTGCGCATGCGCAGTAAGGGTGGTCACGCCGCACACAGTTTGAGCCCCGCCATAAGATGCTTCGCAACTAAAAATGCCATTAACGAAGAGAAACCATGCACATGAATATATATATATATATATATATATATATATATATATATATATATATATATATATATATATATATATATTAGAGCTGTGCGAATAGCAAAATTTTGGGTGCGAGGCGAATTCGAATATTGAAGTGTGAGTGCGAATCGAATCGAATGTTTTTCGAATACTTCGAAGCGAAATTGCAGAAAAAAAAGTTGAGAGGATTCCTAAGCATATTCTTATGAGATAGCAACATGAAAGTGTTTCTTTTCACTAGGTTGATGAAGCACTGGCGGGGTGGTGTTTCATAGTTGTCTTATCAAGAATGAGGCAATGTAGAGGCCGAATTATATTTATGTACATGGTTTGGTGCGCACCAAAGTGTTGCCGATAACACTTTACACGTGATAGGCGAAGATGCCGTTTCCTCAGCCTCTCCTCCTCTTTCTGTGGAACTTCTGTGGAAGCCCAACTGATGAGGCGGACAAGTTCCAAATCTGCCTCCTAGACGTCTATATTATAAGAACATCTGAAATTTTGGATGCTAAAAAGCTTCGGCTTCCGATTTTTCACATTTCGTGCCCCAATTTCAGGTCCAAAACAGCATTAATTGAGCCCCCACCTCTGCCACATTTTTCTTCTCCATGTTGGAACCAGCGTTTTCTTGAGTTACGGTAATGCATTTGCGACCGTAACGGAGCTTGAATGGCAGCTTTGCCGCAATACCAGGGTGTGATGAGGTGAAGCATATTGAAAATCTAGGGACCACTTCCAATCGGACGTTGACTGCTTCTTGGCAAAGTTCGACCGTAACGGAGCTTGAAAGGCAGCTTTGCCGCAATACCGGGCTGTGATGAGGTGAAGCATACTAAAAATCTAGGGACCACTTTCAATCGGACGTTGCCTTTTGGCAAAGTTCGACCGTAACGGAGCTTGAAAGGCAGATTTGCCCCGATACGAGTGTGTAATGTGGTGAAGCATATTAAAAATTTGAAGGGGTCACTTTCAATCGGGTGTTGACTGTATTTGTTTTTGGGAAGTTCGAATAGTTCGAATAGTAAAATTCCAGTGCAAATCGAATCGAATAGCAAACACTATTCGAAAAATATTCGAAATTTCGAATATTCGCACACCCCTAATAGATATATATATATATATATATATATATATATATATATATATATATATATATATATATATATATATATATATATATATATATATATATACTTATAACACGTTCCCCGTGCTTTCCGCCAAAGCACCTTGCCTAAAAAAGTAGCTTGGTAACGACGAGGGTTCTTTGGTTTGAAAATAACTCGAAAGGAAGCCACAACATTAATTAGAACTTAAGTAGAACACTAATTAGAAATGGAAGCCAACTTTTACGACTTTTAAGTGGCACATTATACAAGGAGACTCTTTCCGTATTTGAAAAAACTGACACATGTCTGTTGGCATTTAGGTAAGTTATTGCCGTGTTTGAGTAAAAGGGCAGGCATCCTTAAATTTTACGAACATTTTGTTCGTAGATTTTAAGGAAATTTCTTTCAGTGTAGCCGATGTCCTTGTGTCTGAGTAGCGGAAGCGCCAGCAACTGTAGTGTAATTGTTCATAATTTCAAAAACACTGCAACACTCGTCTAAAGAATCTTGCGTGACGGAATCGTGAAAATAGGGTCTTTATAGGGTTACAGACATACCCAGAGCCGGACTACGTATTTCCAATAGCTAGTGCTTCTTATGGTTAAGATGGTACCTATGGCAGTGTCTGATTCCGGACAGTCGACGTGAACAGCTTAGAAGACGGCATCGAGCCCGAGTCACCCGGAAAATGGGACACGCCCTCATCCCATCGGCGCGACTTGACGCCACCTCGCGTCCAGTCAAATCGCTGTGCTTTTAAATTATTTCGCGTTAAAACTTGTAAAAAGCTGAACTGAGCTGAAGTTAAGCGAGTCACGAACCCTGGTGATGTCTCCCTTTGAGATGGCGGCCTACTACGCCTCCTGTTCGACCACCATGTGGTCTGGACAACACAGTAGTCTGCATCGTGTTTGTCTCCGACGTTCCCTTCACCGAGTTGTCTCACGAAGAATCTCACGTGGCTGCCGGCTATGTCACAATAGCCGCTGTCCGCTCATGTACCTATTTGCCGTATTCAGCAAGCATTGGAACACGTTCATACATACATACATATTCATTCGTGACGCAGGTGTGGAAGAACAGCGCGCAGTTCGAGGCACTGACTCCAGAGGAGATGCGCTCCATCCTGGAAGACGACCGGCTGAACGCGCCGAGCGAGGTGGAGGAGACCTTCGAGGCCATCCTCAAGTGGGTCTCCGCCGACGTAGCCACGAGGAAGGGATACCTCGCCAAGTTCCTGCCTCTCGTTCGCTTTGTACGGTGCAGCGTCACGTAAGTAGCACGCTCGACATTAGCCACGCGTCTATACGCGATAGCAAGTTTGATTGATGGACGCCGTTATCTCGATATTTAACAGATATTTTTTAGTCGTCATACTAAGAATGTCACGAAATGCCGAAAGTGTCTGTGCAGCCCCGTTCGAGTCTAAGCAGTAATACAGTAATACCGTTCGTTCAGTTGACACAGATAGAGAGCGGCGATGTTAACAACCCTAAATGGCGGGGCTAAAGCGGATCCGTAAGATAATGTAAACACGAACGTGGTTCTTTAATCGGGGGAAGAGTAGCTATGACGCAGCATCAAGTCACCGTTTGACAAGACCACCCTTGCCAAAAGAGGGGAAATAACCCAACGGAGTGCGGGGAACTCTACCATCAACATGTGATTATGTAATGTTATGAAGATAAGCCCTGTGCTAAACGACTTGGGTAATGGTAGTTTTACGGAATGTCACTCGTGCGTTCTTGCAGAGAGTTCGAGAAGGTTGTTACCCACCCCAAAATCCAGGGTGACGAAGGCAGCCTGAACGTGCTGAACATCATCTATCAGGTTAGTCAACTCGTTTCAGTGCTTAGCGGGCGCGAATGACTGACTCCTTCTGATTTACAGGCTTATTAGTCTGTATCTTGCGAAACGGAGATAGACAAAATTCACAGCATATCCACGGGTGAATGATGAAGAGCTTGGGCGAAGCTCCTGAAGCAATCATGGTTACACCGTGAAATCTTCAGTGCTTTCACCCAGCAGTAATCAAAGCGATAGCCCAGTACATCATCAAAGATTTGACAAACACAGTTAGGTTCTTCTTTGTTTGTTCCACTCGCCTCGCTGGTTGCGCGACATTTGCTGCTGCCGCCAAGGAGGCCGAAGGCGAGAACTTTTCATCTGCTGGCACCTTGAGGAAACGACCGCTCCGACATCAACTGGATAGAGACGTTTATTCGTTTCTCTTCTCCCCCTTCCTGTCCCTGCACCCCTGCTTTTATTCCCTGTCTCCCCATTCAAACACTCTTACAGTCCAATCGGAAAGCAGGAGTAACTCTCTCCTTGTCTCCCGGTCGGCTGCCGCTGAACGCACCAGGCCCGGATTCCTCCTCGCCACCTCCTCGCAGGAATACCGCCTCTCGCCCGCTCGTCGGTCGCCGCCGCCGCTCATTTCCATTTCACCCCGGTTTCCAGAATGTTCGGCCTCAGGCGTTGACGGGTCGTCAATACAATAGGCCCGTGCATCACTGCCGCTGCCTTTGGCTGTCACAGCGAAGGCGCAAGTGTACCTTCCGTCCCTGTAGCCCGGCTCGGCCACGGTCTCCTGTAAGGCACCATAATTGAACCCCTCGGGGGACGTGAGTCCTTGCATCCTTTGTGACCAGCAGACAGTATTCGTTCCACCAACCGGAACTACCGCTTCCGTGTTGGCGCGGGTACGCCGGCCGCGGGGCGGGTAACAATATGAAGGTATGCGGCGAACGTACGAAGTTCGGCCCCAACAAACACTGTATATATTTATGCAAGAAATTTTATTAATCGTAAGTGGTAGCTAGACGTGGCTTCCGTTCCCCCTTCATTATAACGGCTTTATGGTCGGTGAAGTGATGGATCGGTGATGGGTCGTAGTGGGATGTTTGCAAAGATGAAGTAGTGGGCAGTTGCAAAGGTGGTTACGACGGACAACGGACACGTGACAAGGTTGGACTAAGAGGAGCTTCGCCCCTAAAACAAACACAGGGAATAGCGCTATAGTACCCGACTTTCTTGACCGCTGCTCGACCAACAAGTTCCATACGCCCTACAAAGTACAGAAAGCCATCATGCTTACGTTACATGATAACTGCAGTCGTATAGCTAATTCGACCACGCTCCACGAGTGAATGGGCAAGATTTCACATCAAATTTCGGAGCGTTTCCTGCTGTTGTCCAAGTCAGCTCATATATGGAATGTTGCGCTTAACCAAATTTCGAGAAAGCGAGACATAGATTGCAGTAAGAACGCTGGTGCAGACCACATCACGGGCGACAGTTTTGAAGTAATGTGCATGGCAACAAGATGGCGCCAGCAATGATTTCGAGCAAGCTAAAGCAGCCCGGGAGGCTCACTCTAGCGTGCACATTCTGCCGTCTATGGACGGAACTTTTTCTCCACGCAGACGCTTACACGGCACTCGATGGAGGTTGGCAAAGTTGCCGGCATCGACCTGTCCCCGAAGCAGTGGCTCACACCTCGCCTGCCCAAGGACATCCTGTTCATCTTCGGCGGCTTGAATGCGGGCGCCTCGAATAATATGCACACGTACAACTGTCGCGCCCACAAGTGGCGCGTCATGGGCAGCCAGTGCACCACGCCCAGGTAACTAGCTCCCCTCGTTTGCTCACTCTCTGCAGCTGTGTGACAGGTAGTTTTGTGCTGTGTTCGATGCCTCCAATGGAAAACGTTGTAGGCAGCAAGCACAGGGCCTGGTTGTATGTCGAAACATGGGAGAGGCCTTTTCATTGCAGTGGGCGTAGTAAGGCTTATGATGATGATGATTATGATCAGGAATGCTGAAATATACCGAGAAATGCACGAATACGCGCTGTACAGTTTCATAGTTTATAAAACGTATGTGAAGCACTTCTATAGAAATCGCACTAGGACCTGCTATATATAGGATAGTGTTACAGGTCTTTAGGAGTAAGAGAGCAAGGACTTCTTATAGGGCGACATGCACCATATATGTACCAGACACAGCGCTAATCCTTGGTCTTTGTTTGCATACTGAAATCCTTAATAAACTAACTGCGCAAACTAACGACCACACAGACCAGATACAAGGAAGAGTGAACTCACTGTCTAGACCTGACCCGGGACCTACGGTTGTACTTGTCTCGGCCACTTGTAATCGGACCTATAATGCCACGCCCAGAAGTGGCACCACCCCAGTACATGAAGCACCTATTTGTGCATTGCTTCACATTGATTCGAGGCCAGATTCACCTATTAGTTCGCTTGACTGCTCAAAGGATTCCATGAAGATGAAGGAGTAATTGTCTTAACCACCGCAGAGCCTACCACGGCGCGGCAGTGATCAACTCGTGTGTTTACTTTGTGGGCGGTTCCAACGGCCATGAGTACTGCAGCTCCGTCGTGTGCTATGATGTGCCCCTGGCCAGATGGAGCGCTAAGGCGCACATGGCGTACGCGCGCTGCTTCGTCAGCGTTGCCGTTCTGCAGGCAAGTGACGAGCTACGTTACCTCATCTGCAAAATACTAACAGCAGAGCTAGCAGCAGGCAGTAAATACCTGTATTACTGTAATAAATACTGCACTAAGTGCCCTTACCACGCCCTGGGTATTCCGACTTTAAATGCATGCAAAGGATTTTGCAGATCGTGCATCTGCTACGCTGCGCTGCTCACAACCTGTTTAAATTTTTTGACCCACTTTTTGTCGTGGTGACCGTATTTATATGCCGTATTATCGACATTGTCTCTTTCGTGTGTGCCGGCTAGTGCTTGCTGCATGTAATCTATAGTTGGCAGTGAGACCCACTTCCAGGCGAGAATGTTATTTTTTTATTTTGTAGGGCCACATATATGCTATGGGTGGTCACGACGGGAGCTCCCGCACAAAGACGGTTGAGCGCTACGACATCAAGACGAACCACTGGTCCATGGTAGCCGACATGAACGAAGTCCGCAGCGCCGCGAGCGCTGCAGCAGTTCGTGGGCGCATCTACATGTGAGTTTGTTTCAGGATTTCGAGTTGCTCTGCGGAGTGTATGCTTACAGCCTGTAGCTTATGTGGGCAAGGACACGTGCGCACGGCCTCGCATTAATTTGTCACCTTAGCTCGACTGCACCCGTTTTTAGATGCGAAGCAGCTTTTGCTCGGGGCTGTGTCCAGCGGCGGTGGTGGCGTCCGCGCTCCACTGCGCACACGCCTACTCTCTATCCCACTGTCCTCCTTTACGCAGGTGTTAGGTCGGCTTCTCTCCTCTCCCCCCGCGCCGCAGCCGCGTCGCAGCCGAAACCCTGTGCCACCTATTGTTTGACTGCCCTTCTCTCAACACCGCGCGGAAGCGGCTCGTCATGAAGTACCGACTCGTCGGACTGCCGTGTGCGACCATACAGGACTTGCTCCATCCCACCGGCCACGTGCATCGTCGCCGATCAGCCCTTGCGGCCCTACTCGCTTTTCTCGAGGATGCCGGCCTAGTCGAACGAATTTTCTAGCCGCTCACCACGGTGACTCGGACGCCCGTTCTCCTGCTCCCCCCCTCACCTGTTTTTTTCTTTTTTTTCTTTTTTTCCACTCATACCTTTCTTTTTCTTCTTTTACCATCTCTTTTCACTCTCACTGTCCCTTCAATCCCCAGTCCCCCGTGAGTGTATCGGTTGAGGTGTCGTCCTCACTTGAGAGACAGTTATCGTGCACTCTACACCCAATTTTCATTTTCATTTCCTTCTTCCTTTTAAGAATCACCCCCCCCCCCTCCCACGTGATACAGCCGCGGCGCAGCCAAATACAGCCTGTAACCCACTCTCGCCTCTACCCCCCCCCCCCCATTTGACGGGGGAAGCAGAGGAGATAATCCGTCATTCTCGCATCGCTCCCGTTCAGATGAGTTGTAACGTCAACGTCGGTGCCACTCGTTCACTCGGCGCTAACGGAAAGCAACGCACAAACACATGGTAATGATGACACAAACACTAAAATACAAACCTCACAAGCTAACAGAAAGCCGAGTGAACGTAACGGAAACTTGGTGTGCGCCCCCAATGCTGCTTCGCATGCCCTCATGGTTCCCTTGAGTGCTAGATGGTGTAATTTTTCGCACCGTCGTGTTTTCGTTTTTTATTTTTTATTTTATTTTATTTTCAATACTGCTGCTCTCAGCTGAGAGCGTAGCAGGAGGGCAATACAGATAGTCAGTACAATATACGAAATGTTTACAGGATAATAAACTATGCAAACGAACGTAGAAAAAAAAAGGTTACAATAATATATTACAACAACAAACAGTGGTTACATAAATACATACGATCAACTTGCATACATTTATCAAATCAATCAAGTGACACTGTGTTAAGGTTGGACACCATTTGTACAATGAAGCAGTAATATCACATCCCATGAAAGTTGCATGATTTATTTCTATTGGTACATAAGTGTGTGTACTCGCGCATGCAGTCACAACGGCACACGCATGCAGACCTACAATGGCGAAGCTACAAGGTTGTGCAGTTTGCACAGAGACAACGCCTTCGGAATTGAAGACATTGGCTGCGTGCATTTTGACAGAGTTGTATGAGATTTCACATCTTATTATAGTAACGTTGTAGCAGTAGTACTCGCCCACCGACTCATTAGGGGCGTCTAAGGCCCACCTGGCCTTCTGTTAATAAGCGGGACACTAATTACACGTCTTTGGCAAATGCCGGCTAGTTGCGAATCAGTAAAATTAGTAAAGCTCCCCTTCCGCAGTCGTGTTATCCAATTCCAGGTGAAAATACGACCGCAAGGATCGCCCTAAAATGCATTGGTCCGATGTGACGCTGTGGTAGCGACATCTCACTGTATTATGAATTTTTTCGCAGCGCTGGTGGCTTCACGGGCATCGGGTATCTGGACAGCGTCGAGTGCTACGACCCCTCGATCAACGTCTGGACCCGTATTGCCACCATGGCATCTCCACGCAGCTGCGTTAAGGTGGTCGCCTACAAGGACATCCTGTACATCATTGGCGGCTACAATGTCACCGGGCAACTCGCCAGTAGTACGTCTCTAAGTGGCAATCATGCATGACACGTCGAGAAGTGCCTTACTGCAGTCGCAACAGTACAGACATGCAGCCGCACGCTTCCCTAACCTTCTAGATTGCGCACTTTAGACACAGTGAACGCCACCAAGACGGAAGACGTTGGTTGTGTGTACTTCAACTGAGCACGAGATTACCTTTCATACAGTACTCGTAACGTATCATACGTAGCTTATCACGTCTTTGATAATCGCCGTAGCTGTCTTCGCCGCGTTAAAGTGTCTCTGCAAGATAGCAGGATGACCATGCATGCCATTGGACTCTACATAGCTACTCGGGGGGCAAGGCTCCAGTGCACGCCATAAAGCTACGCGTGATGGGCTCGAGTACTTTCATCGCATGCTGTTGTGTGATTGGATACATACGTAAAAGGCTGTCGCTGGCACTTGATGGCAGGCTGTGACTTCCACTTACATGCGCAGCAAGGCACGTGGCCTCAGAGATGGTCTGCTGGCGTGCACTTCGTGAAATCGGCCCATACCTGTCAGGCCCGGTTTCTGCGTAGTTGCGACTGATTTCTCTGCCATATGGAGCGCAATAAAAATTACACACCTCTTCCTACGGGCAACCATGGTGGGATGCGAAAGCATCGCGAGGGGTGCGCATCGAGTTTCCATTTCTCTTATGTGACTTATGAGACGGTGGTTGTTGAGGCGTTTGAATTACCGCTTGCCGACGCTGATGTTTACGTTCGGTTTCCCGGGCCTTCCTCTTCTCCGCGGCGGTTGCGCTGCAGCTGCAACTAGCGCCGACGTTGACGTTGTACATGGCGTTTTGCACGCCGTTGCACAGAGAATGACGGAAGCACAGCGAACGCGCGCTTTCGCAGCCTCGAGATTCGTTTGCCGGTGTTGTCGTTTACGTTCAGCTTTGCGAGCGTCCATAGCGCCGTTGCGAAGGAGAGTGCAACGGGAGCGAGCGCGCGCCGCATTATATACGAGCGCAGAGCTGTGGCGGAGAGAAACGGCAGAGGAGAAATGAAGCGGAGGAAGCGCTCACGCCACCTCCACGCGGTCACGCGAGGAGAGTGGGGGAGAGTTGGCGCATGCGCAGTATGGGTGCGGACGCCGCAGAATAGACACTGCCCCGAGCATAAGGTGCTTTCGCACCTCAAATTGGACGGACGCATTCAGAGGAGCACCACGTGTTCTAGTCTGCGTTATGGCATGCTTCACAAGACTGAGCGCATCCTTTCGTTCACGCCATTTACTCGGCGTTTTTCCTTCCGCTATGCAGTGGAGCAGCTCGACGTTAGAAGGGCTCGCTTCTCCGAGCTACCCAACATGCCCCACGCCAAAAGCCACTTCGCCGCGGCCGTCCTCGAGGGCTGCATCTACACCATCGGCGGCTTCAGTGGTAAGACTGATAAACGCTTTGGGCTGTAGCCATCGCTGTATTTAAGTTGTGGACCAGTTTCACCTGGTTCATCGAGTCGATCCTGCACTGCGCTGCCCTCACTTTTGAGTTTATGGTGATAGGTGTGAGCTGCGTTGGGCCGGCACATACAACCCATTACATACTGTCACTATAGCACATGAGCCATTTATTTTGAAAAATCAGCATGTATTACCTGCTGGCTTCGTGCTGTGAATGGGTGTTTGTCAATTATCTCTTTCGTAATCATTCCACCAGTTTGTGTGATCTACCTCCTTCGTGACAGGCGATAGTGGAATTCAACAGCTACTGCCGCGCGCTGAAGCATGTCACTGTGCCTGCCGGTGGTCGCCTGAAAATAATGGTCTGGTTTCAGGAAATTCGGCTGGCGCAAGACGGGTGTAAATGGTGATTTCGCTTGCATACTTTCTAAACAGGTGTGAACAACGTGCAGCTCGTGGAGAGGTACGACATCGCCACTCGCACGTGGTTCACGGCGCCACCGATCAGCGCGAACTGCGGTGCCTCCGCCGCCTGCGTCGTCCAGGACATCGCCGACCCCGGTGAGTGTGCCGTTACATTATTTTAATCTGCACAGAAATGCGGCAAGGTGGCTGCATTTCTGTGAGAAGGAATGCCTGGCGTCCCAGCCTTCTATAGCATACTCTATTGTCCCTCGCTGTGTCCTCTCTTTTGTACTCGCCCTACTGCCGCTTAACGATATCGTTTTGGCACGTAAACTGCAATAAATAATACCGTCTGCCTTTCTCTCTCTGCAGCTTCCTGGATCGACTAGCGCGGAAGAACGCCGTCGACTTTATCCATTCGAAAGCGTGGCAGTGCAGAAGACTTCGAGTAGTGTCTTATGGACGCGCCGCATATCAACGGAAATTTGGCGCGAGAAAGCCGACTTACACACGAAAAAAAAATTATAGATATATACGAATAAAAGTTTGTACGAAACTTTCGCAGGTGTCGTTGCGTTGCCCTACAGCGTGCGCCCGCACGCGTTCACGTCAGCGATGACGTGTACGGCCCGACTTGTTGTGCGACCTGGCGTGTGCGCAGCGCCGAGTGATGCGCGGTGCGATGCCACGTCTGCAGCTGCGCTGCTTAACTGCTCTATGCATACAAACATATGGGAACCGATTAACCGGGGTGATACCATGTGTCATGCTTCGTCGCGTTAAGTACGCGAAATGCAATGAAAAAGTATACACGTGAGCTTCAAGCACAGCGTTAGCTTCTTTAAGATGCAAAGCAATTTCGTCGAATAGTTAAGGAGTAGAACGCCCAGTCGCCACATGATAATATTACCACATGCTCAAATACATTCAAGCCTGAAGCTTACAGCAACAAAACAAAAAAACAATCTGCAGTCGTCATGTTTGCGTGAACTGCAACTAGTGGCATCGTTATATATTTATCGCTGACCTTATAGTTGAGCTGGTGTACGGACAAAATTTACCTAATATTTATAGTGCGCTAAACTGTACCACTCCATGTCGTGTAGGAATCCTGCAAAATCCTCATAAACTTCGAGACATCAGCCTGTAATCTCTAAATAAAGGTGGGTTTCTGGCGCAGAGTGAAAGATTCCTTCGTGCCGAGTGCAATCTCCGAGCTACCGGACGTTCCCACGACACAACATACGCAAGAGTTGGAATACGGTCTAAAAGAAGCTACCGCGTGATGAATTCGCTTGAAAGACTTGTTTCTTTTATTGCTACAAGATCCAGTTAATGCTCAACGCAGAGACGATTAACGTGGAACTGCTTTCTTCCTGCGACAGAGGCTTCGAGCGTTAACGGTTGCCATCCGCAGCCAAATCTCCTACCGCTACCAAATCCACTGCATCATAATCATCGTCATCGGCCTGACTATGCCCACTGCAGGCCAAAGGCCTCTTCTATGTTTCGGCAATGAACCCGGTCCTGTGCTTGTGGCGGCGATGTTATTCCCGCAATCTCATCTGCCCGCCCACCCATCTGCCTCTGAAGCACGTGAAGCCAAGATAAGTGGTAGTTTTAAGAGTAACCGCATGGATACCAAGATAATCTGCTACCACAAGCTACAGCACAGTACTGTACAGCACGCGCTCGCCAGCCGCCTACAGATAACTTGGGCGCACAATAAGGCGTGCACCAAAATACACTTCCCAATTGTGGTTTTGATGCTTGCTTGAAAGAAGCCTTTGTAGCCATTATCACAGGCGTACGCACGAGGAGGCACGGGGGGTGGCCGTCCCCCCTAATAATGTAATGGGAGAGTGTAGGGGGCAATTCTGCGCCCAAATATACTTCGTCGGATCTTTCACGTCATTTTTTAAAGCGAAGGGTTAGGGATACGTACGCTTTTCGACGACGACGGCGACCACCGCTCCCGTGCTATCTCGTCGTCAGTGCCGCCGGGTGCCAAGGTCTCGCACATATCCAGTAGGCTGTGCAGCAACCAATGCACCTTTAGAAGCATGTCTTGATTTCCAGGGTAGATAACCATGCGGCGACGTTCCTTAGCTTTGACATTCCCTGTTCGTAGCATTTCTTTCGCAGTGTCGGCACTCTTGAATGCCACGGCTCGAACGGGACTCATTTTATACGTCCCAAGCGCGGCTACGTCAGACAGCGATTTCGAATTTTCCAGCACCTCCCTTTACTGTTCCACAAGATACGGTCTTTCACTGACAATATAAAATACAATACCTGGGTTTTACATGCCACAATGGCGATATGATTATGAGGCACGCATAGCGTTCCGGAAATTTGGACCCTATCTGGTGCTCTTTAACGTGCACTGACATCGCACAGCACACTGGCCTCTAGCATTTCGCTTCCATCGCGACCGGGATAGAAACCGCGACCTTCGGGTCTGCGACCAGGCGCCATAACCACTGCACAACCGTGGCGGACTATTTGCTGAAAAAAATGCACGACTTTATTGTTTAAAGGGGCACCAGAACAGCGTCGTAAACCAGTTCAGACTGACGAAGCACGTTTACTTTCAGATTTCTCTTTCGTTAAGTTTGCGGAAATTCGTATATGCTTAAAACATAACGTCGTGAGCAATATGTTAGGGAATGCCAAATTTCGTTTAATCAACGATTACGTGTAATGTACGGAAATGAATGTGACGCCCTGAATTGCAAGAGACTGTTCCGCTTGGGAATTTAATGTTAGGAATGCTTTTGCGCTTGCCAACTTCGTTTAGCCTTTATGGGCTTTAAAAGGTAATTCCTGTGCTCCCTCTCAAATTGCTTATAACTCGAAGTTTTACTTCTGGATTTCGCGCCAAAACAGCACTGCAGGTGAGCGTCACTCTGACGTCACGAATTTATTTCTTTTTTAGCACAGGGCAGCCAAGTCAATGCCCTATGAATCCTTAAGTTCAGCCTTTGACTCCCTTTGAATCCTGTGTAGCGCATCTACGACGCTAAAATCTTTACCGATGGTAACGTCACCGCGAGCTGGTGATCACTACCCGATGAGCTAGTGACCAATATACCTTCAACCGGTAGCGTGTGCCTCTCAATGAGTTTAATTTTCGTCGACGTTCAACATTCGATCTGTAAACCTACGAAACTGACTCCATCAGCCACCCCGAAGAACTGGTGACATAACACAAACTTATGACGTGCCAGCAAGATGGTACGCTAACGTCGCCATCAAGTCGCCACCAGTCTGCCATTTGCGTCGGAACGTGGGCAATGTTATGGAATAATCAAGTCATTTTAGACAACACTGACGCACGAGAGGCTTCAAAAACTCACAGGGTCCCATATGCACAAAGCTAAGACGAGTCTTGTCTTGTCGCCTAGATCTTGGCTCATACCCACAAGGGGGATTGGCCACACTGTACTTTATAATGTAAATGGTTTACACAACGCTTGCTAAAAAATAAAAAAAAGAGAGAAATTAGATAAGAACTATAATAACATTCCTTAAAAAAAAGTGAAAGGGGCAGAAGCTTTCGATAAACCATAATATAAAAACAAATTAGCAAAAATAAAGAAGGGGGTCAAAGAATTGGATGTAACTGGCGGTACCACTAGCAGCGTATCCTTCCGGTTGCCTGAATGAATTTATGTAGCGTTGACAGAATAACACTGCGGCCCGCACCCAACTGACTGGCTCCAAACGATAAAAGGGTGGGTGTATCAACTGCCAATCCGAGCATGCCAATCGGTCTCTCAAGAATTATTCGGCGCAGTGAGGCGAAACGGCGGCATGTGAGAAGAAAGTGATCTATTGTTTCCGGTTCATTACAAACTGCACATAGGTTAGTTAATGAAAATCCTCATTTGTGGAGATAATAATTTAACCGAGTAACTCTACAGCGAAAGCTTGTTAGGGTCACCTCACATTGACGGGAAAGGCAGTTTGCGGTGTTCCATGTGAATTGCAAGTGCCGAAATTCTTCAGATTGTAGGAGCGATGTTTCGTTGATCTTTAAGATTAATAGGCGCTTGAATCGTTCAGCAGTAAAAAAGAAAACTGTGGAGCTACTAGTACCACCGGGAAATTTAACGATGCCGAAGCGAGCGAGTCAGCGGTTTCATTTAGTGCAATTCCAGCATGCCCGGGGACCCAAAGAAACCGAACTTCTGATAGGCTACGCGGTACAAGAGACCAAAATATCCTGAGAAGAGGAGACTGCTTTGCGGACGTTAAATGTGTACAAACAGATAAAGCATCCGAAATAAAATTCGGCAGATCCCACGTACCGTGGGAGTCGATGTTATGCGAAGCATGCGGCGGGTAGGTGACTGTGGCGTAACTTTTTTTTACTGAGCGACACGTTACAAAATGACGCTGAAGATATGTATAAATTTTATACGCACACTTATATACGTTGAATAGCCGCATATGTGCTATATAACCAGTTGTTTACGGTTGGCTAACGCTGCCAATGGCAACGTGGGTATTACCAACACCAGAAGCGGTAAGCTGATATGTAGTGCTTATACGTGTCCCGAGAACGCACGCACGTTTCACGAACACGTGTGCATGTGTGCAAGAAGTTCTTGACAGTTCTTGAACAAGGACATCATCACCGTGATCAGTGAGCACCAGCAGCTGGTCATGACTTGTTATAGGATCCGGTCGTGGTCGTGGTGACGAGGGGTCCATGTCTAGTGAAATATGTGGTATAGTAGAGCTGTTGGAATTCGTTGACGCCTCGGTCATTTCGTCGACAAATTGTCTGTCGACAGAGCCGGCGACATGCCGGAACCTGAAGCCACCCTTCGCGTTGGTGAGGTATAGGCCGTCGATGCTGGTAGACCTGGATAGTGCTACGTAGACCAACATTAGCGGATGGTGTTTGTCGTATTTGTAGACTACATGAGCGTATGTGGCCTACGTAGCCTAGTCTACAAAGCGGCTGTCAATCAATCTGGCATCATCCTCGGTCAGCATGAGGCCATCGCCCAGCCTCGTAAGAAATGAAGAGGACACTGTGTCGTTCTGGCGGACTAAGTGCACTTTACGGTGCGGTGAAGTGGATATCATATGTAACTTTCGTTAATGTATTCTTCCGGGGTCGAGCAATGGTTCAATACAGCTTGCTGAATCATAAGAATACAAACGTAATGTTTATTAGACTGCTATAAAAGCGGAGCCAACACTGGAACTACAGACGTTAATCTGATATGACGCCTGTATCGTAGGGGTAGACATCGTAGGAGTATCATGTAGTGTTCATTGCTTTCTTGTAAAATTAGATAGCCACCACCACAACCACAATTGACGTTGCACCGCTATTACGCCTGCGTAGGCTGTTTTTCCAAACCAATTTATAGACCTGGCGTGGCTCAGTGGTAGAATACCTGATTGCCACGCAGAATGCTTGGGTTCGATTCCTGCTGGGATCCTAATTTTCATTCTTTCCATTCGTTGAGTCAACGCTGCCGATGTTGGTTTTCCTTAACGCTCTAGCATTTAGGTTAACAATGTCTGTTCTCGCCGTTCCTGGGTAGATATAAACTTTCAATCACCTGTGGCGCATACCCGTAGACCGCGGCCCGTGGTAAACGGGTATGTGCCACACGTGTCTAGTGGAAAGGGTTTGACGACGTACGCGACAAGATTTTAACGTTATTCATGTCATGACCTGGCAGTCATATTCGTCAAATCCTCTTACCCTCCCATGCAAATTTTGGTCTACACCAAGTTAAGGAGGCCATCATGAGAGCACCCAGACGTAGGCGGCTAGATAGATAGATAGATACATAGATAGATACGTAGATAGAAACGCCCAAAGTGCCAGAGGTTCGCTAAGAAATGCTTCGCATTTAATAATAGCTTTTGATTGCTGAGAATTTAGTTTCCGAAGAGCCAATGTAATAGCCAGGAATTCTGCAAGATAAATTGGCGTGAAGTCAGGCAAACGGAGCGCAAAAGACCGAGTGGAATGCGAAAGCCATCTTCTTTTTCTTCTTAGTCAATGTATCGTTCGTGCCCCGCCAAACTCCGAAAGCTTTCTCTACCTAGCATATTTTCGCATTGCCTCCAGGATCGGAGGCACCCCACCTAGTTCTCCGCTGCCTCCGTATAATGCCCAGCGTTGACCAAGCTACGTTGTCATGTGAAGTCACATCATGTGATGTCACTGTGGCGACATAATGACGTCACAGATTTTGGCGATCTGTGACCTCAAGTTGACGTCATATGGTGACGTCATCAAGTGATTTTTTTTGCGTCACTCGTGTAGACGCCGACTGGAGACGCCGATGTGGGTCGCTGGTCAATATTCGCGTTTGATGAGGCTTCTAACTTAGGGTTTCGCCTTAATAATCAGAAGCACCGTAAGGCGGGCTTCTCCTCAAAGATTAACGCAACGTGGTGAAGGCGAGAAATCACATCCTGCGGACAGCAGACACTGCTATGAACAGCGCAGGCAAATGTTGCAGTCATGCGCAGCAGGGAAACTTTCCATGCTGATAGCGAACTTGAAATTTTCTCAGGCGCCCTCTTCTCACACAGAGGCATGTGCTCACTCTCTTCAAAGCTGCCAGCGCCTGCTGTTTGGCGTCACACAACAGATAGCATAATATGGCCCTCAGCCGACATATATGAAGAGGGCTCTTTGGCCCAGACGCGCTTCTTGCCACGCGGCGCCGCCACGCTTCGTATTCTGCTAACATTACACAGTAAACCCACTGAGCGCACAGGAAGCAAGATGTGCAGCAAGAAGCAGTCGACCTCTGAGGTAGGGATTTACCTCAAAGCTTGTAGCCTCGAATGTGCTCCAATATGGTCAAAGCTAGCTTCTCACGATAAAGGAAAGCAAGGACGGAAGATCGCCAAATGGTGAAAATTACGAACCATAACCCTGTCCGAGTGTAGTGAAGATCTCTAAAGTACCGAGTCGCTCGAAATTCTCTGCGGTATATGGACCTGGAGAAGCCGGCGCTGAGATGGTTTTGACGTCACAAATTGGATGCTCCTTCTTGCCTTGCTGCGTAGTTGTGGAACCCGACGTTCCGGTGAAATTACAGTGCGCTACGTTAAATTCTCAACGTTTGAAGCTTAATTTGGCCAGCTGGTGATATTATTGCCGTATAAGCAGTGCTAGGTCGCGTGCAAGCAGATTCACCTTGTTTGAGTACTCTTAGATGCCGCAGTGCCAGACGTATGCAACAGATCCGGGTGGAAGTTTTCATCGTTACCCCAAATGTAAAAAAATGCGTGACAGTTGGCTGGTAACGCCGAAGATGGGAATAGACTCCAACGCTAACTCGCTTGTCTACAGCAAGCACTTTTGTGACGAGGATTGCGTGTACGCCGCCACAGCTGAGATGTTCGGTAACAACTGAGATGGGCTCACGAGCGCTCCCGGCAGCTTATCGCGGGCATTCGTCGATGAATTTATTCATGCCGGAGAACAATAGGCTCACTGAAAGTTAATAGAATAACTGAAAAGGAAATCGCCCGCATCTTAAATATGTCTCAAAGCGAGGTCCTTACGAAAGAAGCAGTTTTTTTTCGTTTACGCTCGCACCGAAGGCGCTGATAACATCGATACTTTGCAGACAAGTGTAAGCCAAGGGAAAAATTAGACTTATCAGCAATAAAAAAAACGAAATGGTGTGATCGTCAATCAAATCGGAGCACATCTCAAAAGAAGAATGGAGGGGAAATCGGCCCTTTGTTTTGCAGATCTCAACAGCACTTCCAAGCATGTTTGGCAATTCACTCCGTTCACCATTCCCATGTGTCCGTTGACAGCAGTGTATGTGCACCGCAGGGGCCGGGGGTATGACGGGCAGCCACTAGTAGCCATGGGTATGACGGGCAGACATTAGAAGACACGGCTTGAAAGACCAAGACGCCGTGAATCATCCAAACCCTTGTGATCGGCGAAAGCCTGTTGGGGAATGAGGTAGCCGACGCTTCTGTTCAAGCTCACGCTCTACGGGCACCTTGGCAGCACGCGTTAAGCAGTGTGAATGAAGTCTCCGAACAGTGCATCGACGTTCTCCAAATGAACAGTCTAGAAAAAAGAACTTAGCCCACCTCCTCACAGAGACTCATGGTTGCTTAACTTGAGAAGGGGCACAAAACCTAACAGTTACCGCCCCGGCATCCCATCGCTTCCAATATTTCCCTTCCCGTCAAGTGTTCCTATTCCTGCGCCTTCTTTTTCGTTCCTGACAGCCTATGCCAATGGTAGTAATGTGTGTAAAACAAATTACACCATCTCCCACTAAAGGGAACCATGTGGGGAAGTCGAGGCAGCGCATGGGTCGATTTAAGTTCCGTTCATCACGGGCACCTTGACCGATGTTAACGCGTCCTTGAGAATGGAGCGCACCATGAATTCACTGTAGTTGCTGTTACTGTTACTCGTCCCGAACTCGTGTTGAAGCACGCTACGCGGGTTCATCGCGCGTCTGCAGAATCTCTTGCCCGACGTCATCACGTGACTGCTGAGAGAGTGTAAGGGGGACAGGCCACAACGTCTCATCCAGCCCCTTACACAGGCCCGAACGCGCTAGCGCGCGCCAGCACACATGGCTTTGTCTGCGTTGCGCCAAGCTAGGACAGCATACGGCAGCCCGGGCCCCTAAAGTGGTCTCCACGTATCATCATCAAGACGGTCGAAGAACAAGAGGAAGAAGACTTCTCGGCGCGAGCGCGAGCTCAGATGGCTATGCTAGGTGGGACGGTGGCCAATGGAACTACGGACACAGCCCAGCGCAAAACCTGCTCCGTATTTAAATGTATAGCACAGCAACTACACCAACCTAGAATCCGTAGAACAGACTGGGGAAGGGGGGGGGGGAGCGCATGAAGACCTAAAGACAAAGGGCCACCTGGGGAAACGGGTTCAGGAGCGGATACGAACCGCGGCTACCAGAAATAACGAGGCCGCCCAACTAACACTCAAGCGGGAAAATGCCTACGCTGATGCGCGAGCGTTGCTAGCGCATCTACGGTTACGTTTATGTGCTGTCACGCATTCAAGGAAACCAAAGCGCACAGAATACACATACACTGCCGAAATGTCAAGTCCAATACAGGAACGATCCAAATCCCCGAGACCCTCTCGCGGAGGTGGGCGGCCGTGCTGCGTGGCTCAGACCTCCGCGACCAACTCTGCCGTTGAGCGGGCCTGCAAAGCGGCTTTGAGGCATCTCGGCGTCCCGTTGTGGGATACCTGAGCCCGGGTCTCTAAACCCTCTACGAAACCTCCTTTAAGTTATTTCCATTTCCACATATCCATAGAAAAACACACGCCATTCTGGTATCCCGCACATACTTCAGCGTCGTCTTTTGGAACTTCAGACACCCAACTGTTGCTCTCTTAGGCGAGGCTCACTACGACTCTCTTTTACCATGTTGGACAGGATGACGCAAACTTTAACAGGCATGACTAGAACAGGTGCTTCGATACTAGACGTAGTAAAGACAAACCTTCCGATTGCACCATGGACCTGACTCGATAATCAGGCTAATGGTATTCTAATTACGGCATCAGCAACGAAGAAGAGGACGGCAAAGGGCAGCACCGGTGAACTATGTTGGCCGCTGCAGCCAAATTTAGAAAACATGCTTCGTCACTGGTTACTCCATGTCTTGCTTCATCACCGGATTTTATACACCATCAGTTCCCTTGGAGCAGGAAATGGTGTTTTAAAACAAGACAGACAGAAGTAGCAATGACACGATTGCCATGTAGAATCCCAACTCTTAATCTATACATGCACAGAGCTGGCCTGGCAATCTCTCCGTCATATTTCTTTTGCAAGGAGGCCGAAAGAATCGAGCACTTCTTGCTGGACTGCCGATATTATTCCTCACTCACAAAAAGAACTATATATCGAAATTATAATGCGGCAACTTGGTCTGCCAGTAGCTTCTACTGCACTGTTATCATTTGGGTCTTCTGCGCTGAGACACTCGGTCAGGAATATATAGAGTGCTGTAGAGGACTTCACATGTGAGTCACATCGATTTATTTGTCGTATCAACCGTTCATAAGTTTAAATTAAGTCATCCAGGCAAATATTATCTTTGTTCATTGGGAGGATACGCAACATGGTCTAGGATAAAATTGGAATTCGTTATAAACAACTCTTGATTGTAATTTGTCACTGTAACCTCGATTAGCACTTAAAAAAAGAAAATCTGACTGTACGATCCACCTGACTATTGACCGATTTTCCTGACTGGGTACGTGCCAACCTTCCGAGGAGCATCAGCATCATCGACAACTACGCGCCACGTTGCGCGCGAACAAAGCCGATAAAACGGCCCCGCGAGCTACGTAAACCGCCACGCCCGGGCACTTGCTCAGTCGGCTCTCGGTCGCACCGGCGTGCGGCTGTCCCTGATTGCTCGGGCGGTGGCGCCATTGCCCGAAGGACGACGCTGGTCCGCCCCCCCCTCCCCCCCGGTCGGCATTCCCCCATCTTCCCATCGCTCCAGCCTTCGTGGGCCCCCACCGAGATGTGTGCCGCCGTTGAAGCCTCGGTGCAAGAGCCCGCCATCAACGATGCGGGCAAGAAGGACGACGGCATGCTCACCGCGTCGTTTGAGGCAACGCAGCTCTTCAACGACGATGGCCGACAGCAAGGATTCGCGCCGGGGTCCGCCGCCAGGGCGATGCCGGGACTGCGGGAACAGCGGAAGACGCGCCAGTTCTGCGACGTCGTTTTTTGCGCCACCGACGACGCGGAGATTTGGGCGCATCGCTTCGTGATGTCTGCCAAGTAGGTGCCGTCAATTGCGATGCTTGGATGCTGCCTTAGTGCGCAACCCGTGTCAGTTGAACATTCCTTATCGTAATGCAGCAAGTAGCAGTACCTCACTGCTCATCACGGTTTTCTGCGTCCTACCCGTTGTCTTCCTGTGTACTTCCTGTACGTGTGACGGTTTTTTCCTGTTTGAGTCAGATGGCCGCCGACCTTCGACTGTGTATATTGAGTCCCACAATTATTCCTTACGGTTTTTCGCTAAAATGAGTTCTGAGAGTTTCTCACGCGGCCTTCTTACCCCACTCTTCGCCTTTGATATGAGAAACTCATAATATATTGGAGCGCATGTTAGCCGATAAACTTAGAGGTTGTTTTCACAATGGTGAACTGCTTCTTGCGTATTGGATATTCTGTCAGTACGAGTTAATAACAATACTAACTTGGTTTTAACGTCCTAAAACCACGATATGATTATGAGAGACGTCACAGTGGAGTACTACGGAAATTTCGATCACCTGGGGTTCTTTAACGTGCACCTAAATCCAAGTACACGAGCCTCAAACATTTTCGCCTCCAACGAAAATGCAGCCGCCGCGACCGGGATTCGATCGCGGGACCTTCGGGTCAGCAGTAGAGTGACATAACCACTAGACCACCGTGGCGGGGCTGTCAGTACGAGTTTTAACAGTGCTAACGAAGAAGAGTTGCGTAAACTCCTTTTCCTTAAGATGCTTATCGACGTCAAAAGTTTGAAATGCCAAGCAATTTGTGACTGTATTCGGTCGAACTGCACAGTACATGTTGTTAGCGCGCTTAGAACAGGCCGGAAATCTAAAATTCTAGGCTGCCCGTCGAAGCAGCGGCAACATTCACCTTTCTCTTCTCTGTCGTTGTTCACAAACTACGGCTACTGACTCTACACCCCATGCTCTTCCGTTTTCTCTCCCTGCAGATATTCAGGTTGCTACACGCTCTTTACTCTTGCTAAAGAGACCATGCCTCCCGAGCAAAGGAAGCAGGTGGGATGCCCGCCCATCAAAGCTGTGATCAAGGACCTGGAAGGCGACATGATCGAGCTGCTGGTCGACTTCGCCTACCACATACCGCTGCACACGCGCATCGGCACGCACAACATGGTGAAAGTGCTCGAACTCGCCGAGAGACTGAAGGTCAGTCGGAGGCTGTGGTGGTGTTGGTAGTGGAAGAAGCAAGAAAAGGAGCTTATTTCTGAAACCATTAGAGAGCACGGAGGCCGAGGAAGCATAAACGTTGTCTTTTCAGCTCCGAACAAGTTGAGAACCCTATGCAGAGCTACTAATCTGGTAATGACTACCAGGTCGGTCTGTGATAAGAAACACAAGGATCAGTTTGTCCCATGCGCTGTTGGCGTTGTTTACCGCATTCCCCTCTCGTGCGGCAACTGTTACATAGGCCAGACCGGAAGATGCATTAACGACCGGTTGAGGGAACACCGAAATAAAGTGAGAGGTGTGTCTGCTGACGGTTTTTTAGCACTTCACTGCAAAACGTGTGCATGCCACCTGGTACTAGAGGATACTGCCATTCCTTCAAGAAGTAAATCGGAGCCTGTAAGACTGACAATAGAGACACATCACATCCTTTCTCCAGGCGATCGCTGTATCAGCATGGTGTCACTGTCATCGTCCACCAAAGAAATTGAATATTTACGCATGCCCTAGCTGTAGTTAAGGTTGGTTGCCATGTATAAACTGCTGTGCTCAGGTGTGACGGACAAGATTGAACGCCCTTTTCCATGTGCTATCTGTTGTAAACGAAATTATCTCGCTACTGTCGCGTGATTTCATGTGTGTATATATGACCGATCCTGAAAACAAAATTTTCGTTGTTGAAAGTTAGCGCATGTCTTCGTCTCGTACTTCATTGTCCTTGTGTCTTCCCGCGCAATGCTACTAGCCAGTTTACGATGAACCAAGAAGACCATATGGGTACCCTTGTGAACAAGGCTCCCACGTGGGAGACGAAAGGTTAGCAAATATTTTTTTCAGCTTGGCCGGCGTCCATCAATATTTTCACCAGTATTTCCTACCGAGCAGACGTGATTTCTACAGATTTCGCCAAACTACATTCAGATGTTGTAGGCACCTGTAGAGCATGATCTGTATCCGGTCTTGTATACATCTCCTGTTAGACTGATGGGGAGGTCGCTGTTTCGTATCGGGGCCGCATCATTGCTGCTACTCCTAAAGAATGTCGAATGCCTCTAACAACCCGGATGTTGTGTTGGGAGTCTACTCACAGAATAACTCACAGAATGCCGAACTGCGTATGTGAATAGCTAATGGGTTAGTCTCTCATTCTAGCCCTGGTGACAAACCAAGGGGTCAAATGGCTGCATGAGCGGCTAGATGGTTATTGCTACTCTTTTAGAGATGGCGTCTCGAAAAGCAAGTCATATTTAGTTCTCCATATGCTGGTCGATAATACCCCGTCCTTCACTGGCTATCTTCTGTAGTAGTAATAAGGACCATCTGGGGTCATATTACTACGGCAGATAGGCTGTGAAGGACGTGGTATTAAAGCACACAGCTAAAAGGCATACAGGAGTTAGAAAAAAAAGCGGCTGACTTCTGCCTACTTGTTGATCTCTAACAGTCCGCTACAACTGTCCCAAAAGTTATTGTGAGATAGGCCGAGATTCCGGGGCAAATAGATGAAGATTGTGTTTAGTTCAACAGGCAATATTCGAATAAACATGTTTTCAAGCTATACCTCCAAGGTAATCTAAAAAAAGATTACCTTGGAGGTATAGCGTTTGTGACTTCGCAGCGTTTTGCAGCTTTTGGAAGCAGCAGAAGAAGAAAATGGCAGAGTGTTCGCAACATCATTCATTTTTCAACGCAGCTGTTCGAGATTCGAGATCACTGCCTGAAGACCTTGCAGCGGGACCTCGATCCAGAGAACTGCATCCAAACTTACCACCTGGCCACCAGCCGCGGATACTTCTACCTCGCGGAAGAAGCACATCGCTACATGGTTCGCCACTTCGATCAGGTAAGAACATTTTTACGCGATAGTGTTAAAGAGCTCATTTCGCAGAAATTCCGGTGGCGGCGTAGGCGGCGGCGTCGTTGGTTGTGAGTGAAAAATCAGCACCTTGTCCGTGACCGAAAAATCGACAAAGATGCAAATAAAATTAGTAATAAAATACTCGGGTCCGAGTGAGAATCGAACCCAGGCCGTCTGCGTGGGAAGCAGGTGTTCAACCACAGAGATACACTATATATTGAAATCGATTTGGAAAAGAAACACTATATGAAAAGGATGTAGTGGAAGAAGAGCCAGGGTAGGGGCCAGTTGGTTGTTCATAGTGTAAACTTTATCGCGCTGAAAGTAGACGAAAGCTACTTAGAGGGAACAACACGGGACAACACAAGCGCGCTTGTGTTGTCCCGTGTCGTTCCCTCTACGTAGCTTTCGTCTACTTTCAGCGCGATAAAGTTCACACTTTGTCGTGGAAGGAGTGTCCTTAAGGCACGTAATATGCGTCTACGCTTTCGCGTTCTACTCTTCAAGGCGAAGCTCAAGCGTCCTCCAAGTTTTTCACTGGCTTTGCCTCTCCTCTTGCTCCTAGGGTCTTTGTCTCCTTTCTTCTTGCCCCATACAGAGTAGCATATTCTGCTCCGAGACCGGAACAAAACGCGTTGTCCAGTGGTGCTGGTTTGTATAAGATTCGCTCCTTAAATCCAGTAACCACATCATGCCTAAAGGGACTTGCGTGACAGAAATGTGGTAATAGGTTCCCTGTAATAATGGTCACAGACATATCCGAAGACGAACTACGTATTTTAATAGCTAATGCTCCTGTTGCTTAGTAGGGGAAGCAACTGTAGCGTAAGTGGTCATAATTTAAAAAAACCCTGTAACACTCGTCTGAAGAATCTCGCGTGACGAAAGCGTGATAGTAGGTTCCCTATATTTGTCACGGAGATACCCAGAGCCGGACTATGTATTTCCAATAGCTAGTGCTTCGGTTGCTTAAGATGGTATCTATGGCTGTGTCCAATTCCGGACAGTACATTTAGAACTTAGAAGATAGCATCGAGCCTGAGTCACCCGAGAGATTTAACACGCCTGCATGACGTCTGCGCTACGTAACGCCACCTCGCGTCCAGTAAGATGGCTGTGCTTTTTAATTTTTGCTTGTGAAAACGTGTAAAAAGCTCAGCGTAGATCAAATTACGCTAGTAACAAACCCTGGCGGTGTCTGCCACTAAGTTGGCGACCTACTCGGCCTCCTGTTTGACCACGCTCTGGTTTGGAGAACAAAGTAGCCTTAATCCTGTTTGTCTCCGGTGTTCCCTTCGCAAAGTTGTCTCACGTACCTGCTCGCGCGGCTGCCGGCTATGCGAGAATAGCCGCTGTCCACTGTAATGCATATATATTGTAAGGAATGAGACAGGGGCAGCACCCTTGCTGCGGGCCGGCTGTTCTATTCTACTTCGTATTTTCTTCTTCAACACTGGTTGAATCGCTGTGATAGATTTGCGTCGGATACCTACATAGAATCTAAAAGCTCAAATGGTGAACTGCAGCGCACAGCTGCAGCTTCGAGGTGGAACCCTACCTGAGCATCATTCTCCGTAGCGGTCAGATTGGAATGGATGGTGGCAGAGAGGTTGGAGGGAGACCGGCCAAAAACAGCAATGAGCTTGAAGCTCCACTCCGCCCAGGACTGCTGCCGCATGCCTTCGAATTTATGCCACGCCGCGGCACAATTTCGAAGGCGGTCTATGGCCACACACCACTTCCGCTGTTCCGACCACGCCTGGCGAGCTCCGATAGCAATCACGGTCGCCAGCCAGTTGTCGGCGTCGTTCTGGAAACCGTGGAACTCCGGTAATTCGCAGACAGCTGGCGGTAGTGGGGCGGCAGGCGAAAATCAGGAGGATGCCAATGCCAAGCAGCCCAGTTGGTATGTGAGCTGCGTTAGTGCACAATGGAGCTGTCTGCGTTGCTCGAACGAGCTGACCTCAAGTTGTTGTGAGGCGGGTACATCAAACATGGCGTTGATAGCGCGCAATTGCGGCATGGTCGCAGGAAACAGCGCAGAGCTCGACGCTGTGAAGGGGTTGACGCGGTGTCGCGCGATAGTACCGGAAAGCTCGGAGACGCTTTCAGGTGATCCGCACGCGGAGCCAACGGCGACGTCCGAGGCGTACGATGTGGTCACTGTTCTCACTGCGGCGGGATCCTTGTCAGAGGGAGCTTGGACAGCACCTCTCAAGAGCTCAGCTGCCGATGAAGTCCTGAGCGAGAGGTTGTCGCCACGGGAAGCGTGAACAGCATTCCCGGGCAACAAGAAGCCGTGCGCGGTCCTGACGGTGCCAGGGTGAACCTGCCCTTTGGCCACCGAGGAGGCCTGGACGCCGTCCTGGAATGGTGGCATAGGTCGTACCGGCAGTAGTAGGGTCCCGGTGTCCATGAGCGAGGAAGCGTGGACGGCGTTCCTTAGATGGAGAGACGCACACTGCCGATGACCCGCAAAGGCAGGTGGCTTCAGCCGGACTCTACAGGTTTCGTAGACTGTGCCATTGTAAGGAATGAGACAGAGACAGTACCCTTTTTTGCAGGCCGGCTGTTCTATTCTACTTCGTCTTTCTCTACCTCGTCCTAGCCGCCTGCGTGTCAGCTAGTCTCGGGTCATCACAATATATAGACTATGTTACGTAAGGCATATGGGCGCCGCCATCATGGGCTGTTAAACGAACGTTTTCTTATTTCTGTATATCTGACACGAACTGATAAAGACAGGCAACGCCGAATGCACCAACCCAACAGTTTTCATGTGTACACGTCCACCGTAACCCTGTTCGCTTAGTTGTTCAAGATAAAACACGGCAAGGTTAACAGCCCAGCATGGCGGCACTGAAAGCCGTCCGTAAAATAGTCTATATATATACGCGACGCAGGTGTGGAAGCACAGCCCGCGATTCGAGGCACTGACTCCAGAGGAGATGCGGTCCCTCCTAGAAGACAATCGGCTGAATGCGCCGAGTGAGGTGGAGGAGACCTTCGAGGCCATCCTCAAGTGGATCTCCGCCGACGCAGCCGCGAGGAAGAGATACCTCGTCAAGTTCCTGCCTCTCGTTCGCTTTGTACGGTGCAGCGTCACGTGAGTAGCATGCTCCGCGTTGTAAGCCACGTGTCTAGGTGGGGTTTCATTAAAGGGAGCTGCCATTTTGATATTTAACTAAGAATGAAAGATTTAGCAGTGCAAAAACACAGAACACGGAGGGAGACATAGAGAACGTCAGAAACTAAGAATGCCATGAAATGTGCTAGTATCTGCGCAGCCCGGTTGGAGTTTGTGCAGCAATACCGTTCGTTTGTTTTTCACAGATAGACAGCGGCAATGTTAACAGCCCACAATTGCGGAGCTCAAGCGGATTCGTAAGATACATGTGCTGACATATGCTGCTGCAACGATGCATTCTTTAGCTCAGAGGCACGTGCTTGGGCTTGAGTGTTATTTAGTTAGCGTTCATTCCTTGTTGTAGTAGACCCTTTTATGCCTTGCAATTATAAATCAACTGCTTTTTGTTTTTTTACTGTGCCCTGTTTAGTGCTGGTTTTCTTCATTTTATCTATTAGCCCCCAAGTTTTTTCTTTCTTATCTATGTTGTATTAAAATGTAAACCACTCCCCTCAGTAATGCCCTCGGTCCCTGAGGGTACCAAAATAAATAAATAAATAAATAAATAAATAAATAAATAAATAAATAAATAAATAAATAAATAAATAATGTTCACGCGATCGTGGTTCATAAATCGGGGAAAGACTAGACATTAGGGATGCTGTTTCATGGGCGAGTTGGAAATTCATACTTGGAAGGGTAGCGCTAGTAGACACGGACTAGAGGAAGACACACGGAGACACAGACGGAAGCGCTTCCGTCTGTGTGTCCGTGTGTCTTCCTCTAGTCCGTGTCTACTAGCGCTACCCTTTCAAGACATTAGGGACCATCACGTGACCATGTGGCAAGCACCGTCGCCGAAAGAGGGTAAATAACGGCATGCCGTGAACTCTACCATCAATATATGATTACATAATGTTATGGACACGAGCGCAATGCTAAATCGTTTAATATGAGCTATGTAATGGTATTTAAAAAACGTTGCTGGCGACTCGCCTGCTGCTCGCTTCGCTACTGTTTACGGAACGTCGTTCATGCGTTGTTGCAGAGAGTTCGAGAAGGTTATCACCCACCCAGACGTCCGGGGTGACGAAGGCAGCCTGAACGTGCTGAACGTCATCTATCAGGTTAGCCAACTCGTTTCTCTGCTTATCGGGCGCGATTTACAGGCTCCTTCCGATTTACAGGCTCTTTCGTGACTTAGTTCAGCGGTTCTGATTGACAGGCTCCTTAGTCATCGTCGTGCATGCAGAACCGAGGTAGAAAAGAAACGCCGGGAATAGAGCTGTAGTACCCGATTTCCTTGATTGCTGCTCGACCAGCAACGTCCATACGTGGCAACTAGCGCAGTTTGACATTTCGAGATCCCTACAAAGTGCAAAAAGTCATCATGTTTGCGCTACGTGATAGCTGCAGTCGTATAGCTTATCCCGCGTCGCTCCACGACTGCATGGGCAAAGTTGGGTCGTACTGTCCAAGTCTGTTCACGTGTGGAATGCTGGACTTAAACAAATATCGATATAGCGAGACGTAGAGGGCAGTAAGAATGCTGGTGAAGACCACGTCAACGGCGGCAGTTTACAAGTAATGTGAGTCGCCACAAGATGGTACGCGACGATTTCGATGTCGTCCGCACCCCTTCACACGAAGAAGCTAAAGCGGCTCGGGAGGTTTACTCTAGCGTGCACGTTCTACGGCCTATGGACGGAACTTTTAGAGCGCAACTCTATAGGTCTCTTCGATTTGGCTTGCACTGCCTGCACTAGTTCTGGAAAGTGCCGTGGCGGTGCGAAGCGGTGCTGCGCCGGTTCAGCAAGTGCAGCCGAGCCGGTGCAGCCGCGACACTGGCGACACTACCGCGCGGCGGCTACCACCGAAGATGCAAGAGCAGGCCGTGGTGGTCGAACAGCCGATGCAGCCGACGCGGCGTGTATCGCTGGTGTTGTTTACCAAAGCACTGCCGCGGTGGCACTCTTCGTAGCTGCCGTATGGAACTGCTTGACTCTGCAGCGAGGACGATTCGGACAATGGCGATCCTCACAGCGACTCCGAGGAGGAATTTGACTAGGGACCATAGTTTGACGGTGTATGTTGTCGCCTGCTTGTTGACACGTGAAGATGTAACTCCTGTTCCCGGGTACGAGAACGTCGTCGGCAGGTTACATGAGTGTAATTTCAAGAGGCTGTTCAGACTATCTAGAGGCGTTTTACTGGTTCAGCGGAAAATTGCGCTGGTTTCGGCCTTCTATGAAAGCGTGTGCGAGGCCATACAACAATAAAAAACGAAAGTATCTGAGGTCCTTTGACCGACGCTAAGACGACTTGAGGCGAATGTTCAGTTATCTTGGAAAGTGTATGCTCGCAAATTTGTGTTCAAAGGGTTTTACTGGCGTCGCCACTTCACGCTAGACTATATAGGGAACGAATGTGACAATTTTTGTAAACCATTAAGACACATGTATACGCACGCTCACCTGATGAATACATTTTTAAACTCAAAAGTATTTCTAGAAGACTTCCTATCGCATCAGCTTCACGATTTCGCAAAGGCGAACTGAGAGAGCAGCATCGCGAATCGCGCCACATCTTTATTACTTTTTTTTGTATCATTCATATTGCCGTCATGTACGGTGAATTTTTATGCTCACGAGACATGTAAAAGGTCCGCCTTAATAGCTGCCGGAAAGACGTGGCTAAAATTACCCGTCAGATCGTCAGCAGTTTAACTTGCTTTTGCACGCCCTGAACAACAACACGCAGCGTCGTCTGCTCCAAGCTTGGGAGGTGGAAGGGCGCCATGCTGCACTTCTTTGCACCTCCTTTTGAGCGAGTGCAGGCCGGCAGAGAACTCGTGCAGAACTACGCTTGCACCTTGACAAAACGAGGGAACCGGTGCAGCGGGCGCGCGCGGCACCAGCAAAACGAGGACGACGGTGCTGCACCCGCTGAACTGGTTCCGCCGGTGCAGCCAAATCGAAGAGACCTTATGGCACCCTATACTGCGTCGAGCGGCGTCGCCCTTGTTGACTGGCGTCGAGTTAACCGATAGAGCGAACGAGGACCAAAGAGAGCGAATGCGGAGTTTGTCGATATCACGAGCCACTGGCGTCTAACCTCGCTTTCTTCCTCCATCACGCGCGCTGGCCAATCTGTCCGAGCTCGTGTGCATGCATGGCTGACACGTGCACTGCGGCTGGCTTCGCTTGTCGTAACGGGGCTGTCGGCGTATCGCTTGATTCTCGACGCCTGCAATGCTCAGAACGTTGTGCGTAGCACTGGAGCGCTGGCAGCGCAACTGTGGCAATAGGTAACGAATGTTACATTCCTACAACTCTGCATAGCCAAATGCCCAAACACAATTGGCGTTGCCGCAACGCGAAGCTGTATACGCTCAGAATTCGCATAAGTAGTACCCTTATTGTCAGTGAATTTTTGGTCCACGCAGACGCTGACCCGGCACTCGATGGAGGTTGGCAAAGTTGCCGGCGTCGACCTGTCCCCGAGGCAGTGGCTCACGCCTCGCCTGCCAAAGGACATCCTGTTCCTCTTCGGCGGCTGGAAGTTTGACGCCCCCAATAACAACATGCACACGTACAACTGTCGCGCCCAGAAGTGGCGTGTCATGGGAAGTCAGTACACCGCCCCCAGGTAGCTAGGTCTCCTCGTTTGCTCACGCTCTGCAGTTGTGTGGCAGGTAGTTTCGTGCTGTGGTTGCTGCCTATAATGCAGAACATTGCAGACAGCAAGCAGAGGGCCGGCGTTGATTGACGAACCATGGGAGAGGCCTTTTCCCTGTAGTGGGTGCAGTAAGGCTTATGATGACCATGAATGCTGAAATATATGGAGGAATGCGCTAATACGCGATGTACAGTTTTATAGGCTATAGACGTCAGACTCTTGAGTTTTGCAAGACGCGTGGCGCCACCTGTCGGAGCAGTATTGGGTAGTACAAAGACTCACTCGCACAGTTTGCTGTGGGACCAGGTCCAACTAGCGAGTGCGGAACAACGATTGAACTTAATATTGCGTCTGTTAGCGCATTTAACACTCAGAAAGAGAGCTATGAATTGCTCCCCGCTGGTAGGACGCGCCACCGAACCGCCATGAAGTGCTTGCTGGATCACTCGCCAGAACGACGGCAAAAACAACAGCAGACCAGACCACTCCGCACTCTTCGAAGAAACGCCGCAATCGACGCTACTGTTGCGTTATGAATTGCCACAGACGTAAAGGACTGAATAAAAACGTTCAGGTTTACCGATTTACAGAGTTGTCGTACGAAGCAGAAAGGCGACAGCGCCGGATACGGGCCGTTGCGAGCGCGTTGGGTAAGCGAAGTACCCGCGTTCTCCACAGCTGGTTGCATGAGAGAGTGTGATAATGTGGCTCTGCTGTTGTTTTACGTAGCCCTGGCGGAGAACCGTGGTATTCTTGTCGATGAAGCTCAGTAGAGGCTCGGACCGCGGTGGGTGCCGTGTAGCATGGAGTGAGCAGATAGAGGCAGACTGAAGACGCGTTATACGCACGCCACGGCATTCTATAATCTGAGTTACTCGTCACTACACAGCATCGCGCACGTACATATTGAATGCTCAGAGTTCCGGTTCTAACAAGCTAACACGTGCGTCATACAAGTAAATCGCAAAATGTTGGTCGCAACCACGTTCAGGTTTGTTTTGCCCGTGGCCTTCGCGACTGCTGTAGCTATCTCGGAGGTCACGGTTTTGCCTTTCGTTGTACTCCGCGAAAGTGGACCGGCGCCTGTCCCCACTTGCAATATATGCAAACGGAAGACGACCATCAAGAGAACATTCGAGGATTCGTAATAAAACAGTCGAATGCACAGGAAGCGAGAGTTGAAGGGAGAATGCAACTGAAAAGGCGAAAATCGCCGTTGCCATTCGTCTCTGATGAAGCGAGTTCTGTACTACTGATCGTAAGATACATAGCTAAGTATATTGATCGTGTATGTACTTGATCGCTTTGGCATTACGTATATACCCTATTTTAACACATTCAGGCGCTAGAGAACGGACGTCGGAGGGCTTGTCTCGAACTAGATGTCGTGCGACGCTCGCTTGTACTTGCGAGTTACAGCGTGCAGGAATAACTGAAAATTCATTTGCATTGTACCCGCAGTTCACTTTCATCAGCTTCCTACTTTTTTGAAGCGTGGATTGGCGGAACAAGCATTCTGCGTCCTTGATTTTCAGGAAACCACTGCTCGGACCGAATGAGGCGGGGGGGGGGGGGGGTGTTGTAATGTACGCTATACACATTCGCTTGTGGACGGCTCTCTTTGTACTACCCAGTTATCGACAGGGCTGCGACGAGAACACTGGCGGCGGTGTTTTTCGCAGCGCCGCCTGGGCAGAGTCTGACGTCTATAGAACGTAAGTGAAGTACTTCTGCAGAAAATGCATTAGGAACCACTATACACAGCAAGATTATTACAGGTCCTTTCCAGTAAGGCAGTAAGGATTTCTTTATTGGGGACATGGACTATACATATACCTGACACAGCACAGGACCATGGTCTTAGTTTGCATACTGTAATCCTTAACAAAAGATGTAAACCTCGCAAACTAATGACCACACAGACCGGATACAAGGACGAGCTAAGTCATTATTTAGACCACGCCAAGGACCTATGCTTGTACTTGTCTAGCCCACTTGTAATGGGACCTATAATGCAGCGCCCAGAAGGGGCACGTCATGGGCAACCAGTACATGCACCACCTATTAGTAATCTGTTATGAGCTACTGCACATTGATACAAGGCCAGATGCGCCTATTATTTCGTTTGAGTACTGAAAAGAATCCATGAAATTGAAGCAATTTTCGTCTTCAACCACCGCAGGGCCTACCACGGCGCGGCAGTGATCAACTCGTGCATCTACATCGTGGGCGGTTTCAACGGCCATGCGAGCTGCCACTCCGTCGTATGCTTCGATGTGCCCATGGCAAGATGGAGCGCTAAGGCAGACATGGCGTACGCGCGCTGCTGCATTAGCGTTGCCGCTCTCCAGGCAAGTGACGAGTTACGTTACCTCATGTGCAGAAGACTAACGGAAGGGAGTTAGCCACTGGTAATAAATAGTTGCAGTACTGTAATTATTACTGTACTAAGTGCCCTTAACACGCTATGGGTATTCCGACTTGAAATGCATGCAAAGGATCCTACCCATCCTGCCTGCTACTACGGGCTACTGCTCACAAACTGATTCTCTTTTCTCGACCACTTTCTGTCATAGTGACCGTATTGATATACCGTATTAGCGACATTGTTTAACGCTTCATATATGCTGGATAGTGCTTGCTACATGTCGTCTAAAGTTGGCAGTAAGGTCCACTTCCAGGTGAAAAATGCGTCCTTGCAGGGCCATATATATGCCATGGGTGGTCACGACGGGACATCACACAAGACGGTCGAGCGCTACGACGTCAAGACGAACCAGTGGTCCATGGTGGCCGACATGAACGAAGTCCGCAGCGGCGCGAGCGCCGCAGCAGCTCGTGGGCGCATATACATGTGAGTCGGTTTCTGGACTTCGAGTTGCTCTACGGAGTGTAAACGTTTACAGCTTTTACCTCAGGTGGGCTGCGCACGGCCTCGCATTAATTTGTCACCGTAGCTCTACCACACCCCTTTCATCCCACCCTTCGTTCTTGCGTTTCATTTGCTTGACTTATTTCCAGTGGTAGATAAGTGTTTATAACCTCGCATTTAGTTGAAACGGCACGCACATGCAAACCTTATACGGCCAAGCTACTAAGTTGCGCAGTTTGCGACAACGCCATCGCCAGCCATCGCGATGGAAGACGCTGGCTGTGTGCATTTCAACTGAGCGGTATGTGCTTTCATATTACAGTCGTAACGTTGTATTAGTAGTAGCCTCCCACCGACTCATACGGGGCTGACCATGGTCCACCTGGCCTGACGTTAAAAAGTGTCAGACTAATTACACACGTTTGGTAAATGCTGACTGGTTGCGAACGAGTAAAATCAGTAAAACGCCCCTTCCATAATCGGTTCATCCATTTCCAGGTGAAAATACGAGCGCAATAATCGCCATAAAATGCGTTGCTCCGATGTGACGCTGGTCGGAGCAACATCACTGTACTATGATTTCTTTCGCAGCGCTGGTGGCTCCGCGGATATCACGTGTCTGGACAGCGTCGAGTGTTACGACCCCTCGACCAACGTGTGGACCCGGATTGCCACCATGGCATCTCCACGCGCCTGCGCTAAGGTGGTCGCCTACAAGGACATTCTGTACATCATGGGCGGCTACAATGACAACGGGCGACTCTCCAGCAGTACGTGTCGAAGTTGCAATCGTGCATGGCACGTCGAGAATAGACTTACTGCAGTCGCAACGATACACACATGCAGCCAAACACTTCTCTAACCTACTAGGTTGCGTACTTCAGACACAGTGAACGACTTCAGGACAGAAGATGTTGGCTGTGTGTACTTCAACTGAGCTCGAGATTATCTTACATAATCTACTCGTAACGTATCTAACGTAGCCTATCATATCTTTGGCAATCGCCACAGCTACATTTGCCATGTTAAAGTGTCTCTGCAAGATCGCAGAATGACCATGCATGCTTTTGGACTCCACACAGCTACACAAGGAGCAAGTTGGCAGCCAGAAAGCTACACGTGATGCCCTCGAGCACTTTCATTGCGTGCTGTTCTTCTATGGCATGTATACGTCACAGGCTGCCACCGGCACATGATCGCAGTCCGTGACTTCCACCTACATGAGGAGTACGGCACATGGCCTCGTTCCACATGGTCTTGTATGGTCCACGATATAGTTCGTGAAATCCGCCCATACCTGTTATGCCCGGTCGGTGTGTAGTTGCAATAGAGTTCTGCCGTATGCAGCGCAATAACATTCGGCGCATGCATTCATAGCACTACGTGTTCCAGTCTCTGTAATATACAGTGCTTCAACAGGATCGAGCCAAATCTTTCGTTCGCGCAGTTTACTCGATAGCTTTTCCTTCGCGCCTTGCAGTGGAGCAGCTCGAACTCAGGAAAGCTCGCTTATCTGAGCTACCCAGCATGTCCCACGCGAAAAGCGACTTCGCCGCTGTCGTCCTCGATGGCTGCATCTACACCATCGGCGGCTTCAATGGTAAGACTGGTCAACGCTTCGGGCTGAAGCCATAGCTGTATCTATGTTATGAACCAGTTTGAACTGGTCCACCGAATTGGACCTGCACAGCGCTGTCCCTCACTTTCGCGTTAGTGGTGAAGCGTTGGGCATGCACATGTAACCCAATACACGCGGTCACTGAACCAAATGAGCTATTTATTCTGAGAAATCGGCATGGATTTCCTCGTGGCTTCGTGCTACGACAGGTGGTTGTTAATTAACCTTTTCAATTATCACACTGCGGGATTCTCCTCCTTCGTGAAAGGCGATCCCAGAATTCACCGACGGCTCCCGCGCGCTGAACCACACCGCTGTACCTGCTGACGGCTGCGTAAAAACGTAAAAATAATTGCCTGGTTCCACATAATTCGGCGAGCGCAAGACAGGCGTAAATGGTAATCATCTCGCCCGCTTACCTCCCAAACAGGTTTGACGACTCTGCAACTCGTGGAGAGGTACGACATCGCCGCCCGCACGTGGCTCACGGCACCACCGATCAGCGACATCTGCACCGGCTCCGCCGCCTGCGTCGTCCGGGATATCGCCGACCCCGGTAAGTGTGTCTTTACCCTCACTACTCTGCACAGAAATGCGACACGGTGGCCGCATTTCTGTGTGAAGGAATATCTGGCGTCTTGGCCTTCTAGCATGCTCGTTGTCCCTCGCTGTGTCTTGTCTTTTGTACTCCGCCTACTGCCGCTTAACGCATCGTTTTTGCACGTAAACTTCAACAATTAATACTGTCTACCTTTCTCTCCTTTCAGCTTCCTGGATCTAGCCCAGTGCAGCTTATAAGTGAAGCGGAAGAACGCCATCGCCTTTATCCATTAGCAAGCATGGCCGTTCAGAAGACCGCGAGTAGCGGCTTATGGACGCGCCGTAAGTCGACGAAAAAATTGTCTTGAGGAAGCTTACGTACAAAGATGATGCACGAATAAAAGGTTGTCGTAGGGGTTTACGATTCATGCGCTGCCCTGCAGGGGGCGCCCACACGCGATCACGTCAGCGATGACGTGTACGGCCAGACGTGTGGTGGGACCTGGCTTGTGAGCAGCGCCGGGGGATGCAGTAACGCGCGCTGCGATGTAACGTCTGCTACAATCCTTTAAATGCTCAAAGCATGGAAACCTTTTAGAACTTATTTAATGTACTCGCAATGTGTATTCCTTTGGGATGCAATGTGTCATGCTTGGTCGCGTTGCAGACGCGAAATTGCATGAAAAATAAACACGTAATCTAAAAGCTGATCGTTAAGAACACCGATAGCTTATTTAAGATGCATATGGAATGCCGCCCAACGCTTACTAGGTTAGTTACGGAGAAGAACGTCAGAGAAGCACGCCTGCTGCGGGCATCCGTGATTCACCACCCATACAACATCGAACGCCTGGGCTGGAGTGCTACGTAGGTATCGTGGCCTCCGGGTTTCGTATCTGCCGGCATATTCAGCTTCGGAGGAAGAGGTCCCCCGTCGCGCAAACCCAACCCTTGGCGGTGGTTCCTGGCTTGTGTAGGGTCGCCTGTTTGGCCGTCCTCACCAGAAGTTTGGTCACGTGTTATTTACGTTACGTTCCCGCTTACTGTGACTACGTACACAGCCTGGGCTCCTTCGCCGTCAGGCGTCTCGGATGTGCGTCGCCTTCTCCCAATCAGTGTTGTCCCTGGTTGTGTCTTCCCTTTCGTTCTCTTAATTATCGTTTTCGACGTACGCTGATCTCTGCCAGCACAGCCTCGTGTCAAGCTCCTAAAACGTTTGCAGAAGGGGCGTCGCCTGTGCTTTCGCCTTCCGCACGTCCCATGGAGCAGCTTGGCGCGGGCTGCTCACGTCATGAAGTAAAGGATATCGCCGTTTAGACGAAGCGTAGGACCACATGGTGGTCCAGGGACCCAAGGAGGCCCAAAATGACTTGCTTAAACGGCCCCTAAACCACTCCGTTTTCAGCAAGAGTGGTTTAGGGGCGTTCACTTCTTTCTCGCGTTCACTAACCTCCCTACAGGCGCTATCTCCTCCTCGCTACTTATTTCTTGATAATAGGCTTCCCAAGCAACGCTTAGCGGCGCTGCTGCTCTTGACAGGCAGCGCCATCTCTGGCAGAAAAACAAACTGGGGTGTTCGCAGCGCGCGTTTTCCCTTCTCTCCACCGCGTTGCTGCTCGCTTCTGTGCACGTGCAGAGCTCTCGCAGTGCACTTTCGGCGCCTCGCAATGTACCGCTTGCAGTGCGGCTTCAAAAGGATTTTCAAGCTTGACTGGCACTTCCGAAAAGCGAACTTGATAAAATGAGAAAGGCTCGTCAATCACGTTAAAGGTGAAGAGCAGACGATCGACAACAACCACGCCCGACTCAAAGCGAAATGCATTTCCCAAGTCGCGATTACACCGTGTAGGACGTATACCTCGAGGTAAGTCTCATTCTGTCATGTTAAAGATGATTAATGGTCCACATGCACTCCGAAATGAAGCCGTACACGCTATCGATGTTCTGCGGCGTGGACTACGAATCATATGATTGTTGTTTTGATATGGCATGCTTACAGTTGCAGCCGTGTACTTTCGTGAACAAACGTTTGCGGCGTGCGAAAAAAAGATTATACGGCCATGGCACTGCTTCCTGAGAAGGTTAGAGTCAAGTCCTCCGTGCCGCTGGAAAATCACCCGCCGATTAAGACGCGAGGCAGCTAGCTGAGCTTCAACCACTGTGAAGCAAGATGAACTGCTCGCCTCGTTTTTTCGGCTCTCGCGTCATGCTTGCAGTCTCTTTTTATGATATCGACTTGACAGGCGTATATAAAACCTGCTGTGCGAACGCGGCTAGAAAATCGCACAAAGTGAGAAGGTGGTTACTTCAAGGTTGCAATTGCAAAGCATGTATTAAGTGCCAGTTATATTTAGCGGCTTAAATATATATCACCCCAATAAAGTGACAAAAACAAAGCAAACCTGCAGAACGATGTCAAAGCTTGCTGAAAATGCACAGACGTCCGTTCCGGCGTGATAAAGCAGCCTTCCCGACGCGTGAAATGCAGGCGCCGAACTTCTGACAATGTGCGGAGTTCCGTTGAATTCCACCAACCGCGCAACGCTAACGGTATAACGCGAATGTGAACGTTCAACAACGACGGGTAGGTCTCACGAGCACGGGGAATCAAAACACAAAGTTGCTTCACCTACAGCCGTAACTGGACTTTAACAATGCGAGAAGACAGGCTGCAGGCAGGTTCCTTCCCGTCTCGCAGCACGTTTAGCCACTTTGCTGAAGGCATAAATCCAGGATGTCCTAGCTGTGGGGCGGATAATTGCACACTCGCTCATATGCTCTGGCAGTGCCCGGCGTTACTTAGCGCAAAGTTCAGCACAGAAGAGGACTGGGAGAGGGCTCTTAAAAGCAACGAGCTCTCAGTCCAGCTGTCGGCAGTCCAGGAGGCCTGCGAACGGGCGGAGGGCCACGGTCTTCCAGTACCGGCGTGGGCGCGGCCAGCAACTGCGGCGGACCCCCCTTCGGGGGTTGTCTGATCGGGGTTCTCCAGGACCAAATAAAGTTCATTTCATCATCATCAAGACAGCGAGTAATCATTACTGTAGTCGCTGCGTGCATGCGCCCCGTTACTTACCGATTCAGGTAGTCGGAACGAACGAAAGCGATGAACTCAGACAGCCAAAATAGAAGGCGAGACAGCGCTGTCAGCTATCCACGCTGGCCGCCTTTATTTATCGTGCGACACGCCCGGGAACCGATACAGTTTAACACGTGAATCGTGTGCCTTGTATGCACTGTTGTGGCTGGCCACTAAACCGCAATACTTCGGACCACGCTTGCGCTTCCGCGGGCTCGCTTCTGCCATCGTGGAAATGCGCAGCTTCGCACAGCAAGCCTCTCGGTTCAACGTACCCAGCTGACGGCCTCCCAGTTACCCGCACCGAGAGAAGAACGCGTGCGCACGTGCGCTACCGCTACCGTGAAAGAGGGTGAGTCGGCCGCGCGAAGGTTCAGAGCTTTCCGACAGAGCCGCAGCGCGGCTGGCGCGGCGCGTCGTCGCGCCGCAAACTTGAGCTTGGGTTCCCTATACACGTGGGAAATGTCAGCAGTGGGCGTTGAGCCTATCGGAATTTCGCGCTTTTTGGCTACACGCTGTTATCTCTGCTCGCGCAGTCAAAAACTCACAAATGGGAGTGGAATCAGTCGATCGCGTTCGATAGTCACGAGAGACAAGGCAGGACGGGCGTGCGAGTGCATGACAAAGCAGGGCGGGAGACAATTCACAATTCATATCCCTCGCATATGGACCAATCGAAAGCCTATTTCCTCATGACGTCAAGGGAAAAGACGGGAAACGCCTGGAGAGAATAACACGCTCGTTCTGTGTATTCAGAGGTTGTTTAGAAGTGCTTTACGATAAAGTATTCCTGTCTGTCTGTCCTCAAGAGCGGCTTCCCATGAAGAAAGAGCGCACCCACTTTCTCCTTTGCTGCGGGGCCTGCCACGCTCGCACATGTTTCCACGCAGTGCGATTCGTCATGTCCATGACGCCGGCGAAAGCGTGCACGGTGGAACAACATTCCCGACGTATTGTCACGTGGTCGTGACGTCGACGAAGACCGCAGGCGAGGTGTCCAAGATGAAACTCTTCATTTGGCCGAACTTGTGGCCGAGAAACGGAAAGTTAATTTACAGCAATACACGAGTGAGTGAGTCAGAACTTTATTGTGGTCCAAAAGTGGCAGAAGCTGAACGCGACTGGAGGTCCCGCTAGCACTGATAGCGGCGAACAGAGCGTCGACCGTCGATCAACTGACAAGCGGTCAAGCGCGTCGGCTTTTATACAGGCGCTATCGAACTTTCCAGCGATGCGCTTCTCTGGACCCCAATAAATTTTGCATCATCATCATCATCATCATCATCATATCGCTGGTGGCGGAGTTGTCTCTCTATATCAAAGCTGGAACATTCGCGCGCGGCGCGTAATCTTAACAAAACGATCTCTTACAATCGCGAAGCTTCTCGAACACTGCTTCGCGGACAGCGTCGGGCGTTGATAACCGTCCTTGCTGGTCAAACCTCAATACATCAAAGTAAAACAAGAAGTGGGCGTGGCAGTATATTGTCCAGTCTTCCAACGCTGAAAGCAAAGAGCAGCTCCGTATGGCGCTATAACGCGACGCTTAACAAGTGCGACACGTCGTCCGCACTTGCGCCTTTCCGCAGCACCAAGATTGCAAACCACGTTGATAAACCCTTGTCTTCCAGACCATGAACACGACACTGCTCCCGCGTTATCCGCATTACAGTGCCGCAGGGTGCCAAGGCCTCGCACATATCTACAGGTTGTGCCGCAACAAATGCACCTTTAGGCGCATGGCTTGATTCCCAGGGGAGATAACCACGTAGCGGCGTTCCAGTGCTTTGACGTTCCTTGCTCGAGGCATTTATATACCGGTCGGCCCTCTTGAAAGCCACGACCCGAACGTGACTCATTTTATACGCCCCTAGTGCGACTACGTCAGACAGCAATTTCACATTTGCCAGCACCTCCCCATGGTGTCCCACAGAATACGCTCTTGCACTGACAATATAAAATACAATATCTGGGTTTGACGCGCCAGAAAACGATATGATTATGAGGCGCGCCGTAGGGGAGTGTTCCGGAATTTAGGACCATATCTGGTGCTCTTTAACCTGCACTCACATCGCACAACACACTGGCCTCTAGCATATCGCTCCCATCGCGACCGGGGTCGAACCTGCGACCTTCGGGTCTGCAGCCAAGCGCCGTAACCACTGTACTACCGCGGCGGACTGTTTGCTGAAGGAATGCACGGCTTATTGTTTAAAGGGCCACCAGAACGACGTTCCAGACTGACGAAGCACGTTTACCTTCATCTCATTTTTCGTTATCTTCGCGGTAATTGGGCTATGCTAAAGACATACAGTCGTGAGCAACATGTTAGGGTCTGCCGAATTTGTGTTTAATCAACGACTACTTGTAATTTACCAAAACGAATGTGACGTATTGCTGTGCAAGAGACACCGTTCCGCTTGAGCATTTAATGTTGGGAATGCTTTTGCGCTTGCCAACTTCGTTTAGCCACTATGGGGTAATTCGCGTGTTCCCTCTCAAATTACTCATAACTCGAAGTTTCACTACTGAATGTCGCGCCAAAACCTCACTGCAGGTGAGCGTCACTCTGATGTCACGCATTTATTTATTTATTTATTTTTGTAGCGCAGGGCGGCCATGTAAATGCCTAAGAAAACTAGTTAAGTTCAGCCTTTGACTCCCTTTGATGCTGTGTAGCGCATCTTCGTCGACGTTCAACTTTCGATCTGTAAACTTAAGATTAGATATCGCAAACTAACCCTATTCACCACCCCCGAAGAACGGGTGACATCACACAAACTTATGACATGCCAGCAAGCTTGTACGCTAACGTCGCGACGAACTCACCACCAGTCTCATATTCGTAAGCACGTGGGCAATGTTATGGAATAATCAAATCATTCTTCGGCAACACGCACTCACAGGGAATTTCGATAACCAGAGCATGCAGACCAGGCCCAACGAAGTTTAAAGTACCTATTGAGATTTCTAAGTGATACAGGTTTAGATGCTCGTCTTTAGAGCATGTGCGGCATAAAGACTTTTGCGCGTGCCCTGTCCCCGTGCAAAACAGTGTGTACAGTGACTCATTTGCCATACCATCGTCGCCTATCATCACACCTCCCTCTTTCTCTTTCTTTCCCCTTTCCCCTTACCCCCGTGAGGAGTAGCAGGCTAGAACCCGCTTTCCAGGCCGACCTCTCCTCCTTCTCATTAAAAGCATCTTCTTCTTCAGAACCACTCTAAGGCAGGCTTTTCCTCAAATAATAACTAAATGTGGTGAAGCCGCCCTTAAAGAGGTCATGAACCACCTCTCGGGCTCGGTGAGTAACCACACCCTGCGAAAAGCAGACACTGCTACTAGCAGCTGAGCCACATGTTACAGTCGTGCGCAGCAAGGAGTGCGACGTAGCCATTTTCTCACACGCCCTGGCTTCACAAAGAGGCAAGTGCTGAGTCTTTTCAGAGCTGCCGGCCAATCCCCCAGAGTCAAATCATCACACAAGTGTAGCACACTTGGTACGACGGACAGCTACTATAAGACGCGACTTGATAGACCAGGACGTAGTTAGACTTATCCAAATTTTCATAATCAGCGAGGGCCTGCTGGGGAATGAGGCAGCGGAGGTTTCTGTTCAAACTCACGCTCAACGGGCGCCTTCGCAACACGCGTTAAGGAGTGTGAACAAAGTCTCCGTATAGGGAAACGACACTCTGTAAAAGAACATAGAAAGAACATACCCCACCCTCTCACCGACAGTGATCGCAGCTTCACTTGAGAAGCGGCATAAAATTCCCCAATTAATCGGATGTTTCACAGCGAAAGGAACGAGGACGACATTGGTAGACACACACAGCGCTGAACTTACAACTGGCTATATTTTCACGCTTGCAGCAATGTGCTGTGCGCGCTTTTCACCGGGGAAAAAAAAGAAAATCAAAGCAGACCAGGCATCCAAAAAATTGCAGCCAAAGAAAAGAACAACCCATCATCGATATCACATGTTTTGCCATGGAAATTCACTTCCCTTGCTCAAAACAGCAAGCTAGGCTACACTGATGGCCATTTTATCACGTTTAAAGATTTCTTGGGCTTCTGTGATTTCGCGCGCAATGCTATCTGTTTCTTGCAAGTACATGTGTGTGATTATAAAGATGCAAGCACTGACAATCCCGACAATAAATTCCCAAGTACATGTGCGTGATTATAAATATGCCAGCAGTCACAACCCCGACAATGAATTCCCATGTACATGCGAGTGCTTATAAAGATGCTAGCAGTCACAATCCTGACAATGAATTCCCAACCACCAGCTACGGCCACGAGATCCTATCGCTCCGAATCTTTCCCGTCATGTGTTCATATTCATACACCTTCTCTTTCGTTCCCGACAGCCTATACCAAATGGTAGTAAGGTGTGGAAAACCTATAGCACAACAGCAACCAATACACTAATCTAGAATCAGTAAAAAGAGGCGGGGGGGGGGGGAGCTATCGGACCAGGACCTGAAGAGGAAGCGCCGCCTGGGAAAACGGGCTTAGGAACGCCTACGAACCACGGCTACCTGAAATAAGGAGGCCGCCCAACTGATACACAGAAGCGAAATCTGAAAATAAACCGTTTGTTGTCTCTTCATCTCAATCAATCAATCAATCAATCAATCAATCAATCAATCAATCAATCAATCAATCAATCAATCAATCAATCAATCAATCAAGTGGGAAAGTGACAATGCTCATCCGCGAGCGTTGGAAGTGCATCTACGGTTACGTTTCCGTACTCTCACGCAATAAAAAAGCCAAGGCTTATAGAAAATACATTTGCGGTGGGAATGTCAAGCCCAATACAGAAACTATCCAAACACCGACACCCTCTCGTGGAGGTGGGCCGCCGAGCTACGCACCGCAGACCTCGGCGACCAACTCTTTGCCGTTAAACGGGCCAGCTCAACGGCAAGAGTTGGTTGTCCAAACAGCAAGTAGCAGTCACTCGCTGCCCATCATGGTTTAGTTGACTCTTAATGTGTCAGAACACGTGATCTCTGAAGCCATGCCTTCTGGTTCCTACCCGTTGTCTTCCTCGTGTGAGTCCTGCGTGACAGTATTTTCCTGTTCGAGTCAGGTGGCCACCGATCCGCGACTGTGTATATTCAGACCGAGAACTATACCTTACCGTTTCTTTTACTAAGTTCAGTTCTGAGAGTTTCTCATACGGCGTTCTTTCCCGGCTCCTCGCGTTTGATATGAGAAGCTCCGACTATATCGGAGCGCAAGGGAGCCGACAAGTTTAGAGGTTGTTTTCTCAATAATACACCGCTCCTTGCTAATCGGATAGTCCTTCAGCACGACTTCTCACCAATGGTTACCAAATATAATTGTCTGAACTCCGCTTGCTTAGAATGTGCACTCGACGTGAAAAATTTGAATTTTCAATCGATTTGTGACTCTATTCGGTAGAACTGCACAGTATATGTTGTTAGCGCGTTTTAGAGCAGGCCGGACATGTAAATTAAAGGCTGCCTGTCGAAGCAGCAGCAACACTCTGCTTTCTCTTGCGTGCCGTGGACCACAAACTATTGATACTGACTCTACGCCCTATGCTCTTTTGTTTCTTTCTCTACCTGCAGATATTCCGGTTGCTACACGCGCTTTACTCTTGCCAAAAAGAGCATCCCTCCAGAGCAAAAGAAGCAGGTGGGGTGTCCGCCCATCAAAGCTGTGATCAAGAAGCTGAGAGGCGACATGATCGCGCTGCTGGTCGACTTCGCCTGCCACATACGGCTCCACGAGTGCATCAGCACGCACAACATCGTTAAAGTGCTCGAACTCGCCGAGAGATTGAAGGTCAGTCGGAGGCTGTGCAGGAGCTGGAGATTGGGTTTCTTGTAACTTCGTTCATTGGTGAAAACATTGATGTACGCAAACCAAAAAGGCTAACACGGGAGCCTCTTTCATAATGAAGCTTTGTGAACAAGGCTCCCGCGTGGGAGCCGGAAGGTTAGTAAATATTTATAACATTGGTCGGCGTCCATCGATATTTTCACCAATTTTTCTCCTGACTTAACACACAACTGTCTTGCACGCAGAGAGGTCGCTGGTTTTAATCGGGACCGCAGGATTGCAGCTACCCGTAAAGAGTATTGAATGCCTCTAACAGCCCGGATGTGTTGTTGGGAGTCTACTCTGTGTATGTAAATGTGTATTTGAATAGCGAATGGTTACTCCCCCAGACTCACTCTGGTAACAAACAAACATTGCTGCATGAGTGGCTAGATGGCTATTGCTACTCTTTTAGCTATGGGGTCACGCAAAGCAACTGATTTTTACTTCATAATCTGCTCCTCGATAAAACCACGTCCTTCACTTCCTATCTGCCTTAGTAATATGAACCTAGATGCTTCATATTACTAAGGCAGATAGGCAGTTAAAGACGTGGTATTGAAGCACAACGCTAAAAGGCATACAGGAGTTAGAAAGAAAGGTGGCCGACTTCTGCCTACCTCTTGGTTCTTTCCAATGTTCCGATACAACTATGCCACAAGTTATTGTGGATAGGCCGAGATACGGGTTCAAAGGAAAGAAGACTGTGTTTAATTAAATAGGCAATAATCGAAAAAAACATGTTTTCAAGCAACACCTTCAAGGGGCTTAGACTTCTTTTTTAAGCGTTTGCGACTTAGTACGGTTTTGCAGATCTTGGAAGCAGAAGAAGAAGAAAACGGCGGAGTGTTCGCATGTCATTCTTTTTGCAACGCAGTTGTTCCACATTCGAGACCACTGCCTGACGGCCTTGCAGCAGGACCTCGAACCAGAGAACTGCATCGAAACTTACCACGTGGCCACCATCCGCGGATACGTCTACCTCGCCAAAGGAGCACTTCGCTGCCTGGTTCGCCACTTCGATCAGGTAGGAACATTTTCATTGTCTTTTCGTGTCCCTTTGCTCCTAGGGCCTTTCTGCCTCCCTTCCTCCTTCCCTTATACACAGCAGCATATTCTGTTACGACATCGGAGGAAAACGCGTGGTCAAGTAGTCCTGGTTTTGTATAAGAATCGCTCATAAGACACTAGTAACCACATCATGCCTAAATGGGTTTGTGTGACAGAAATGTGGTAGTAGGTTCCTTGTATTAAAGATGAAAGACATACCCGGAGCCGAACTACGTATTTCAATAGCCGATGTCCTTGTGTCTGAGTAGCGGAAGCGCCAGCAACTGTAGTGTAAGTGGTCATAATTTCAAACACACTGCAACACTCGTCTGAAGAATCTTGCGTGACGGAATCGTGAAAATAGGGTCTTTATAAGGTCACAGACATACCCAGAGCCGGACTACGTATTCCAATAGCTAGTGCTTCTTATCGTTAAGATGGTATCTATGGTAGTGTCTGATTCCGGACAGTGTACGTGAACAGCTTAGAAGACAGCATCGAGCCCGAGTCACCCGAGAAATAGGACACGCCTGTATCACGTCTGCGCGACGTGACGCCACCTAGCGTCTAGTAAAATCGCTGTGCTTTTAAATGTTTTCGTGTGAGAAGTTGTAAATAGCTGAACTGAGCTGAAGTTCAGCGAGTAACAAACCTTGTTGATGTCTTCCTTTGAGATGGCAACCTACTCGGCCTCCAGTTCGACCCCCATCTGATATGGAAAACAAAGTAGTCTGCATCGTGTTTGTCTTCGATTTTCCCTACGCAGGGTTGTCTTACGAAGTTTCTCACGTGGCTGCGGGCTATGTGAGTGTGATGTTATTTGGGCAGGACCGCTCCAGAAAGAATCACAACAGCACGCCAGTGCACAAACACACGTCCCACTTATATTGCACCCTTCACGCATGGACAACAAACATACATTAAGACATTGCTAACAAAAGCACGCGGACTAAACTAAATGAATAAATAGAACGTCCGGCCTACAGTTCGGTCGTCGGGGTAGTCGCCTGGGCCGTCGTTGCTTCCCCGTCGGCACCTTTCAGTGGCGAAGACGTGGTTGCGGCGCCGTCACCTGCCGTGACGAAGTCGGAAGACGCAGGGTCGCCGCGTCGAATTCCAGTGGTTCTGCGACGAACTGGAGCCGACGACACACGGGTTCGGGCGGCAGGGAGTTGTGCCCTTGAGCACGAACAGTACGCCTGGGAAGCCCACGCCAGCCCTCCTGGAACAGCGGGGCAACGGCAGGTTCAGGAACCCGGCGTCAGCTCTCCAAGACCAGCGGGGCACGGGCAGGTTCAGGCACCCTGCGTCAGCTCTCCTAGACCGGTCGTCTAGCGGAGGCTAAGCTTTGGTGGGAGAGTCGCGACGTGGCCGGGGTCGTACCTATGGGCCAGACGCCCAACGAGGTAGTCCTGCCTCGAACGACGCACCTCGCGCACTGTCGAAGCCACGGGCCACGCACCCTCGAGGCCGCGCCTCACGAGCTGCCGTTGTCTTCCTCGTCGGCACCGCACGGCACATACACGCACAAATCACATCCATTTTGCCACCGCACGGCACACTACATATTCAATTTTCGGTTTTGTTTTGTATCCGCGCACCACATATTATCACAGTGAGAATAGCCGCTGTCCGCTTATGTACATTTATGTACCGTCTACGGCAAGCATTGGAACACGTTAATACATATATAAATATTCATTCGTGACGCAGGCGTGGAAGAACAGCGCGCAGTTCGAGGCACTGACTCCAGAGGAGATGCGGTCCATCCTGGAAGACGACCGGCTGAACGTGCCGAGCGAGGTGGAGGAGACCTTCGAGGCCATCCTCAAGTGGATCTCCGCCGACGTGGCCGCGAGGAAGGGACACCTCGCCAAGTTCCTGCCTCTCGTTCGGTTTGCACGGTGCAGCGTCACGTGAGTAGCACGCTCGACATTAGCCACGCGTCATACGGGACAGCATGTTTGATTGATGGGCGCCGTCATCTTGATATTTAACACATAATTTTAGCGCTGATACTAAGAATGTCATAAAATGCCGATAGCATCTGTGCAGCCCCGCTCAAGTCTAAGCAGTAATGCAGTAATACCTTTCGTGTAGTTGTCACAGACATAGAGCAGCGATGTTAACAGCCCAAAATGGCGGGGCTCAAGCGGATCCGTAAGATAATGTAAACACGAACGTGGTTCATAAATTGCGGGAAAAATCGACCATCAAGTGACCGTCTGACAAGCCCACCCTTGCCGAAAGAGGGGAAATAAACCAACGGCATGCCGAGAACTCTACCATCAACATATGATTACGTAATGTTATGGAGACAAGCCCTATGCTGAATGACCGGTGTAATGGTAGTTAATTAACGTTGCTGGCGTCTCTTATGCTGCTCGCTTCGCTACTGCTTACGGAATGTCACTCACGCGTTCTCGCAGAAAGTTCGAGAAGGTTGTTACCCACCCAGAAGTCCAGGGTGACGAAGACAGCCATAGCGTGCTGAACGTCATCTATCAGGTTCGTCAACTCGTTTCACTGCTTAGCGGGCATGAATTACTGACTCCTTCTTTTTGACAGCCTTATAAGTCTTTATCTTACAAAACCGAGCGATAAAAACAAACGCAGGGAATAGCGGCGCTATAGTACCCGACTTTTTGATCACTGCTCGACCGACAAGTTCCATACGCGACAACTAGGGCCGTTTGACAATTCAAGGACCCTACAAAGTGCAGAAAGCCATCGTGCTTACGTTGCTGGATAACTGCAGTCGTATAGCCAATAAGACCTAGCCAAACGACTGCATTGGCAAGATTTCACATCAAAGTTCCGAGCGTTTCCTGCTGCTGTCCAAGTCTACTCACGTGTGGAATGTTGCGCTTAACCAAATATGGAGAAATCGAGACGTAGAGGGCAGTAAGAATGCTGGTGCAGACCACATCACGGGCGACAGTTTAGAAGTAATGTGAATGTCCACAAGATGGCGCCAGCAATATTTTGGAGCAATCTAAAGCAGCCCGGGATTTAACTCTAGAGTGTACTTTCTGCCGTCTATGGACGGAACCTTTTCTCCACGCAGATGCTCACACGGCACTCATGGAGGTTGGCAAAGTTGCCGGCATCGACCTGTCCCCGAAGCAGTGGCTCACACCTCGCCTGCCCAAGGACATCCTGTTCCTCTTCGGCGGCTTGAATGCGGGCGCCACCCATAACATGCACACGTACAACTGCCGCGCCAAGTGGCGCGTCATGGGCAGCCAGCGCACCACGCCCAGGTAGCTAGCTCCCCTCGTTTGCTCACGTTCTGCAGTTGTGTGACGGATAGTTTCGTGCTTTGCTTGATGCCTCCAATGCAAAACATTGTAGGCAGCAAGCACAGGGCCTGGTTGTATGTCGAAACATGGGAGAAGCCTTTTCATTGCAGTGGGCGTAGTAAGGCTTATGATCATGACGATTATGATCAGGAATGCTGAAATATACGGAGAAATGCACGAATACGCGCTGTACAGTTTCATAGTCTATAAAACGTATGTGAAGCGCTTCTATAGAAAGCGCACTAGGACCTGCTATACACAGAAGAGTATTACAGGTCTTTAGCAGTAAGAGAGTAAGGAATTCTTCTAGGGCGACATGGACCATATATGTACCAGACACAGCGCTAATCTTTGGTCTTTGTTTGCGTACTGAAATCCTTAACAAACTAACTGCGCAAACCAAGGACCACAGAGATCAGATACAAAGAAGAGTGAACTCACTATCTAGACCATACCCGGGACCTACGGTTGTACTTGTCTCGCCCACTTGTAATCGGGCCTATAATGCCACGCGCAGAAGTGGCACCACTCCAGTACATGAAGCACCTATTTGTGCATTGCTTCACATTGATTTGAGGCCAGATACACCTATTAGTTCCCTTGACTACTCAAAGGATTCCATGAGTTGAAGGAATAATCCTCTTCAACCACCGCAGAGCCTACCACGGCGCGGCAGTGATCAACTCGTGTATTTACTTCGTGGGTGGCTTCAACGGTCATGAGTGCTGCCACTCCGTCGTGTGCTACGATGTGCCCCTGGCCAGATGGAGCGCCAAGGCGCACATGGCGTACGCGCGCTGCTACGTCAGCGTTGCCATTCTGCAGGCAAGTGACGAGTTACGTTACCTCATCTGCAAAACACTAACAGCGGAGTTAACAGCAGGCAGTAAGTACCTGTAGTCAGGAGCGTAGCCTGGGGGGGAGGGGCACACCGGGCCCGTGCCCCCCCCCCCCCCGATTTTTCTTTGCCATGGCATACAGAGCTCACAATGACATTCGATCACATCTGCCTGCCCGACCCCCACTTCAGATCAAGGAGGTGCCCCCCCCCCCCCCGAAGATAATTTCTGGCTACGCCCCTGCCTGTAGTACTGTAATAAGTACTGCACTAAGTGCTTACCACGCCCTGGGTATTCCGACTTGAAAAGCATGGAAAGGATTTCGCAGATCGTGCCTGCTGCTAAGCCGTGCTGCCCCCAACCTGTTTTTGTTTTTTCACCCACTTTTTGTCCTGGTGACCGTATTTATATGCCGTGTTAGCGACATTGTCTAATGTTTCGTGTGTGCCGGCTACTGCTTGATGCATGTAACCTATAGTTGGCAGTGAGGCCCACTTCCAGGCGAAAATGTTATTTTCTTCATTTTGTAGGGGCACATATATGCCACGGGAGGTCACGACGGGAGCTCCCGGACAAAGACGGTCGAGCGCTACGACATCAAGACAAACCAGTGGTCCATGGTGGCCGACATGAACGATGTCCGCAGCACCGCCAGCGCCGCAGCAGTTCGTGGGCGCATCTACATGTGAGTTGGTTTCAGGATTTCGAGTTTCTCTGTGGAATGGACGCTTCCAGCCTGTAGCTTAGGTGGGCAAAGACGCGTGCGCACGGCCTCGCATTAATTTGTCACCGTAGCTCGACTGCACGCCTTTTTTCCCGGCCATCGTCTTTTCGTTTTAGTTGCATGATTTATTTCCATTGGTACATAGGTGTGTATACTCGCGCATGCAGTCGCAACGGCACACGCATGCAGACCTATAATGACGAAGCTACAAGGTTGCGCAGTTTGCACAGAGACAACGCCTTCAGAATGGAAGACGTTGGCTGTGTGCATTTTGAGAGAGTTGTATGTGCTTTCACATCCTATAATCGTAGTGTTGTAGTAGTAGTACCCGCCCATTGACTCATTAGGAGTCTCTAAGGCCCACTGGCCTTCCGTTAATAAGCGTGAGGCTAATTACACGTTTTTGGCAAATGCTGGCTAGTTGCGAATGAGTGAAATCGGTAAATCCCCCCTCCCGAAGTCGTGTTATCCAATTCCAGGTGAAAACACAACCGCAATAATCGCCCTAAAGATGCATTGGTCCGATGTGACGCTGGTCGGAGCGACATCTCACTGTATTATGATTTTTTCGCAGCGCTGGTGGCTACACGGGTATCACGGATCGGGACAGCATCGAGTGCTACGACCCCTCGACAAACGTCTGGACCCGTATTGCCACCATGGCATCTCCACGCAGCTGCGCTAAGGTGGTCGCCTACAAGAACATCCTGTGCATCATTGGCGGCTCCAATGACACCGGGCTACTCTCCAGCAGTACGTCTCTAAGTTGCAATCGTGCATGACACGTCGAGAATAGCAATACTGCAGTCGCAACGGTACACACATGCAGCCAAGCACTTCCCTAACCTACTAGGTCGCGTACTTTAGACACAGTGTACGACTTCAGGACGGAAGCCGTTAGCTGTGTATACTTCAACTGAGCACGAGATTATCTTTCATACAGTACTCGTAACGTATCATACGTAGCGTATTACGTCTTTGACAATCGCCGTAGCTCTCTTTGTTGCGTTAAAGTTTTTCTGCAAGAAAGCAGAATGACCATGCATGCTATTGGACTCTACACAGCTAGAATGGGGGCATGGGTCCAGTGCACTCCAGAAAGCGACGCCTGATGGGCTCGAGCGCTTTCATCGCATGCTGTTCTTTGATTGCATACATACGTAAGGGGATGCCGCTTGCACTTGATGGCAGGCTGCGACTTCCGCCTACATGCGCAGCACGGCACGAGGCCTCCGAGATGGTCCACTGGCGTGCAGTACGTGAAATCGGCCCATACCTGTCAGGCCCGGTTGATGTGTAGTTGCGACTGATTTCTCTGTCATATGGAGTGTAATAAAATTCGACGGAGGAGCACCACGTGTTCCGCTCTAGGCATTATAACATGTTTCACAAGATTGAGCCCAACTTTTCGTTCCCGCCACTTACTCGGAGTTTTTCTTTCGCGCTATGCAGTGGAGCAGCTCGACGTCAGAAGAGCTCGCATCTCCGAGCTACCCAACATGCCCCACGCCAAAAACCACTTCACCGCGGCCGTCCTCGATGGCTGCGTCTACACCATCGGCGGCTTCAATGGTGAGACTGATCAACGCTTTGGGCTGTAGCCATCGCTGTATTTAAGTTGTGGACCAGTTTCACCTGGTTCATCGAGTCGAACCTGCACTGCGCTGCCCTCACTTTTGAGTTTATGGTGATAGGTGTGAGTTGCGTTGGGCCGGCACATACAACCCATTACATACGGTCACTATAGCACATGAGCCCTTTATTTTGAAAAATCAGCATGGATTTGGCTTCGTGCTGCGAATGGGTGTTTGTCAATTATCTCTTTCGTAATCATTCCACCAGTTTGTGTGATCTACCTCCTTCGTGACAGGCGATAGTGGAATTCATCAGCTACTGCCACGCGCTGAAGCATGTCACTGTGCCTGCCGGTGGTCGCCTGAAAATAATGGTCTGGTTTTAGTAACTTCGGCTGGCGCAAGACGGGTGTAAATGGTGATTTCGCTTGCATACTTTCAAAACAGGTGTGAACAAGGTGCAGCTGGTGGAGAGGTACGACATCGCCGCCCGCACGTGGTTCACGGCGCCACCGATCAGCGCCAACTGCAGTGCCTCCGCAGCCTGCGTCGTCCAGGACGTCACCGACCCCGGTAAGTGTGCCGTTACATTATTATAGTCTGCATAGAAATGCGACAAGGTGGCCGCAATTCTGTGAGAAGGAATGCCACGCGTCCCGGCCTTCTGCGTACTCTATTGTCCCTAGCTGGGTCCTGTCTTCTGTCCTCTGTCTACTGCCGCTTAAGGTAGGTACCTTCGAAAAAATTCTACAGTTGCAGTCCAAAAGTTATATTTATGATTTTGGCTTGTAGGGCTTAGGTAAATTTAAACTTTAGAATGATGAAACTGATAAAAATTTAAAAACAAAATTTATAAAAATGAAAATCTGCCAAAATATGCGTCGTGCGCCAGCAGTCATACCTGCAAGATGGTTGGTGCGATTGAAACGAGACTTGGCAGGTACGTAGTGAGTGCACTATCCTGTGCATCTAACCTCCACGATCACCCCATTATCTAATCTAAGGCGCGTTATCGTAAACAGAAGGAAAAAGTTTATATTTGACAGGTTCATTTTGCCCATAAGTGGCGATAGCACAAAAAAATTACAGCTCTATTTCAATAAATCGGCTTGAATGCAGAACTGAACCTATAAAGAAATAGTATGCAAGATTGTATGTAAAAATGATTATCAGAAGGAAAGTTATCACTGTTCGCGTAAGTGTACGATGCAAAAAATCATGTTTTGAGAAAAATGGCGTTAAAGATTTCAGTCGAATGTACATATAATAAAGAAACATTCAATATGTCTGAAATTCTCCAGGATCATAGCTTGGAATCTCCTCTGAAGCGGCGCATTCTCCTTTTGAGCGAGATGAACCACATATATTTTTCCTAGCTCATTTTGCGTCTCCAGCGGACTGTCAACTATGTGCACCACAGCGGGTCCACTCTTGGTATATTGATTCCGTAACTGGCGTTGATGCTTCTTTTTTGTCCTACACTTTGCCATATTTCATGGAGTACTATAACTTTCTCCTTGAAAGGCCACAACTAAGTCCAAGAGCTCTAAGTGTGTACGGAAAAGCACAGACAGCCGAGCGAAAACGCGCACAACTTAAACAACAGAGTGACGCAGCCGTGTAGCAGAAACTTTCAAATAAATCGCAAACACCATGCCCCGCAAGCTTTAGAATGCACTTAGACACTTAGCATTATGTAGTATGTATAAGGAAAAACATTTATGACGACACGGCAGGTGTAGTGGAATCTGAAACCTTCAGTTTCGGTTTCGAATGCTTCTTAGAGGTGTTGGAAAAATGGTCATAACTTTCGAACGCCTCAAGATAACTACATAACACTTTTTTCTAAATATTCTTGAATAGACAAGGAGCTTGAAAATGCCGAATTCAAAAATCATTTTTAAAAATTTTTTTGAAGGTGTAACCTTCCTTAACGATATCGCTCTGGCACGTAAACCCCTATCAATACTGTCTACCTTTCTCTCCCTACAGCTTCCTGGATCTAGCTCTAAGTGCAGCGTGAAGAACCAGATCGATTTCATCCATTCGAAAGCGTGGCCGTTCAGAAGACCTCGAGTAGCGCCCTATGGACGCGCCGCAGGTCAACGGAAAAGACTTACAATATATATATATATATATATATATATATATATATATATATATATATATATACTATTAAAAGTTTGTACGAGACCTTTGTAGGAGTTATCTACAATGGATGCGCTGCCCTGCAGCGGGCGCCCGGCACGCGGTCACGTCGGCGATGACGTGTACGGCCCGACGTGTGGTGCTACCTCGCGTGTGCGCAGCGCCGAGTGATGAAGTAATGCGCGGTGCGATGCCACGTCTGCAACTGCGCTGCTTAACTGCTCTATGCATAGAAACATTTCGGAACCGATTAACCTGTGGGATACCATGTGTCATGTCTCGTCACGTTAAGGACGCGAAATGCAATGAAAAAAAAAAATGGCAGTGGCTTAGCTCGGCTATGCCAGGATATACGTAGCGTTAGCAAACTTAAGGTTAAGCTGATTATTCTGAGCTTGCCAGATTGTCTAGGATTAGCTTGATTGTCATGCTTACTGCTGCTCCAATGACACACACACGGTATACGTATTATGTGGCACACGCATACTTATTTTTGCTCAACGTCAGTTGCTTCTTCATTCTTCGTACGCTGAACCGCTAATTGTCAGGCAACTACTTCGGGATCCGATGACATAAGCTTCTCGGCTCTTCTGCGCCGTCGAGCAGCATTCGCGCTATCCTTCTCCATGGCGTTACCCACCTGCAAACGCCAGTCAGAGGCGCTATCAAGCGGCACCAGCGCATTGTCAGACGGCGACTGCGAAGCGAAGGCGAACAGCTGCGCGCGCCATGGCTACGACGGCACCCCTCTCGAATGCGCAAAGAAGCAGCGGCGAGTCGCGCGCGCCGGCGCCAGTCTGTCTGCCCGGCTACGACGCCACTCCTCCCGCTCTCCGCCACCAGCAGCGGCGAGCCGCGTGCGGCGGTGTCGGAGAGCGCGTGAGATGCTGGCTCCGCACTGATCCTCGCGCATGCGCAGCATGGCTCATGATGACTCACGCGAAATCGGCTCCGCGGCTAGGGAAGTGTAGCTAACGCTACAAAATATACACGCCAGCTTCAAGCACAGCGATAGTTAAGATGCTATGGAATTCCGTCGAATGCTTACCGCGTTAGTTACAGAGTGGAACGCCCAGTCGCTACAGTCGCTCAAACTGTACCACTCCATATCTCGTAGGAATCCTGCAGAATCCTCACAGACTTTAAGTTATCAGCATGTAATGTCTAAATTAGAGTGGCTTTCTAGCACAAAGTGAAATATTTCTTCGTTCCGACCCGTTCCACAAAACTGGAGGGGTGCTTGCGTAATCTCCCAGCCACCGGACCTGCCCACGGCATGACATACGCAAGAGTTGGGATACGTTCTAAAAGAAGCTACCGCATAGAGAATTCGCTTGAAACCCTTGTTTCTTGTAACAAGATACAGTTAATTCTCAACGCAGAGACGATTAACGTGGTACTGCTTTCTTCCTGCGGCAAAGGCTTCGAGCGTTAACTGCTGCCATCCGCAGCCTTCTCGCCAAATACCCTACCACTACCAAATACACTGCATCATCTTAATAGTCATCATCGGGCCTGACTATGCCCACTGCAGGGCAAATGCCTCTCCTATGTTTCGGCAATCAACTCGGTCCTGTGCTTGTCGCGGCCATATTATACCCGCAATCCCATCTGCCCACCTAACTTTCTGCCTCTGAAACACGCGAAGCCAAGATAGGCGGTAGTTTTAAGAGTAACCGCCTGGATACCAAGAAAATCCGCTAGAACAAACTACTCACACTGTTCAGTAGAGCACGCGCGTGCCAGCCGCCTACAGATGCTTACCTGAAAAAGGCCCTTGTAGCCATCATCATAGGCGTACGCACGAGGGGGCACGGGGGGTGGCCGGCCCTTAATTAATGTAATGGGGGAGCGGGGGGAGGAGGCAATTCTGCCCCAGAACTTCACTTCGTGAGATCTTTGACGTCATTTTTTAAAGCGAAGGGTTATGGCTAGGCATGTTCTTCGACGATGACGGCGACCACCGTTCCCGTGCTATCTCGTTGACAGTGCAGTAGGGTGCCAAGATCTCGCACATATGCAGTAGGTTGTGCAGCAACCAAAGCACCTTTGGGCACACGGCTTGATTTCCAGGGTAGATAACCACGCGGCGACGTTCCTTAGCTTTGACGTTCCTTGCTCTTAAGCATTTCTTTCGCAGTGTCGGCACTCGTGAATGTCACGGCAAGAACGTGACTCATTTTATACGTTCCTAGTGCGACTATGTCAGATAGCAACCTCAAATTTGCCAGCACCTCCTTTTAGTGTTCCACAAGATACGGTCTTGCACTGACACTATAGAATACAATATCTGGGTTTTACGTGCCAATACCGCGATATATATATGCCTATATATATCCCTGTAATGCCCACTGTATCATATTTGATACATTAAATATAATGCCTCAAAAGAGGTAAAAAACCCGTCAAAGCTTCATAGAAAAGCCGTTATTGGATGTTTAATGTGTTATAATTAAAGTACACTGAGTTACTCATTTAATCAAATTAATTAATTATTTTTAATTAAGAGTAATTAAGTTATGTTCGAAATAAAATTTCACCCTTTTTTTTCTTAAAATGAACTCTACACGAAGAGTATATATGGTGAGTGTTTTCTCATAATTTTTCTCAAGGCAGAACGCCTTCTGGGCATTACAGGGATATATAGGAATGCCGTAGCGGGAATTTGGACCTTATGTAGAGCTCTTTAAGGTGCACTGACATTTCACAGCACACTGGCCTCTAGCATTTCGCTTCCATGGCCACCGGGATCGAATCCGCGACCTTCGGGTCTGCGGCCAAGCGCCGTACCCACTGTACTACCGCGGAGGACTATTTCCTGAAAAAAAAAAATGCACGGGATATTGTTTAAAGAGACACCAGAACGACGTCGCAAACAATTTCAGACTGACGAAGCACGTTTACCTTCAGATCTCTATTTCGTTAAGTGGTGAGACAAAGTCGTGAGAAATACGTTAGGGAATGCCTAATTCGTGTTCAATCAAGGAATACATGTAATGTAGCGAAATGAATGTGACGCACTGAAGTGCAAGAGACCGTTCCGCCTGGGGATTTAATGTTTGGAAGGCTCTTGCGCTTGTCAACTTCGTTTAGCCACTATGGTCTTTAAAAAGTAATTCTAGTGTTCCCTATCAAAGGGCTTATAACTCGAAGATTTATTTCTGAATTTCGCGCCAAAACCTCACTGCAGGTGAACGTCACTGTGAAGTCACGATTTTGTTTACTTTTTTGGAGCGCAGGGCAGCCAAGTCAATGCCCTATGAATCCTTTTTAAGTTCAGCTTTTTACTCCCTTTGAATGCTGCATAGCGCATCTTTGTCGCTAATAACACAACTTTACCCGATGATGACGTCACCGCGAACTGGTGATGACGTCACGGTGAGCAAGTCAACAATGAACGAAAAGATGAACGAAGGCACGTAGTGCGCAGTCTTCTAGGTGTACTTGTAGAGTGCCGCGTACGCAATGGACAGTCCTGAAGCGTGTAGCTATTACGATGTTGCCACTTTTAACGAGACTTTTTCATGTGATTCTAAACGGTTTAAAATCCTACACCTAAACACGCGTAGCATTAGAAATAAAGAGCAGCAACTTAGTGACTTGTATGCCTCGATCACCCACAGCTTCGATATTCTGATGTACACGGAAACCTGGCTAACAGAAACGGAAAAACCGCCATATTTCCACGGTTACTCATATAATGGTCTCGTGCGGTCAAGCGGTAGAGGTGGTGGTATAGCAATTTATGTTAAAACGTCTTTAAGGCATGAAATTATTTCTGAGTTTTCAGTAATAGACAACAACATTGAATGTATGTCGGTTCGTTTACATAAATTAATAGTTGAAGTAATGTATCGACCACCAATGGGCAACAAACTAGATTTTTTTGAGTATTTGGAGCGTATGCTTTCTTTTCTATGTCAATTTTCGATGCCTTTTGTAATATGGGTGACGTCAAAATAGATATGTTATCGAGTAACACTGCAGCTAAAAAGTTTATTGAAATCATACACTCCTTTGCATGCACCAATCTTATTACGGAAGCCACAAGATTAACTGAAAAAAGTGCAACTTCACTCGACATATGTGTTACAAACATTTATTCTCGAGACTGTTTTTCTGGACTGCTAACAGCTGACGTAAGCGACCATCTACCCATTTTTTGCTTACTGCCGAATATGCACGTCAAACGCGAAACCACAGCGGAAGCCTTATCTCGCAGCATTAGTGCTGCACGCTTGGAAGTGTTTCGCTCACATATTCAATCAGTCGATTGGACATGAGTGTTTGAGCAAAGAAACCCAAATGCAGCATACGAGGCATTTTTTGAAAAACTTAGAGTATGTTATAATCAAGCATTTCCAATGACCTTGCGAAATCGAAAACCCAAACGCGCAAGGAAGCCGTGGATTGATAAAAAACTACTGAAAATGATTAAAACAAAAAATAAAATGTACCACACTTTTGTTCGGTCACGGAACCTGGAGGCGTTCTCAGAGTTTAAAAAATACCGAAATAGGTTGAACACCGACTTAAAGCGTGCGAGGGAAACATATTACGAAAAGTTGTTTACGAAGATAAAAAATGACTCTAGGAAGGTGTGGGACGAGGTTAAGAATCTAATGTCTGAGAAAAAAGAAGCACCACCGCTATGTTTTCATACCAGTGCAGGCACCTTATCTGATAGTGACGCAGCGAATAAGATGAATGATTACTTTGTGACCAGTGCAGAATACAAAAATGATAGCAGTACAGCTCCCTGTGTTACATTAAAAGAGTGCGGGCTTAAAAACTCCGTGTCACTATCTCCAGTGACATCAGAGGAACTAATACAATTAATAACCAGATTAAGAATAACGTAGCCGCTGGCTTTCATGAGATCAAGGCAACTCCGCTAAAATACGTAGCTGATATTATAGCTCCAGTGATTGTTTATATAATAAATAGAATGTTTGAAACTGGCATTTTTCCAGACCGCCTAAAAATAGCGAGAGTATGCCCCGTGTTCAAGGGTGGTGATAAAAGGCAATTCACAAACTACAGGCCAATATCTGTTCTTCCTGTTTTATCTAAGGTATTCAAGAATGCAATAAACGTACGCTTGTACAAATTCTTTGACTAGTATAATGTGATCAGTGAGGCTCAGTATGGTTTTCAAAAAAATAAATCTTGTGAAGCAGCTCTGCTTAATATTAAACATGAACTAATCACAAACATCGAACACAGACTGTACTCACTCGGTTTGTTCATAGACTTTAGGAAGGCGTTTGATTCGGTATGTCACGAAGTACTAACGGGTAAACTTAGCAAATATGGCGTACGTGGTGTGGTTCTTGAGTTAATGAAAGACTGACAAACCGCCATCAATATGTTTGTATAAACAACAGTGCATCCACTTACTTAAACATTACAAGAGGAATACCGCAAGGGTCAATTCTTGGCCCTCTATTGTTCATAATTTATATAAACGACCTGTGTGATATCCCATGTTCTCCCAAGTTAATAATGTATGCTGATGACACTAACATATTCTTCAGCGGCACATCCATTCTAGAGCTTGAACACCAGGTTAATAACTACCTACAAAAGTTGTCCGCTTATCTTAGTTTGAATAAACTGCAACTAAATGTTAGTAAAACGAAATACATTGTGTTTGCCCCACCTAATAAGCCGCGTAACTATAGTTCGACTGTTTTATTTGAGGGCAAAGAGATAGAGCAAGTCACCAGCCAGAAGTTTCTAGGTAGAACTCAGTAAAACCGTTGGATGTTTATATAAGCTCAGCCCAGTCTTACCAAAGTGGTTACAGCTAGAATTATATTATGCTCTTTTCTACTCTAAAATGACATACGGTATCTTGGTATGGGGTACTACTACACAAAAAAACTATCAAAAATTACTAGTTCTTCAAAAAAGAGTTTTGCGAGCATTCGAGCAGTACCATGGTATTATCAAGGACTTGAAAACTAAGCCACTCTTTGAAAAATACGTAATACTAACGGCAACAAAACTGTATCACTTCAAACTTCTGCAATGGGTGAAACAAAACAAGCCACAGTGTCTTCAGAACCCGCCTGACAATACGCATTATACCATGCGTCAGCAACGCCGGAAAATCCCAGCATTAAGGACAAATTATGGCAAGCAACACGTTCAGTATCAAATACCCACAATGTTAAATCGTTTACACGGTCTCAGATTTCAATTCTATACCCTCGAACACCATTATCAAGTCCATCCTAATCAACCATGATATTGAGTATGCTTATTAAAGTTCCTATGCTTGATTTGTTACATCCTATCTATCAATTTGAGTTGTGTTGTAGTTTCTTTTCTTATGCTTTATTTAACATTGTGTATTGATGAAGTTTCTTTTGAGATGAAGCTTTTGTGATGAAGTTCTTTTGTTATGTTTTCTCTGAAATTGTGTAACAAGAACATGCTAAATATTGTTGTGTTATTGTTTTATTTCTGAAAATGTCTGCGACAGAGTGAGATGTTCAGCGGCCTGCGTGCCAAACTGTATTTAGGAGCAGAGGCCCCATGTCAGGCTATATAGCCTTTAACCTCTGCTCCCGATCCTGTAAGAATTCAGGACAAATAAACTTCAATTCAATTCAATTCAATTCAATAAACCTTCAAAGGGTAGCGTGTGCCTCTCAGTGTTATTTATCTTCGTCGACGTTCAACTTTCGATGTGTGAACCTAAGATTAGATATCCAAACTAACCCTGTCAGCCACCCCAAAGAACCGGTGACATAACACAAACTTACGACGTGCCAGCAACATGATACGCTAACGTCGCGATGAAGTCGCCACCAGTCTGCCATTTTCGTAAGCACGCGGGCAATGTTATGGAATAATCAAGTCATTCCTAGACAACACGGACGCACGAGAGATTTCAAGAACTCACAGGGTCCCATATGCACAAACCTAAGACGACTGGGTTGCGAAAGCCACCTTCTTTTTCTTCTTAGTCAATGTATTGTTCGTGCCCCGCCAACCTCCGAAAGCTTTCTCTATCTAACATATTTCCGCATTGCCTCCAGGATCGGAGGCACCCCACCTAGTTCTGCACTGCCACTGCATAATGCCCACCGTTGACAAAGCTACGATGTCATGTGACGTCATGTCACGTGATGTCACTGTGGCGTCATAATGACGTCACAAGTTTTGGTGATCTGTGATCTCAAGTTGACGTCATAAGGTGACGTCATCAAGTGATGATTTTTTGGCATCACTCATCATCGAAGCACAAGAATCAGCCCAGCTTGCTCGACTATCCTGCTCTTTGGCAGGGAGAAGAATCTTAGCCATTCTGGGCCTCAATCCAGTGCTGGCAGAGGAGAGAAGCTATCCAATCATCGAGGAGCAAAGAGAAAATATTCTTGTCGCACCGATCCCTCGCAATATGCATCCGCAGCACAAGAGCGATTGCGATCCTGAAGAAGATCAAGGATGATCCTCAATCGGTCTGCTTCGTAGATGCGGCACAATATGGTCGCTCATCTCACTATGCCGTGGTCGCAATAGATAACAGAGGTGAAATAATCTCGTCGGCCTCCCTGACTGGGACCACTTCTTCTAAAGCGGAGCAGGTTGCTATTGCTTTGGCACTCTTGGATGATAACAGGACGCAAATCTACTCGGATTCTAGATCGGCAGTCAGGGCGTTTGCCTCGGGCTCCATAGCGAAAGAGGCACATGACGTTCTTAAGAACCGGACCATAACTATGCACACAATCATTTGGTTCCCGACACACCTAGGTCAAACTTTGGACTCCCTCACCAATCTCAACGACATCGCCCACTCCCAAGCGCGCGTACTAACTCTCCGCGTGGGAGGAGAAGCCTTGTCACAGAGCAGGGTTCAAGAGTTCCGAGACACTTTATTCACATTTAATGAATTCACGAAGCATTTTTATCTGGAAAGAAGAGTATTTCCTCCACCACACAAAAAGCTCACGAGACCACAGGCGATGACCTTTAGGATGCTTCAAACTAATTCTTATCCGAATCTGGCTTTCATGCACTGTCTATTCCCAAGTGACTTCAGCTCGCAATGCCCTGGCTGCGGGGGAACGTGCGATTTAGAGCACATGCTTTGGCGGTGCCCCTCGTTACGTGGGGATAAGGACCTCACAGAGCAGAAATGGAGCGCGGCCCTCAAGAGCTCGGAATATCAGCAACAACTTTGGGCTGTCCAGAGAGCCTGCGATGCGGCGGTTAGGCTAGGTCTAACTGTCCCCACGTGGGAGCGGCCCGCGGTGTCACCCTAAGGGGTGGCACTTCTCCGGATCTTTAAATAAAGTTCTTCGTACCGTACCGTACTCGTGTAGACGCCGATTGGAGACAGTGATGTGGGACGCCGGTCAATATTCGTGTTTGATGAGGCATCTAAGTCTTTCCCCTTAATAACCAGAAGCACTGTAAGGCTGGCTTCTCCTCAAAGTTTAACACGACGTGGTGAAGGCGAGAAAGCACATGCTGCGGAAAGCAGACACTCCTATGAACAGCGCAGCCAATTGTTGCAGCCATGTGCAGCAAGGAAGTTGCCATTTTCTCAGGCGCCCTCTTCTCGCACAGAGGCATGTGCTCACTCTCTTCAAAGCTGCCGGCGCCTGCTGTTTGGCGTCACACAACAGATAGCATGATATTACCCATCAGCCGACATATATAAAGATGGTTGCTTGGATCAGATGCGCTTCTTGCCGCGTGGCGCCGCCGCGCTCCATAGTCTGCTAACATTACACAGTATACCCACTGAGCGCACAGGAAGCAAGATGTGCAGCAAGAAGCAGTCGACCTCTGAGGTAAGGATTTACCTCAAAGCTTGTAGCCTCGCACGTGCTCCAATATGGTCAGAGCTTCTCACAATAAAGGAAAGCAAGGAGGGAAGATCGCCAAATGGGAAAAACCGCAAACCATAACCCTGTCCGAGTGTAGTGAGTGTAGTGAACTTTAGTTATCTAAAGTGCCGAGTCGCTCAGAATTCTCTGCACTATATGGACCTCGACGGCCTCCGCTGGGGAAGCCGGCGCTGCGATGGTTTTGACGTCACAGATAGAATGCTCCTTCTTGCCTTGATGCGTAGTTGTGGAACGCGACGTTCGGGTGAAATTGCAGCGCGCGACGTTAAATTCTCAGCATGTGAAGCTAAATTTGGCCAGCTGGTGATATCATCTCCGTATAAGCAGTGCTAGGTGTCGTGCAAGCAGCTTCAGCTAGTTTGAGTACTCTTCGATGCCGCAGTGCCAGAGGTATGCAACAGATCCCGATGGAAGTTTTCATCGTTACCCCAAATGCAAAGAAATGCGCGACAGTTGGCTGGTAAAGCCGAAAATGGGAATAGACCCCAACGCAAGTGGTTGGTTGGTTGGTTGGTTGGTTGGTTGGTTGGTTGGTTGGTTGGTTGTTCCTTGGCAACCTGGCGCAACCCACTGCGGGGGATCGACCATGAAACGGGCGGCAACTTATTTTAGAGATAAAATTGTTTTACATTTCGAATATGTTTAGAAAAAGAATATTTAAGGAAAAACTCAATCTAATAGTCAAGGCTAAAAGAATTTGAAGCAAATATGTGAAATATGGGAAAAATAAAGTGAAATTAAATAACCCAACAATCAAATCGCTTTGTCTCCCGTAGAAAATCGCATACGGCTTTGAAAACGTTCCTGTGGCTGTGGCCCAATTGGGTTGCACTAAAGGAAAGGACCACCGGAAGGGATAAAATTAAGCCCATCCCTCGAAGAGGTTCCTCTAGCAGTCTTTTGCTTTGACTTTTGAACAATCTGCACGTTATAAATAAATGGTGTAGAGATTCACTCTCGTTGCAGTGGAGGCACAAATGTGAATGTGCCAGACCAGACCGGTGCAGGTAAGAGTTCAGTGGGGGAACTCGGCTTCTTAGTCTGGTGATAGAGATTTCTGCCCTTCTGGTGGAGCACCATCGATTTTTCCATGAAAAGTCCAGGTGAAGAAATTCGGATGTTGACAAAGAAGATTCATCAAGGTCAACCGACGTGGCAAACTTTTCAAATCGCGCCGTAGAAACAAAGGACAACGTCCGTGAAATAGTAATTATGGGACCATCGCGTGATGCCACTGCAAGTGCGCCCGCACATTTATTGAGGTTTAAACCTCTGTGACCTGGTGCCCTCACCAAGCGAATAAGACGTAAATGTCTTGGGACAAGAGAATAAAATATTTCTAAGGTACTTGACATGCTATGTGCCGGTAATGAAGAACAAACAGACAGTCTGTTAAAACGACTACTTCTATTATAGATAAGGGTAACTTACGTAAAGCTAGAATGATTGCAAGTAATTCCGATTGATAAATAGATGCAAAATCAGGCAAACGAACTAAGAAAGACCAATCAAAAGGTAATGATGCAATTGCCACTCCTGCCTTTTCTTCACAAACTGATGCATCAGTAGCTATACGATAAGTGTTCCTCTTGCTGCACCTTCTTTATCGTTCCCGACAGGCTATGCCAGTGGTAGTAATGTGTGTAAAAACTATAGCACAGCACCAACCAATACATTAACCTAGAATCAGTAAAAGAGATTGGGGGAGGGGGAGGGGGGGCTAGAACACCAGGACCTAAAGACAATGGGCCACCTGGGGAACAGGCTCAGGAGCGGCTACCAGAAATAACGAGGCCGCCCAACTAACACACAGAAGCAATATCTGAAAATAAACCTTTGTTACCTCTATATCTCAATGAAACAGTCAATCAATCAAGCGAGAAAATGCCAATGCCCATGCGCGAGCGTTGCAAGCACATCAACGGTTACGTTTATACAGTGTCACTCAATGCAGGAAACCAAAGCTTACAGAATACACATATGCTCCCAAAATGTCAAGCCAAATACAGGAACGATCCAAACCCTCAAGACTCTCTCGCGGAGGTTGGCGGCGAACTCCGCAACCAACTATTTGCCGTTGAGCGGGCCCGCGAAGCGGTTCTGAGGCACCTCGACGGCCCGTTGTGGGATATCTGAGCCCGGATCTCTAAATCCTGTGCGAAGCCTACCTTAAGTTATTTCCACACATCCATAGAAAAAGATATGAAATTGTGGCATCCCGCACAAACTTCAGCGTCGTCTTTTGGAACTTCAGACAACAACTGTTGCTCTTTTAGACGAGCCCCACTACGACTCTCATTTAGACATGTTGGACAGGATGACGCAAGCCTTAACAGGCACGACTGGAACTGGTGCCGCGAAACTAGACGTAGTAACGATAAACCTTGCTATTTCACCATGGACCTCACTTGATAATCAGGCTAATGCTATTAAAATTACGGCAACAGCAACGGAGAAGAGGACGGGAAAGGGCACCACGACTAACTATATTGGTCGCTGCAGGCAAATTTAGAGAATATGCTTTATCATTGCGTACTCCATGTCTCGCTTCATCACCGCATTTTCAGCACCTTCAGTTCCCTTGGATCAGGAAATGGTGTAAAACAAAAAAGACAGAAGTAGCAATGAGCGGATTGCGATGTAGAATCCCAACCCTTAATCTATACATGCACAGAGCTGGCCTGGCAATCTCTCCGTCATGCTTCTTTGGCAAGGAGGCCGAAAGATTCGAGCACTTCTTGCTGGACTGCCGATATTTTTCCTCACTCAGAAAAGGAACTATTGAAATTATAATGCGGCAACTTGGTCTGCCAGCTACTTCTACTGCACTGTTGTCATTTGGGGCTTCTGCGCTGGGACACTCGTACAGCAATATGTATACAGTGCTGTAGAGAAGTTCACATGCGAGTCAAATCAGCTTCTTTGTCGTATCAACCGCTAATAAGTTTACATTAAGTCATCCAGGTAAAATGATCTGTGTTCATTGGGAGGATACCCAACATGGTCTAGGCTAAAATTAGGATTCGTTATAATTAACTCTTAATTCTAATTTGTGACTGTAACCTCGATTAGCACTTTAAAAAGGAGAATCTGACTGTATGATCCACCTGACTCTTAGCCGATCTTCCTAATGGTACGTGCCAAGCCTTCCAAAAGCATCAGCATCATCAACAACTACGCGCCACGTAGCGCGCGAGAAAAGCCGGTACGGTGGCCCCGCGAGCTATGTAAACCGCAACGCCCGGGCACTTGCTCAGTCGGCTCTCGGTCGCACCGGCGTGCGGCTGTCCCTGATTGCTCGGGCTGTGGCGCCATTGCGCAAAGAACGACGCTGGTCCGCCCCCCCCCCCCCGATCGGCGTTCCCCCACCTTCCCATCGCTCCAGCCTTCGTGGACACCCACCGAGATGTGTGCCGCCGTTGAAGCCTCGGTGCAAGAGCCCGCCATCAACGATGCGGGCGAGAACGACGGCATGCTCACCGCGTCGTTCGAGGCAACACAGCTCTTCAACGACGATGGCCGACAGCAAGGATTTGCGCCGGGGTCCGCGGCCAGGGCGATGCCGGGACTGCGGGAACAGCGGAAGACGCGCCAGTTCTGCGACGTCGTTTTCCGCGCCACCGACGACGCGGAGATTTGGGCGCATCGCTTCGTGATGTCTGCCAAGTAGGTGCCGTGAAGTGGAATGCTTGGATGCTTCCTTAATGCACGGTCAGTGTCAGTTAGACATTCCGTATCGTAACGCCCATACAGGAAGTAGCGCTAACTCGTAGCTCATCGTGGTTTTCTGCTTCCTACCCGTTGTCTTCCTGTGTACTTTTTGTGTGACGGTTTTCTCCTGTTTGAGTCAGGTGGCCGCCGATCTGCGTCTGTCTATATTGAGTCCGAGAATGCTGTCTTACGGTGTTATTGCGATAGCAAGTATCTGGACACACTGGACTGATTTTTGCCGTCACCGTAAGGTCCCGGATATATATATATATATATATATATATATATATATATATATATATATATATATATATATATATATATATATATATATATATATATATATATATATATAAAGGCACAAAGAAAAAAAAGTAGAAGAAAGATATTTTGTAGTACTCGACCGGCGACTCGAACCAGCGACCCCTCGCTCCCGAGCACGCTGCGTTAGACAACTCAAGCCTTCTATGCGCCGGCGTAATAACGGCGACCAATTTAAGTTCACCATTTACCGCTAGTCGTACCCAGATTGCGGAGGAGCTTGAACGTGTTTTCTATCGCGCAACGCTCCTAATTTTTTTTTTAAGTTGAAAACTTTCCTTGAGCCGCGCACGACAAAGTGGCCCCTTTCTGTACCCACTCGTGATGTGGAACCAAGAAAAAAAGAAAACCGGGCACTCATTGCGTCAGACACCCCGTGTGGCAGGAGACTCAGAGGGGTCACTCCACGCGCCGTAGTTTAAAGGAAGAAGTCATATCTAAGAGCGTCTGATTCTCCATTGTCGACACGCAGTCTTGGTCAGTCCCTCAGAGTGTGTATGTGCGGTATCACATTTCGACACACAAAAAAACATGGTCGATACTTGCAGTGCGTTGCTCAAGCACAAAGACGTAACGACTGTGACAGTTAGTTCACGCTTGTCCTGTGTATACCTGTGCGTTCATTTCAGGCGTCCTTTTTTCAGCTTCAGCGGCGCGATGCAAGTATCCAGCTGCTTGTCGTTCTTCATGTGGCATTCTAATTTCTAGCTATCGCATTTATTGCTTCGCCCTTGCAGCGAAACTGTGAATTAAGTTCTAGGAGTTCCTCACGCGGCCTTCTTACCCCACTCTTCACCTTTATTATGAGAAACTCATAATATATTGCAGCGCATGTTAGCCGATAAATTAGAGGTTGTTTTCTCAAAGGTCAACTGCTTCTTGCGTATTGGATATTCTAGTTGTCTGAACTCCTTTTCCTTAAGATGTTTATCGACGTCAAAAGTTTGAATTGTCAAGCAATTTGTGACTGTATTCGGTCGAACTGCACAGTACATGTTGTTACCGCGCTTAGAACAGGCCGGAAATCTAAAATTCAAGGCTGCCCGTCGAAGCAGCGGCAGCATTCAGCTTTCTCTTCTCTGTCGTTTTTCACAAAGTATGGATACTGACTGTACACCCTATGCTCTTTTGTTTTCTCTGCCTGCAGATATTCCGGTTGCTCCACGCTCTTTACTCTTGCTAAAGAGACCATGCCTCCCGAGCAAAGGAAGCAGGTGGGATGTCCGCCCATCAAAGCAGTGGTCAAGGACCTAGAAGGCGACATGATCGAGCTGCTGGTCGACTTCGCCTACCACATACCGCTGCACACGCGCATCGGCACGCACAACATCGTGAAAGTGCTCGAACTCGCCGAGAGACTGAAGGTCAGTCGGAGGATCTGGTGGTGGTGGTAGTGGAAGAAGGAAGAAAAGGAGGTTATTTCAGAAATGCGATAGAGTGCACAGCGCAGCGCCTTGAGCTATGCAGGAGCTGGAAGTTGGGTTTCTTGTAACTTTGTTACAATGAAAGCTCACTCGCCAGCTTTAACTATGGTGCGAAAAAAGCATCACACGGGAGTCTTTCTCGCAATGAAGGTTTGTGAACAAGGCTCCTGAGTAGGAGCTGAAAGGTTATTAATTATTCTTTTTACCGCGGCCGGCATCCATCAATATTTTCACCAGTGTTTCATCCCGACCAGACTCAATTTCAACAGGCCCTGACTTCACCAAACTTCGTTCAGAGGTTGCGCGCACCTCTGAAGCATGATCTGTAGCCGGTCTTGCACACATCTCCTGTTAAACTGATAGGGAGGTCGCCGGCTCGTATCGGGGCCGCAGGATCGCTGCTGGTACTAAAGAATATCCAATGCCTCTAACAGCCCGAATGTTTTGTTGGGAATGTACTCACAGAATAACTTGGACATTTAGCCGAACTTTGTATGTGAGGAGCTAATGGGCTAATCCCCAGTTTCGCCCTGATGACAAATAAAGAGTGCAAATGGTGCATGAGTGGCTAGATGGCAATTGCTACTCTTTTAGTGATGGAGTCTCGAAAGGCAAGCCATATTCAGTTCACCATCTGCTGGTTGATATCACGTCATTCACTGCCTATCTCCCGCAGTAATATGAACAATATAGGTTGATATTACTACGGCAAATAGCCAGTGAAGGACGTCGTATTAAAGCACAAAGCTAAAAGGCGCACAGGAGCTAGAAAGAAAGGAGCTCGTATTCTGTTAACTTCTTGGTTTTTTCGAACATTCAGCTACAAGTGTTCCAACATTATTCTGAGATAGGCAAAGCTTCGAGGCAAATGAATGAAGATTGTGTTTAATTCAATATGCAATATTCGAATAAACATGTTTTAAAGCTATACCTCCAAGGTAATCTTCTTTTTAAGCGTTTGTGACTTTTGCAGCTTTCGGAAGCAGAAGAAGAAGAAGAAGAAAATAGTGGAGTGATGGTATGTCGTTCTTTTTACAACGCAGCTCTTCCAGATTCGAGATCACTGCCTGAAGACCTTGCAGCGCGACCTGGAACCAGAGAACTGCATCGAAACTTATCACCTGGCCACCAGCCGCGGATACGTCTACCTCGCGGAAGAAGCACTTCGCTACATAGTTCGCCACTTTGATCAGGTAGGAACATTTTCATTTTTTCCTCCCCTCTTGCTCCTAGGGCCTTTCTGTCTCCCTTCCTGCTACCCTTATGCAGAGTAGCATATTTTGTTCCGATACCGGAACAAACGCATGCTCCAATGGTCCTGGTTTGCATAACAATCGTTCATAAGAAACTAGTAACCAAATAATGCCTAAAGGGGCTTGCGTGACAGAAATGTAGTAGCAGGTTCCCTATTTTAAAGCTCACAGAAATACCCGGAGCCCAAGCATGTATTTCGATAGCTAAAGCTCCTGTTGCTTAGTGAAGTGGTCGTAATTCCAAAAACCCTGTAGCACTAGTCTAAAGAATGTTACGTGACTGAAGCGTGATAGTATGGTCCCCATATTAAAGGTCACATACATACCCACAGCCGGACTATATTTCGAATAGCTAGTGCTTCTGCTGCTTAAGATGGTATCTATGACTGTGTCCGGTTCCGGAGAGCCTATGTGACAGCTTAGAATACAGCATGGAGCCCGATTCACCCGAGAAATGGGACACGCCTGCATCACGTCTGCGCTACCTGACGCCACCTCGCGTCCACTCCTCCTCCTCGTGCTTTTAAGTTCTTTCGTGTTAAAGCTTGTGAAAATCTCAACTTTGATGAAATTAACCGAGTAACAAAGCCTGGCGATATCTTCGTTTGAGCTGGCGACCTACTCGGCCTCCTCCGTGTACGGCCACCATCTGGTTTGGACAACGAAGTAGTCTGCATCGTGTTCCTCTCCAATGTTCGCTTCGTCAAGTTGTCTCACGTAGCTTCTAACGTCAACGCTGGCTGTATTAGAATAGCCGCTGTCCGCTTAGGTAATTGCTTACCGTCCACAGCGATCAATTGAACTCATTCGTGACGCAGGTGTGGAAGAACAGCGCGGAATTCGAGTCACTGACTCCAGAGGAGATGCGGTCTATCCTGGAAGACGACCGGCTGAACGCACCGAGCGAGGTGGAGGAGACCTTCGAGGCCATCCTCAAGTGGATCTCCGCCGACGCAGCAGCGAGGAAGGGATACCTCGCCAAGTTCCTGCCTCTCGTTCGCTTTGTACGGTGCAGAGTCCCGTAAGTGGCACGCTCTGCGTCATTAGCCAAGCGTCTATGCGGGATTCACGGCCGCAGCCATATTGATATTCAATAGATGTCTTTCTAGATGCCAAACTAAAGTTGAAAGATTTTAACAGCGCAAACAGAACACCGAGGGAGACATGCAGAATGTCAGAAAATAAGAGTGTCATGAAATGTCTGAAGCATATGTGCAGCCCCGTTGGAGTCTATGCAGTAATACCGTTCGTTTATTTGTCACAAATAGAGAGCGGCAATGTCAATAGCTCAAAAAAGACGGCGCTCAAGTGGATCCAAAGGAAAATGTACACGAGAACGTGGTTCATAAATCGGGGGAAGAATAGATATGACGGAGAATCACGTGACCACTAGGCAAGTCCACCCTTGCCAAAAGAGGGAAAATAACCCAACGGCATGCCGGCAACTCTACCATCCATATGATTACGTAATATTATGGAGACCAGCCCTATAGTGAATGTTTCAATATGATCTGTGTAGTGGTAGTTAATTAACGTTGCTGGTGTATAGCCTGCTGCTCCCTTCGCTACTGCTTAGGGAACGTTGCTGATGCATTCTTGCAGAGAATTCGAGAAGGTTGTCACCCACCCAGAAGTCCAGGGTGACGAAGGCAGCCTGAACGTCCTGAACGTCATCTATCAGGTTAGTCAACTCGTTTCTCTGCACAGCGGGCGCGATTTACTTACTGCGTCTGATTTAGTTTAGGAGTTCTGATTTACAAGCTCCTTACTCTTTATCGTGCAAAACCGAGATAGAAAAAGAAACGCATTGAATAGCGTTGTACTACCCGATTTTCATGATCGCTGCTCGATCAAGAAGTTCCATACGTGACAACTAGCGCAGATTGACATTTGAAGAATCCTACAAAGTACGGAAAGCCACAATGCTTATGGGACTTGATAGCTATAGTCTTATGGCTAATCCGACCTCGCTCCACGACTGCAATGACAAGATTTCACACGAAATTTCTGTGCGTTTTCTGCTGGCTGTCCAAGACTGTTCATATATCGAATGTTGCGCTTAACCAAATATCGAGATAGCGAGACGTAGAGGGCAGTAGGAATGCTGGTGCAGACTGCATCCACGGCGGCAGTTTACAAGTGATGTGAATTGCCACAATTGAGATGGCGCCAGCGACAATTTGGATCGCGACCGCACCCCTCCCCACCGGTAAATCCGGGAGGTTCACTCTACTGTGTACTTTTTGCCGTCTATGGCCGGAACATTTTGTCCACGCAGACACTGACCCGGCACTCCATGAAGGTTGGCAATGTTGCCGGCATCGACCTGTCCCCGAGACAGTGGCTCAGGCCTCGCCTGCCCAAGGACATCCTGTTCCTCTTCGGCGGTTGCAGTGCGGGCGCCGCCAATAACAACATGTACACGTACAACAACCGCGCCGAGAAGTGGCGTATCATGGGCAGTCAGTACACCGCGCCCAGGTAGCTAGCTCCCCTCGTTTGCTCACGCACTGTGCTTGTGTTACAGGTAGTCTGGTGCTGTACTTGATACCTCCTATAATTTTTAATATCTATAATTTTATAATTAATAATAATAATAATAATAATAATAATAATAATAATAATAATAATAATAATAATAATAATAATAATAATAATAATAATAATAATAATAATAATAATAATAATAGCTGTAATACCTATAATTTTTAATTCTACAAATAAGAAACCCGATACTCCAGGAAATTTGCAGTATAAATCCCAGCCAGTTGAAATAGGTAATTGAGGTAAATCGCAAGGAGTTTATTTTACTCAGCAAATGCAATGGAATGACCATATTAATAGTATTTTATTAAAGGTATCCAGAGCGGTTGGCAGAGTTTGGCGTTATAGATATGTTTTACCTTTAAAAGCAAAACTTGCTATATACAATGCTTTATTTCTTTCACATCTAAGCTACTGCACGTTAGTGCGGGGCACGACGCCTAAAACATATTTACGGAAGATTTCACCTCCAAATAATAAATAATAAAATCCTTGCTCTAATTTACAACCTTCCTTAGAGACATACAACGCAACATTTGTTTAATGAACACGAAATCATGAATGCTTTCAACCTCTACAGTTACAGGCTCTTACGCAACTATAAGATCGAACAAAAAAGACGTTTATGCACTAATACAGAGCTAGCTTCCATGATACGTTATGAACCAGTATACCCCCCCCCCCCCCACCATCATCAACCATACTGGATGCTTCCTCGTACAAGAACTAATTATGGACGACAAAAAATTACCTATCAGCTACCGTTACATTTAAACAGACTACAATCCTCAGGTAATGTCATAGGAGACATAACCTTTTCTCAACTACGCCAATATCATGTAAACTCACCTGACATTTAAAACTTCTTGAAAATACGTGCCTAAAAATTAGGGGTGTGCGAATAGTGAAATTACATCTCGAATCGAATTCGAATCAAATAATGCCGAATAGTGGCCGAAACTGCAGGGACTACCACGGCGCGGCAGTGATCAACTCGTGTATTTACTTCGTGGACGGTCTCCGCCATGGCGGGGTCCCTGCCAGCGGCAAGTTATCCTTTCGTCCAGTTTACTTTCTTCACCTTTACATCATAAGTACTACAATATAAAATCCCCTATACTTTCTACTAGCGGCGCAGACTAACAGCCCCCAGATTAAAATGCACATATATACCCCATAAAGTGGACGGGAGGATGACCGCCTCTGCAGTTCAGGTGGTATAGCATAGACGCATTCTTCGAAGTTCGCAGGTTCGGTCCTAGCTAGCGGCAAGTTATCTTTTCGTGCAGTTTAATTTCTTCACCTTTACATCACATATTACTGCAAAATAACATCCTCTATACTTTCCTTGGCTTTCCTGTCTGTTAGTTCTATTTAATGTTGTGTCTAGCAAAGGAAAACGAGCCCTTAAATTTGCGCTTTCTTCCTTTATACACAGGAGAGTTTTGCACGACCTATGCAAGTAAAGCAGTAAGGACTTCTTATTGGACTACATGGACCATATATATATATATATATATACCAGATACAGCGAATGTCCTTGGTGTTGGTTTGCATACTGTAATCCTTAACAAAAGATATAATCAGCGCAAACTAACGACCACACAGACCAGACGCAAGGACGAGCTCAGTCATTATCAAGAAATATTCGTCTTCAACCACTGCAGGGACTAACACGGCGCGGCAGTGATCAACACGTGTATTTACACGGTACCCGCCACGGTGGTCTAGCGGCTAAGGTGCTCCATTGCTGACCAGCAGGTCGTGGGATCAAATCCCGGCCACAGCGGACGCATTTTCGATGGAGGCGGAAATGCTAGAGGCCCGTCTATTTAGATTTAGGTTCACGTTAATGAACGGTGGTCAAAATTTTCTGAGCCCTCCACTACGGCGTCTCTCATAATCATATCGTGGTTTTGGGACTTTAAACCCAAACAATTATCATATTGTTACGAATGTATGGATTTATGTACAGATGACGTGAAATGATTAAAAGCAGAATGAGCGTAACTGCGGGTCAAGACCAGTCCGGTTCGCCCAACTACACAACCACACAGTCCAAGCGCAGGCTCCACTACTCTTCCTCTTCTTCTGCGTTCCGCACACTCGCGCGTTTCCCTTACATTTTGCCCGGGGGCAGACGAAGCTGGCAGAGCGAGCTAAAGATGCCTATGATGGTACTGCTTGAGGCGAGCCACATGAACAACTTGTGCAACGCGCGAACGCCGCTTAGTTTCCGTCACTTGGGCAACAACGTAGGTTAAGTCACTTAAGCCAGAGACTATCACGAATGGGCCTGAATAGTTGACTAGAAACTTCCGGTACAGTCCTTTTTTTCGAACAGGAGTCCACAGCCAAACGTAGTCACCAGGAGAAAAACTTACAGGTACATGCTTGGCATCGTAGCGACTCTTGTTGTGTTCTTGCGAGGAGAACGTTCTAAGACGCGCAAGTCGACGTGCTTCTTCGGCACGACACAATGTCTGAGCGATGGAAAGATCTTCCTGATGCGAGAAAGGTAGTAGAGTGTCAAGAAAACTCTGAGGGTTGCTTGCATAAAGCAGGAAGAAAGGTGCATACCCAGTAACTTCATGCTTGGCGGTATTGTATGCGTAAGTTACGAAAGGCAAAATGGCATCCCAGTTCCTGTGGTCAGCATCAACATACATCGATAGCATATTCGTAAGAGTACGATTCGTCCTCTCGGGGAGACCGTTAGTTTGCGGATGGTAAGGAATGGAGTGACGATAAGAAGAACCACAAAGGCGCAAAAGTTCTTCAACAACGTCGGCGATAAATTGCCGTCCACGGTCACTGATAACTACCCGTGGAGCGCCGTGCCGCAATGTGACCCGTTGTAGGAGAAAATAAGAGACGGCGGCCGCTGAGGCAGATGTAAGTGCCTCTGTTTCCGTATATCGAGTTAAATATTCCACGCACACAACAGCATATCGGTGGCCGGATGAGGTCGTAGGAAGTGGTCCGAGCAAATCGATGCCTACTTTTTCAAAACGAGACGTCGGTGGTGAAATGGGTTGTAAATAACCTGCCGGAGCAGCCGTGGTTTGCTTGTGGCGCTGACAGACAGCGCAGTGGGCGACGTACTGTCTCGTGGTCTTCCAGGTTTTCGGCCAGTAAAACCTCTCAGGAAGTCGGTGTAGCGTGTGTGCGAAACCAAGATGACCGGAACTTATGTCATCGTGCATAGAACGGTGAACGACTGGCCGCAAGCTCTCCGGCACCAGTAGAAGCAACGGAAGACCGTCGGCTGAGTAGTTCCTCTTGTATAGCAAGCCGTTAGAAATTGTAAAACGCTCTCCTGAGGAATCCTGCGCAGCTTCCAGTGAGGGTTTCAAGGCTAGGTCACGTTGTTGTTCGCTCTTGAAGTTGCTGAGATCGGGAAAGTCGGACGAGACAGGAACTAAATAGTCATTAAAGTCATCGTCGTCAGCAATAGTGTGCACTGAAGGAAGGCAGGATGGGCAGTCGGCATCCATGTGACATCGTCCACTCTTATAGGTCACAGAAAAGCGGTACTCTTGGAGGCGCAACGCCCAACGGGCCAACCGGCCAGGCGGGTCGCGGAGTCCAACAAACCAGCATAGTGAGTGACGGTCAGTCACTATTGTAAACTCTCGGCCGTGCAGATACGGTCGGAACTTGTGAATGACGAAGGCGACTATATTATTCCTTCGGGGGCGGACTCAACGGCCGTGAGTGCTACCACTCCGTCGTGTGCTTCCATGTGTGCGTAGAATTTTGACATATTCTGCGCCCATGGCAAATCAGCACCTGTGCTTTGCGCTCCACGAAAGCGCTGCTGACTTTCTTGTGGGCCACGATAACGAACGATACTTTGTAAATAGGGCAGTCTCTCTCTCTCTCTCTCTGTGTGTGTGTGTGTGTGTGTGTGTGCGCGTGTGTGTGTGTGTGTGTGTGTGTGTGTGTGTGTGTGTGTGTGTGTGTGTGTGTGTGTGTGTCAGGGGCGTAGCCAAGGGGGGGGTTGGGGGGGTTCAAACCCCCCCCGAAATTTTTCAGTTTTGCTTGCGTATATAGGCACGCACACATACAAACGCACGCACGAACATACATAAAGTATGGATGAACCCCCCCCCCGAAAAAAATTTCTGGCTACGCCCCTGGTTGTGTGTGTGTGTGTGTGTGTGTGTGTGTGCGTGTGCGTGTGCGTGTGCGTGTGTGTGTGTGTGTGTGTGTGTGTGTGTGTGTGTGTGTGTGTGTGCGTGCGCGCGCGCGCGTGCGCGCATCATAATCGACACGCAGCACCTGGAGTAGCATATCAGGCGACTAGCAAGGCTAACATCAGCTTTTCATTAAAACAGTTCTCTCTGAAGCAGTCATTATCTAGACCAGACCAAGGACCTACGCTTCTACTTGTCTCGCCCACTTATAATGGGACCTATAATGCCGCACACTGAAGTGGCGCGTCATGAGCAGCCAGTACATGCACCACATATTACTAGACTGTTATGAGCTACTACACATTGATTCTAGGCCAGATACACCTATCAATTCACGTGGGCACTCAAAGTAATCCATGAAATTGAAGCAATATTCGTCTTCAATCACCGCAGGGCCCACCACGGCGCGGCAGTGATCGACTCCTGCATTTACTTCGTGGGCGGTTTCAACGGCCGTGAGCGCTACCACTCCGTCGTGTGCTTCGACGTGCCCCTGGCCAGATGGAGCGCCAAGGCAAACATGGCGTATGCGCGCTACCAAGTCAGCGTTGCCGTTCTGCAGGCAAGTGACGAGTTACGCTACATCATGTGCACAACACCAACCGGTGGGAGTAAGCAGCGGGAAGTAAATACCTGTAGTACTGAAATAAATACTGCACCAAGTGCCCTTACCACGCTTTGGGCATTCCGACTTGAAATGCATGCAAAGGATTTCGGTGGTCGTGCCTGCCCTGCTGCTCACGACCTCTTCTATTTCCAACCACTTTTGATCGCGGTGACCGTATTTATATACCGTGTTAGCCACATTGTCTAACGTTTCGTATATGCCGGCTAGCGCTTGCTGCATGTGGTCTCACGTTGGCTGTAAGGCGCACTTCCAGGGGAAACATTCGTCCTTTCAGGGTCACATATATGCCATGGGTGGTCAGGACGGGCTCTCGCGAACAAAGACTGTCGAGCGCTACGACGTCAAGACGAACCAATGGTCCATGGTGGCCAACATGAACGAAGTCCGCACCGGTGCGAGCGCCGCAGCAGTTCGCGGCCGTATCTACATGTGAGTTGGTTTCCGGATTGCAGTTGCTCTACGGAGTGCAAACGCTTACAGTTTGTAGCTACGGTGCGTAAACAGGCGTGCGCAGGGTGTCGCAATCATTTTTTCACCGTAGCTCGAATGCACCCTTTTTTCCCACCCTTCGTCTTATCGTTTTAATTTCATTTTTTTTTCCATTGGCAGATAAATGCGCATAACCTCACATGCAGTAGCAACGCCAGACACATGCAGACCTATAATGGCCAAGCTCTTCCCTATGCAACTAGGTTGCGCATTTTGCACAGAGGCGATGCCTTCGGAATGGAAGACGTTGGCTGTATGCATTTCAACTCAGCGGTACGAGTTTTATTATCCTACTCGTGACGTAGTATAGTAGTAAGCTACCACTGACTCATTAGGGGTGTTCATGGCCTTCCTGGCCTACCATTAAATAGCGTGAGACTAATCACACACGTCTGGTAAATGCTGGCTGGTTGGAGACGAGTAAAATCAGTAAAAATCTACTTCCGCAGTCGTGTTACCCAATTCCAGGTTAAAATATGACCGCAATAATCGCCCTAAGATGCATTTGTCCGATGTGACGCTGGGCGGAGCGACATCTGACTGTATTATGATCCATTTCGCAGCGCTGGTGGCTTCACGGGTATCACGGTATCGGACAGCGTCGAGTGTTACGACCCCTCGACGAACGTCTGGACGCGGATTGCCACCATGACATCTCCACGCAACTGGGCTAAGGTGGTCGCCTACAAGGACATCCTGTACATCATTGGCGGCTACAGTAACACCGGGCCACTCTCCAGCAGTACGTCTCTAAGGCGCAATCGTGCATGGCACGTCGAGAATAGCTCCACTGCAGTGAGGCTGTTCCCGTCTGCAAGATCGCAGATTGTCCATGCATGCTATTGCACTCTACACAGCTACACAGGGGACAAGGATCCGGTGCACTCCAGAAAGCTACACGTGATGGCCTCGAGCGCTTTTACTGCATTGTGTTTCCTCTTTGCATATACACGTCACTGGTTTCCGCCGGCACATAATGGCATTCTGTAACTTGCGCCTACATTCGCAGCTCGGCACCTAGCCTCCGAGATGGTCTACTGGCCTGCAGTTCGTGAAATCGGCCCCTACCTGTCAGGCCCGGTTGCTGTGTAGTTGCGATTGTTTTCTCTGCCGTAGGCGGTGCAATAACTGTCAGCGGACGCATTCCTAGGAGCACCACGTGTTACAGTCTCTGCATTACAGCATGCTTCCACAAGATTGAGACAAACCTCTCGTTCACGCTTTGCAGTGGAGGAGCTCGACGTCACAAGGGCTCGCTTCTCCGAGCTACCCAACATGCCCCACGCCAAAAGCCACTTCGCCGCGGCCGTCCTCGATGGCTGTATCTACACCATCGGCGGCTTCAATGGTAAGACTGGTCTACGTCTTGGGCTGTAGCCTTCGCTGTATCCAAGTTGTGGAACAGTTTGACCTGGTTCTTCGAGTCGGACCTGCACAGCGCTGCCCCTCACTTTGACGTTATGTGGTATTTCGGCGTGCATGTACATATAACCAATTACACGCGGTCACTCTACCAAATCAGCTACTCATTCTGAGAAATCGGGACATATTTCCTTGTGTTTTCGTGCTGCGAACGGGTCGTTGTCAATTATCCCTTTAGTTATCTCTCCGCCACTTCGCGGGATTCACCTCCTTCGTGATAGGCGATAGTGGAATTCACCGATGGCTCCCGCGCGCTGAAACGCACCGCTGTACCTGCTGATGGTTGCGTAAAAATAATTGTCTGTCTCCAGTTCACTCGGCGCGTGCAAGACAGGCGTATATGCTAAAGATCTCACCTGCTCACCTCCCAATTAGGTATGACGGACGTGCAGCTCGTGGAGAGGTACGACATCGCCGCCCGCACGTGGTTCACGGCGCCACCGATCAGCGCCAACTGCAGTGCCTCCACCGCCTGCGTCGTCCAGGACATCGCCGACCCCGGTAAACCTTTCTTTAGACGTATTCGCCACCCTGTCGCACAGAAATGCGACAAAGTGACCGCATTTATATGAGAAGGAATGCTTGGCGTCCTGGCCATCCAGCGTACTCTGTTGTCACTCGCTCTGTTTCGTCTTTTGTCCTTTGCCGACTGGCGCTTAACGATATCGTTTTGACACGTAAACTTCAATTATTACTATCTGCCTTTCTCCCCCTGCAGCTTCCTGGATCTAGCCTAGCGCGGAAGAACGCCATCGAAAGCGCGGCTGTTGAGAAGACCGCGAGTAGCGTCTTACGGACGCGCCGAAAGTCGATGAAAAATTGGCGCAAGGACGCTGACTTACAAAAAATTATATATATATACAAATAAAATTTGTACGAGACTTACGTGGGAGTTGTCTACGATTCATGGGCAGCCCCTCAGGGGGAGCCGGCACGCGGCCGCGTCGGCGATGACGTATACGGTCCCGACATGTGGTGCGACGTGCGACCACGCGTGTGCGCATCCCCGAGTGACGCAGTAACACGCGGTGCGTTGTCACGTCTGGAACTGCGCTGCTTAACCGCACAATTCATAGAAAACATTTGGAACCGATTAACCTACTCGCAATGTGTATTTCTGTGGCCTACTGTGTCACGCTTCGTCGCATTACGGACGCAAAAACACGTGAACTCCAGGCCGATCGTTAAGGAGAGCGACAACTTCTCTGAGATGCAATGGAGTTCCGTCGAACGCGTACCGGGTTATAGTTACTGAGAAGAACGTCTAGTCTCCACACGATAATGGCCTGCACCTAAATGCAGCTAAAAGCTTGCAGCAAGAGAAAAAACAAGGTGCAGTCACGTTTGTGTGCACTGCACCTTCTGACATCGCTATTTCTCGCCGACTTGAGCTGGTGTACCGACAAAACTTACGCAGTACCTATAGTGCGCTAAACTATACCACTCATTTTCGTGTAGGAATCCTGCAGAATCATCATAAACATTAAAATATCAGCCTGTAATGTCTACATTAGTGTGTTCCCAACGCAGAGTGAACGATTTTTCTTCGTGCCGACCCGTTTCACAAAACTTGATCGATTGTTTTGCAATAGTCCCCCTAATCATGTAATGGGGGCACTGCGGGCAAACTAGGCCTTCGCTAATGGTGAACTCTCCGCACGCCTATGGCCATCATCCGTGATTCACCACTCATGCCACGTCGAAAGCCTGGAATGGCGTGCTACTCGGGTTTCGTGAGCTCCGGGTTTTTCTGGCGGCATATTCAGCTTCGGAGGAAAAGGTCCACCGTCGCGCAAACACAGCCCTTGGAGGTGGTTCCTTGCTTGTATACGGTCTCCCGCTTGGCCGTCCTCACCAGAAGTTTGGTCACGTGTTATTTTCGTTACGTTCCCGCTTGCAAAGGCTACGTCCCCCGCCTGGGCTCCTTCGCTGTCAGTCATCCCGGACCTTCGACGCCTGCCCCCAGTCAGTGTTGTCCCTCGTTTTCTTTTTGTCTTTCGTCCTCTTCAGTTTCGTTTCGACGTTCACTGATCTCTGCCAGCATCACCTCGAGTCAGGTTCCTCAAACGTTTGCACGAGGGGCGTTGTCTGTGCTTTCTGCTTCCTTACGTCACCTGGAGCAGCTTGCGCGGCCTGCGAAAGTCAAGAAGAAAAGGGACACGGCCGTTTAGACGCAGCGTAGGTCCACGTCATGGTCCAGGGACCCAAGGAGGCCCAAAATCACTTGCTTAAGGGGACCCCCCCAAAACCACTCCGTGTTGAACAAGAGTGGTTTAGGGGCGTTCACTTATTTCTCGCGTTCACTAGCCTTCCCACAGGCGCTGTCTTCTTCAAGCCAGTTATTTCTTCATAAAACACGTGGGGAATGTCAGCACTGAATGTTGATCCTATCGGCTCACCTACTTTCTCCTTTGTCGTGGGGTCTGCCACGCTCGCACATGATGCCACGCAGTGCGATTCGTCTTGTCCATGACGCCTGCAAAAGCGTGCAGCGCGGAACACGATATTCACGACGTGTATTGTCCACTCTTCCTGCACTGGAAACAAAACGCACCTCTGTATGGTGCGACAACGAATGCCTTCTCGCCCACGACGCGTAACATGTGCGGCACGTCGCCCGCAGTTCGGCCTTTCCGCAGCACCATGTTGGCAAACAAGGTTGATTAACCCTTGTCTTCGATACCGCGAACACGCCACCGCTCCCGCGTTATCTGGTTTACAGTGCCGCAGGGTGCCAAGGCCTCGCACATATCTATTGGCTGTGCCGCAACCAACGCACCTTTAGGCGCATGGCTTGACCTCCAGTGGAGATAACCACGCCGCGACGCTCTTTAGCTTTGACGTGCCTTCCTCGTAGCATTTCTTTCGCAGTGTCAGCACTCTTGAATGCCACGGCCCGAGGGTGACTCATTTTATACGCCCCTAGTGCGTATACGTCTAGAAATAGACTTGAGCTCAAACGGACGAGACACAATAAGATGAAGACGACTACACGAGTGCTCGTATAGCACTCGTGTAGTCGTCTTCATCTTATTGTGTCTAGTCCGTTTGAGCTCAAATCTATTTCCAGAATGAACCAATGCACCCAACAAATCGTTTTATTAAGTTACCGTCTACGTCAGATAGCAATTTCAAATTTGCCCGCACCTCCCTAAAGTGTTCCACAATATACGGTCTTGCACTGACAATATAAAATACAATATCTCGGTGTTACGTTTGAAAGCCGCGATATGAATATGAGGCACGCCGCAGCGTTCCGGAAATTTGTACCATTTCTGGTTCTCTTTAACGTGCCCTGATATCGCACGGCACACTGGCCTCTGGCATTTCGCTTCTATCGCGACCGGGGTCGAATTCGCGAACTTCCGGTCTGCGTCCACGCGCCGTAACCGCTGTACTACCGTGGCGGACTATTTGCTGAAAAAAAAAAATGCACGGGTTATTGTTTAAAGGGGCACCAGAACGACGTCGTAAACCATTTCAGACTGACGAAGCACGTTCACATTGAGACCTAATTTTTCGTTGAGTTCACGGTACTTGTGATACGCTTAAAACATACAGTCGTGAGCAATATGTTAGGGAATACCGAATTTTTGTTTAATCAACGACTACTTGTAATGTACCGAAATGAATGCGACGTATTGCATTGGAAAAGATACCGTACCGCTTGAGCATTTAATGTTAGGAATGCTTCCGCGCTTGCCGACTTCGTTTAGCCACTATGGTTTAATTCCCGTGTTCCCTCTCAAATTACTCATAACTAGGTCGCGGAATCGAATCCCGGCCGCGGCGGCTGCATTTTCGATGGAGGCGAAAATGCATGAGGCCCGTGTACATAAATTTCGGTTCACGTTAAAGAACCCCAGGTGGTCGAAATTTCCGGAGCCCTCCATTACGGCGCCTCTCACAATCAAATCGTGGTTTTGGGACGTTAAACCTCAGACATTATTATTAATAGCTTATAAGTCGAAGTTTTACTTCTGAATTTCGCGCCAATACCTTACTGCAGGTGAGCATCACTCTGACGTTACGAATAGAGCACTGCACGGGCCGGATTTTACGGCCCGGGCCCGGCCCGGGCCCGCTTTATGAAGCCCGAGCCCAGCCCGGGACCGTGGTTCCAAGCGCGGGCCCGGCCCGGGCCCGGGCGTACTTGACCGAACCCAGCCCGAGCCCGGCCCGGGCCCGGGCGTACTTGACCGTACCCAGCCCGAGCCTGGCCCGGGCCCGTCGTTCCAAGCCCGGGCCCGGCCTGGCCCGGGCCTGGGCGTTCATTACTAAACTAATCCAGGGCGCGCTTGTTCATGACCAGGCCCGACCCGGGCCCGCTAGAGGATATTAGTTGTTGATGATGATTATTAATGATGCTGTGCGCTTTGAAGCGGGCGATCGGACGGAAAATCCGGTGTGTACATGCATCGAAATGTTGCTTTGCCCACGGTGGTAGCTCAGCGGTTAAGCTGTTTCGCTGTTAAGTCCTAGGACGCGGGTGCGATTCCCGCGGCCACGGCGGCCGCAATTTGGTGGGGGCGAAATGCAAGAACACCCGTGTATATACTTATCTTTATGTGCACGTTAGAGAACTCGAGGTGGTCGAAATTGATCCGGTGCCACTACGGCGTGCCTCGTAATCATATCGTGGTTTTGGCACGTAATAGCAAGGAATATAAATGAAATGTACCGTATGTGTCAACCTCGAATAAAAGACCGAAATCTTTATGCCTCCCATGGGAACAACTATGATCTGGCCCATTGTTAGTGCTGTTAATATATATATATATATATATATATATATATATATATATATATATATACGTGCCACTTCAGCTTGGCACAGTATACCTTAGACCATGCAATGCATAACATTCGCGTGTGCTCGAAGGCGCGGCTTACGCCTTTTAATGAGCGGGTCCGAGTCCGGCCCGGCCCGCAGCCTCAAGCCCGGGCCCGGCCCAAGCCCGCGGCTTCAAGCCCGGGCCCGGCCCGGGCCCGCACTTTCAAGCCCGAGCCCAGCCCGGGCCCGCCGGAAAACGCTTCGGACGGCCCGGCCCGGCCCGCGGGCCGAGCCGGGCCCGGGCAGTGCTCTAGTTACGAATTTATAATAGAGTGAAATTGGGCATGTTGGTGTTTATCCAATAAACAGTTGCAAGTTCAGCGCTGTGTGTCTTTTCTTCCTGTGTCCCCGTCGTAATTTCGCGCTTTGTGTTTCACCACGCATTTATGTTTCTTTTTTTGAGCGCAGGGCAGCCAAGTCAATGCCCTATATGAATCGTTTTTAAGTTCAGCTTTTCACTTCCTTTGAATGCTGTATAGCGCATCCTTGTCGCTAATAACGTAACTTTACCCGATGATGACGTCACCGCGAGCTGGTGATGACGTCACGGTGAGCTAGTGACCAATAAACCTTGAACCGGTAGCGTGCGCCTCTCAATGTCCTTTATCTTCGTCGACGTTCAACTTTCGATCTGTAAACGTAAGATTGTATATCGCAAACTAACACAAACTTACGACGTGCCAGCAAGATGGTACGCTAACGTGGCGACGAAGTCGCCACCAGTTTGCCATTTTCGTAGGCACGTGGCCAATGCTATGTAATAGTCAAGTCATGCTTAGACAACACGGACGCACGAGAGATTTCAAGAACTCACAGGGTCCCATATGCACAAACCTAAGACGACTGGAATGCGAAAGCCCTCTTTTTCTTCTTAGTAAAGGTATTGTTCGTGCCCCGTCAACCTGGGAAAGCTTTCTCTACCTAACATATTCTCGTATTGCCTCCAGGATCGGAGGCACCACACCTAGTTATGCACTGCCTCCGTATAATGCCCACCGTTGACCAAGCTACGATGTCATGCCGCGACGTCGTCATGCGCCGTCACGTCAGGTGATATCACTGTGGCGTCATAATGACGTTACAAACTTTGGCGGTCTGTAACGTCGTGTTGACGTCATATGGTGACGTCGTCAAGTGATGAATTTTTTGCGTCGCTCGTGTAGACACCGACTGGAGACGCCGACATGGGACACCGGTAAATATTCGTATTTGACGAGGCATCTAAGGCTTTCGCCGTAATAACCAGAAGCGCTGTAAGGCAGGCTTCTCCTCAAAGCTTAACACAACGCGGTGGAGCTGAGAAAACACATCCTGCGGAAAGCAGACACTGCTAGGAACAGCGTAGCCAAATGTTGCAGTCATGCGCAGCAAGGAAACTTTCGAAGCTGAGCGCGAAGTTGCAATATTCGCAGGCGCCCTCTTCTCACACAGAGGCATGTGCGAACTCTCTTCAAAGCTGCCAGCGCCTTCTGTTAGGCGTCACACAACAGATAGCATGAAATTGCCCATCAGCCGACATATATGAAGAGCTTTCTTTGGATCAGACGCGCTTCTTGCCGCGCGGCGCCGCCATGCTCCATAGTCTGCTAACATTAAGACAGTATACTCAATGAGCGCACAGGAAGCGAGATGTGCAGCAAGAAGCAGTCGTCCTTAGAGTTACTGTATATGCTACCTTTAGGTAGCAGAGTTGCGCATCTGTGTTCCAAACGCCACAAGCAACCATGCATTGCGGAGAAGCTGACACTCGGGTCAATTTTAGTATTTTTCGACGCCGCCGCTGGAGCGAACTGAATTAACACAAGACATTGATAGACAATGTCTATTGCCTGTCTTCGACACGCCAGACATGATAATTGGCGACACGGTAGACATGTCGCCTTCACAAACGGAATGCGACTTCACCGCATAGCTCTGGTTGCTAGCCAGACCTATGCGCAACTGTGCTACCCAAAGGTAGGGTGTACAGTATCTATAGTCGACCTCTGTGGTAGGGAACTACCTCAATATTTGCGGCCTCGCATGTGCACCAATATGGTCAGAGCTTCTCATAATAAAGGAAAGCAACGAAGGTAGATCGCCAAATTGGGAAATCCACGAACCATAACCCTGCCTGAGCGTAGTGAAGATCGCTAAAGTACCGAGTCGCTCAGAATTCTCTGCAGTATATGGACCTCGAGGGCAAATGTTGCAGGCAAATGTTGCAGTCATGCGCAGCAGGGAAACTTTCGATGCCGATAGCGAATTTGAAATTTTCTCAGGCGCCCTCTTCTCACACAGAGGCATGTGCTCACTCTCTTCAAAGCTGCCAGCGCCTGCTGTTTGGCGTCACACAACAGATAGCATAATATGGCCCTCAGCCGACATATATGAAGACGGTTCTTTGGCCCAGACGCGCTCCTTGCCACGCGGCGCCGCCACGCTTCATAGTCTGCTAACATTACACAGTATACCCACTGAGCGCACAGGAAGCAAGATGTGCAGCAAGAAGCAGTCGACCTCTGAGGTAGGGATTTACCTCAAAGCTTGTAGCCTCGAATGTGCTCCAATATGGTCAGAGCTAGCTTCTCACGATAAAGGAAAGCAAGGACGGAAGATCGCGAAATGGGGAAAATTACGAACCATAACCCTGTCCGAGTGTAGTGAAGATCTCTAAAGTACCGAGTCGCTCGGAATTCTCTGCAGTATATGGACCTGGAGAAGCCGGCGCTGCGATGGTTTTGACGTCACAGGTAGGATGCTCCTTCTTGCCTTGCTGCGTAGTTATGGAACGCGACGTTCGGGTAAAATTGGAGTGCGCGACGTTAAATTCTCAACGTGTAAAGCTTAATTTGGCCAGCTGGTGATATTATCGCCGTATAAGCAGTGCTAGGTTGCGTGCAGGCGGCTTCAGCTTGTCTGAGCACTCTTCGATGCCGCAGTGCCAGACGTATGCAACCGATCCCGGTGGAAGTTTCACCGTTTTCATCGCTGCCCTCAATGTAAAGAAATGCGCTACAGTTGGCTGGTAAAGCTGAAAATGGGAATAGACGCCATCGTTAACTCGCAGGTCCGCAGCAAGCACTTTTGTGAAGAGGAGTGCGTTGTACGCCGCCACAGCTGAGGTGCTGACATCTCAGCTGATTCGGTACAGCTGATTCGGTAACAGCTGAGATGGGCTCACGAGCGCTCCCGGCAGCTTATCGAGGGCATTTGTCGATTAATTTATTCATGCCGGAGAACGATAGGCTCACTGAAAGTTAATAGAATAACTGAAAAGAAAATCTCCCGCATCTTGAATATCTCTCAAGGCGAGGTCCTTACGAAATAAACAGTTTATTACGTTTACGCTCCCATCGAAGCCGCTGATAACATCGATGCTTTGCCGACAAGTGTAAGCGAAGGAAAAAAGTACACTTATCAGTAATAAAAAAGAACAAAATGGTGATGATTGTCAATCAAATCGGAGCACAACTCAAAAGAAGAATGGAGGGGAAATCGGCCCTTTGTTTTGCAGATCCCACCAGCACTTCCAAGCATGTGCGGCGATTCACACCGCTCACCATTCCCATGTGTCCGTTGACAGTAGTGTATGTGCACCGCAGGCGCCGGGGGCATGACGGGCAGCCATTAGTAGCCACGGGTACGACGGGTAGACACTAGAAGACACGGCTTGAAAGACCAAGACGCAGTGAATCATCCAAACCCTCATGATCGGCGAAGGCCTCTTCGGGAATGAGGCAGCCGAGGCTTCTCTTCAAGCTCACGCTCTACGGGCACCTTGGCAGCACGCGTTAAGCAGTGTGAATGAAGTCTCCGAACAGTGCGTCGACGTTGTGCAAAAGAACAGTCTACAAAAAAGAACTTAGCCCACCTCCTCACAAAGACTCATGGCAGCTTGACTTGAGAAGAGGCACAAAACCTAATAGTTTCGGCCCCGGTATCCCATCGCTCCCAATATTTCCCTTCTTCTCAAGTGTTCCTACTCCTGCACCTTCTTTTTCGTTCCTGACAGCCTATGCCAATGGTAGTAATGTGTGTAAAAAAACACGGCTGATCCCTCTGTCATAGGAATCGGTATAACACGAAAGTGAAACGTATCTTCACTGACGTAGTTGAGCGTTTGTTGTGCATTCTTTCGCCCCAAGGGCGAAAGGAATGAAAGCTACAGCAACAAATTGTAATGTCAGGCGAAGAACGGCAAGCAGCTCGAAACTTGCAATGCACTGCTCAAGCATAAAGGACGCACGGAACGAACATACACAGAATGAGAGCGAACTGTCACATTTGTAACTTACTTCTGCGTGAGCACCGCGCTCCTTTCGCAAAAGCGGCGGCTGCAGTGAGCCAAGTGATCTTCGTGCTCTCAACGCAAGACGTACGAACCATTGCGATCACGAGATAAGCGCACGCATGAGCGACCACGCCCAGTAGAGGCGGGCGCTCGTCGTACGGCGGCGACTTTTAAAGCGCGCTCTTCTAGAGTCACTGTATATGCTACCTTTAGGTAGCAGAGTAGCGCATAGGTCCGGCTAGCAACTACAGCTATGCGGTGAAGTCGCACTTCATTTTTGCAGGCGACATGCCTACCGCGTCGCCGATAAACATGTCTGGCGTGTCGAAGGCCGGCGATAAACATTGGCTGTCGATGACTAGTGTTAATGGAGTGAGCTGCAGCGGCGGCGTCGAGAAATACAAAAATTGGCCCAAGCGTCAGCTTCTCCGCAATGCATGGTTGCTAGCGGCATTTGGAAAACAGATGCGCAACTCTGCTACCTAAAGGTAGCATATACAGTAACTCTACGCTCTTCGAGGCCTTCGCGCCATCTCGCCACTGATAACGAAAACACGTTGTAACACAGATCTCTGAGTATCGCCATCAGCAAATGGTGCATATAAATAGCTCGCCGTTAGCATATCGAAGAGCGTGCCGTCCGTGGCCGAGTCGTTTCGCGCTACGCGCTGCGGAGCGAGGGGTCGTAAGTTCGATTCCCGGTGACGGAACTTTTTCTTGTGGCTTTTTTTTCTTTGCCCACTGTTAGTCTTTATATTTTACAACGTCATATCCGTGACGGGAATACGTCAGTGGAGCCGTGGTGGACTCCGGCATAAAACACTTTCGTGTTAAAAAGTTAAAAAAAAGCAGCGCATGGGAAGACAAAGATCTTTTCATCACGGGGACCTTGACCGGTGTTAACGTCTGCTTGCAAGTGGAGCACACCATGAATTCACTGTAGTTGCTGTTGTTGTTACTCGTCCCGAATTCTTGTTGGAGCACGCCACGAGGGTTCATCCCGCGTCTGCAGAATCTCTTCCTCGACATCATCACGTGATTGCTGAGAGAGTGTACGGGAGAGAGGCTACAGCGTCTTACCCAGCCCCTTACAGAGGCCCGAACGCGCTAGCTCGTGCCAGCACAATGGTTTTGTCTGCGTCACGCCAAGCTAGGACAGCATACGGCAGCCCGCGCCCCTAAAAGGCTCTGCAAGTATCATCGTCAAGACGGTCGAAGAACAAGAGGAAGAAGACTTTTCCTTGGCGCGAGCGCGCGTTCAGATGGCTATGCTAAGTGGGACGGTCGCCAATGGAACTACGGACACAGCCCAGCGCAAAAGCTGCTCCGCATCTAAAACTATAGCACAGCAGCAACCAATACACCAACCTAGAATCCGTAAAACAGGCTGAGGGGGGGGGGGGGGGTTCGAGCGCACGAAGACCTAAAGACAAAGGGCCACCTGGGCAAACGGGCTCAAGAGTGGCTACGAGCCGCGGATACCTGAAATAATGAGACCGCCCAACTAGCACACAGAAGCGATTGCCGAAAATAAACCTTTGCTCTTTCTTTATCTCAATCCATCAGTCAATCAATCAAGCCGGAAAATGGCAATACTCATGCGCGAGCGTTGCAAGAGCATCTGCGGTTACGTTTATGTACTGTCACGCAATCAAGGAAACCAAAGCTTACAGAATACACATATACTGCCGAAATATCAAGCCAAAACAGGAACGATCAAAACCCCTGAGACCCTCTCGCGGAGGTGGGCGGCCGCGCTGCGTGGCTCAGACCTCCGCAGCCAACTCTGCCGTTGAGCGGGCCTGCGAAGCAGCTTTGAGGCATCTCGACGTCCCGTTGTGGGATATCTCAGCCTGGGTCTCTAAATCCTCTACGAAACCTCCCGTAAGTCATTTCAATACATCCATTGAAAAAGGCATGCCATCTGGCATCCTGCAGAAACTTCAGCGTCGCCTTGTTGTTGTTGTTGTTGTTGTTGTTGTTGTTGTTGTTGTCCTCTGTGCAGCGCTCATACCCAATGCAGGGGATTGGCCGAGTAGAGGGTGAATTTTGCTAATATTATCTTCAGGGTGTCGTTCGTAGCAGCTATTATTAACTAATATAATGAATTGATGTTTCAATTATTAGTAATGAAATATTTACTCAGGCAGAATTTAGATAGATATTCTTTTAGACTGTCGAATGAATTCCTCAATGGCGAACAAAACATCCCTGTGGCTGTATCCCAGAGTGGTGGCCGCAAAAGAAAGTATAACCGACTCCGATACTTCCAGGCCCAGCTTTCGAAGAGGTGGTTCTATGATTTTTTTTCCCGCAATGTCGTGAACCGTCGACAGGATAAAAAGAAATGATCGATTGTTTCCTCCTGATTGCAGAAGAGGCACAGTGGGGAAATCGCTAAACCTGCTCTATGTAAGTAAAAATTGAGGGAGCTAACGCGGCAACAAAATTTCGTCATGACTACTTCCATTATTCTTGACGTGGATAAATCGCTGCGCCAGGAAAATGAGAGGTGCTTATACTCTCGAGAAGCAGTCAATGCTGAGTCTGAGAAACGTTTTCTGAACGTTAGTGAGTGAACTTCAGACACCCAGCTGTTGCTATCTTATCCGAGGCCCACTACGACTCTCTTTTAGCCATGTTGGACAGGATGACGCAAACTTTAACAGGCATGACTGGAACCGGTGCCGCGATACTAGACGTAGTAAAGATAAACCTTGCTATTGCACCATGGACCTGGCTATATAATCAGGCTAATGGTATAACAATTACGGCATCATCAACGAAGAAGAGGATGGGAAAAGGCAGCACCGGGTAACTATGTTGGTCGCTGTACATGCTTCGTCATTGTTTACACCAAGTCTAGGTTCATCACCGCATTTGATGCACCATCAGTTCCCTTGGAGCAGGAAATGGTGTAAAGCAAGACAGACAGAAGTAGCAATGACACGATTGCGATGTAGAATCCTAACTCTTATTTTATACATGCACAGAGCTGGCCTGGCAATCTCTCCGTCATGCTTCTTGTGCAAGGAGGCCGAAATAATCGAGGACTTCTTGCTGGACTGCCGATATTATTCCTCACTCAAAAAAAGAACTATGTATCGAAATTATAATGCGGCAACTTGGTCTGCCACTAGTTTCTACTGCACTGTTATCATTTGGGTCTTCTGCGCTGAGACACTCGGTCAGGAATATATAGAGTGCTGTAGAGGACTTCACATGTGAGTCACATCGATTTATTTGTCGTATCAACCGCTCATAACTTTAAATTAAGTCATCCAGGTAAAATTATCTTTGTTCATTGGGAGGATACGCAACATGGTCTAGGATAAAATTCGGATTCGTTATAAATAACTCTTGATTGTAATTTGTCACTGTAACCTCGATTAGCACTTAAAAAAAAGAAAATCTGACTGTATGATCCATTTGACTCTTGAATTTGTCACTTCCGGTGATTCTTTCATTTGGGGCAACCATATTTGGTTTTAGCCACAGGAGCGTTTTCAACGCTGTCTCTAATTTTTTACGAGAATCCAAAAGAATTGAATGTTGAGTGTAGCCTCAGTTGTCTTATATGCAACTGTATATATATATTTTTTTTATTGTTCTTGTTGTTGTTTCTATATAGGCGTTTTTTTTTCTTCTTTTTTCTCTTCTTTAAATCTTGCGAGTTTATATGTAAAGGCTAAACATTTCATTTCAGCTTTTTCCTTCACGAAGTGAATTAGTTTCCTAAGCAAAGCACCGTCCGCTTCATGGCCTATCCCCCGCAGTGGGTTGAGCCAAAGTACTGAGGAACCAACCAACCAACCAATCTTGGTCGATCTTCCTGACTGGGTACGTGCCAATCTTCCCAGGAGCATCACCATCATCAACAACTACGCGCCACGTTGAGCGCGAGAAAAGCCGATAAAGCGGCCCCGCGAGCTATGTAAACCGCCACGCCCGGGCACTTGCTCAGTCGGCTCTCGGTCGCACCGGCGTGCGGCTGTCCCTGATTGCTCGGGCGGTGGCGCCATTGTCCGAAGGACGACGCTGGTCCCCCCCCTCCCCCCCGGTCGGCCTTCCCCCATCTTCCCATCGCTCCAGCCTTCGTGGACACACACCGAGATGTGTGCCGCCGTTGAAGCCTCGGTGCAAGAGCCCGTCATCAACGGTGCGGGCAAGAAGGACGACGGCATGCTCACAGCGTCGTTTGAGGCAACGCAGCTCTTCAACGACGATGGCCGACAGCAAGGATTCGCACCGGGGTCCGCGGCCAGGGCGATGCCGGGACTGCGGGAACAGCGGAAGACGCGCCAGTTCTGCGACGTCGTTTTCCGCGCCACCGACGACGCGGAGATTTGGGCGCATCGCTTCGTGATGTCTGCCAAGTAAGTGCCGTCAATTGCGATGCTTGGATGCTGCCTTAGTGCAAAACTAGTGTGAGTTCGACATTCCGTATCGTAATGCCCATACAGCAAGTAGCAGTAATTCACTGCTCATATTGCTTTTTTGCTGCCTACCCGTTGTCTTCCTGTGTGCTTTCTGTGTGACAGTATTTTTCCTGTTTGACTGAGGTGGCCGTTGATCCGCGACTGTGTATATTGAGTCCGGGAATTATACCTTATGGTTTTATTGCCATAGCAATTATAGGGACACTCTGGGCTGATTTTTGCCGTCGCCGTCATGTCCCGGATATATATATATATATATATATATATATATATATATATATATATATATATATATATATATATATATATATATATATATATATATATATATATATATATATATATATGAGTGAGAAGAAGGACTCACGTACGAAATGTAGTTTTATTAACGTTTCGGCTGGTGGGCCGGACCCATCGATCTTCATACCCATATATACCCATATATATATATATATATATATATATATATATATATAGTTGTAGAATAATGGTAGTCATATTCAGTTCACCATCTGCTGGTCGGTAATGTGACGTCCTCCACTGCCTATGTGCAGCAGTAATAGGAACAATATAGATTGATATTACTACGGCAGATAGGCAGTGGCGGACGTGGTAATAAAGGAGTAAGAAAGAAAGCAGGTCAACTTCTGTTAACCTCTTGGTCTTTTGGAACATTCCCCTACAACTGCGCAAGTGTGGCTACACACGCCTTGCATGCGCCGGCGAAGTAAGAGCGAGCTATTTATGTTCACCACTTACCGCTGGTCGTACGCAGATCTCGAAGGAGCTTGAGCGTGTTTTCTATCGCGCAACGCTCCTACATTTTCTTTCAGTTTGAAAACTGCCCTTGAGCCGCGCACGACAAAGTGACCCCTTTCTGTACCCACTCGTGATGTGGAATGAAAAAAAAAGACAAAGAAAACGGGGCACACCTTGCGTTATACACCCCCGTGTGGCAGGAGACGCAGAGGGGTCACTCCACGCGCTGCAGTTCAGAAGAAAAAAGATATGTCTAAGAGCGTCTGATTCACCATTGTCGACACGCAGTCTTGGTCAATCCCCCAGAGTGGGTATGTGCCATAATTTTGAGGAAACAAGCAAACAAAAAACAAACAACGAACCACACAAACAAACGAACATTGTCGACACTTGCAGCGCGTTGCTCAAGCACAATGACGTAAGGACTGTGACAGTTAGTTCACGCTTGTCCTCTGTACACCTGTGCGTTCATTTCCGGCGTCCTTTGTGTTTCAACGGCGCGCTGCAAGTATCCAGCTGCTTGTCGTTTTGTCGTTCTTCGTGTGACATTCTAATTTCTTGCTATAGCATTCATTGCTTCGCCCTTGCAGCCAAACTGCGACTTTTTCACTAAATTCTGTTCTAGGAGTTCCTCACGTGGCCTTCTTCCTCCACTCTTCGCCTTTGATATGAGAAACTCATACTATATTGCAGCGCATGTTAGCCGACAAACTTAGAGGTTGTTTTCTCAATGGTCAAATGCTTCTTGCGTATTGGATATTCTGTCAGTACGAGTGCTCAACAGTGCTAACGAAGAATAGTTGCCTGAACTCCTTTTCCTTAAGATGTTTATCGACGTCAAAAGTTTGGATTGCCAAGCAATTTGTGACTGTATTTGGTCTAACTGCACAGTACATGTTGCTAGCGCGCTTAGAGCAGGCTGGAAATCAAATTCTATGCTGCCTGTCGAAGCAGCGGCAACATTCACCTTTCTCTTCTCTGTCGTTGTTCACAAACTACGGATACTGACTCTACACCCTATGCTCTTTTGTTTTCTCTGCCTGCAGATATTCCGGTTGCTCGAAGCTCTTTACTATTGCTAAAGAGACCATGCCTCCCGAGCAAAGGAAGCAGGTGGGATGTCCGCCCATCAGAGCTGTGATGAAGGACCTGGAAGGCGACATGATCGAGCTGCTGGTTGACTTCGCCTACCACATACCGCTGCACATGCGCATCGGCACGCACAACATCGTGAAAGTGCTCGAACTCGCCGAGAGACTGAAGGTCAGTCGGAGGCTGTGGTGGTGGTGGTAGTAGTTGTTCTGAAGAAAGAAGAAAAGGAGCTTATTTCTGAAATCCAATAGAGAGCACGGCGCAGCGCCGGAACTATGCAGGAGCTGGAGGATTGGTTTCTTGTAATTTTGTTACAAGAAACTCAATCGCCAGCTTCAACCAAGTTGAGAAAAAAGCGTCATACGGGAGTCTTTTTCGCAATGAAGCTTTGTGAACAAGGCTCCTGCGTAGGAGCTGAGAGGTTAGTAATTATTTTTTTACCGTGGCCGGCATCCATCCATATTTTCACCAGTGTTTCATCCCGACCAGACTCAATTTCAACAGGCCCTGACTTCACCAAACTTCGTTCAGAGGTTGCGCGCACCTCTGAAGCATGATCTGTAGCCGGTCTTGCACACATCTCCTGTTAAACTGATAGGGGGGTCGCTGGTTCGTATCGGGGCCGCAGTATTGCTGCTGCTGCTAAAGAATATCGAATGCCCGAATGTTTTGTTGGGAGTCTACTCACAGAATAACTTGGTCATTTAGCCGAACTTTGTATGTGAAGAGCTAGCGGCTTATTCCCCCAGTGTCGCCCTGATGACAAATCAAGAGTGCAAATGGTGCATGAGTGGCTAGATGGCTATTGCTACTCTTTTAGTGATGGAGTCTCGAAAAGCAAGTCATATTCAGCTGGTCGATAATATGACGTCATTCACTGTCTATCTGCCGTAGTAATATGAACAATACAGGTTGATATTACTACGGCAGATAGGCCGTGAAGGACGTGGTATTAAAGCACAGAGCTAAACGCATACGAGAGTTAGAAAGGAGGTCCACTGCTGTTAACCTCTTGGTCTTTTCGAACATTCCGCTACAAATGTCTCAAAATTATTCCTAGATAGGCAAAGCTTGGAGGCAAATGGATGAAGGTTGTGTTTAATACAATAGGCAATATTCGAATAAACATGTTTTCAAGCTATACGTCCAAGGTAATCTCTTTTTTAAGCGTTTGTGAATTATTCCTGCTTTCGGAAGCAGAAGAAGAAGAAGAAAATGGTGGAGTGTTCGTATGTCGTTCTTTTTACAACGCAGCTGTTCCAGATTCGAGATCACTGCCTGAAGACCTTGCAGCGCGACCTGGAACCAGAGAACTGCATCGAAACTTATCACCTGGCCACCAGGCGCGGATACGTCTACCTCGCGGAAGAAGCACTTCGCTACACGGTTCGCCACTTCGATCAGGTAGGAACATTTTCATTGTCTTTTCGTCACCTCGCTCCTTGGGCCTTTCTGTTTACATTCCTCCTTCTCTTATACAGAGTAGCATATTCTGTTCCGACACCGGAGCAAAACGCATGCTCCAATGGTCCAGGTTTGCATTACAATCGTTCATAAGAAACTAGTAACCAAATAATGCCTACCCGTACAAAAATGTATGTAGACAGTCTATAGACTGTCTAAAAATGGGTTTAGACAGTCTATACACTGTCTAAACACATTTCTGTAGGGGTAAAGGGGCTTGCGTGACAGAAATGTAGTAGCAGGTTACCTATTTTAACGCTCACAGAAATACCCGGAGCCAAAGTATGTATTTCGATAGCTAATGCTCCTGTTGCTGAGTGAAGTGGTCATAATTCCAAAACCCCTGTAGCATTAGTCTAAAGAATATTGCGTGACGGAAGCGCGATAGTATGGTCCCCATATTAAAGGTCACATACCCAGAGCCGGACTATATTCCGAATAGCTAGTGCTTCTGCTGCTTAAGATGGTATCTATGGCTGTGTCCGGTTCCGGACAGCCTACGTGAGAGCTTAGAATACAGCATGGAGCCCGATTCACCCGAGAAATGGGACACGCCTGCATCACGTCTGCGCGACTTGACGCCACCTCGCGTCCACTCCTCCTCCTCGTGCTTTTAAGATCTTTCGTGTTAAAACTTCTGAAAATCTCAACTTCGCTGAAATTAACCGAGTAACAAACCCTGGCGATGTCTTCGTTTGAGCTGGCGACCTACTCGGCCTCCTTCGTGTTCGGCCACCATCTGGTTTGGACAACGAAGTAGCCTGCAACGTGTTTCTCTCCGATGTTCGCTTCGTCACGTTGTCTCACGTAGCTTCTCACATCAACGCTGGCTGTATTAGAATAGCCGCTGTCCGCTCAGGTAATTGCTTACCGTCCACAGCGTTCATTGGAACTCATTCGTGACGCAGGTGTGGAAAAGCAGCGCGGACTTCGAGTCACTGACTCCAGAGGAGATTCGGTCCATCCTAGAAGACGACCGGCTTAACGCATCGAGCGAGGTGGAGGAGACCTTCGAGGCTATCCTCAAGTGGATCTCCGCCGACGCAGCCGCGAGGAAGAAATACCTCGCCAAGTTCCTGCCTCTTGTTCGCTTTGTACGGTGCAGCGTCACGTGAGTAGCACGCTCTGCGTCATGAGCCAAGCGTCTGTGCGGGATTCACGGCCGTCGCCATCTTGATATTCAATAGATGTCTTATTAGTCGCCAAGCTAAAATTGAAAGATTTTAACAGCGCAAACAGAACACCGAGGGACACATGCAGAATGTCAGAAACTAAGAGTGCCATGAAATGTCGGAAGCATATGTGCAGCCCCGTTGGAGTCTATGCAGTAATACCGTTCGTTTATTTGTCACAAATGGAGAGCGGCATTGTTAACAGCCCAAAAAGGCGGCGCTCAAGCGGATCCACAGGAAAATGTACACGCGAACGTGGTTCATAAATCCGGGAAAGAATATATATGACGGAGCACCACGTGACCTTTTGGCAAGCCCACTCTTGCCAAAAGAGGGAAAATAACCCAATTGCATGCCGGGAACACTACCATCAACATATTATTACGTAATGTTATGGGGACGAGCCCAATACTAAATGTTTTAATATGATCTGTGTAATGGTAGTTATTTACGTTGCTGGTGACTAGCCTTCTACTCCCATCGCTACTGCTTTGGGAACGTCACTGGTGCGTTCTTGCAGAGAATTCGAGAAGGTTGTCACCCACCCAGAAGTTCAGGGTGACGAAGGCAGCCTGAACGTCCTGAACGTCATCTATCAGGTTAGTCAACTCGTTTCTCTGCATAGCGGGCGCGATTTACTTACTGCGTCTGATTTAGTTTAGGAGTTCTGATTTACAAGCTCCTTAATCTTTATCGTGCAAATCCGAGATAGAAAAACAAACGCATTGAATAGCGCTGTACTACCCGATTTTCATGACCGCTGCTCGATTAACAAGGTCCGTACGTGACAACTAGGGCAGTTTGACGTTACAGGAACAGTAAAAAGTGCAGAAAGCCATGATGCTTATGGGACTTGATAGCTACAGTCTTATGGCTAATCTGACCTCACTCCACGACTGCATGGGCAAGATTTCGCATGAATTTTCGAGCGTTTTCTGCTGACTCTCCAAGACTGTTCATATATCAAATGTAGCGCTTAACCAAATATCGAGATAGCGAGACGCAGAGGGCAGTAGGAATGCTGGTGCAGACTACATCCGCGGCGGCAGTTTACAAGTGATGTGAATTGCCACAAGATGGCGCCAGCAACAAATTAGATTGCGTCCGCACACCTCCACACGAACAAGCTAAAGCGGCCCGGGAGGTTCACTCTACCGTGCACTTTCTGCCATCTCTGGCCGGAACATTTTGTCCATCCAGACACTGACCCGGCACTCCATGAAGGTTGGCAATGTTGCCGGCATCGACCTGTCCCCGAGACAGTGGCTCAGGCCTCGCCTGCCCATGGACATCCTGTTCCTCTTCGGCGGTTGGAGTGCGGGCGCCGCCAGTAACAACATGCACACCTTCAACTGCCGCGCCCAGAAGTGGCGCTTCATGGGCAGCCAGCACACCGCGCCCAGGTAGCTAGCTCCCCTCGTTTCCTCACGCACTGTGGTTGTGTGACAGGTAGTGTCCTGCTGTGCTTGATGCCTCCAATGCACAACATTGCAGGCAGCAAGCACAGGGTCTATAGTTGATTGGCGAAACAGGGGAGAGGCCTTTTCCCTGCAGTGGGCACAGTAAGGCTTATGATGGTGATCATCGTGAATGCAGAAATGTACGAAGGAATGTGGAAATACGCGCTGTACCGTTTCAGTGTACAGAGAACGTAAGTGAAGTACTTCTACAGAAAGCGCTCTAGGACCGGAAATTAACTAGAACTGACAGGAAAGCCAAGGAAAGTATAGGGGATGTTACTTTGTAGTAATTATGATGTAAACGTGACGAAAGTAAACTCGACGAAAAGATTACTTGCCGCTGGAAGGGACCGAACCTGCGACCTTCGAATAACGCGTCCGATGCTCTACCAACAGAGGTACAGCGGCGGTCATGCCCCTGTCCACTCAATGGGGTAATATATGTGCATTTTAAACTTGGCAGTGTGTCTGCGCCGCTAGTAGCCATGACGGCGTGTGTGGAACACTCTTTTTCTGCCTGCTGGCGTCACGAAGCACGTGATCTTTATCCCGAGCTGACAGCTGACCAATAACCCCTCGTGTACTATCTTAAGGCATTCAGTCAGCCAGAAAGAGACCCTCGCTATGAATGAACGAAGAAAGCGCAATTTTAAGGGCTCTCTTTTCTTGTCTAGACATAAAATTAATTAGAACTAACAGACAGGAAAGCCATGCTGGTAGAGCATCGTTAGAGCATCGGTAGAGCATCGTAATTGGTACATAATCTTTGTAGAACATCGGTAGAGCGAAATTGGTAGACTGGCATCGTACACGTTATTCGAAGGTCGTAGGTTTAGACCATATATATACACCAGACACACCGCAGGTCCTTGGTCTTAGTTTGCATACTGTAATCCTTAACAAAAGATATAAACTGCGCAAACTAACGACAACACAGGCCAGAAGCAAGGACGAGCTCAGTCATTACCAAGCAATATTCGTCTTCAATCACCGCAGGGCCTACCACGGTGTGGCAGTGATCAACTCGTGCATCTACCTCATCGGCGGTTTCAACGGCCATGAGGCCTACCACTCCGTCGCGTGCTTTGACGTGACCCTGGCCAGATGGAGCGCCAAGGCGAACATGGCGTACGCGCGCTACTACGTCAGCGTTGCCGTTCTGCAGGCAAGTAACGAGTTACGTTGCACTATGTGCAGGAGACTAACCGGAGGGAGTTAGCAGCGGGTAGTAAATACCTGTAGTATACTGTAATGAATACTGTACTAAATGCCCTTACCAAACTATAGGTATTCCGACTTAAAATGCATGCAAAGGATTTTGCCCATCTTGCCTGCCACCGCGCCTACTGCCCCCATCTGGATCCGCCAGTGACTGCTGTTCACAACGTGTTTCTTTTTCGTCGCCAATTTTCTGTCGACCGTATTTATATACCGTATGAGCAACATTGCCTAACGTTTCGTGTATGCTGGCTGGTGCTTGCCGTATGTCGTCTAAATTTGGCAGTACGGCCCACATACAGGTGAAAAATGCATCTTTGCAGGGCCACATATATGCCATGGGTGGTCGCGACAGGAGCTCGCGGACAAAGACGGTCGAGCGCTACGACGTCAAGACGAACCAGTGGTCCATGGTGGCCGACATGAACGAAGTCCGCAGCGGCGCGAGCGCTGCAGCAGCTCGTGGGCGCATCTACATGTGAGTTGATTTCCGGATCGAGTTACTCTGAGGAGTGTAAAAGTGTAAACTCTTACAGCTTGTAACTTAGGTGGGCAAACAGGCGTGTGCAGGCCCTCGTATTAACTTTTCACCGTAGCTTGACGGCCCCCTTTTTTCCCACCTTTCGCCTTTTCATTTTAATTCCATGATTTATTTCCGGTGGCACTAAGTGTGTAAACCCTGACTTACAGTCGCAACGGAACACACAGGCAGACATGATGCCCAAGTAACTTCCTAAGCTAATATGTTGCGCAGTTTACACAGAGACAATGCCTTCGGCATGGAAGACGTTGGCTGCATGCATTATAACTGAACGGTATGTGCTTTCATATCCCACTCGTAACGTTATACGTGTGGAGTACCCTCCCACCGACTCATTAGGGGTGTCCATGGCCCACCTGGACTACCGTCAAAAACGTGAGCCTGATTACACATGTTTAGTGGCCCACCTGGACTACCGTCAAAAAGCGCGAGTCTTATTACGCAAGTTTGGTAAATGCTGGCTGGTTGGAGACGAGTAAAATCAGTAAAAATCTACTTCCGCAGTCGTGTTACCGAATTCCAGGTTAAAATATGACCGCAATAATCGCCCTAAGATGCATTTGTCCGATGTGACGCTGGTCGGAGCGACATCTGACTGTATTATGATCCATTTCGCAGCGCTGGTGGCTTCACGGGTATCACGGTATTGGACAGCGTCGAGTGTTACGACCCCTCGACGAACGTCTGGACCCGGATTGCCACCATGGCATCTCCACGCAGCAGCGCTGGGATGGTCGCCTACAAGGACATCCTGTACATCTTTGGCGGCTACAATAACACTGGGATACTCTCCAGCAGTACGTCTATAGGGTGCAATCGTGCATGGCACGTTGAGAATAGCCTCACTGCAGTGAGGCTGTTTGTCTGCAAGATCGCGGATTGTCCATGCATGATATTGCACTCTACACAGCTACACAGGGGGCAAGGATCAGGTGCACTCCAGAAAGCTACACGTGATGGCCTCGAGCGCTTTTACTGCATGCTGCTCTTTCATTGCATACATACGTATGTGGCTGCCTCTGGTACTTGATGGCAGGCTGCGACTTCCGCCTACATGCGCAGCACGGCACGTGGCCTCCGAGATGGTCTACTGGCGTGCAGTTCGTGAAATCGGCCCATACCTGTCAGGCCCGGTTGCTGTGTAGTTGCGACTGATTTCACTGCCCTATGCAGTGCAATAACATTCGATGGACGCATTATAGCATGCTTCCACAAGATTCAGACAAAGCAGAACTCGTTCACGCTTTGCAGTGGAGCAGCTCGACGTCAGAACGGGTCGCTTCTCCGAGCTACCCAGCATGTCCCAAGCCAAAGCCCAATTCTCCGCGGCTGTCCTGGATGGCTGCATCTACATCATGGGCGGCTGGAATGGTAAGGCTGGCCAACGTCTTGGGCTGTAGCCATCGCTGTATCTAAGTTCTTGACCAGTTTGGCCTGGTCCATCGAGTTGGACCTGCAGAGCGCTGCCCCTTACTTTAAATAACCTTATGCGGTGATGCGGAGGGCGTGCACATATAACCGATTACATGCGGTCACTCTAACAAATCAACTATTCATTCCAGTGTTGCGGAGTTGCCACTCCGGAAGTGGAATGGCTCCGGAATCATTCCACACTTTTGCGACCCCGGAATGGAATGGGAATTGAATTACGTCTTTTTCGAAAAAATAGAGCACGTTTTCGTCTACGCCCTGTTTTTCAAACTTCAAACTTTAGTAAGTTAGAGCCTCGAATTTAACAATAAAGCAGTATTTTTAAAATGGCTTAGCTGATTACAAGCACGGTACAAGCACGGAATGCGGGTATATTATATATATATATATTGTGGGCATTTATCGGGCACTTCTTCATCATCTGTACAATGTCCCCACAAGCGAAGATGATGAAGAACACCATGTGATGATAATGTACAGATGATGAAGAAGTGCCCGATAAATGCCCACAATATATATATATATATATATATATATATATATATATATATATATATATATATATATATATATATATATATATATATATTGTAATGACGAAGAACGACACCGGGGCTCTGGCGCGAGGGCAGGATGCGCGGAGAAGGACGAAGCTTAGAAGAATAGAACAGCCGGCCCGCAGCAAGGGTGCTGTCTCTGTCTTTTCTTCCTTATATATATATATATAAATATATATATATATATATATATATATATATATATATATATATATATATATATATATATATATATATATATATATATAATATACCCGCGTTCGCATCGCCAAGCAGAGAGGACATTGTGGAGGAACGTATTTTGCCACGCCCTTAATTGCTACTACCGTAATATCATGCTCAAAGTAGTCATGTAGGCCTGAGTACATGTTTTTTTCCAAGTCTCAGGCCATAACGCATTCTCCAGGTCTATCTTTAGTTAGCCAGAGCCAAGGGTAGGCGTGGTGTAAAAGTCTGAACGATCTGCCAATTTGCAAAAGATAAATCGAGGCATAAGTTAGTGTACAAACAAATGCATTATTCCAGCAGATACTGAAGGGAGAAACAAATTATCCCTGCACGTTGGTTCCCATTGATACCCCCACACGAAAGTGGCGATTGCTCTATGCACAGCCTGATCTTTATTTCACGAGCAGTTTAGTACCTGACACACGTAAATAACCTTTGCGACAAGGAAGACGTTGCAGACCTGCGCACAGGCGAACACAGAAAGTTCTCCTCACGCTATTCATGCTTGCGAGGTGCGCTTGACAAGCGTGAGTGCTGACGAGCAGTGCGGCCCAGTGTTCCGTATTCGATGCAAAGGCACAAGGTGCCCGAGCGGTGCACTGTTCCAACTAATACCGGCAGATCTATAGAGTGTTTTGTTCCCTATTAACCAAATCTTAGTTTTCTCCTTATTCACGACCGCTCCAGACGCGTGGCAAAACTGCTTAGTCCTCTTGAACGCTAATTTTGTCAGCGTAAAAACACGCTTTGTCGTCATTTTAGCATTAACACATTTAAGCTTAAACAATATTAAAACATAACCATTCGTTAAAACATGCTGACCATGCAAATACTATAGGTAGCGGGAGAACTGCGCCTATGGGAATTAGTAGGGTGGTTGTACTGCATGAGAGGTGTCACCAAGCTACTATACCTCGACCTTGCTAACGTGTTTTGCGTACTTTTGTAGTTCTTAATGCATCTGATGACATCAACTTTATGGGGCGTTCATTCTTAACTCGATAAGTCTATCGAGATGCCTTTCCTACGTTGAGGAATTACAGGAATGGAATTGAACTGCCCGGCCACCCCTGGAGTGGGAATGGGCTAAGTTTTTTTCATTCCGAGGAATTGAAAGGAATGGAATTGCGGCAAGTTCTGATTCGCCGAAATGGAACTGGAATGAAATGGAGGTGCCCATTCCGCAACACTGAGTCATTCTGAGAAAATCGGCTTCAATTTCCGTGTGGCTTCGCGCTGCGAACGGGTGGTTGTCAATTATCCCTTTCGTTATCCTTCAGCCACTTTGCGGGGTTCACCTCCTTCGTGACATGCGATAGTGGAATTCACCGACGGCTCTCGCGCGCCGAAGCATATCGCTGTGCCTGCTGGTGCTCGCATAAATAGAATAGTCTTGTTCCAGGTAATTTGGCTGCTGCAACACGGGCGTAAATCGTAACGATCTCGACTGCTTACCTCCCAAACAGGTATGACGAGAACGCAGCTGGTGGAGAGGTACGACATCGCCGCCCGCACGTGGTGCACGGCGCCACCGATCAGTGACATCCTGATCGTCTCCGCCGCCTGCGTCGTTCGGGACATCGCCGACCCCGGTAAGCGTGTCTTTACCCTTATTAGTCTGCGCAGAAATGCGACACGGTCGCCGCATTTCTATGAGGAGGAATGCCTGGCGTACTGGCCATCCAGCGTACACTGTTGTCGCTCGCTGTGTTTTGTCTTTTGTCCTCTGCCTACTGCCGCTTAACGTATCGTTTTGGCACGTCAACTCCAAGAATTAACACTGTCTGCCTTTCTCTCCCTGCAGCTTCCTGGATCTAGCCCAGTGCTGCGGATAACATATAAGTGTAACGGAAGAAACTTTTATCCACCCGCAAGCATGGTGGTTCAGAAGACAGCGAGGAGGGCCTTATGTACGCGCCCTATGTCGACAAAAAATTGGCTCGAAGAAGCCGACTTACAAGAAGATATATATACGAATAAAACTTTGTACGAGATCTTCGTAGGAGTTGTCTACGATTCATGGGCATCCCTGCAGGGGCGCCGGCACGCGGTCACGTCGGCGATGACGTATACGGCCCGACATGTGGTGCGACCGCGCGTGTGCGCAGCGCCGAGTGATGAAGTAACGCGCGGTGCGTTGTCACGTCTGGAACTGCGCTGCTTAACTGCTCAATCCAATGAAACTTTTTGGAACCGAATTAACCTACTCGCAATGTGTATTTCAGTGGGCTACTATGTGTCGCGCTTCGTCGCATTGCGGACGCGAAATGCCATGAAAAAATAAACACGTGAACCCCAGGCTCAAAAATGCAATGGAATTCCGTCGAACGCCTACCGGATGAGTTAACGAAGAAGAACGCCTAGTCACCACATGATAATGGCCCGCATGCTAAATACACGAGCATGAAGCTTGCAGCAAGAAAAAAAACTAGGTGCAGTCCCGTTTGTGTGTACTGCACCTTGCGACATCGGTATTTATCGCCGACTTTAAACTTGAGCTGGTGTACCGAGAAAATGTACGTACTACCTATATTGCGCTAAACTATACCACTTATTTTCGTGTAGGAATCCTGCAGAATCATCATAACCATTAAAAATATCAGCCTGTAATGTCTAAATTGGTGTGTTCCCAACGCAGAGTGAAGGATTTCTTCGTGCCGACCCGTTTCACAACACTTGAGCGATTGTTCTGCAATCGTACCCCTAATCACGTAATGGCGGCGCTGCGAACAAACTAGGCCTTCGCTAATGGTGAAACATCCGCACGCCTATGGCATCATCCGTGATTCACCACCCATACCACCTCGAAGGCCTGTACTGACGTGCTACTCGGGTTTCGTGACCTCCGGGTTTCGTTTCTGGCGGCATATTCAGCTTCGGAGGCAAAAGTCCCCCGTAGCGCAAACACAGCCCTTGGAGGTGGTTCCTTGCTTGTTACGAGGTCTGCCGCTTGGCCGTCCTCACCAGAAGTTCGGTCACGTGTTATTTTCGTTACGTTCCCGCTTGCAGTGGCTAAGTCCCCAGCCTGGGCTCCTTCGCTGTCAGGCGTCCCGGATGTTCGACGCCTGCTCCCAGTCAGTGTTGTCCCTCACTTTGTTCTTGTCTTTCGTCCTCTTCGTTTACGTTTCGACGTTCACTGATCTCTGCCAGCATCGCCTCGAGTCAGGTTCATCAAACGTTCGCATAAGGGACGTCGCCTGTGGTTTCTCCTTCCTTACGTCACCTGAAGCAGGTTGCGCGGCCTGCGCACGTCATGAAAAAAGGCGAGATGACCGTTTAGACGCCAAGGAGGTCCAAAATCACTTGCTTAAAGGCGCCCAAAACCACTCCGTGTTCAACAAGAGTGGTTTAGGGGCGTTCACTTGTTTCTCGCATTCACTAACCTTCTTACAGGCGCCTTGCCACTACTTTCTTGATAAAACAGGTGGGCAATGTCAGCACTGAGGGTTGAGCCTATCGGCTCACCTACTTTCTCCTTTGCGGTGGGGTCTGCCACGCTCTCACATGATGCCACGCAGTGCGATTCGTCTTGTCCATGACGCTTGCAAAAGCGTGCAGCGTGGAACACGATATTCACGACGTATATTTCCAGCCTTCCTGCACTCGAGACAAAACGCACCTCTGTATGGTGCGACAACGAATGCCTTCTAACCCACGACGCGTAACATGTGCGGCACGTCCACCGCAGTTGGGCCTTTCCGCAGCACCATGTTGGCAAGCCAGGTTGATAAACCTTCGTCTTCCAGACTATGAACACGCCATCGATCCCGCGTTATCTGGTTTCCAGTGCCTCAGGGTGCCAAGGCCTCGCACATATCTATAGGTTGTGCCGCAACCAATGCACCTTTAGGCGCATGGCTTGACCTCCAGGGCAGATAACCACGCCGCGACGCTCTTTAGCTTTGACGTGCCTTCCTCGTAGCATTTCTTTCGCAGTGTCGGTACTCTTGAATGCCACGGCCCGAAGGTTACTCATATTATACGCCCGTAGTGCGTATACGTCTGGAATAGACTTGAGCACAAACGTACGAGACAGGAGAAGAGGACTACACGAGTGATCGTGTCTCTTCTTATGTCTATAGTTCCTTTGAGCTAAGCACCTGCCTCCCGGCCTTTGGCTTCAAAGGCCTTGAGAAGGCATTCGTGCTATTTTCCAGACTCTCACTTGTACATACCATGCTCACTTATACCCCTGTCACACTGGACGTTTTAATGTCATTCGAATGGAATGACATTCGCATCTAATGACATTATGCGGCTGCTACACAGTGATATTTAATGTCATTAGAGACGAATGACTTAAGCAATCGAATGAGTTCGAAAAACACATTCGCTGTCGAAGTCGAACCGAAGGTATAGTCTCTACACCAGAGGCTACTTAAAATGTGTCATTTATTATTCTCAATTCGACACGCATTTGTGCAAACACGCTATTAATGTTGCTTTTTTAAAGGTATCTGTGATTTTAACGAGCACAGGTGTACAGAAGGCTGTCGCAAAATGTTTTTACTCTCCACCTCAGTGGTGTCTGGCCGCCGGCACTGTCGGCCATAATGTAAACAAACAGACGCCTGTGTGCATGTGTATCTGCAGCGATGGAATAACTCCACGAGCGCACTGGACCGAGGTGGAGATGTTTACTCTCGTAAGGCTATGAGAGGACGATTGTGCGCACTTTCGTTGAAAGCTGTTTTCCAGCATGGACGCGTGCGAGACCGCGTTTTGAAAGCGAACAAACGCGGAACGCTTTGAGTTTCCGTCAAATCCCTTCTGGCTTATGCGCGTTCCTTGCAACGCTAAGTACAAAGCAACTAAATATTTTACTTGCTGCAGCTTAGCGTCGTCGTTCAGCGGTACTTTGTAGGGACCGTACTACTGTGCCTAGAATAGCGGCACTGCCATGTCAGCCATTCTATCGGCTGTGGCTACTGGCTAAGCGTCGTCTTGGCTTATGGTGGCCAGATATCCTGAGATATGAAATTTTTATCCGTGTTTATCTAGCGATGCGACTTCCCACATGCCTTTTAAAATAAAGAACTTCGCTTTCATGCCACTCTACATGTACCTTCCTCAACTTTTCCAGCAATTTTTTTCTAGTTATTGACATTGATATCATGAACGAATGACATTACTTTTTACTGTGTAGCACCGCCACGGATCGAATGGCATTCGTTGCGCCGAATGACATTCGAACCTAATGACATTAACACCTCCAGTGTGACAGGGGTATTATAAATCATTCCACACCCATAGACCTTAGGACTTCCTTACACTAGTCCCTCTGGTCTTATAATAAATTTCTTTTTATGTATGTACCCATAGATCACATCACGTATCACTGCCATAATTTTATACTCTATACGCACCTTTTACGCTTCTTTGTAGCTCGTGATTTGAGGCGTCTATACAGCCATAATACACCCTGTCATCGAAATCATTGGTCATCCCTAACACCACATAGAAGACAGGGCGCTCTTTGGCCCTTGCGCCACACGACCCCACTAATCATCGTGCTCAAATTTATTCGGGAATGAACCAACGCGCCCAACAAAACATTTTATTAAGTTACCGTCTACGTCAGATAGCAGTTCCAAATTGGCCAGCACCTCCCTTCAGTGTTCCGTAAGATGCTGTTTCGCACTGAAAATATGAAATAAAGTGTCTGGGTTTTACATGCCAGAACCGCGATATTAATATGAGGCACGCTGTCGTGTTCCGGACATTTGTACCATATATAGTGCTCTTTAACGTGCACTGACATCGCACAGCGCACTGGCCTCTAGCATTTCGCTTCCATAGCGACCGGGATCGAACCCGCGACCTTCGAGTCTGCGGTCAGGCGTCGTAGCCACTGTACTACCGTGGCGGGCTATTTGCTGAAAAAATGATCCTGTTATTGTTTAAAGGGGCACCAGAACGACGTCGTAAACCATTTCAGACTGACGAAGCACGTTTAACTTCAGATCTCATTTTTCGTTATGTTCGCGGTAATTGGGATATGCTTAAGACATGTACTCATGAGCAATATGTTAGGCAATGCCGAATTTTTGTTTAATCAATTACATGTAATGTACCGAAATGAATGTGACGTATTGCATTGCAAGGGATACCGTTCCGCTTGAGCATTTAATGTTAGGAATGCTTTTGCGCTTGCTAACTTCGTTTAGCCGCTATGGGGCAATTCCCGTGTTCCCTCTCAAATTACTCTTAGCTCGAAGTTTTACTTCTGGATTTCGCGCCAAAACCTCACGGCAGGTGAGCGTCACTGTGACGTCACGCATTTATGTTTTTCTTTTTTGGTGGGGAGCGCAGCGCGGACGAGTAAATGCCCTATGAATTCTTTTTTAAGTTCAGCCTTTGACTCCCTTTGAATGCTATGTAGCGGATCTATGTCGCTGATAACATAACTTTACCCGATGATGACGTCACCGCGAGCTGGAGATGACGTCACGGTGAGCTAGTGACCAATAAACCTTCAACCGGTAGCGTGCGCCTCTCAATGTCTTTTATCTTCGTCGACGTTCAACTTTCGATCTGTAAACCTAAGAATAGACATCCAAACTGACCCTATTAGCCACCCCGAAGAACCGGTGACATAACACAAGCTTACGACGTATCAGCAAGATGATACGCAAGGGTAGCGACTAAGTCGCCACCAGTCTGCCATTTTCGTAGGCACGTGGGCAATGTTATGGAATAATGAAGTCATTCTTAGACAACACGGAGGCACGAGGGATTTCAAAAACTCACAGGGTCCCATATGCACAAACCTAAGACGACTGGAAAGCGAAATCCATCTTCCTTTTCTTGCTAGTTAATGTACTGTTCGTGCCCCGCCATCCTCCGAAAGCTTTCTGTACTTAACCAGCGCCTCCTCTATCTTCCTGTGCCTGGGCGAAGGAGAAGTGGATAGCAGAACGGCGCGTCATCTGCTACAGCACTTCCGGTTCACGGAAGCTTCAAGGCTCAGCTCTTCGCTGCTTCAAGTTGTGTGCGGTTCAGTGTAATCGGGGAGGAGGCAAGATAACTGGTAACAACCGCGTCGCAGAAAGTACGTGTTTTCTCCCCGATTACACTGAACGGCACACACCTTGAAACAGCGAAGAGCTGGGCATCGAACCGGAAGATGTCATTTTGCTTTCCACCTATGGGAACCGCCCGTGGGCGTTAGTGCGGCTTTTAGCCGCCGGGCGCCGCCACCGGAGTGGACCCGCCGTCGCGTCGTCGCTCGCGGAAACAAATGCCGTGGCTGCATTCAAAGCTGCTCTATGGTTCAGTTTTCGGCTGTATTCGCGTTATTTAATGTATAATGAACACTTGTAGAAGGGAATCATGAAGCACTTGTCGTTCTGGGCAACTAGGCCATACTGAAGGCACGTGTCGTTCGCGGCCATTTGGTCGAGACGCTCGCGCGTCGTCTGCTAGGTAGAGACCGTGTGACGAACACACAAAACGAAGTGCAATGAGTCGATCGCGCGCGATAGCCACGCGAGACAAGGCAGAGCCGGTGTGTGACTGTATGCCAGAGTTGGGTAGGAGACAATTTACAACAACTGATATGCGGACTGATCAAGAGCTTATTTTCTCGTGACGTCACGTGAACAGACTGCTGGCTTCACAAATTGCGCCGTAAAGACGGGAAACTCCCGGAGACGATAACGCGTTCGTTCTTTGTATTCGGAGCTTGTTTAGGGACCCTCTAAAATAGTTTTCCGGTCTGTCTGTCCTCAAGGTTGGCTTCATGCATTACGAGTTCACCCACTTCCTCCTTTACTGCAGCACCTGTCCCGCTCGCACACGTTCCCACACAGTGCGATTCGTCAAATCCACAATGCCGGCCGAAGCGTGAAGCGCGGAACACGGCATTCGTGACGTATATGCCCGGTCTTCCTGCACTGAAAGCAAAGCGCAGCTCTGTATGATGCGACAACCAATGGCGGCTGGCCCGCGACGAGCAACGGAATCATGACTAGTCGGAATCATGACCTGCTGGCCAGTCGTCCGCGGTTGGGCCTTTCCGCAGCGCGTAGATGACGTGCCATGTTGACGAACCCTTGTCTTGCAGACGATGAAAACGCCACCACTCTGTCGGCATTGACGGTACAGCGGTTGCGGTGCTCGTCTGCTGACGCCAAAGTCACGGGTTCGATCCCGGCCGCGGCAGTCGAAATTTCGATGGAGGCGAAATGCTAGAGGTTCGTGAACTGCGCTGTTGTACTGCACGTTAAAGAACACCAGATGCTCTAATTCCGCAGCCCGCCACTATGGCGGGCCTCATAATCATATCGTGGTTTTGGCACGTAAAACCCGACATATTAATATTATTATTACGCCACAGCTCCCTCGTTGTGTCTTGACAGTGCCGTAGTACCGTAGGGTACAAAGGCCTCGCACACATCGCCTTCCATTATAGACCACATTGTTTCCACTGTTGCACCCACGTTTAGAGCAAGCATGCGGAAACTTGTCACCAGGTATCATCAGTCGGCGCGGCCAGCGATAGGGGCTGCGGGTTTGGTTGCGTCACAACTGCTGGCGATTAAATACTCGCGGCCTACATGCGATAAGGACAAGACGTGCATTATTGTAAACGTCCATTCCACCTGATCCGTCGTTCGTCACCTAAGATGGCTGCCCCCTGCGATCGCTGAAAATTCTGGTCTATATAGGTTGTGCAGCAGCCCATGCACCTTTAGGCGCATGGCTTGATTTCCTGGGTCGATGACAAAACTGAACAGAAGTGTGAGCTAGCTAACATTGCGATTTGAAAGAAGCCCTTTCCTTTATCTCACATATGGGTCAGTTCACGTTCACATGGTCATTTCAGATTTCACGTTAGTATTCGAGAAACCTACCACTATCGATCACCAGAATGACTCAAATTTAGACACCGATTCTAAAATATACCTAGTGCTCTTGTTCCGAGGTTCCACTTCGACATAGAGAAACCGCATGCGGCGCCTCACAAAAAAAAAAAAAAAAAAGATCAGACACGTCTCTGTAGCCTACCCGAACAAAGCCTCATTAATCGCAATAGGCGAGAAAATGATACAAGTACCATTCAGAAAATATGAACGCTCATGAACGTGCTTATTAAGAAAATAAGAAAGTATATGGGACTGAAACAATGTGCCGGCCGGGCCGCAGGCAGCGTGTTTCTGAACTCTGCTATAGAATAACCACTACAGCGGACATAAAGCGAAAAAAAGCTTGAAAACAACTTCACGCTCATTTTTTTTTTTCATTTTTTTGCGTTAGCGTGGTCAAAGCTCGCACGGTGTATCTACAGTACCTGGACAACACGCTTTTATACGTCGCAAGCCTCAACGCATTGTGTAAGCAAGGCAGTTCATAGGTTCAACAAAGTTTTCAACTGCGCAAAGACGACAGGACGAAAGAAAAGAACACAGGCGCGCTTTGTGTGCGCCTCGTCTGCGTTCCAGGAAAGCTGCTTAAGATTTTTCATTCTACAAACGTGCAACACCGCCGCAGTCCGGATCCAGATGAATGTGCTTACTGTGATGATGTCGTCTGAGGTCTTCTAGTGGTAATACGCAAAACCGCTGTAAACTGTATCTAAGGGCATAGTGAAACATGCCATTGTATATTGTAATATGAAGAAAAATAAAAGAACACAGTGCCTCGCGCTCTTTGTTCATTGGCGTCGGAGATATCTGATCGTTCGTTCGAGGGCTCTCGTCGAACACAGGGCGTAAGCCTCGGTTGCACGGCGGGGTGCCATCATAAGATACATGACCGCGACACAACACTTACGTCGCGTAAGTTCGGTTGGGTACAACGGCTGCACAACGCATGACATAGGTATCGGCCTGGTCAGTAACACCACGGCCCCGAACACTCGAAGTGCTCGCCAAATAGCCACGGCACTGGCCTAACCATACAGGGACTCACACCCGCGCACCCAGGAACTGGACACGGGTGCTGCCCTGCTCTCCGGCAAGTACTTTCACAAGAAAGGGCTGGCACGAGACGCACCAGTTTCACACCTTTCACGCAGAATGTCATGCTGACCTGTCCGGTATGAGCGTGACCCTTTTTGTATACGCGCAAGATGTGGGAGGCGCTAGCATTAATCTGCGTGTCTGAATCCCTCACTGTTGAACCGAAAGCCCACCTGGACCCCTATGCCACCGGTAGCGCAGAGACAACTGAATCACCCACGGCTACCTCCCATGTCCGCTGACGCACGAGGAACACTATCCCGGCACGCCAATCATCTGGTACTAGCTGAACGGTTACGGGGATGATATGTGCATACAGCAAATCGAGTCCAGCTACAGTTTGCCTACATGCTAGAGCCATAGGATAGGCCATAGGATAGAGCGGGGGGCCCGGGGCGTTAGGGGTGGCAGGAGGAGATCTAAAGAAGGGCGTCAATTCTGCCCCATAACTTTACGCAATCGGACCTTTCACGTTATTTTTAACAGCGGAGCTCTTTAAGCTGGGTTCCGTGCCATATCGAAAGAAAACTATCATCATCATCATGAATGGCCTCTACCTTTGCGCGTCCTCTACCTTAGCTGCCCCAGCGCGCGCAACGCAATGAGACGGCTGGCGCGCGCTCTTTTCGTCTTGAATCTCCTGCTTCGCTCCCGAGCACGTGAGCCCGGCGAGGCGAGAGGAAGAGATAAAGAGACAGACGAAAAAGTGATAGAAAAAAAAACAGAAAGAAAGAAAGAGGGAATAGAAATGCATAGCATAGTTTACCAAGGGGCGGGAAAGGGAAGTGTAGGTGAGGAGGACTGATGTTAGGGTTAGGAGTGAGTGAGTGAGTGAAACAACTTTATTCGGTCCACAATAGACGCGAGTAAACTCAACGTCACCTGGCTAGGCCCACTCGGGGACCATCAGGTTAAACCTGACGGCCCTCGCGCGGGCCCTCTGGACGGCCAGGATTTGAGAGGTCTGGTCCTGGGCCTTAATGAGCCTCTTCATTTCCGCTTGGGTGAAAGGGGGACCGGCAGAGGCGCATCCCCACAGGACATGCTCGAAGTCCGCATAACCACCACACAGGGGGCAGTCCGGGCTTGGGAACCGTTCAGGATACATTGAGTGCAGTGCTGCAGGGCTCGGGTAAGTGCTTGTTTGTAGCAGTCTGAGAGTAACAGCTTGGGCCCTGCATAGCGAGGAGTGTGGTAGAGGCAACACTCTTCTTGAGAGATAGTGGTGCTTGCATATCTCGTTGTACGAGCAGAGAGGCTCGGGTCGCCCAGGAGATGACGCGTTACCCGGTACACGGTCAGTCAAACCTCGTGCAGCCGAGTGCGCCTCCTCGTTGGGATTGAGCGAGACACCCTCAATGGTTCCAAGGTGCGCAGGAAACCAGACCAATGAGTGATTTTTGAGGTCTTTGACTTTGTGAATGATGTGTAGGACCTGGGGAGCCACCATGCCCATCTGAAAGGCCTTGATAGCGGCCTTGGAGTCTGAATAAATTGTGTCATGCACACCGTCCATCAACGCAAGAGCAATGGCAACCTGCTCTGCAACGCTAGAGCTAGAAGTGCGGATGGTAGCGCAGCTGATAGGGTTAGGAGGAGAAAAAAAAATCACAGCATATCCACGGGGTGAATGATGATGAGTGGGGCGAAGCTCCGGAGGAAATCATCGGTAAACCGTGAAACTCTTCCGTGAGATTCGCCCAATACATCATATAAAGAGTGTGAAACACCGTGTATATATTAAACATCGAACTTTTATTGTACTGTTGGTTTACGTGGTCCCTTCATTATCACCGTTTTGTGCTCGGTGAAATGCAGGGAAAGTGCCCGCTCCCGAGCGAAAGAGAAAGCGCGCCAAGAGCGAGCGCCTTGTCTGCCTCCATCCGGCGACTCCCAGCGAAAGAGAAAGCGCGCCAAGAGCGAGCGCCTTGTCTGCCTCCATCCGGCGACTCCCAGCGAAAGAGAAAGCGCGCCAAGAGCGAGCGCCTTGTCTGCCTCCATCCGGCGACTCCCAGCGAAAGAGAAAGCGCGCCAAGAGCGAGCGCCTTTCACGATCGCAGGCATCCAATGACATGCGCCATTCGCATTATACAAGCTCCATCTGTCACCGTTAAACAGCAACTCTAAGAATTACATGAATCGCCATCTAGTGAGCAATTCATTAAACTGGAGCTCTGGATCCTATGAGCGTCCCCTTTATAAAAGGGCGGTGACATGTCTGCCACCAGGCTCGAAGAAAAAAAAAGGAAGAAAAACCTTCCTTGTTTTATGTTGGCCTAATACCTTATCTCCATTAATTAAATCTTTGTTATTATACCAAAGAAATATATATGCACGGTCCATCTCTTTGCCTCTTAAGGCAGAATGACCTTATTTTTCCCCATTATTTTTTTTTGTACGTTATCTCTATTTTTCTGCCACCGATACTCTAACCGTTTCTTACTTATTTCTATCGCGGACGTGTTCAGCTTTCCGTTGTTGTCCCTAAAAACCAAGGCTTCCTGCAGACTCGTGCCCACACGTATACCTGGGTGAATATCGCCACATTCAATCAGTACATGTTCCATCGTTTCCTTAGTTCCCCCGCAGCATGTACATTGTTCTTCTTCGTTACTGAATCTCGCTTTATAACTACGCGTTCTAAGGCAGCCCGGCCTTGCTGTAAGAAATGTAAGAAATACATGAAACGCCATCTAGGGAGCAATTCACTAAACTAGAGCTGGCATCATTAAACTAGAGTTGCACCCGAAGACGGTTGCAACTCTATGCATTCGATGAAACTACAAGCACTGATCCCAGTTTACTACTGACGCTGTTCGCCCAACAAACCCTTCCCCACCAAATTCCAAACTGCCGCCGAAAGCCGTACTCTTCCTTCAAATAAAGGTTGAATTCATTCATTCCTAGTCAAGCAGGTCACCCAAGGCGAAACACGTAAGCATAAACCACAGTTTAAATATTGTACCGTGAGTACCACACGTGTTTTATGCCACTGATGACATTCATTTACCGTCGCGGTGCTCAATGTATAAACAGAATCTGCATGTTTACACGTAGTCTTGCATGCAACCCGCCGCGATCGCCTAGCAGACTGAGTGTAACGCTACTGAGCTCAAGGTATTTGGTTCGATTCCCAGCTCCAGCAGCCTCGTTTCGACTGGGGCGAGATGCCCTAACACTCGCATACTTAGTTTTTGTCCCTCTACCGCAGCTGCAGGGACACACGCAGCCACTAATTCGTATATAGTGGTTTGGAAAAGATGGAAAAAGATGGCTGAGCTGCCTCCAGTTTTGGAGGCCGCTCAGCGTCTGCGCTTACTTTCCCCCAAACCCCGGCCATACAATGAATGCTTTGCTGTAAGAGAGATGTGGCACTGAAAGTTTACTCAGTGACTCCGCAGCCGCGGTGCTGGCCAAACATATAACAGTTCTGTTCTTCGGCGAATGCTTTCACAGGAGAGGGCTGGCACGAGACGCACCCGTTTCACGTCGCAAAGCAGCTTGAATTATCCGCAAGGTTACGTGTGTATATCACCCTTCTAGGAAGGGTGGGGGGCGCTAGCATTGTTCAGCGTGCCTTAATCCCTGACTGTTCACTGAAAGCCCACCTGTTGTTCAATACCACCGGCAACACAGAGAATTGAATGTGACCCGTAGTTGCCTCCCATCGCCATTGACGGATGAGGAACTTGACCCGGAGCCGCCAATCTTCTGGTACTAGCTGAGCGGTTACAGAGCATATATGGGTGTACACAAGTCCCACTTGGTTGCTTGCGCGAAGAAAGCTGAAATGTTGCAAAGCTCAGCGAATATAGGGGGGCGCCACCAGAAATGCAATACGGCCGTCGATTCGGTGATCACCCTACACAGTCGGGTGCAGCTGAAGTCCGGAGCGGCTCCGCCCAGACGATCGTTATATCTATATGGTGAAGTAGCGCACTTTGAACAGGGGCAAAGGGGACAAGAAGGAACACGACACTCGCTACTCTCGCGAGTAGCGAATGTCGTACTTCACCATATAGCTATAAAGTACTTCACCATATAGGTATAAAGATCAGTCACCAACTCTCAACCAGACGACCGAATGCGGCAGCTGATCGCATCCTCAACTAAGGAAATGGTTCTGCTCATGCACTCGGAAATGTTCTCCGAAGGCGGGGCCACCGGTCGTTCGGCTCATGACGCACGTCTAGACTGCGCGCCTATTGGAGCAGGCTTGTGTTCATCCGCCTTTGAGGAGGAAATGCCTCGGATGGCTGGTCCGGAGGCGCGCGCTCGCTCCTTCGTTTACGGCCTACGCTCGGGGGGTTGTTTCCGCCTACCGCCGCTACTTCCCGGGAGCGCTCCGAGCCCACCCTCTTTAAAACCACTACAGACCAACACCATCTGGATTACACGTCACGAAGCGGTGGCTGCTCGCCACCGAGCAGTGAAGGCTAGCGTAGCAACGTCCGCTGTGCGCTTGTCCGTGACTTTCTTTCGTCAGTGTTCCTGTCTTGCGCTAAGAATTCCCTTCCCAGGACTGAAGAAATGGCGTGCAAATATTTACGGTCAAATAAACCTCGCATATATTGACCTATTTTTTCCTCTTTTGAGTAAGTAAAAGAAGTGTGCTTGCTTTGAGGAATAGCAAGCTTTTAAACCTAGTTTTGCTGAGCTTGTACCCTGTATTTCACCTCGGTAGTAAGCAGAAAATGATATATAAAATGTCCAGAAACATGGCATAACTTTGTTCATCGGTTCTTGATTATACAACCGGTAGGTAGCAGAGATTTGCGACCGATTCATATATCGACCATAAAAGACACCGAATACGCAGTCGCACTTCGAAGAGAATTATCTTCGCGTAAAACAGTCATGGAAGTTTGAATAAAAAAGAACTATTCATAGGAACAAGCGAACCTTCGACGTTTAGTAAAACTTCAACTATTCGGGCAAAAATGCGTATACTCCATAAATTTGCCTTCCAGAGTTGCACTTGCCAGTGGTAGGGAAGCTTCTCGGCAGGTTATAAATAAAACAAGGGAATTATCATACCAGGTCGCGAGCATGCTTTATAAATAAGAACGGGAGAACGATAGCATTTTGTCTCAACAGCGGAGCCAAAGGCACTTCCAGAGCGATTTCTAGCTGAGCGTTTCCAGCTATCCTTTCTTTGATTTCGGTTCAGCTGCTAAAACCTTATCATTCATGCGGCTAAAGAAATGTATGTGAGGATTCGTGCCGCATCGGAACACATGCTTCGGAACAGGGGCGTCGCCAGAATGTTGTTTTCGGGGTTCAACCACACTTTATGTATGTTCGTGCGTGCATTTGTATGTGTGCGTGTACATATATATACGCAAGCAAAATTGGAAATCTTCGAGGGGGGGGGGGGGGGGGGGGGTTGGAAACCCCAACCCTTCCGTCGCAGGTATGAAAATCTAACGACCCGTCCCATGGTTAGGAGCTCCACCGTGAGGTCTCTAACCACTTGGCGTTTTTCGAGAACTTTAAAAGCGCTTCTTGTTTTGGCCATTGCTCCACGACTGCTTGATTATGTGCAACGTCATTTACGACAAACAGCGGTGAAAGCAGTTGCAACTTCTTTGATCCATTGCTCTGACGAGGTCACAGTGCTTTTCTGCAACACAAACTGAAATTTCCTTATTCACTGTCAATATTTCTCTGCATTTCTCCCACTCGAGTTTCTTCCGGGTGACGTATACAGCATACCCTGCCGCATACACCAATACCGGAACAATGTCCTTCATTTTTGATAGCGTTTCTTCATTGTCAAATTCCTTGCATGCCAGGCCGTGAGCAGTTAGCTCCCCACTGAAGGTCATGCCATTCCTCATCTTTGTCTCTGGCATTTCTAGAAGTGGCGACCGCCGTACTTCTAATCACTCTCGGAAGTATATGTAAAAAATTCTGCAGGAAAACTCACCCTGGCGTACCGTGATGGAGTGAAGTTGTCACGTGAAATTGCGCGCAGTCATTTTCTGCGCAGCTCCGCGTCTTGGGTAAATCGCAAAGCGCGTACCTTGCACCTCAAGCCGTAATTGTCACTGCACTGAAAGGCACAGTACTTGTTCGGTGTGACGAATTCAATGCCCCACACATGCTGCAGCACGCACGACATTCTCACAATTTCTGAAAAACGGCACCTTGCACTGAGAGGACCGACGTACAGTATCAACGGAAAACGATTGGCACAAGGGACCGGTTGCCGGAGCGGCAAGATTGCAACACGCCGCGCTGCGTTTTTCCCAAGCGCGCCGATATCCCGAGTGTCAAGCACATTTCATTTTCCAAAGCAGGGGTGGCCGGCGGAAAGCACTCCAACAACCACATTTTTCTGGGCAACTGCGATAATGATACGGTTGCCCGCAACTTCAGCGAAAAAAGAAGAAAACAAAAAGCATATCACGTGCATAGCCACAACTCTCGATAAGCAATGACCAAGCGTTTCTTTAAGATTTGGGCTTTCGCATGGGCCAACAGCAAGACGACTGCTTTCCGACGGTGGAATGTGCTTGGCAATCTCGCCATCGGCGTGCTCGTGAACAACAGCGCCGCGTCTCGCAATTTTGCGGCTCCGGCCACCGTTCGCTTATGCTTATCTTATTCCGTTGGGACTGTACCACGTGTGGCAGCAAGAAACAAACTGACAGGCCGGTGTGGCGCAGCACTACTTGTCCTATTGAATATAGTGCGCCTTTCAGTGGAAAGTTTTCTGGCTAGATGCTGATATTTGATTCAAACAAAACTGTCATACGATCATCGCAGGTTTCTTCCGCCGATTGTGTTTCTTTATTCAGAGAAATGCCGAGACTTCCTTAATGACGATCAGTGCCACGTGCTTCAAGTTGTATCCATCCGCGTTTGAGCTGTTCCCTTCGCGACCCACGCAAGTGTGCTGCCGGAAACGGAGGAAACCGGATTCCCGCCGCCGCCTCCCATTAGTGACGTCAGCAGCAGTGGCGTCCTAGACCTTTTTACAGGACAAGAATAACGCCACCATGTTGGGCTGCGCGCAGGAGTACAAAGGCTGACGTCACAGACACGGCAGTAATTGGGGGGGGGGGGGGAGGGGGACACCTATTTAGCGCAGCCCATAGAGTATTGTCTCTGAAAAGGTCCGTGAAAAGGTCTACATAAAAACATATAAAAATATATATTTTAGATGCATTGATCCTGCCCGCGCCACCTTCTGAAAGCTTTTACAATAACTATCATTTTCCAAGGCTTCTCTGACCTCACGTAGAAAACAGCGCTACGAGACGGGACAAAGAAAGGGCACAAACACGGCGCTGACTATCAACCAAATGGGGACACCTATTTTCTACGTGAAGTCATGCACCAACCAGCCCAAATCCGTACCCTACTGCAGTTCTCTGACCTGCCCACCTTTGATCAAGCTACAATATTACCTCATGTGACGATACGTCACGTGACGTCACTAATTTTGGCGACCAGTGACGCCATGACGACGTCGTATGGCTACGCCGCGTGATATTTTGCATCACTCGTGTTGACGCCGCCGACGGAGATGCCGGCGCGGGACGCTGGTCAATTTTCGCGTTTGATGGGGCGTGTAAGGCTTTCGCCTTAAATTTGAAGCCGCACGACAAATTTATCCAAGCAATGAGAAGTCGAGCGACACAAACGCACGCCAAAAAAAAAAACGGTGGTTGTTTGCCGACAGCTCAGAGCAGACACTGCCGCATCCAAGGTGGGCTGATTCGGTCACATATGTATCACCTCACCGTTCGCGTCGTAGAAGTGTGGCCGTTCACCACCGACACTCGTCGCGCTCGCACACACAACGTCGTCCTCGATCAACTGCGCGGGCCCGCAAAGGTGGTCTAGCAACCACTCGTTTCTGGCGAGATTCACACCACGGATTTTTATTTTTTTTTTCACGTTTTTATTTTGCTGCTCCAGAGCAAGGGTTGCATGAAACTAAACGTGCACGACGAGCAGGCGAACAGCGCGTGCCGGGCGCGTGAACATGCTGATAGAGCACAGCCAAAAGGCGAAAGCGGGGAGACCATGGCGACCGCATTTGCCAAGAGGCCCATCTTGTTGAGGAAGAAGAAGGGGGTTCTGTGTGCATTATAACTGTCTCACCTCAACCGATGCACACACGGGGGAAGGGGATGAAAAGGGCACAGGAAGGAGGAAATACAAAACACAGAGCTCGCGGCAAGGCAGAGATGACAAGATCGCTCTGGTCTCTGTGGCGAGCAGGCCGAGGCCGGCAGCTTCGATAAAGGCGAGAAGGGCAGCTGGTGCGTTGCGACGACGATCATCGCTGCCGGTGGGAAAGAGGAGCTGAGGAGAAGTGGAGGCGGCGTAGCTGCGCTGCTGCGACGCTGCACCAAAGAGCCGTGTGTCGGCGGTGTGAGAAGGGCAAAAGTATATGTGCTGCGAAACACGCGTGCCCCGGCACCGCCTGGAGCAGCTTGCGGAGCCTTCGTCGCCTAAATCCGCGGATCTGCAGAAACGCAGATGCAAAAAAAAAAGAAAGAGAAAGCGGAACATGCAATTTCAGGGTTCCACGTGCCAAAGTACATGTCTACTATGCACACCGTATTGAGGGTTAAAGTATTTTGACCACCTGTGGCTCTAACCCTTTATTAGAAGGCGTCCCATATGTGGCACATATCGATTAACTTTTCTTTTTTGCGGGCGCAAGAGACCCAGTTGAGAATGTGACACAGCTAGAGTAACCCCCATAGTTATGCGCACTTGCTATAAATAGAGTGCTGCCACCCCTAAAGCAGCACGGAAAAGAGACGTGAAATAGATTTCACAGGACACGTGCAAGCTCATAATAATTATAATATCTGGGGCTTAACGTCCCAAAACCACGATATGATTATGAGAGACGCCGTGGTGCAGGGCTCCGGAAATTTTGACCACCTGGGGTTCTTTAACGTGCACCTATATCTAAGTACACGGGCCTCAAACATTTTGGCCTCCATCGAAAATGCGGCCGCCGCGGCCGGGACTCGATCCCGCGACCTTCGCGTCAGCAGTCGAGCGCCATAACCACTAGACCACCATGGCGGGGCCACGTGGAAGTTCGGCATGCGAACAACCGCGACTGGATTTTTTTTGCAACCTTTATCTCGCTGCAGATGCATGAAAAAATTATTTCGGCATATCTCGTGGCTTTGAAAATTCACTGCTCCTTATTGCTTTTCTCAATTCCCCTTCCCAGCCGGAAATCGGTATGTGCCATATTTGGTACAGTGTGCATGTCAGTGACGAAATGTGCAATATGCCATGCCATCTATGTTTTGTTGCATAGTACAAATACAAACAAAGCACAGCCTCTGATGTCAAGCACCACAGCTCCGTCGTGTCGGATTTGGGAGGTGGGGGCCGGTTTTGAAATGCTTCATGAAAGTCTCAGGTGCAAGCTCCCTGGAAATTTTTGTTACATTATTGGTATAGGTGCATGAAAAAAAAAGTTATCAGAGGTCTGATCAGTGCAAGTCAATATTAGGCTTTTTTTCTTTTTTATCGGAAAGTGACGCTCCCATCCTCGAGTCGGTGGTTGGTGATTTGGGCAAAATAGTATAGCTATAGGCGGCATCATGCGAACAGGCAAACGTGTAAGCGGTCGTCTTGCACATAGATGTAGTACGTTCAGATGCACTTAGCGAAATCTTCAATTATGCCTGAACCTAGGAAACAACTGCTTTGTTTTATTCCACAAATGACGCTAAAAAGACCTCAATCAGTGAGATATTGTTTTGCAGCCATGGCAGCAATATCGCTCGCCCATCTGCATGGTGTGCCATATTTGGCACAAACCAGTATCTTCATTAGTACAGTCACATTATATCTTTGCATATGTTTGTCTATTTAATGGTAAAAGCTTATCAAATACGTTTTCAAATATATTTCTTATAATTCATGCAGTAGAGCGTGAACGTGATCAAACATAACGTAACAAATTTAATAAATTTAACGTATGAAATATAGACACACGGCTGACCCATTTTTTCAGAACACACTGTCTTCCAAATGAAAACGAAGTTGCGAGATGTTTCTGTGCCCGCTACTTTATTACACTACGTGGTCCTACGGTAGACTTTAAAATGGCGCGGTCATAATGAGTCACCACCTTCTCTTGCAACTACGCATCATCACTTATTTTCTCTGCATTTCCTCTCCTTTGAAATGCGGCCGCCGTGGCCGGGACTCGAACCTGTGTCCTCATTGCTCTAGCGATAAAAGTTGGTTACTTTGACTTTACAAAGACATTGACGAAGACTGGGGGGAAAAAAAGGGGGGGGGGTTAGTGGTAGTGGGACGAAAAGCAGCGATAACTGAATCCTTTACTTAAAAAAAAAAGCAATGCGAATACAAACAGCTCATAGCGTTTGATACGTTGCCGTTTCGTACGATTTCCCGGAGCCAGCGCTCGCGATATTAGTTATGAAGCTAAACTGTTTGTTTCAGTGATTTTACCTTTTCCCGGATAGTAACTTTTCTCCCGAATGTTTTTTTTTTAGGTGCAAAAGAACATAGGGGACGCTTCAGTTTCACATTCAACAGTAAACGTGATAGCGTAGTCAGGCTCCGTTCGCATAGCCTTCTCTTCGGTTCTCGGTGGATACCGTGCCGCAAGCAAAGGAACGTCTGCGCGCGTAACATTGGCCAATTCAAACTATCCTAGAATACCTACTTCAAGTGCAGTTGCGAAGGGCCCACTACGCGATGATTCTTCCTTTGGCGAAGTGGCGAAGTACCGCCGTCTACGCGTCCGTAAGGCAACCCGCGCAGCTGCACACTTGGTCGATGCTAATGACGATTAATTATGCCCGAGCGCTTTGCAATTGGTGGGCCTTTAATCCGCCCACTCGTTGCGGAATTCGCGTGTCTTGACGCCATGGTGCGATTCTACGCTTCTACCACGCAATATTACATGCTTTAAGGGGACTCGGGAGACAATGGGGTCCTTTACCAAGTTACAGTAATTCCGTGCCGCTCCCCCTTCCTCGCTCGTTGTGCTTTTGCCGCTCCTAATTAAAGAAGGCGAGCCTAGTGGAACGCGAGAATCAGCAGAAGCTGATGGAATTCTGAGCTTTGCGGACTTAATTCACCTTGAAGACGACCGTTTGCGCTGAATATATTTGCTGCTCTTAGCCACTGGACTGCTTATTTATCACGTTGGCTTCCCTTCAGACTTCTTGAAACCTCGTCAGTATTTGTTTCTGAGGAGGCGGGCGTATGGCAGAAATTTTGGCAGCAGAGCGTGCCCGATGCGTCACACAATAGCCGATACCGCCACACTCCCGCCGTTTCATTCTCTCCCGCCCTAGGGGATCCGATACAAAAGGCGTGCTCTTAACGCCAACAAAACGTGGACGCAAGTGATCCTATGGTGCTGGTTTATGATATTAGGCGGGCTTTTTTAAAGACGCAAAAAGTAGTCATAATCGACGTCACTAGCATTATGATACGCTAAATAATTTACGATTTAATTGCGGGGCTACGAGACCCAAAGCTACTAATTAAAGCATAAATTCGAACGTTAATCTTGCTATCAGCGCTCCTTTAACTAACGGAATAATTTTGGCTGAAATCTAATCCCAGCTATACTGGAGATCTGCAATGCTATCGTGGTCATGCGGGGTGGTAAGCAGTTGTTTCTGGAGTGAATGATAGCGTTTCCCTCTTAATGAAGAATTCAGTCAGCGCTGTTTGTCCCCGCTCTATTCCCCTATGTAACACAGTGCTGACTTGCCCAAGCCGTCACTGCGTTGCATTCACAACCTTCCTCATTTCGAAAACAGTATAATAACAAAGTCACGTTGACGAGACACCTACCTGGGTTGGGAATATCTTCAACGACGCAGGTAGCATTCCCGCCGCGTGTGAACGGCACCTTATATGTCAGTGTCTGCCATCTCCGTGCTCGACTGTCGTAGCAGTTCATTGTGCGTGCAGACTGGTCCCCTGTTTAGGAAAGACGCAAGTGATCCTATGGTGCTGTCCAGTGGCTTCGAATAATCACCACCACTTACAACTATGTTGCACATGTCCAGTTATTTCTGCGAAGTTGCAGAGTTCAGCATTCATCTCGAAATCGGCGCCTAACCACCCCAAACATCAACTGACCTACCCTACCTTGCCCAAATGTCTCTTCTAATCGACGTCAGCATGCCAGCCGATTTCCGGCGGTCTGTCCTCGGCTAAGTATCCCTCTCCGTGGCACCCTTCAGAGAGCTTGAGTTAGTAGGTCAAGTTGTCAGAGTCCCCGGATTAGGGATTACCAGAGAGGTGTACAAGTGGTCAGCAACGCCGATAGAAATATCCGGTGATGCAGGGCCTAAGTTGCAGAGGCGGCAAAGTTAACATAGCGGGGACTGACATGTTCCACTTGAATTATGTGAACCACTGACCATGATAGTCTATAACTATCAAGAGATAAAGCAAAGGAAACGCTTCAAGCGCGTGACAAATTCACGTAACTCCGCTAATTCTTGACGGATCCGATTTTTTTCCCAGTGCGAGTCAATCAACTCACATATATTGAGATCAACTGATTACTTAGAAAAATGGTCCCGGGAACCTTTGTCTTGGTGCTCCCGTCCGCGAAACATTGCGAGAATCTCAAGGTCTCACGCAAGTCTTCGAGTCACGTGTGTTTTAAACGCGCAAGGGCGCATTTAAAAACACGCGTGACTTTCTTGGTGGGTCATCCCGTGACAAATAAACCAGCGTTTTTTCCGACCGTCGTAAGTATGGTTGAAAAAGATTGCGTTTATGGTGACGTTCGCAACTCGCTCTTCTCGCTTATTCCTGTTGCCAAAAATTTTGCTCTCTATTTACGAGTTTGTAGCTTTGTGCACACTGTGCTAGAGGGCGAGAAATTTTTTGTTCAAAGAACGTTTATGTGATGTACTCGATAAATTGGTGCTTGCGGCACAATAATGAAGTCATGTGACTGTAAAAATAATTGCTTTTTTATGTGTATTATTTCCTGGAGTGCTTTTGGACCGAGTGAAACTTGAATAAACTGGCGAAAATTGATATTTTTTCGGGAACGTGGCAAGTTCAAAGTGCACGAGTGAAATATGCAGTGGTGGCCTGGTCAACATGCTCCAAAATAAAAATGGCTCAGGCACTGAAGGTGTAGCAGATCCTCTCAAAGAAAAAAAAAAAAGATTGGACATTCCGCTATTTTTTTTACCTCAATTTAACGTAAAAACGTCACCTTGGTGGTCGCACTAAAAGTATGCATGATACTTGATTATATAGGTCTGTCTTAGCTGAAAATATGCAGTTACAAAAGAATTTTTAAAGCGTGATAAATATTTTTTTGAAATTTTATAATTGCGTCCGCTTTTCGCCGACGCAGTGCAAGTGACATGGAGCACTTGCCACTGGGATCTTCTAGTTGAGCCCACTTACCTGGGAGGCAGACGGCAAACTTGGCACCACCTTCAAAGCAATTGAAAACAAAATGGGCTGTCTGCGTTTTATCAACAGAGGTACACTACAAGCAATGTGGCCAGAGTGCGATTATTTCGAGACGAGCCGTCCAGCTGTTAGAGACGCACATACAATTACAACATGTTACTTCCCTAGGGAAGTTTTGCCTGCGTGAAAGGTACGTCTTATACTTAATAAATGAAAATATACATATCCAGTAAATAAGCCAGACAGAGCGCTGGTAGCATTCGCGCAATACATTGATAACAACTGTCGTATCAGAATCACTGAATTTTTTCTTCTGCTTTTGGAAGGGCACCCTGTTCCCTTGGACGCAAAGGCTGTCGTAAGGCTACGCAAGGAAAGAGCACCTTCACATTAATAACTGAAAGCCTAGTTTTATGAGAGTCTACCTCGTGTTATAACATGTGATCGTCTCTAGTACATCCATAACGGCTGGATGGCTCATCTGGAGGTTATCCCACTCTGGCCACATTGCTTGTAGCGTACATCTGTTGCCAATAAAACGTAAATGATGATCCGAGGTTGTTTTCGACTGCTTTGAAGACGGTTCCAAGTTTGCCGTCTGCATCACAGGCCCGTGAGATCGCATTTGCGAGTGCTTCATGCCGCTTGCGTTGCGTCGGCGAAAAGCTGGTGCAGACAAAAAAAAATTCAAGAAAATATTTCTCCCGCTTAAAAAAAATACTTTCTTCTAACTTGGCATATGCTCAGCTAAGACATAGAGCTCTCTAATGAGATATCATGCATATTTTTAGTCGAACACCAAGGCAAATTTTTTGGCGTTGAATACAAAGCTTTTTTCAAAAAAAAAGAGCGAAGAGTCCAATATTTTTTTTCTTTTTTCAGAGGATCTGCTGTACCTTCAGCGCCTACATTATTTTATTGCGATAGCAATTATATGGACACTCTCGACGGTTTTTTTTGCATCGCCGTCGCCGTCATGTCCTTCCGGTATGAAGTCCAAATTTAACATCTCCCCGTGCGTTGTATGTTCTACCGCGGGTAAAAGCGCGCGAGCGGGGGCGACGAAAGCGGCCGAAGGAGAGATCAAACGAGCCGGCCTATTTCCGTCGCTCGGAGGGTGCATGCGATAACATCACCCCGTTCGGGAGGCCTGCCGTCGAAGCAGACAGGAAACGCCCCGCCCGTCTTTAACGACCATGAAAAGATGCGAGGTGGGGGCTGGGGGGGGGGGGGTTGTCACGCGAGAAGCCACTTTGAACTTCGAATCTAAGGGCGCGGTCGCGATCGCTGGCGCGCGCGCTATCTCGAAAGCCATCACAGCGGGCGGCTCGTATACCCTTCTACGTGCTGCGCTCTCAACGCTAAGTGACTATGCCGAGAGCATCTCTCCCTGGAGCGGCCATATTCTCTTACACCAGCGTTTTGTAGTTACACGAGATCGGACACAAAACAGTTAGTTGCCAGCCTCACTTTGTGTAACACTACAATTTGTTGCAAACGCATTTACTGCTTTACCCTTGCGGTGAAACTGACTTTTTGATTTGTAGCCTGTTCAACAGGCCACCATTGCATATTTCATTTGTGACCTTTGAATTTGCCATGTTCTAGGAAAATTATAGATTGCGCAACTTTGCTCGTGCCAAATGCACTCGAACAATTATTATACATAAAGAAGAGATTATTTTTACAGCCACATAAATAGCTAGCCAGCAACACCATTTTATCGAGTTCATCACACAAATGTTCTCTTAAAAAAGACGTTTCATGCACCCTTGCTAAGTCGGCGCTAAGAAACTCTCCCAAATAGGCAAAAAAATATTTGGCAACAGGAATAAACGAGCACAACCAGTTTTTGAACGTCAAAAAAAAAAATCGCGGCAGTTTTATCAGCTATAGCATTTGTGATGGTCGGAAAAACACTTTAGCATAAGGGACTGCCTGATTTTTGGCTGGTTGGACAAAATTTCCTAAAATCTCGCTATTTTAAGTCCATGGCTATCTTGGAACAAATCACGGTAATTCGATTCTAGTGAAACACTTTCGTGGGCCCCAGAAGACGCCATTAAAACCCATAACGTTACAACAGGTCGGCGTGAACACTTAGGGCGGCTCCGCCACGCATATATTTTCACGCATTTTTCGGCTTCTCCAGGCATTTTTCCGCGACATAAATTTACAGACACATGACAAGCGGGAGCTAAAAACCCTTGACCAAAAAAAAGGACATTACGACGCATATTGAACGGCCCATTTTTCTATCTGAACGAGTGGGAAAAATCGGAAGCCGTCGTAAAAATTGGAACAAATTTCGACGGCATCATGGCACTACCACCTCCTTTCGAATACGCGGAAATGTTCCCAAAGCGCGAAGGCGCCGGAAAAGTTTTATAGAAGGAAAAATGGGCCGCATGTGTCCCCCTGACAAACAAAGGGATTGCTCAGCCCGTTCTAGCTCAGAGACATGCGGAAATTACAGAGATATTAAAGCATCAGTTTTTTTAATGACTAATGATTAGGATACTCCCTAATGAGAAATTTGAGCGCAGCTGCACTTGTAGATTCCTGGTGTCCGCGCAACACAAATTCCAACGGCATGAAGTGTGCGCGCTTCCGCTCAGCTAATATTAAAGTAACCAAACACTACAATGAGAGTGATAGTGCAATCGTTAAATGTTGATTTATTTATTTTGAACACTACCGTGACGGTGAGAAACGAAAGGTGGACATAGAAGACTTTTTAAGGGCTCGTTTTTCTTTGTTAGACAATATTAATGAGAACTGACAGACAATAATGCCAAGGAAAGTATAGGGGGGTGTTATTTGTAGCAATAACGATATAAATGTGAAGAAAGTAAAGTGGACGAAAAGATAACTTGCCGCCGACAGGGACCGAACCTGCAACCTTCGAATAACACGTCCGCTGCTCTACCACTGAGCTACGGCGGCGGTCATCCCCCCGTCCACTTTATGGGTTATATATGTGCATTTAAACCTAGGAGTGTTAGTCAGCACCGATCGCAGCCATGGCGGCGAGTGTGGAACACTCTTTTTCTGCCTGTTGGTGTGACGTAGCGCGTTATCTTTTTACGAGCGGGCAGCTGACCAATAATCTCTCGCATACTACCTGAAGGCATCAAGTCTGCCAGAACGAGACCCTCGCTATGAATGAAGGAAAGAAGATTACTTTTAAGGGCTCGTTTTTCTTTGTTAGACACAATATTATTGAGAACTAACAGACAATAATGTTAAAGAAAAGTATAGGTGGTGTTATTTGTAGCAATTACGATATAATGTGAGGAAAGTAAAGTGGACGTAAAGATAACTTGCCGGCGGCAAGGACCGAACCGTCCTTCGTGGCAAACTGTGGCAAATTGTAGAACATTGGGAGAGGCCTCCCACCTGCAGCTGACGTATAGCAAGCTGATGATGATAATATAAATCATTTAGATGTAATCAGTTACGTGCAAGTCTGCAGGCAACAGCTGTGCAAACGGTGTAGCGTGTCGCGCCACTACGCGTATGGCCCGCCAACTGATCGCTAAGTGAAACGGCCCCATATGTTTCCCACATCCAAAATTTGAATATCGGCGCTACCTTCAAAGAGGGGCACTTGGAGGAAATATAACGAATAATAGAGGCGTACCACTGGAGAGGTGCCACTCCATCGCTGCCCCCGAGAACGACCACGTTGTCGCCGCATGACAGAACCACGTGGCCCATGCGTGGACTTGTCATGCTTTCGATCCGGGTCCAGGTGTTGGCGTCGGGCTGATACATGTCCACCGTGCCGACGATGCTGTGGCCATCATGCCCCCCGCATCTACGTGATAATCATTGTACAAGTTATATTTGTGCACTTGCGGTTTTCAGAATTTAATGCTCAGCATCCCCCCCTCTCCCACTTCCCACCCGACTGTCACCATAAAGTCGAGACGTAGTACCCGGTCCCGTTACGTTTAGTATCCACCGAAACGACTACACACAGAAGGATTTCGCTGGTGCTTCTAAAACGCATAGCTTTACATTACAGTGTCCAAAGACCCTCAGTTAATGGGCTACACGACCACAGCAGTGTACATCCTACAGAAACAGCGTGGAGAAAATCTTCCCTGCGAGAGAACAAACCCGCAGGTTGCGTGTGCGCACGAGGGATGATTTGATGCCAAATAAGTCTCAATCGTGGAGTTTATCGCAAAGTTCATTCATGCTGATAACACAAGACGCTGCATTTCCAGTTTCCTGCATATGCAGTATGAACGAGATTCCACGCACCGCTCGCCGTATTTATTACCTGCCTCGCTGACGGAAATAATGCGGTTTTCGTTGATCTTCTGTCAACCCTATTTGCATGAACCTTGGCCACATTACAGCTACAGAGGAAAGTTCCGTCACTGTACTTGAAACCAGACTTAGAGGGCCTTTCTTGAAGACAATTTTTACGAAAACGAGTATTTCTGTTCTGCTTTAAAGGGACCCTAAACCACGCAGAGGTCGAGATTTAGTTGTGGTGTTGCGAGGCTACAACGAACACGTGCCGTTGAGAATTTTTCGAAACGGTGCCGTAATAGGCGAGCTACACGCGTTTGATGATCAGAAAGAGGCCCTCGCTCGTTTGCTCCTTCTCACCGTCGTACCTGCCAGCCGACAAAAACGTTCTTTTTGTGGACGACATGAGCAGACGACAATGTTAACACCACGGCGAACGCTGAGCTGCTGAGGATTGCCGAAAGGCCCGGAGAGGTGAAGAAATTGTTTCTTGGAATTTGTGGGGGCGCCCGCGGTCGTAGCGTTGCCACGTTCTGCACTCTTGATCGTGACGGCATTCTGAACACGATGCGCGTGTTTTACTTGAAATGTTAAAATTTTAATTATCGGAGGTGATTTAGGGGCCCTTTAAGAGTGATGCGGCTGCGATGCACACAGTGCGCGGGAGGACAAAATTTCTTCACTGCTCACATGTAGATGCGCCCCGACAGGGAAGCGGCACCCGCAGCCCCTCTGGCGACGAGTAGATCAGCCACTTGTGTCCACTCGTTCGTCTCCGGGTTGTACCGTTCTACTGACCTCAGTCTGTACGTTCCGCCATGGCCCCCTAGGACGTAAATTTGTCCCTGCGAGGACACCGTCTCTTAGACATCCACAGGGAACATTCCCGAGATATCGGGACAGGTGCAAGCGAATAGCAGATACAACAATAACATTTTATCTGACGAACGAATCCAAATAAGTCGAGTAATGTTTTAGTTACATATAGAGAATGTTGCAGCATCGTGCCACATGCGCGGACACACTCCTTATGAAAAACTTGTATTTTGCAGTTGCTGCTTTTTATCGCCAGTTATTTCTCTTAGGCCTACATGACTTCCCCATTTTACCTACCAATGTCACTTTAAAAACACAAACGCAAAATAAGGGAAATACGCGTAGTATACTTATAGGCTAAGGGAAAACTATGAAGTGCGTCATATTTTGCAAAAGTGAAGTATCCGCATCAGTAATACGCATGGGCTTAAGCTGTAAGCATGACTGATATATCGCATTGGCAAAGAACGCACAGAAATAAACACCTGAGATATACGGATAGCCAAAACTACATGGAAGCTATCGAAGGTTAGCGTTCTGCCTTAGTAGCTTGGCGACGGCTTTACATCGCCGGACATTTCCGCCAGGCATACAGTTATCATCATCATCAGCAGCAGCAGCAGCCTTAGCAGGCCTTAGACAGGTCTATGAATATGGATGCTGCAAATTCACCTTGATCAATCGCCTTTTTAAGGTAATCGATAAGTGTTATAAGAGCTAGATTTGTTGAACATCCGGAGCGAAAACCGAACTTATAGGGGGAAAGAATATTGAATTTATTTAATCCGCTTCTCGATTATTTTTTCGATAATTTTATTTAAAAACGGGAGAACGCAAATGGGTCTATAATTCTGTAACCGTGTACGATCACCTTTTTTGAAAACAGGTATGACGCGACCGCGTTTGAGTTCACGAGGGAAAACACCCGATTTAAGAACACATTCATGCGATTTTAGAACACATTCACAGCACGCATACGTAGCGCACTATATACTATTGAAGTTCGTGTTTGCTCTAGCAACGAAACACCCTGGCTTCAAACGTTTGAACGTACTAAATGTCACAGGCGTTTAGAATATCTGGTCCGGACAAAGACAGGACAACGGGACATGAACTTCGGGTGAACTAAATGACTACTCTATACCCAACATGTATTTATTTCACGTGCATCGCTTTCGATATCTTTGCAGGCTATCACTTTGGTGAAGATGAAATGTTCAACGGCATGTATGCGTTGTAACCGTTATCTGTCATTGTGAGGGAAAACATGAACGCAATGCGTGGTTTCGGGGGCTCTTACGTGCGAAAGCGTAAGGGGGGAGGGGAATTTCTATCATCTGGTGTTTAACGTACACTCGTATGGCACAGTACACGGGCCTCCAGCATTCCGCTTTCATCGAAACGGGACCGCCGCGGCCGGGATGGGACCCGCGCTTTTCGGGTCAGCAGTCAAACAACGTAACCACTCTACCAACGTGACCGATGAAACAGGAATTTCAACAGAAACCGACTGGCATAACTTAGTTACTGGATTTGCTATGACGCACTAATAGCTAATAATTGCAATGAGAACGATTGTGGATTCGCGGCGACGAGGAAGGCTCAACGCGCGCTGCTTTCGTGTGACGCACAAAGACGCACCGAGGACGTAAGCTGGCGTGAGACTCACCTTGAGCTTGCCATTTTGTATCTCAGCAGGGGTAGCAAGTCTGGAAGGTGGGCCTGCCTGGTGTGGCTTCCACCGAGCCATCTCAGTATGGCGCCCAGCCCGTCGGCTACCTCATCTGGCAAGTGGAGGTAGTCATCCTTGAGGAGCCGCTGCAGGTCGTGGGGCCTCAGGGCCTTGAAGTGGGGCAGCCGCGATATCTGTGTCAGGTAGACGGTGGGGAACGCATAGTCCTTCAACGTGCACGTACACGTTAACGAATGCCGTAACGAGAGCGCTTCCGGCCGCAGAATTCTGAGGCAATCGCTTGCAGTCATACTGCCATTATTGCAAAATTAAAAAAAAAAATTATTCTATTTTTACATATTGCAGCCTCGATGAGGCTATTGCAGGAGCGGGAAAAAAGGAACAACAAGTGAATGTTCTGAACAGGCTTGCAGAAATTCTTTAAGAGGTGAGGAATGGACACTCTTGGGCAACAAGTTCCCGGATTCGATTGTTGAAGGAAGAAATCTATACTTGAAGATGCAAGTGCGGGTGAAAAGGTTACAATGTTTAAGGGTGTCATCAATCGTCGTAGATAAATGTCTAGAAAAGCTAAAATACTTGTCTAGATTGTCGAGGCAGGGACAACCTTTAGAGCGTAAAGAAATTTCATACAGTGAGATGCAGCTGGGGACGAAGCTATATGACGGAGAAAAAGCTCTGTCGTATATTTTGCATACAAAACACACAGCCCTTTTTAAAGGAATAGCGTTAGAGAGCTCGTGTCGCAGAAATTCGGGTGTCGGCGACGGCGTCGCTTGTGAGCGAAAAATCGTCCGTGACCAAAAAATCGAGAAAGACGCAAATAAAATAAACAATAAAAATCTGCGGTCTCATTGAGGATCGAACCCGGGCCGTTTGCGTGGCAAGCAGGTGTCCTACCACAAAGCCAGGATGTTACTTGCAACTGCTGCGGAAAAAACACTACATAAATGCCATGTAGTAGAAGAAGTCTCCTTAATGTATTTAATGTTGCATGGCAGAAGCGCACAATCGCGCAAGGCGACGCTTAACTGCATCAACTGTTTCAGTGCGATTTTCGTGTGTGAAATACTTTGCAGTACACAGGCATGTGAAGACCTACTTCACATATTTCGCACTCCCATCGGCTCTCGGACTTGCATCATCATAAACGGGTATGTGCCACAGAATTTGGGCAAATCCCACTACACACAACTTCCACTAAAAAGGAAAAAGGCAACAGTTAGCCCAACAAATGGCTGCGAAGCGACGGCGGCGAACCGCGACTACGTACAACGAGAGAATACTATAGGGAACGGGAAAGGCAACTGCGTCTGAGAGAAGACCCCGAAGCAATGAAAGACATATGCCAACGATGACGTGCCCGTGTCGTGTCTCTGACTGTGTGTGGTTTAACTGAAACCTCTCTGCGCTGAGAATCAACGTAGAAACAACCTAGCATCACATGGCTTAAGCCTAGTAACAACGTAGAAGCAACCTATACCTGGCGACAACTTTCGGTGGCACCGCAGCCAAGGCTACGCAGCCTAATCACGCACTTTTTTAGTACGCTTCTGCATGTAGTCCGCGAACGCTAACTTTTGTAGACTACGTAGCATAAAAGAAAAAGTCACAGTTTCGCCGCAAGGGCGAAGCAATGAATGCGTGTGCGCACGAGGGATGATTTGATGCCAAATAAATCTCAACCGTGGAGTTTGTCGCAAAGTTCATTCATGCTGATAACACAAGACACTCCATTTCCAGTTTCCCGCATATGCAGTATGAACGAGATTGCACGCACCGCTCACCGTATTTATTACCTGCCTCGCGGACAGAAATAATGCGGTTTTCGTTTATCTTTTGTCAACCCTATTTGCATGAACCTTGGCCACATTGCAGCTTCAGAGGAAAGTTCCGTCGCTGTACCTGAAACCAGACTTAGAGGGCCTTTCTTGACGTCAATTTTCACGAAAACTAGTATTTCTGTTCTGCTTTAAGGGACGCTAAACCACCCAGAGGTCGAGATTTAGTTGTGGTGTTGCGAGTCTACAACGAACACGTGCCGTTGAGAATTTTTCGAAACGGTGCCGTAATAGGCGAACTACACGCGTTTGATGGTGAGAAAGAGGCCCTCGCTCGTTTGCTCCTTCTCACCGTGCGAGCGGCGAGCGCGCGTACCTGCCAGCCGACAAAAACGTTCTTTTTGTGGACGACATGAGCAGACGACAATGTTAACACCACGGCGAACGCTGAGCTGCTGAGGATTGCCGAAAGGCCCGGAGAGGTGAAGAAATTGTTTCTTGGAATTTGTGGGGGCGCCCGCGGTTGTAGCGCTGCCACGTTTTGCACTGTTCATCGTGACGGCATTCTGAACTCGATGCGCGTGTTTTGCTTGAAATGTTAAAATTTGAATTAACGGAGGTGATTTAGGGGCCCTTTAAGAGTGATGCGGCTGCGATGCACACAGTGCGCGGGAGGACAAAATTTCTTCACTGCTCACATGTAGATGCGCCCCGACAGGGAAGCGGCACCCGCAGCACCTCTGGCGACGAGTAGATCGGCCGCTTGTGTCCACTCGTTCGTCTCCGGGCTGTATCGTTCTACTGACCTCAGCCTGTACGTCCCGCCATGGCCCCCTAGGACGTATATTTGTCCCTGCGAGGACACCGTCTCTTAGACATCCACAGAGAACATTCCCGAGATATCGGGACAGGTGCAAGCGAATAGCAGATACAACAATAACATTTTATCTGACGAACGAAACCAAATAAGTCGAGTAATGTTTTAGTTACATATAGAGAATGTTGCAGCATCGTACCACATGCGCGGACACACTCCTTATGAAAAACTTGTATTTTGCAGTTGCTGCTTTTTATCGCCAGTTATTTCTCTTAGGCCTACATGACTTCCCCATTTTACCTACCAGTGTCACTGTAAAACACAAACGCATGATAAGAGAAATATGTGTGTATGCTTATAGGCTGAGAGAATAGCTCGTGAAAAGAATGAAGTGTGATAAGTTGAACCCACTTATAACGATCTCAGATATAACGATCTATCGGTTATAACCACCATATTTCAGTGCAGTTACGTTTTTTCTATGCTACCCATTGAAATTGCATCCACATATCGCGAACATTTTTCGAAGTCGCCTACTTTTACAACGAACACTTCAGACACGATCGCGGTAAAAATATGGCGTATACGAAGCGAAAAAAGTTAAAGCAGGCCTTCTAAAGCATCAGGCGCGCGCTCGTGCGTGCCTTCCTCCAGTTTAAGTCGTGACAAAGATACCCAGATCGGCGAGCACCGCCCGCTGATTTCGGACGCTGCGAGCGAGGTCGCTCACTTTCCTGGCATTTCTTCAGTGGAAGAATGGCTGTGACGAATAAAAAAAAAAGAAGGAAATAGGAGGCAACATGAAGCCTTGTGGTCAGCTTTTGCACGGCAACCTTTTCTGGTACCGTTATTTGCAGCTACGACAGCGTACGATGAACTTCCACCAACTAGCCCAACTCGCGATTCTGCTTCAGCCTACGATGAACGTATGCCTTGCAACGCAAGAAGCCATAAAATACAATAAGCGATGACCGCGATAACATTTCGGGGCTTAAAGGTTCACTGCGTCGACGCCACAATGTGCCATAAAATGTCTTTCGTCTTTTCGGTAAAGGAAGGTATCGGCCGATGAATGATTACGACTTCCGCGCGATCGCGGCGATGCCGCGCGATCGCGGCGAGCGAAGGCGACGTGGCGGCGTGCCATTATGACTCATCGTCGACAACCTTATCCGTACACTGTTCGGATTGACCGCGGTAAAGCAGTACAAGCGCGCGATGCTGCCGTCCGCAAGTTCGCCGCCGCCGCGGCGCGCCGTGCTAGATAAGTGCGCGTCGCTTTGTAGAAACGAAAGCAGCTCACTGGTTTTGAGCGGCAGGGGCACCGAGGAACGTCGATGCACTTACAGCGAGCGCTTACTGCGTGTTTCATTAGGCGCCGACCCAAGCGCGCCGCGCCTGTCGTGCAGGGCCGTCAGAGCATTGCGGAGGCATAGAGTGCGCGTTGCTTGCGAAATTCTTGCTTCGCCAGATTGAACGAACAGGCTACTCGCCGCACCCGTGCACGGTCCGAATTGAAGTGGGCACAAAGAGCGCACAAATGCGCGTAATACAGCAAGCGGCCCGGCAATGATGGCGTGACCAGAGTAGGCGACGCGCTGCACGCAACTAGCCAAGGATGATCGGCTCCACGTGGCGGTACCGCGGCTCAGTTAAATGTTGTCGGTTCACTGCAACGGCGGTTTAATTAACTCGAGCACGCGGCGGGCGTCGCTTCACAAGGCGAAAAGGTCTAACTCTCACCGGAGGGGTTGTTAGCACTTTTCAACAAAAATGCGCCGAAAAAAAAAAAAGCGGCTTGGCCGCTAAGTGCACGTTTTTGAGGGCGAGTCCATTTACGACGAACTACTGATGTAACGACCAGTTTTCACGGCACTTTCGAGTTAGTTATAAACGGGTTCGACTTTTAGCGAAACTAAAGTACCTGCATCAGTTGTAAGCATGGTCTTAAGCTGTAAGCATGACTGACATATTCTATTGGTAAAGAACGAACCGAAATAAACACCCGAGATACTATAAGGATAGCCAAAATTACAGTAACATTTGCTGGCAGGCTAGTTGGTGATGATGTTCCAGAGAGGGAAGGGAAAATAGACAATCACCCATTTGTAGCACGTGGCTTCGTGCTACAAATGGGTGGTTGTCTATTTTCCCTTTCTTAACCCTTCGGCCACCTTGCGGGATTCCGCAGAACTGATTTTCAATGTTCCAGAGAGGATGACGCAGTGGCGCACGTGTTTGTGACAAGAGCTTCACAATTTTTCTTGTTCCGTTTTTTTTGGGAGATATCTTGTCTGATTTTGATGGTTTTTCATAAAGAGGCAGGCTCAACCAAGAATAAGTCGTTAGTTGAAGTCAGCACTCTGTCCAATCTTTTCCTTGTGTTTTGTTTTGCTTGTGCTGTTTTTACCTATTAACAAAACTACAGGTCATGAAAGCTATCGAAGGTTAGCGTTCGGCCTTACTAGTTTGGCGAAGGCTTTTCATTGCCGGATATTTTCGCCAGGCATACAGATATCATTATCAGTAGCAGCAGCCTGATTGAGCCCACTGCAGGACAAAGACATTTCCCATGCTTCGCCTTCAACCTGGTCCTATTGTTGCTGCTGCCACGTTATCCCCGCAGTCTTCCTAAAGAAGCACTGTCACAAAATTTTACATCTTGCTTTTTTTGTTGCAATAAGTAGCTGACGACCCACTTATGAGGGCTCGAAACCTCGTTTGTTCGACCGCGCGGCGCTTACACAATTCTCTGGAATGCTGTAAATATGCGTGACTACATAAAAATGCACTGCCGAGGCAATGACTTCACTTGTTGCATTCCCGCACAAAGTCATAAAAGAGGCGCCCCTTCTTTCCGTTGAAAAAAGGGACTTCTCTATTTGGAGGGAGGGGGGGGGGCACTGAAGTGAAAGACTCTGCCCCCCCACCCCCTACCAAACAGAGAAGTCTGCGCGCACACCTATGCTACTTCGCCTCCCGATATCGAAACTATGAAGAAAGTACTCTATGTTAATGATATACTAGCAGTAGAGTTCCCAAAAACTCTGTAGCGTGTCCTTTTTAGTAAAAGTAATGTGGCTGCTTTGCATGCACAATGATTTCTTCCCAGATTGTGCAAGACTTCGCTACTCCACGTACAATGTCGCTTTCTTCTGAAGTAGCGTGAAGAGAAACCTCTATATAGATACACGTTTAGAACGGCATTTCACCGAACCTCACAATACGCACGCCATGGGCGCTTCTTACGCACACAAGACGTAACGAAACTACTGAGCACCCCCCGCAGCCGCTGCAGAAGAAATCTGGCTCACTTATGCGCAATCACACAGCTCTGAAGGCACGCAGCGAAAACGAAACTACTGCTTGTCGCAGCCGCTGCAGACGATACCGAAGATGTTAACGATGCAATCACAGATGGTGCTCATGCAGTTCACGCGCACCGAGCAAAAACGAAAACGATTTTTTCCCCTTCCTTTACCGCACGGTTTGCACTGATAAGTATAACGATGCAGACTGCGCCGTCTCCTTTCGGTTGTCCACGACGCGGTTTTCGCTTGCTTACGTCACACATTTGCGACACTTCGCGCTTCGAGGATCGTCCTAATGAACTGGGTTGTGGCCGAATACGACCGAACTGAAGAGAGTTGGACGTAATGAAACAATGCATATGTTTCCCGGGACCGGAGAACACGTCCGAATTATCCGATTTTTTTTTAATTAACGAGGGTCAAAGTGACTAGCTTTTACTGCACTAGTGCGTCGCTACTCGTAGCTCTCTCTTGCCTTGAGGACCACAGAAGGAAACAGGCTCCTGCTGTAATTCATTGTAGCTCTCTCTGTCCACTGGCACCGAGTCACATCGAGTTTCCACACGTCGTGGAGCTGGCTTGTTTTGTAGGCGCCACCCATGACATAAATGTCTGTTCCGTGGACAGCCACGCTGTGTGCCGTCCTGCGGTGAAGAGCGCCTCTTTAATATACGCACATTTGTGCACCCTTCTACAACCAACCTTATTTGTGAGAGCACATCATGGCATACACTCCTCATGAAGCGCTAACGCTGAGCAGTGGTACAATTTTTTTACCATATTTACCAGAACACTGGGGGCAATGTTGGAGAGTACAAGAATAGCACTGGTTAACAGCGACTATTTCCGCCTAAATCACTGCAAATGTTGACTACTGTTGGCCTACTAATGAAAAATGTTGGCATATATTTGCCGACTAATGGTGGTGGTAGGTTCATCGAATATCGCATTGTCCACACTAGATGCGATTATTTTGCTCACATATACACACCGCTGACGACTACCTAAATGGGAATTCCGCCTTTTTTGTTAAAACTCATAATATGGCCACCTCGCATCGAAGTATTATAAGAGGAATTAACCTATACTTGATGCAACTGCATTTCAAAAACTCCTCCTCACAGCAGAAAGTCAAAGGTACAAGGCTTTGGCATGCGCATCCTTGCGTGCCGAAATGCAGTACCTGCACAGACGCTCGTGTGTGTGGCAAATGGGCAATGGGATGCAATGAAATTAGGTCAAACTTTTACTTACAACGTGTATGGAGATTCAAAGGCGGAGTGATTTTCGTACTGTGCATTTCTTTCTGAGTATAACTTGCGTTTAGGCTCTTTAAAGGGCCCCTAAACCACCTCCGATATTTTTTCAAACATTTCAAGTAAACACACGCATCGTGTGCAGAATGCCGTCACGATCAACGATGCCGCACGTGGGCAGCGCTACAAGCCGCGGGTGCGCTACAAATTCCAAGAAACAATTTCTTCTCTCCGGGCCCTTCCGGTCTGCCTAGTGGCGTGTGTGACGTCAGCTTGTTGAATCTGTGATGCGGTATGCAGGCGATGCTGCGATTGGTCGAACAAGAACCTACGACTTCCGGTTAGTCTGCAAGCAGCTGCCCGCGCTTTGCTGTTCCTTCGTCGTGTTGACCGCGTGTGCGCACTTGCGAATCGGCCACTGCGGCACCTAACGCAACTGCCAAATCGCTAGCGTACCAGCAGTCACGCCTCGCGGTCTGATAAGCTGCGCGGATCCGACTGAATCCGACAGTGTTTTGCGATGGCTTTCACGCATCAGTACTTGGCTGCAAATGCGCCGACTGGAAAAACGAAAAGACGTGACACATGTGCCCGTACGGGTCCATCATGTTAACGATCCTTTGAAAGCGTGCGCGCAACACATGTTCCATACCGGCACAATTCGTACGAGCACGGGCAGGCACGGCAACAACGGCGGTTTGCCAAGAATCACAGAGTTCACGGAGTTCACGGAGTCATGGCAACCGGAAGTGCCCGCTGTTTCGAAGAGCGCGTCAGCGATGACGGTATGTCACGTGAGATTGGGAGGGGCACTCAGCGAGGAGGGCAAGGCGGCTTTAAGAGGAGACCAGCAGACGAGTTGGGGGTAGCGAAGGAAAGAGTGAAACGAGCGATGGCAGCGTTTCGATCATCGAACGCGTGTAGCTCCGCTATTATGGCGCCGTTTCGAAAAATTCTCACGGCTACGTGTTCGTTGTAGACTCGTGCCCAACTGTCATACCACAACTAAATTTCGACTTCTGGGTGGTTTAGGGGCCCCTTAAGGCAAGAACAGCTCTCTAAGTATAATAGGTGTTTGTCGAATGAGATAAATGTGATTTCACAGCGCGGAACCCTCGAACTCCGGTGCTCACGCGGCGGTGGGCATCTGAAGCGTCCCCCTTGGAAAGTATAGCCAGGGTTGCCAATGGTGGCTACTTTTCGCCAGATTGGCGAATTTGAGAGGAGATAAAATTATGAATGGCGACATGGCGAATTTTTGGCGATTTTCGGCTTAGGTCTCCATTGAGTTATGCATCCCAAGCTTAGTGTCTACCCAACGAATGAGCGGCAACATTCTCTGTATTTTTCTTGGTTTTATACCCACGAGCAGAATGTGCACATTACGCGTCATTCCGTATGTCCGTCCTGTAACTCGTGTGTATCTCCTCAATTAATCTAGATGCAGGAGGTATTAGAACCTCCCCCAGTGACATTGTAGCAAAATGTAAGTCAGCGGACTGCCTTGCAAACTGCGAGGGGGCACTGTTTGACTATAAGTTTATGGCTTTAGGGGCTTTAAGCTTCTCTAAAGTTTCGCTTCTGAAGGGGCTAGACGACGGGTTGGCCGCGTGTTCCGACCATTTGTTCCGCCAAAGCTCCAACTGTTCTGAATAGCTTGGCGACTTACTCACTGTTGCAGTACCCACAATTCAGCTCGGAAAGACTGTTTTGGAATGGCGAAGAGAGGCGGATACGCGGCTATTCGTGCAATAAAAAAATATTTATTGCGGCATTTTCCTCTGTTCTCGGTAAGCGTGTGCAATGAAAACATTTGCTATATAACATTTTGCATTGTCTACCTGTTCATTAATAACGCATCGGATTGACGCATGTAAATATAAGGGACTATAAGAAAGGGTCGGTAGCGTCCGGTATCATATTAGTTCACACTGAAAAGGTGTAAGACTCACTAATGATCGGTTCCTGTAAGACTTCTGTCGTGTTACCTTCAATAAACCTTTTATAATCCTTTTAATTCATATAAGGGTACGTAAAGCTGTCTACAAACAACACTTTCAAGGTTTTCGCCCAAGGTTTACGACACTTTTACCTTTGAAACGAGCGGACAGGGATGGAAGGATATCACGAGTTTCATTCATTCACCCTTGCGCCACTACGCACATCTATCTTGCGGCTAGTCGGAGAAGCAACACCATGCACACCCATGGTGAAGCGGGCGCTACGACTGGTATTTAGAAACGTTAGTATAATTTCAGGGTCTTGGAGTGTACTGTATGCTATGGGGCTATACGTGAGTGGAAACTTTTTGTTACTAGGTATGCCGCACATATCTAGAATGGCGACTTTTTTGGTGAAATTTGTAAAAATATGACGACTTCTGGCGACTTTTTGCTCGTCGTTTGGCGACATTTACTCGAAAGTCAGTGGCAACCCTGAGTATAGCGTCCGCCGACTTGCTTGATCTCGCGAAGTGGTTGCCCGGTGCTTGTGTCGGGGACGGGTATTACGCTAAAATGCCATTAACAAAGAAATGTCACAGTTTGACCGCAATAGCGAAGCAGTGAATGCGATAGCAACAAATTGTAACGTTATACGAAGCGAGGCTGGCAGATAACTCTTTTGGATCCGTTCTCGCGTAACTCTACTAAACGCTAGTGTTAGAGAATACGGCCGCTCCAGGGAGATATGCTCTTTCCACAGTCTCTTCGCGTTGAGAGTGCAGCACGTAGAAGGGAATACGAGCTTCCCGCTGATGGGGTCCGAGATATTGCGCGTGCCAGCGATCACGACCGTGTCCTTAGAATCAAAGTTCATTACTGCTTGAGCGACAACCCCCTCCCTCGCGTCTTTTCACGCTCGTTGAAGACGGGCGGGGTGTTTCCTCTCTACTTCGACGGCAGGCCTCTCGAGCGGGATGATGTCATCGCATGCGCCCTCCGAGCGACGAAGATGGCACGGCTCCTTTGATCTCTGCTTCAGTCGCGTTCGTCACCCCCACTCGCGCGCTTCTACCCGCGGCACAACATACGATTCGCGGGGAGATGTTATCAATGTGGGCTTTATGCGAGACATGACGGCAAAAACTCGTCGAGAGTGTCCATATAACTGCTGTCGCAATAAAATCGAACACCTCACGTTGTAATCATAGAGGCTGCCTCGATTAGTCGTTAATACAATGCTCAGACGCGACCTGTCTATACCTGCACCGGGTCTACACCCACACTGTTTAGCGTGCTCTACGATGTGGAAGACGACATTCTGACCGCCCTTGAGTCGGACACCTCACTCATGTTGTACTCCAATGGTGGATTTAAAGCACCTGACCACAACTCTGCGAGCCAGGACTCGTCTGCAGCGCAGAGCAACGCCTCCTAATGACCAATGGAACTGCAGTGGAACTGCTTGTCTTCTGTCTTTTGCAATGCAACTGCAATGCAAAGGACAGAAAAAACGGAAAGAGAAAAAAAGAAAGAAATAGATGAAGAAAGAAAGAAAACTAAAGAGAAACAAAGAAGGCCGCCCAGCTCTGCACTTCCTTTAGGCTTGGCACCGTTAGTGCGAAGCTCCCTTAGTTGGTGTTTCTTTTTTAAACACGATTTGTTCAGTTAGACAGCGTCGCCCAGCAAGAGCGTCAGCAGCCATCAGCAGTTCACAAAGAAAGATGACAAGCAGTGCAAAGACGAAATACAGGAGGAGCTCGCTGTCCTGAATGGTAAAAAGAAAGCGTGTCGCTTCCATAGTTATGCGAGAAATTACTGAAATGGAAAAAAAGGACCTTTATCAGCAGTATTTGCCTACGTATCGTAGGCAAAGTCGTTTTATCTGTACTTGTACATGGGTTCTGGTACAAGCCACAAAGCTGCATCAGTGTACCAAAAGGAAAAAAAGAAAAAAAAACCACGGCGATTTCGTGCTTCGATCCAGGGAGAAGCGTCAGCATTACGTTGTTGCCTCTTCAGCTTTGTGTTCAGACTACAGGCTACTTTCTCGAATTCCGTTGCGTTACTACAAGCTTCCCTCGCCTACTCGACGCGACCTCCACCTTTCAGAATGTGAGACTCGTCGCAACCGGTTTTACTGATGCCACACTCTGTCTTGTATTCGCCTCGAGATCTTTGAGTGGCACCCCCTCGCGTGTGACGTCAGAGAGAGGGCTCAGGTGCCGCTCTCCACGCGCGCGCTCGCTACGTGAAGGCTGCTTGACGCTACCGGTCTGTCTGTCCTGCTCGAGTTATTGAAACATTTGTGGGCAAGTTCGCAAAGCAATTTGTACTGAATGTTCAAGCAAAATGCACAGAGAAATCGAATGGAGTTGCTATCAGGAGCACGTTCAGTGTCAATTGCTCCTGGTGTCGTCTGCTAGCCACCAATGTGTACATCTGCATGTATGGCGACGATTTCTTTTCACGACTGTTCTACGGCTTTGGCGCACTCAAAATGACTTTCCGTCCCGTTTTCAATCACTAACGTCAGCGTTCAGGCTTCGGCTTCCGTGTCTGTGTTATAGTGCAATATGCGTACGAAGCGTCCTGCGCGTGTTCGGTTGCCAAGCCTGCTCCTTCGGTTCAATTCCTTTGTTCGAAGTTTTAGGCGCAAGACAAACGACGTGTGATGTCATTCAAATAAATTAAATGGTCGTTACAGACAACAACCTTTTGATTAACTCCAAGTTTTCAGCAGCTGCCGTGTAAGCGCGTCGTAAGTACTTGAAATTTAAACAAGAAATAAAAAGGGTTGCGGGCACGTGTCAGAAGGGGACACAAGACGCTGATATGAAATATTGGTAGGTTGTGCGGAGTTTTTTTTTTTTTTTGCAGCATATTTGAATGCCTACGGTAAAAAAATCAACGTTTGCTGACTCGTTCACGGTAGTTTGAAAGTATGTTGAACAGAATTAGTGCAATCATACTAACACAGATAGATACAAAGCTTTCGCATTGTAAGTCGCAATAACATGTACTTGCAATAAAATAGTGTGGATCACTCTCAACGGATGACTCCTGATAGGGCGTGATACGGTCACTGTAATAAAAAAAAGACTCACAGGGTCCCTTGCGCATTTGCCTAAAACGACTCTAAGGCGAAAGCCACATTCTTTTTCTTCAGCCGATGTATTGTTCCTTCCCCGCTCCCCTCCTAAAGCTCCCTGCTCCTAACGTGGTTTTGCACTGCCTGTAGGATCGGAGGCATTGCAAGCTTTCTACACATCACTTGGTTTTGCATCGACCCACAGATCACAGAGGCAATGCAAACCGACGATGTCATGTGATGATGTCATCAGGTGACATGACGTCATGACATCACAACTTTTGGCGGTCTGTGATGTCACGCATCACTCGTGTTGACGCTGCCGACTCGGGACGCCGACGGTCAGCTTTCGAGTTTGATCAGGAATCCAAGGCGTTCACCTTAGAATATTCAACCTTGTTACAGCGCAGTAAACGATAGCAATAACCAGTCAAAGGGGCCAAAATAATGGTGGGAAAGAGCTCCCTTCCTCCGCTTCCTGGACACATTCGCCGATTTTTCCCACTGCTTACCAAGCTGTACTATCGGTGACAAATGAAACACGAACGGCGGAGTGCGCTGCCCAAGCATTAGGAACTATATAATGTGCGCCGTCCTGTCATCACCATTGACGGGCACGCACACCCGATTAGGCAGCACTGCGCAATCGAAAGCATGAATCTGTCTCACGAGCGGCAAAACGCAAGAGCGTATCTATCATAAGGGTGCGAACTGCACCACGCACACCACTGCTGGCGTTACGTTCGGAGCCGATAGTACGTGTAACAAGTTTTGATGTGCATCCAACAGGGGCGTAGCCAGAAATTTTTTTCGGGGGGGGGGTTCAACCATACTTTATGTATGTTCGTGCGTGTGTTTGTACGTGTGCGTGTATATATACGCAAGCAAAACTGAAAAATTTCGGGGGGGGTTTGAACCCCCCCAACCCCCCCCCCCCTTGGCTACGCCCCTGGCATCCAACTCGCCAAATTTACGCTAGTTGTCCACAATAACCCGCTGGTCGATGAAGTTTAGGATTTTATTTTTGTCAGCAAACTTTTTGTGCACACAGGTCCACATGACGACAATTGGCAGTGGAATGCGAATTTTTATTCAACTCTTTAAGTCCGTTTACATAACGCTAACTTTTGCGATTAAGTCATAACATTGATCTCGCTTCGTTTCCAAAGCAGTGTAGACTCCCTTTAACTCGCTTGGCGAGACGTTCGTGCTTTCACTAAGTTATTTCAACGCCATCCAGCCCAGTGAGTGACGCTATGAAATCGAAGGCATGATCCTGACCGCGATGGATCTGTGTATATAGAAGATACGTTAAATGTTAACGTTTCTTGACCTCCTGTAATGCTAGCAGCCATCTAAAGAACTATCCTTACAAGAAAATACAGCTAGTTGTCGAGGAACGCCGTGTGACGCGAGCGAACTATAACGAAAATGCTAGGGATGGGCGAATATTAAATTTGAGGTTCGAAGTGAATCCGAAGCGAATAGTGATTTGGTCGAACAATTTCGAATCGAATAGTTTGAATAGTATTCACCCCATGTTATTAAGAGAAACTGAGTATTTTCTTCGTGACACTTGCAGTGTATCTTTAAGAATTGGAACTAGGTATGAGTGAATGTCACTTTTCTGGTTTGAAATGTAGTGGAAGAAACCTTGAATGGGGGGGGGGGGGGGGGGGGGGGAGTGTCAAAGTTTGAATAGCAGTAGGGTGCGAGTTATAAGTGGTGCAATACGTTACAAGTTAGAAATTACAAGACTTAGCGCGTATAAGCCCATATAACACGAATATGTACACTTAAATGTGAAGTGTGGCTTCGCGGCAGTGCAGATTTCCCTTGGCAGCCTAAATTCACGGTACAGCAACCTTACGCTGCAGTGAAACCACCTTTACAGGGGGTTATGTGCGGTCAAACATACATATATTCGTTTATTTCGTGTACTTCGAAATTTCGAATAATATAAGTTCGTATCGTAGCGAATTCGAATACTTTAATATTCGTTCGAATATTCGAAACGTCCGAATATTCGCCCATCTCTAGAAAATGCTGCTGTTCTAGCCAGAGCCTAGCAGACGACAAAAGCCGAATCCCCGCCTTTGCGTCACTGGATCTGTGGCGCACGAGGCCATAATTTCTTTTCTTTCACAAGCTGCTCCTTCACACGTGCTTATTATCGTTCAACTGACTGTTTTGTCTACACGTACCGCACCGATATGGGCTAAAGTTTTATATCACGAAGAATAATAGGGCGTTCGAAGCTTTCTTTGTTATTAAGTTAAGCCTTAGTTCACGAGCATAGGGCATTGTTTTAGTGCAGAAACTGTGCAAGAGCTCTCGATTGGCACAAAGTGAAAAGATAAAGCGTTTCTCATTTTTCATCGTCACAGCTCCTCGCGACAATTGCTTCACGCCACGAGCATGCACCAGGGGACACAAGGCAATATTACCTGGGTGGTATGGGCTGCTGCTTCATGGTGCGCCACCGCTGGGTCCTGACGTTGAAGGTCACCATGGTGCTCATGTATCTGGATCCACCCTTGCCGCCAATGATGAGTGCGATGCTCTTCGTCTTCCGCGGTCTCAGCCACACTTTCTCGCTCAGGTCGACGCCGGAGACCTCGCCAATCGGTGGCGAACCATCCTGCAGGTTCTGCGTAGAAAAAGCGAGTTTTTAGGCAAGCGTCCCATTACAAAGGAACGTGCGTGCTCTGACGATCCTCATGAGCCATTGCACTCTGTCAATGTAGATGACCAGCAAAGTTGTGCAGCCCACCATATAGTGGTGGCACTGAATTTTGATATGAGAGGTAGAGGGAGGATCAGAATGTTCATGAAAGGTATCGAAAGGCTCAGAGGATCCATTTCGAACGTAGCGTTTAAAGGGACACTTAAGTGAAACAACGAAATCAGATAAATTAAACTTTGCAAACTCTATTAATTTCATCACCTTGATTTACTATTTTTAAACACCGCGCGAAAATCTCCGCGCGGGACGTCATAAATTCCGACGTGTTCTGTTTTTTCTAATTTTGGCAACTTTGTTCAACGAAATATCCCGAAACTTGGTATGGTAAGTCTCTGGCCCCCTGAGAGGAAAATTTACGTACTTCATATTCACCGGTTACGAACTGGGTAGGCCGTAGCCGTCTCTGTCAATATGTATGACGTCACAGCGATCGGTGCGGGAACTTCAAGGTGGCGTCGCGCAATTTCTTTTCGCGCATTCGCTCGCTCGCCAAACGTCTTCTCGCGGCAAGCGTGGTGTCTCTAAGTGTCTCCAAGTTTTCCGTTTGTGCAGCACGCGTCTTTTTCACGCAATCCCCGTTTGTGGGGCTTGACAGTCGAATGACACGAACAGTGCTCACGGATTGACACACGACATCAATTAATTGACTGGCATGTGCAAACTTCTCAAGAGAACCGCGTCAAGTCACGACGAATCTGGCCCCTAAAAGTTACGGTCACGTCGATATAAGACTCGTTAAATTACGCCAGTGCGATACGAACGGAAGACGGCGGAAACGCAAGTTGGGGCATCACTCAGCCCGAAGTTGTAGCGTGTCAATGCGTCAACACTGTATACATACTAGATGAAGTACGTACACTACGGACAGCTTTGCGTGCCCTGCTTGAAATCATCGTTACGGAGTTTTAGGCGTCTGGTTTTTTCCCTCATTACGATGAACCAACTAGCCCAGCAACAAGTACTTCTAAGTGGCCCTGCCAGCCATGTGACTCACACCTATGTGGCATCCACGAAAACCGGGGGACTTCGTGAAGCAATACACGTTACTTAATTGACCTGCCCCATTCGCCCTGATCGTACTCACCGCAACAAAACAGTGAGGCAGTTACGTATTTAGTAGACCTGTGCGAATAGCAAAATTTTGGGTGCGAAGCGAATTCGAATACTGAAGTGTGAGCGCGAATCGAATTGAATATTTTTCGAATATTTCTAGAATATTTATCGAATACTTCGAAGCAAAATTGCAGAAAAACGTTGGAGAGGATTCCTAAGCTTATTCTTATGAGATAGCAACATGAAAGTGTTTCTTTTCTCTAGGTTGATAAAGCGCTGGCGGGGTGGTGTTTCATAGTTGTCTTATCAAGATCGTGAAGTCTTATCGAGAATGAGGCAATGTAGAGGCCGAATTGTATTTATGTAGATGATTTGATGCAACCAAAGTGTTGCCGACAACACTTTACACGTGATAGGCAAAGATGCCATTTCCTCAGCCTCTCCTGCTCTTTGAAAGCCCAACTGGTCAGGCGGACAAGGATGTGCTCACTTCAAGTCCGGAATTCCCGATCTGCCTCGTAGACGTCGATGTATAGGAACATCTGAAATTTTGGATGCTAGAAAGCTCTGGCGTCCGATTTTTCGGACTTCCTGGCCAAATTTCAGGTCCAAAACAGCACTAATGGAGCCCCCAACTCTGCCAGAGCTTTCATCTCTACGTTGGAACCAGCGTTTTCTTGAGTTAATACATTTGCGACCGTAGCGGAGCTTGAAAGGTAGCTTTGCCACAATACGGTGTTGTAATGAGGTGAAGCATATAAAAAATCGCAGCATATCCACGGAGTGAATGATGATGAGTGGGCGAAGCTGCGGAGGTTCATCGGTAAACCGTGAATCTTCCGTGAATTCTGCCCAGTACATCATCACCGACGTGAGATCGGGCGCGTTTATGCTAAAGGTTCGACGAGTTATGACGACTTGCAGCTCACTATAATTTTACATGTACGCTGTGAATTTTCATTGTTTAGAAAACCATTGCTTTAGAAAACATCTGGCGTCTTTCGTTAAGCAGCTGGCGTCTTTTCGTTTTGCTTTAGAAACATCTGGCGTTCTTTCGTTTTGCTTTTACAAAACAGCTGGTGTCTTTCGTTGGTTTATTTCATCAATCAACGGCGTTTTGAACAAAATTTTTATTGTTTAATCACGCACAGGAGAAATCTCACCAGGCACTACCTTGGAGGTAAACAATGGCTGCTAATGGGAATGAGACACAGAAGAAGTCGGCTTTTAGCTAACACTTACACTTCTACTTCTACTAACGTTTCCTACTGGAACATGCCAATGGCTGCTAATGGGGAATGAGAGACAGAAGAATTCGGCTTTTAGTTAACGCGCACGCTGCGAATTTTGTATTGTTCAACAACGCACAGGAAAAATCTCCCACCGGCACCACCTTGGAGGTCAAGATCTGGTACTAGCGTTACGACTGGTTACGCACTACTACGAGGGACGAACGGGTGCCGCCTTAAGGAGCTTCGCCCCTAAAAATCTAGGGACCACTTCCAATCGGACGTTGACTATGTCTTGGCTAAGTTCGACCATAACGGAGCTTGAAAGGCAGCTTTACAGCAGTACGGGGTTGTGATGAGGTGAAGCATATTAAAAATATGAAGGGGTCACTTTCAATCGGACGTTGGCTGTATTTGTCTTTGGGAAGTTCCAATAGTAAAGTTCCAGTGCAAATGAAATTGAATAGCAAACACTATTAGAAAAATATTCGAAATTTCGAATATTCGCAGACCCCTGATATTTAGTCATCTCAAGGTACATCCATATTAATTATTCATGCTCTTTCACTGTGGAACAAGTTACCGCAAGAAGTTGTAAATGCTGACTTGACACAACTGCTCGCCGATCTCGTGAATAACCCTTCTGATTTTTAATGTGATGCTAGTATATATTTATTATGCTGCTCATTGAAATTGAAATTTTGTTTTTGTTTTTCTGTACTTTTGTATTGTACTTTCCTATTTTCTGTTTCTAGTATTCTCATTGACATTAGTACTTAGTACCCACTCCTGCTTTCACCCGAATATGGCCTGCAGTAGTTATAATAAATAAATAAATAAATAAATAAATAAATAAATAAATAAGTAAATAAATAAATAAATAAATAAATAAATAAATAAATAAATAAATAAATAAATAAATAAATAAATAAATAAATAAAGCTGGCTGGGAGACGGCAAGGTCCACGGGCGCTATTTTTTAGGTAAAATATTGAACCTGGGGCTTTAATATGCTTTCATTATCATCATGATGCACAACGTCTTTGTGGATTACGCTAATTAGGCACAGTAGCACAGAGCCTATATATACCGCAGTCTTTCGCATACGCACTGGCCATATCACCTGCTAAGCGAGATTCGCAGGTGCTCGGCGGCAGGGTTTTAAGTATGCATAGGGTAATTCCAATTCGAACTTGCAGTTAAACGGATGCTGTAAACTTTCAGTGTTGTAAATTTTCCCATCCTGTAACAGCCCGAAAGTGCTCACAATATTGAAAAGAAATTAAAAAAAATATTGAGCACGTTAACGGCACCACGCATTTACGCATAGTCTTGGAATTGGGCGCTTTCGACATTATGCATATCGAAAACAGCGGCTCATGGCACTGCGTGCCCCATGAAGCCGCAAACAAGAGATCGTCAATCGCACTAAGAAAGCAAGCGGGTCGATTCCACGAAAGATCAAAAAAAGGTGTATACTTGATGTTTCCGATTTTCCTGATAATTTTGTATGTTGTGCACATATGACTGCACAGCACGAAATCGCAGTTTGTTTTCAAATAAAAATTTTTTTCAACACAGGAAAATTCGACAAGTATCGCCGGTTGACGACGACCATTTTACGAAGAGTGCGTTTTCGTAAATTCGCAACCATGCTGGCAGCTACTGAAGCTATATATTACAAATATCTTTCTTTTTAGCGGAAGTAGAAGTATAGAGGAAACAGCTCTTCTCATTTCATGGAATTCTGAGCAAATTATGTGTTTTTAATACTTCACGAAAAATGCCGCGTTCTTGAAAATCAGTCAAATTTGGGACGCTATGGCTACTTCTGTGAACATCTCAGCTTGTTCATATTTGCAGTGTGAATAGGCCTTTATGTGAATAATGAACCTCTGCACTTGTAATTCTCTAATAATTTTCAAAGTAATAAATTTTCATGCTCGAAACACCAAAAAGACGAAAGTGCTCCTCGATTCAAAAATCTATAATAAAAACACCCCAATGTCAATTTTGTTCAAAGTCGCCCAAAATGTTCTGAAAGTACTGCAAAAACATGTTGCATCGTTTTGATTAGAACAAAAGCAGAAAATGTCAAACGTTGTGTTTCCAGAGCGTGGTGGCTACTACGTAAAGGACATCTCTAGTAACAAGAAAATACAGTAACACGTCTTTTTTCTTCTCTCAGCTTCGCTAAACAACAGCAATGATCTATTGTCGGAAAGTGGGAACTGTTTTGTAACGAAAAAGATCGTTCCAATTAAATGCATTTGCGACACCACTTATATTCCTTGTCGATGGGCATCACGGACATTTTCATTCCTCTGGATAATTTTTTTTGTTGAGTAAATACGCTTATATAAAATCAACGAAGCTAAACGCGAAATTTGTGTAGTTGAGTCGATCATGCGTTGTAAGAATGTGAGAAATCGCAAATGGCGACAGTGGTGAACGACGAGTACCGCAGTGCAACCTACGCACAACAGCCACACATGGTTTGCCTGGCTTTCTCGCTCTGCACGAGAAAATGCTGGGTTGTCGATTGCGTTGGTTACACGATACCGTCTCCTTCCCGCCCGGTCTCTGGATTCGCACCGTGCTGATCGTGTGGCGGATCGAGTGGCCCGCGCTACACGCCTCCGTGTAAACGGAGTAGCCTGCGTTACGCGGACAGGTGCAAAGGGCGGCGCGATAGACGCCCGCCTGAGCATAAAACAGCAACGAGCACGGCTGTGCCAGTCAGCCAAAGACCACCTGAGATAGAAGTTAAGCATCCAAATTGTGCTTCACTTTGGTGCGATCACTGTCCTACGCTTTGAAGGTGGCTATGGGTAGGCGTTATAGCCATGACCGAGTTTTTTGTACGGACTACCTCACGGTGCACAAAAAGAAAATTCCGCTGCAGCGGAATTTTCAGTGTAGAAGATATCAGATCGAGTCTCTCTTTTGCGGAGGGTCATGAAGCAGAATGCGCGCTCAATTCAAGAGGGAGACCAGATCTGCCAGCACTGCTTCAAGAGATACAAGGACATGCAGAACAAAGCAGATGCAATGTAAACAAAATGTGTTTTGTCCGTGGTCAGAACTGCTGCCACCAATCTTCACGTATTCGATTCTTTTTAAACTCTGCATTGATCAAATAAGGTTTGACAATGTACACATTTGGGCCAACAAAAAGCAAACATCTTGGCGACCGCTCTCCAGAAATTCATTTCCATTCCTGAAGAGACCTTGCCTTTTATACGAATCTCTCAATTCTGACACAGCACAACATCATTAGAGACGCATGGACGGAATGCGTTCTTTAGTATGCAAGATATGAATTATACTCGACTGAAATAGGTGAAAGAAAAGGAGGCTACAACTGAAAGTGCCTACTGGACTGAGGGATGTCTAACACTGGCGTGAAGTCGCAAACTACGCAAATGCATTTAATTGGAACGATCTTTTTCTTTACAAAACAGTTCCCACTTTCCGACAATAGATCATTGCTGTTGTTTAGCGAAGCTCAGAGAAGAAAAAAGACGTGTCACTGTATTTTCTTGTTTCTGAGATGTCCTTTACGTGGTAGCCACCACGCTCTGGAAACACAATGTTTGACATTTTCTGCTTTTGTTCTAATAAATACGATGCAACATGTTTTTTCATAATATCATTCCGCAGTCCTTTGAGAACATTTTGGGCGACTTTGAACAAAGTTGAGATTGGGGTTTTTTTTATTATAGATTTTTGAATCGAGGAGCACTTTCGTCTTTTCGGTGCTTCGAGCATGAAAATTTATTACTTTGAAAATTATTAGAGAAATACAAATGCAGAGGTTCATTATTCACGTAAAGGCCTATTCATACTGCAAATATGAACAAGCTGAGATGTTCACAGAAGTAGCCATAGCGTCCCAAATTTGACCGATTTTCAAAAACGCGGCGTTTTTCGTGAAATATTAAAAACACATAATTTGCTCAGAATTCCATGAAATGATAAGAGCTATTTCCTCTTTACTTCTACTTCAGCTAAAAAGAAAGATATTTGTAATATATAGCTTCAGTAGCTGCCAGCATGGTTGCGAATTTACGAAAACGCACTCTTCGTAAAATGGTCGTCGTCAACCGGCGACACTTGTCGAATTTTCCTGTGTTGAAAAAAAATTTTTATTTGAAAACAAACTGCGATTTCGTGCTGTGCAGTCATATGTGCACAACATACAAAATTATCAGGAAAATCGGAAACATCAAGTATACACCTTTTTTTGATCTTTCGTGGAATCGACCAGCGTCACTTTTGCAGAAGAACAATTCAGCTGACCTTGAATATCGCTGTGAGCACAGCAACGCTGCGTGGGTCCGGAGACAGGGCTGGGGTGCTTATCACCTGCTCGAACTTCCTGTAAGGCGTATTAACGACGTTATGCGGCGCGGCAGCTACACGTCGCTGCAAGCCTGGGGCGTTGCACGCCATAGCTGAACCGAAGAGACAGGCAAGGCGCTGGCCTGTCACCTTCACACAATATTAAGTGCGGTTTGGTTCCGTTCTAATAACATGCCAACCTGTCCCGTCTAGAACGCATTCACAACACGCATACGTGGTGCACTATACTATTGAAGTTCATGTTTGCTCTAGTAACGAAATGACCCTGGTTTCTAACGTTTGATCGTACTAAATACTGTCGCAGACGTTTAGAATATCTGGTACAGACGAAGAAAGAAACACAGGAGATGAGCTTTGGATAAACTAAATGACTGCTGCATGCCCAATATGTATTTATTTCATAATGTAATGGCAGCGCGACCACGCACGGACACAAGAAAAAGGTACACGAAACACAGCGCTGTGTTTCGTGCACCTTCTTTCTTGTGTCCGTGCGTGGTCGCGCTGCCATTACATTATGAAGTACGACCAACTAGCCCAAGTTTCAGTCTTGTTACAATTATAAAGACGTTTATTAGCGGGCACTCGGCGACGATAAACGACTGCGACAGTCAAGGCGGGGTGCCGACTCTGAGCGCGAGGAGCGTGCTGTCCCAGAAGAGCGGAAGAGGACGACCCACTAGTAAGCGCTCGAGAGGGCGACCCATTACAGGCTTCCAACGCTTCGCTACAATTACCCCGGGTACGAAAAGGGAGCCGCCTGGCGACCTAACTGCTTGTCACTATGAGCGGGTCATGGTAGGGTTTCAGGCGCTCAACGTTGACAATGTCGCGCCCTCGACGGCGCATGTCCGAAGATGGTTCAAGGGGTTCGATCACGTAGTTGACCGGGGACGTGCGTTCGACGACACGGTAGGGGCCGTCGTATTTCGGCAGTAGTTTTGAAGAGAGGCCAGGTGCAGTGGTAGGGACCGAGAGCCATACGAGTGCTCCAGGGAGGAACGTGGGCGCAGAAGTGGTGGTGTCACCGCGAATGCTCTTCTGCCGCTCTTGGTCATTCGTAGTAAATGTCTTGGCAAGCTCCCGACACTCCTCAGCGAGTCTTGCTGTGGCAGAAATAGGCGCACACTCAGACGGGTCCGGCTTGTAGGGAAGGATTGTGTCGATCGTGTGCGACGGGTGCCTGCCGTACAATAAGAAAAAGGGCGAGAAACCAGTAGTGCTCTGCGGGGCGGTATTATAGGCGTAGGTGACAAAAGGCAGAATGGCATCCCAATTTGTGTGATCGGCGGCGACGTACATCGAGAGCATGTCGCCGAGCGTGCGGTTAAAGCGTTCGGTGAGGCCATTCGTCTGCGGGTGGTAAGCAGTAGTTTTCCGGTGAACAACGTTGCACTCTTTGAGAATGGCTTCGACGACTTCGGACAAGAAGACACGACCTCGATCGCTGAGCAGCTCCTGGGGTGGACCGTGGCGCAGCATGAATCGGTGCAGCAGGAAGGAGGCAACATCGCGCGCTGTAGCCGCTGGGAGGGCGGCAGTTTCGGCGTATCGCGTAAGGTGGTCAACAGCGACGATGGCTCAGCGGTTACCAGCCGACGTTAGAGGAAGTGGTCCATACAAATCGATGCCAACGCGCCCAAACGGCCGGTCAGGGCAAGGTAGAGGTTGCAGACCTGCCGGCGACAGGTGCGTTGAAGTTTTGCGGCGCTGACAATCGATGCAGGAGCGGACGAACTTCTGCACGTAGCGGTACATCCCTCGCCAAAAGTACCGTTGACGAATGCGGTGGTAGGTTTTCGATACCCCAGAGTGTGCACACTGCGGGTCAGAGTGGAACGACTCGCATATGTCAGAACGCAGACTGCGGGGTATTACGAGTAGCCACTGGCGGCCGTCGCCGTAATTGCGTCGGTGGAGGAGGTCGTCGCGAACGGCGAAATGGTGCGCTTGACGACGCAATGCGCGAGTGGATGGTGTCGCCGATGGATCACTCAGCAAGGCTATCAGTGAGGCAATCCAGTGATCCTTGCGCTGTTCAGTGGCGATGGTTTGAATGTCGATAGACGAAACGGCATTGTGAGACACTGAGCTGGAAGCATTGTCGTCAGGCAAGGGGGAGCGCGAGAGTGCGTCGGCGTCAGCATGCTGGCGTCCGTTGCGGTACAGCACGCGGATATCGTAGTCCTGTAGGCGAAGTGCCCAGCGGGCGAGGCGGCCTGAGGGATCCTTCAATGACGACAACCAGCATAGTGCATGATGGTCGGTGATTACATCAAATGGGCGACCATACAAATAAGGTCGGAATTTCGTAAGGGCCCAGATGATCGCCAGGCATTCCTTTTCGGTGACGGTGTAATTGGTCTCGGCTTTAGTAAGCGTACGACTTGCATATGCCACGACATATTCAGGGAACCCTGGTTTGCGCTGCGCAAGGACAGCGCCAAGGCCAACACCGCTAGCGTCTGTGTGTACCTCTGTAGGGGCCGCAGGGTCGTAGTGGCGTAGTATGGGAGGCGACGTCAACAAACGACGGAGCTTTGCGAAAGCGTCGTCGCACTCCGACGACCACGAATGGAGGGGCCCGTTACTTCCGAGAAGCTTCGTCAGTGGCGATATGATAGTCGCGAAATTTCGAATGAAGCGCCGAAAGTAGGAACACAGTCCTACGAAACTGCGCAGCTCTTTGACGGACGTAGGTTTGGGGAACTCAGTCACGGCCCGAAGCTTGGCGGGATCAGGAAGAATTCCGTCCTTGGACACGACGTAGCCGAGGATTGTCAGCTGCCGTGCTGCAAACCGGCACTTCTTTAGATTCAATTGCAGACCGGCGTCGCTCAAACGCGTCAAAACATGCCGTAGGCGTTGAAGATGCGTGGAGAAGTCCGGAGCAAACACGACGACGTCGTCGAGGTAGCACAAGCACGTGTGCCATTTCAGGTTGCGCAGAACGGTATCCATCATGCGCTCAAGGTGGCGGGCGCATTACACAGCCCAAACGGCATGACGTTAAATTCGTACAGGCCGTCGGGCGTGACAAAGGCGGTCTTCGGTCGAGCGTCATCAGCCATAGGTACTTGCCAGTACCCTGAGCGCAAATCGAGAGATGAAAAGAATTCGGCGCCTTGCAAGCTGTCAATCGCGTCGTCTATTCGCGGCAGTGGATACACGTCCTTACGAGTGATCTTGTTGAGTCGTCTGTAGTCCACACAGAACCGCACAGAACCGTCCTTCTTCGCAACAAGAACGACAGGAGACGCCCAGGGGCTGTTAGAGAGTCGAATGACATCACGTCGAAGCATGTCGTCGACTTGCTCGGTGATTACACGGCGTTCGGCGGGAGATACGCGATATGGACGTTGCCGCAGTGGCAGGTGGTCGCCAGTGTCGATGCCATGCGTAACGGCTGACGTGCGGCCGAGAGAAGTTTGAGCGACATCGAAAGAAGGGTGAAATTCTTCCAACAGGTCCAAAAGCTGGGAACGCTGGACCTGCGTAAGGTTGTCAGCTATGGAAGAACCAAATACGTCAGCGTGTGATGAACCAGACGTCGAAACAGCACTGAGCGTGCTCGAACTTCGGCCGTGCGAATCATCGGGCTCGTCCATAACTTGTGCGTCTTCGAGGGGTTCTACGCTGCCCAGACATTCCCCTCGCACCAACGTAACACTGTACGGGGAGGGGTTGATTACATAAATAGAGGTGCTGCCCTGGGTGACTTGTACGGTCGCGAAAGGCACCAGCAAGCCTTTCCTCGTGCAAACACGGTCATATGGCGAGAGGAGTGCAACGGTGTCGGATAGGCTGGCGCAGTAAACTGACACCGCCGTTGACGAGTTTGCAGGCACTTTTATGTCGTCTTTGACGAGTATCTTGCTCGCAGCCGATGGACTGTCTGCCGGCGTCAAATTAGAGAATGGCGAGAGCTCTATTTCGGCAGGTGCGCAATGAATTACGGCGTCGTGGCGGGAGAGAAAATCCCATCCGAGGATGACGTCGTGAGAGCATGCAGGAATTATGATCAATTCGACGGCGTACATAGCGTCCTTAATCATGACTCGGGCTGTGCATACCGCTGTAGGGTGAATGCTTTGGGCGCTGGCTGTACGGAGGGAGAGCCCGGAAAGTGGCGTCGTCACTTTTCGCAGTATTCGGCTGAGCTTTGCGTCCATAACGGATACGGCGGCTCCAGTGTCGATAAGGGCAGATGCACGAACACCGTCCACAAACACGTCTATCACGTTCGATGGGCTTCGCTGAGGGCTTTCGCAGTTCGACAGCATCGCAGCCCTTGCCTCGTGGACTGCGACGACTAGTTTTCCTGGTCTCGTGGGACCAGACGTGGCCGCATCGGTGACAGCGAGCGGCGTCGTGGTGACGGGGAACGGCGGGTAGATGGAGCGGGGCGAGACGTCGGCGACAGTGGCGTAGGTGGGTCGTAATATGGGCGGTTCGCCGGGCTGGTGGCAGGCGACGCGACTCTAGGCGGCTGCACGCGATTGCAATACCGCGCCACGTGGCCGGCGTAACCGCATGCGAAGCATATGAGGCGGTTGTCAGGTGTGCGCCATCGGTTCGCTGGGGCAGGGCCCGCCCATGGTGCAGGACGGGATTGACGGGGCGGCAACTGATAGCACTGGACGGTGGGCTGCAGTCGTGGCCTGTGCGTGACGTCGGCGCAGGTTACCGGCACATCCGCTTCGAAAGAATGAGGTCGAGCGGAGGCTTCGGCGTAAATGTGTGGGGCAGCCGTAGGGATTGCTGGGGGCGTTCTTGCGACCACTTGGGCGTAACTCAAGGGTGCAGGAGCCGTATGGTGCTGGTGGTACTCGGGCATGACCTCTGCGATTTCTTGCTCAATTGCTCGACGGAGCGGAGGCAGAAGGGTGGTCGACGGCTGTTGGACGTACTGCGGGCGAGCTAATTCCAGCAGAGAGAATTGGCGCGCGATTTCCTCGCGCACGAATGTCTTCATCTCTGCGAGCAACGCGGAGTGGTCGGATATGGTCGACAAGCCAGCGAGCTCGGCGTCGCGTGATGGAGAGCGACGGGTCATCGATCGCTGCCGGCGCAGCTCCTCATAGCTTTGGCAGAGCGTTATGACCTCAGCCACTGTGCTGGGGTTCTTGGCGAGCAGCATGGTGAAGGCGTCGTCGTCGATGCCTTTCATGATGTGCCGGATCTTGTCTGATTCGGACATGGTGGCGTCGGCTTTCTTACAGAAATCGAGGACGTCTTCAATGTAACTGGTGAATGATTCACCGGCCTGCTGAGCGCGTTCACGTAAGCGCTGTTCGGCCTGCAGCTTACGAACGGCAGGGCGGCCAAACACATTGATAATGGCGGTCTTGAAGTCGGACCACGTTGTAAAATCTGATGCGTGGTTGTTGTACCACAAGCCCGCCACACCCGCGACGTAGAAAACGAGGTTAGTCAGCTTTCCTGCCTCGTCCCATTTATTCGGGACACTCACGCGCTCGTAAATCGCGAGCCAGTCCTCCACGTCCGTGCCATCTGCGCCAGTGAAGACCGGAGGGTCGCGGATACGAGGCACACCTGGGCAGGAGGTCGGTGTAGGCGTGGCCGTTTGCTGGGAGGCGTCTTGAGGCATCGTAGGCGGCAGGGTACGGGATCGAAGAGCCAGGGGCATCGAATGAGGGCCGAAGTTGTTGTGAAAGCCCAGCACCCTCCACCAAATTATAAAGACGTTTATTAGCGGGCACTCGGCGACGATAAACGACTGCGACAGTCAAGGCGGGGTGCCGACTCTGAGCGCGAGGAGCGTGCTGTCCCAGAAGAGCGGAAGAGGACGACCCACTAGTAAGCGCTCGAGAGGGCGACCCATTACAGGCTTCCAACGCTTCGCTACACAATGTATTTATTTTACATGCATCGTTTTGGATGTTTTTACAGGCTATCACTTTGGTGAAAATTTGGTGAAGATGAAATGTTCAACGGCACCTGTAAGTTGTAACCGGTGTCCGTCATTGTGACGGCACACATGAATGTAATCAGGGGCGGCGCCAGGATTTCTTTACTGGGGGGGGGGGGGGGGCAGCCACGACACGTCAGTTCCTTCAGGGGGGCAGGGAGGCTGGGAACATATGCATTGTGTTTTGACTATGCTTGCTCTTGGGCGGGGGGGGAAGGGGGGGCTCCACCCCCCCCCCATACCCCCCACTGGCGCCGCCCCTGAACGTAATGTGTGGTGTCGGGTGGTTTTACGTGCGAAAGCATAAGGAGAGAGGGGGATTTCGATCAACTGGTGTTTAACGTGCACTGACATGGCACAGTACAGGGGTCTCCAGCATTCCGCCTTCATCGAAATGAGACCGCCGCGGCCGAGATCGGACCCGCGCTTTTCGGATCAGCAGTCAAACGTAACCACTGTACCAACTCGACAGACAAAATAAACTTCAACAGAAACCGACTGACATAACTTAGTTATCAATTTACAATAACACACTAATAATTGCAATGCCAACAATAGCTGACTCGCGGCGACGAGTAAGGCTCAACACGCGCTGCTTTCGTGTGACGCACACAGACGCACCGAGGACGTAAGCTGGCGTGAGACTCACATTGAGGTTGCCATTTTGTATCTCAGCAGGGGTAGCAAGGTGGGCCTGCCTGGTGTGGCTTCCACCGAGCCATCTCATTATGGCGCCCATCCCGTCGGCTACCTCATCTGGCAATGGGAGGTAGTCCTCCTCGAGGAGGCACTGCAGGTCATGGGGCTTCAGGGCCTTGAAGTCAGGCAGCAGCGATACCTGTGTCAGGTAGACGGTGGGGAACGTATAGCCTTTCGGCGTGCATGCACACGTTAACGAATGCCGTAACGAGAGCGCTTCCGGCGGCAGAATTCTGAGGCAATCGCTTGCAGCGACACTGCCACTATTGCAATTTTTTTAAATTTTATTTTATTTTTATATATTGCAGCCTCGATGAGGCTATTGCAGGAGCGGGAAAAAAGCAACAACAAGTGAACGCTCATGAACAGGCTGGCAGGAATTGTTTAAGAGGTGAGGAATGGACACTCTTGGGCAACAAATTCTCGGATTCGATTGTTGAAGGAAGAAATCTATACTTGAACATGCAAGTGCGGGTGAAAAAAGGTTGCAATATTTAAGGGTGTCGCCAATCCTCGTAGATAAACGTCTGGAAAAGCTAAAATACTTGTCTAGATTGTCGAGGCGAGACAATCTTTAGAGCGTAAAGAAATTTCAGACAGTGAGATGTAACTGGGGACAAAAATGTGACGGAGAAAGATCCCTGTCGTATATTTTGCATACAAAACACACAGCCCTTTTTAACGCGATAGCGTTGAGATCTCGTGTCGCAGAAATTCTTGTGTCTGCGACGGCGTCGCTTATTGTGAGCGAAAACTCATCCGTAACCGAAAAATTGAGAAAGATGCAATTAAAATGAACAATAAAAATCTTCGGCCCCATTAAGGATCGAACCCGGGCCGTTTGCGTGGCAAGCAGGTGTCCTACCACAAAGCGACGATGCTACTTGCAACTGCTCGGAAGAAAAAAACTACATAAATGCCATGTAGTGGAAGGAGTCTCCTCAATGCATTTGATGTTGCATGGCAGAAGCGCACAATCGCGCAAGGCGACGCTTAACTGCATCGACTGTTTTAGTGCGATTTTCGTGTGTGAAAAACTTTGAAGTACACAGGCATGTGAAGACCAACTTCACATCTTTCGCACTCCCATCGGCTGTCGGACGTGCATCATCATAAACGGGTATGTGCCACAGAATTTTGGTAAATCCCACTACACACAACTTCCACTACAAAGGAAGAAGGCAACAGTTAGCCCAGCTAATGGCTGCGAAGCGACAGCGGCGAACCGAAGACTCCGACTACGTACAACGAGAGAATACCATAGGGAACGAGAAAGGCGACTGCGGCTGCGAGAAGACCCCAAAGCAATGAAAGACCTATGTCAACGATGTCCCGACGAAGAAAGCAGGCGAAGACGACCGGCGGTGACGAACGCGGCCGGCGGGGACGCCGTCCAGCCCCGAACACGTGAGTTGGCGCGAAGCGCCGAAGAAAAGAACAACGTCCGCACTCAACGAGTACTGCTCACACACTCCTTTATTTACACGTCGCCTTACGAAACAGGAATGTCAGAGCGGCGCCCCCTGGCATTCTCACAGTGCATTCCGAAACGGAAACAGAGAAACACCAACACCACACACATGGCGTTACGAAGAATGTTATCGGAGCTTTCATTCCGGCGTACGTAACGTTGGCCGTGAATCGGCCGAAGTGGTCAATGGTCCCCTTTGAATACGACTGCAGAATGGTAGACGAGCGTGACAATTGAATGTCAGGAAAAGAATGCTGAAAATCGGCCCTGATTAAGGAGACTGAGGCGCCAGTGTCCACCAGAAAAGACAAGGGCACATTGCCAACTGACGCTACACGTGGCTCGGAAGAAGTGTGGAGACCATCCACGCTTAACACAGTGACCGTATTGGTCTGGCCGGTGCTCGAATTAGAAGACGAAGCGACAGCTTCAGGAAGGTTTGAAGGACGAGAGTTGCACGCCGACTGAAAATGGCCAAGTTTTCCGCACGCCAAACAAGTACGGTTCCAAGCAGGACACTGTGGAAAGTTCGCTAGATGCCGAACAGAACTGTATCGGAAGCAATGTGCGGTCAAACTTTGCGAAGGAAACTGCTGACGAGAGCTAAAAGCTCGGTGTTGTTCTTCAAAAGACGAATTTGAGTCGCCATCTTGACGGCTTCCTCGCCCCTCCGCTTCGGGGCGAGGAAGCCGTCAAGATGGCGACTCAAATTGGTGGCCCCCCGCGAAGCGGAGGGACCACCATGTTGACCGCCACGGAAGAACTGAGCAGGCGCACGGCCATGTTGACCGCCGCGCCGAAACGAAGACGACGAGCCGCCATGTTGGCGCGTCCCGTGGAACAAGGAATGGACGCCCTGTAGCCCCGCAGCAGAAAGTTGCTGCACAGAATGCGGAGCGCATTGCTCTAATTGCGAACGAACTAGCTTATATTCCCGCGCGTTGGAGATAGCTTCTGTTAACGAAATGGAAAAACCTCTTTGAAGGAGACGGCAGCGGACACTTTGAGACGCGGTGCCAGTGAACAGTTGATGTCGGATAATATCACTCTCTAGAGCGCCGAACCCGCACGACGCGGCGAGAGATCGCAGGCTTGTGATGAAATCGGCGACTGGCTTGCCCGCAAGCTGTCGTTAGTCTTGAAACTCTAGTCCGTCGAATAAAGCGACTGCGTCCTGGAAAACATCTGACGACGGTGTCGTCGCAGACGCGTTGGCGGCGTTCAATGTGCAGAGAAACTTCAGCCCGGCGTGGCCCAACGCGTTGAGCAACAGGGCTTATAGCCGATCGGGCTTGCCGGCGTCCTTACCGACAGCGTCTGCATAGGCCTGGAAAATTAATTTCCAGTCACTCCAAGGTATCGGAGGGTCACCCGGCGTAGACAGAAAGAGAGGCGGGGGAATTGCAGACGCCATTTCAGAAAGTTACAGAAGAAAAAGAAACAGGATCGGCGCAGAAAAAGACGCTAACGAGTCTAAAAGTCAAACGAAGAAACTGAGAAGAAGAGACAGACGCTGCTCCGCAGAGAAAAGAACGAAGAGGACCGACGCGGCGTCCGGCGTGCCGAACAAAGAATGAAGACGAGCAGATGCGAATATGGGCGAAAACTGTCGAAGAATAGCACAAAACATCTATAGAAAAATTCTTCCATTTACCTTGTCGCCATTGTGGTGTCGTGGCTAGGTGGCCCACAAGAAGAAGGAACGCGGCAGCGATGGCCGACGCGGCCGGCGGGGACGCCAGCGAGCCACAGGCACAGAGTGGCGCGGAGCGCCGAAGAATGCAGCCGGACTCCTCCTCTGCTCGAGACACACTGATCAAATCATTATTTTACATTTTACATTTCGCCTTAGAGCGCCCCTAACGGCGCCTACGTAGCATCGGATCCGAGTGAGGCGCCATCCGGCAACGCGATGATGAAAACGAAACTCGTGAAGAAACATCACATCATATTTTTAAACCATCCGTTCCTAAACATATTCGGATTGTAAAACAATTTTATTTCTAAAAATAAGGTAACACCCGTTTCATGGCCGATTCCCCGCGGTGGGTTGCGCCAAGTAGCTGAGGATCAACCAACCAACCAATTCATGAACTGACGCTCAGACGCTTGCAAGGTCGGGGTATACCCTAGTCCCGCATTCTTGCACAATATCTACCCCGAAATTCACACGTCAAGCACTTTCGCGCTTTGATCAGACTTTGCCAACTTAGACAACATGCTCTGGCGGTGCCCCGCGTTACGGGTTGATGAAGACGTTACACCGTCCAAGTGGAATGCTGCGCTGCGCAGTCCGGATTTGAAAGCACAACTATGGGCATTCCAACGGGCCCACGACGTGGCAGCGAGGTTAGGCCTATCTGTCCTGTTGTGGGAGCGGCGCGCTGCGTGCAAGTTCACGTCCCGATGAACCTGAATAAAGTTTTTCCATTCCATTCCATGTCGCTGCTATATATTGCAAAGGAAAAGACTTCTCAGCACTCCACTGGCTAATCCAGGGTGAAACTTCACAATAGAAATTGTACTTACCTTCGGTTATTGCACTCTAGGCTAGCCACAGGGATGTCTTTCATGCTGTTTGTGGTTTCATTCATGCAACAGAACGAAGAATACTTCAGTTCCTACTTGTGTAATTTATTATAGTAGTAATAAGCGAAGAATTAAAAATTATATTGAGGTACACCTTAATAGCAACACTTTCAATATCACCGTTTTAATTTATGTTCAGGTTGAGGTGTCTGTCATTTCATTCGTCATTTCATTATTGCCTGGATATGGACGCACGAACGTCGTTGTTGCCTTTAACAACTGAAGTGTTGCGCTGCTAAGTACCCGGATGGAGGTCCAATCCCCGGCATGGATCAAGGAAAACGCTAGGAGGGAGCACTGCGCAAAGCTAAAGAAAGGAAAGAAGGAAAGAAAGAGAGAGAGAAAGAAGGAAAGAGAAAGAAGGAAAGAGATATAGAACGAAAGAAGGAAGGAGAGAAAGAGAGAGAGAAATAAAGAAGGAAACAGAGACAAAGATAGAAGGAAGGAAAGAAAGAGGGAGAAAGAAAGAGAGAGAAAGAAGGAAAGAAAAAGGAACAAAGAAAAAAAGAAAGACACAAAGAAAGATGGTCAGGCTCGCACTCGCCAAGCTCCACTTGCCCCATATTCCCGATATGGGAAAGTCTCCTGAATTTTTTATTGGCGGATTCTTTTTTTACCGTCCGCTCCCTTGCACCATTCGTCATTTCGCTTGTGGCACGTCGACAAGGCACTTCTCGCGTTCTTCTGAAGAAGAACGACCATGCTTGCGGGTGGATAGGATGCATAGCATTCTTCGGCGCCGCTCGTCGGATAAGTGGCGCAGAGCTAGGTCCACGAAGCTACAAAGAGGTGGAGAGAAACGAAGACAGAAAATATGAATTCCAGGACCTTACGTGTCAAAACCGCTATATGTATAAGAGGCGACCCGGGTCAACTTTTACCACCTGGGGTTCCTTAACATGCACCTAAGATCACCACCCAGGTCCTCCGTACCATAGAGTTTCCTACAATATTGGGAGCTGCAATGCATGGCGTTTTAGCCAGCATGGGAATGATGGGTAGAACACGGATTTGTCTAAACTTCGTTCTTTCAGCTCCGTTTGGCTCCGCGTTGCTTGCATCAGCTTTGTCGCAATATGAAGTTCAGGAAAAGTCAGCAGTTCGACTTAACCACTTTAACCTTTTTAGGCTCACCAACTCAAATCTGGTCACGAACTTCACAACGGTCCATTCTTTTATCCGAAACGAACGCCACACACCAAACCGTGTACTACCCATGGTGGCTGAACGATCGCAGCGCCAGAGTTCCCTCTAGGTAATTGTAGGAAACTCTATGCTCCGCACAGATGGTTATGCCACCGACGCTGAAAAGTGCGTCACCGGTGTTCATCACGAGCTGGGATCTATCGAAGTGTCTTCTGGTGTAGCTTTGCATTGTTGTATGACCATATAACGGAGTACGTGAAGTGCCCTCTCTTGTAGCTTTTCATGGGCTCTATGACCACATTTAAAGGGACACTAAAGGCAAATAACAATTTATGTCAGAGTGAAAGCTCAATGTATGACAACGTCTAAAACGGCAATATAATGAACCGCAGTGCCGTACATTCCGAGAAATTAAGCTAAATGTATCACACGATGAGCGCCACGAGTGGGACATTTTGGAAATTATCCCGATGACGTGATCGAGGTCGACTACAATTAATCACTCGTAATCAAACTAGCTGCAATAAAAAAGAACCTTCCGTGCATCAAGAGACGTAATAAAATGCTGCTTGTACGTTTCTGTTTGATTCATGAAAAAAAGAACATCTTTGGCGTTGCCATGGGGAACGGCGCGCGTGGTTCAAAGGTTCCGTTATCGCCGAACTGCACTTCGCAACTTCGAGCGCATCGCAACGAGCGGGGGGACGACCTTTAAAGTGCGCCCCTCGCGCTTTTCGCGCCATCTCGCTGGTGACCAAGAAAGCACGCTTAATTAAATTGTGTATATAAAGAGCTCACCGTTAGCATGCTGAAAGACATACGCCTCGTGCCCTATCAGTCTAACGCCGCGTGCTGCAGAGTGAGAGGTTGTTCGTTCGATTCCGTGCATATATATATATATATATATATATATATATATATATATATATATATATATATATATATATATATATATATATATATATATATATATATATATATATATATATATATATATATATATATATATATATATATAGACGGCTACGGCGACGCCAAGAAACCAGCCGAGCCGAGAGTGTCCATATACATTGCTACCGCAATAAAGCTACCTTTATTTTGGGACCTGACTAATAATGGTGACAATTAACCCTTTCAGACGCCATCTATTAAAGACTCTCTGTAAATGCATCAAATTTACACCACTATATTTCAAGGCACTCCTTACTCTAGAGCGACAAAAGTAATGTCACGATGATTTTCATGATTTATAATAATTAATGTGTATCAAATTGTAACTAAATATCTATTTCCTCTGAAGTTATTCATGTTATGTTTCTGCTTAAAGAGAATGAAATATCAGGCTAGAAATATAGTGCGAATTGATTTTCGGTTATGTTCGTTTCGAGAAAAGAAAAATGATACTTTTGACGTGGCTCGCGGAAAGCGGCGCGTCGAACTACTCATCGAACATGGTAATGCCACGGCCGCTACATAAATTATGTAGCGGCCGTGGTAATGCCTTCAGCAACGTCATCATATGCAGCAGTACGCTGCAACATTAAGGTAAACGAAGGCATTTATTGCGCAGGAGATTCAATTCATCCAAAACTCAATGTATCTTACTCTTTCTTAGCCACTAGTCGACACAACTAGCAAAAAAAACCTGTGTAGCGACAGGCGTAATTCTAAATCCTGCGCAACAGCTCCATTACTGTGGAACCTGATGAAGTGCGCCGCAAGGGTACCCAGCGATTCCCGTTCGTAGAGCTCCCACTGTTCCGTTTACCAAGCCGTCGATGACGTCAATGATTGAGGCAAGCATGTAGGATTTCCCCCTGTTAATTATACTATTTTAGGCCGTGCTCGTTTATTTTAACCCAGTTTTGAGGATTGCTGGCCTTGTTTTAGGCCCTAGTTTTACCCCACCTTAAAATAAGTCGTGTACGCAATTGTGTGCAATGTGTCTCAAACAGTTAAACACCTCGAAGTTCACGAGACACTAACCTGGATCGGCGACGTCCTTAACGACGCAGGCTGCGGAGGCGCTGCAGTTGTTGCCCATGGGAGGCGCCGGGTACCACTTGCGTTCGGCGATGTTGTACTTCTCCACGGTCTGTACAGTTGTCGTGCCTGTTTAAGAGATAGGAGGGAAATGAGATCGTTCTTTAAAACAATACGCAACTCGCCCTTGGGTCTCGCACCAGTGGAATCGGGAGTTATTGCTGAAAAAAAAAATTCAGGAGCCCTTCCCCTAACGGTAAAATGCATGGGGCCTAGCGAAGCTTGGCGTGTGCGTGGCTGATGTGCCTGGTGTACCTGATGTAGGCGTGTGCGTGCCTGATGTAACCTGTAGCTATTACGAGCCACAGGTTACGGTGGCGCCGTTATCACACATGAAGAAGCCAAATCCGCGGCGAGTGTAGAGAAATGCGGCCTTCGGGTGTGTGCCGGTCACGTGCGTGTTTCTAAGGGCTGTTTTCCAATAAGTGATGCTCTCTCGATCGTGGACTTGTCGGTGATCGGCTGTTTTTTATGTGGCAGCTTGATCTGTTATTGAGGTGACCTGTCATTTCACGTTGTCGCATTTCGATGTGGCCTTTCATTGTTTCACGTACGATAATCGTTGTTACCTGTAGCAACAGAAGTGTTGCGCTGTTAAGCGTGGGTAAAAGTCCAATTCCCGGCATGGAGCAAGGAAAAAAGTACTAGGGAGAAGAAAGAAAGAAAGAAAGAAAGAAAGAAAGAAAGAAAGAAAGAAAGAAAGAAAGAAAGAAAGAAAGAAAGAACGAAAGAAAGAAAGAAAGAAAGGCGCATATCAGGCACGAACACGCCCAGCTTCGCTTGCCCCCATTATCTCGATTGGGGAGGCGCTCTTAATTTCTACCTTTTCTTTCTTTCTTGACGTTACAGATGTACTGGGTATGTACGAGCACATCGAAGCTCACGCCTGTTACATATCCCCAGAACACGGCAATGGCTTGCACCGCTGTCTATAGCTCCTATATATATATATATATATATATATATATAGTGTCGCAACGCGGAAAGAACAGGACACAGGACCCCGGTGCGACAAGGAAAACAAGGTCTGTATTGACAGATCAAAAGAGCAGCCACTTCAACGTCGTCTTCCTCAGAGAGCGACCGTGGTTGCTGCTCGTGCTCCTCACTTCGTTGTCCTCTGTCAGTCTGCCGGCTTTTAGTCGTGACAATATATATACTCGACAGACCAGCAGGTACTGGTCCACACATGGTCTACCGAGCTAGAAGGGCAACTAACGTGGTGGGTGGTCCGCTCTAGACTGAGCGGACCACCCACCGCAAAACAGAGACGCACGCGTGCTCTCTGCAGCATTGTCACAGCTCGTTACTTGAGATGCCATCACCTGCAAGTTCTTTTTATTCTCTCTCTCTCTCTTTCAGCGTGTGACGAAGACGAACGGGATTACTATAGGACGTAAAGCGTACTCATATCCTCCTCAGACCTTGGGGCAATGTCGCGCGTTAAACTTATTCGTACGAATTGTCGGCACGTTGCCTTCCCAAAGAAGCTAATAATCGCTATGTGTTATTCACAGCTAGATGGTTCCACAATGGCTGTCCTCCGACAGGGACACCGGGTCTGTCGCCTACGAAACTCAGTTTTCCGTCAAAACCTGAGAACACGGGACAGTAAAGAAGATCGGAGCGAGTGAAAAGCTGGGGGGAAGGGGGTGGGGAGTTTGAGCCAAATGTCAGCTAACATTGCCATTTGAATGAAAGGCTTTTACCATATTGTCACGTGGTCGTGACGTCGACGAAGGCAGCGGTCAGCACGTCAGAGATGAAACTGTTTATTTGGCCGAACTTGTGGCCGGGAAACTGAAAGTCAAACTACAGCAATACACTGATAGCGGCGAACAGAGCGTCGACCGTCGATCAACTGACTAGCGGTGAAGCGCGTCGGCATTTATACATGTGCCGTCGAATATTCCAGCATTATCGCTGGTTGCCGCGCAAACTGTAGAATAAGCTCTAGTGTTCGCGTCCTGCGCGCAAAAACGATCTACAATAATCGGGAAGCTTCTCGAACAATGAGGCGTGGTTTGCGCTGAGCGTCGCTGACAGTCTTTGTGGGCGAAAACCGAATACAGCAAAAGTGATAATCAGAAACGCACGTGCCAATATTTTATATACGGGTCATTTCTGAAGGGAATTTGACGTCAGGATTCGAGGAACAAATCAATACTGATCTACAGAATGACTGAAATCTGTTCGCCGATTATGAAATATGTAGTTTTTTGTTCCAAGGTGATGTTTCAGAACTTTGGTGGCCGCATGGGGTGCCTCAACAAAAAGGAACGTTTGAGACCGGTCTCGTCTGTGTAGCTCATGACATACCTCTTAAGAAAATAAAAATATATAAATCCAGCGCATAATGTTACGCTATTTCTGTTCTAATCCAGCGCTAATTCTGCGGTTAATATAGCACTAATGTAGTTCTTGTGTATGCCTTGGTGTAGTTCTAAATCCTGCGCTTAATGCAGCTCTCCACTACCGTAAAATCTGAGGAAGCGCATAACACAGGCAACCCAGCGATTCCCCGGGCGATCGCGCGCTTGTCGAGGCGGTGGCGCCCTCTCTTGCGCGGTGCAGGTCTCAGCCGGACGTTCCAGAAGCGTTTCTCTCGATTTTGAGGTAAATTATTGCGATTTATCCTTGGTTATTTCTGTAGTTTATATTACTTTAGACCGTATTAGCTTATTTTGCAGTGGTTTTAAGCATTGTTAGCCTTGTTTTAGGCCTGCAATGACCACTGCGTGACCATGCGACACGAGACAGCGGATGGGCAACAAGCCGGGCCCCTAAAGTGCCACGCACTTACAATTGAGACGAACAGGACCAAATCCTGGCCGTCCAGTGCGCCCGCGACAGGGCCGTTAGGCTAGACCTGCCGGTCCCAACGTGGGAGTAGCCGGGTGGCGCGGGGCAACCTCTGCGTCTGCACTGGACTCTTAATAAAGTTGTACTCTCTCTCTCTCTCATGTGAGAGCCGGGTCACAAACGAAAGCTCCGCGGACCGCGTGCTTGAGTCCCCTGAGGGACAAGGAGTCTGAAGAGGGTATTATTGTTGTTTGTATTTGTTTATAGCGATGGCCCTACGGACTCGCTGCCCCGTCTTACCATTGAAGCCCCCGATGGTGTAGATGCAGCCTTCAAGGACCGTGGCGGCGAAGTTGCTCTTCTCGTGGGGCATGCTGGGTAATTCCGAGAAACGGGCTCTCCTCACATCAAGCTGCTCCACTGAAAGGCGTGAATGAAGAAGTCTTGAGCGAAGTGCCTGAACGAGACCAATTGGTTCATGCCTTGCGAAAACATTCCACAGAGGCAGAGTTTCTTTACCACTGACTGAAGTCCGTTATATCCTGCTTGTAAACACGTCGCGTTTTATCCTCTTCACTGCCGAACAACGATCTATGGAAGAAAAAGGGATGCAGTCTGCAAAATATTATTTCCCATGGTTCCCACAGAGCGGAGAAAAAAAACACTGCGAAAAAAAATTTTCAAATTTCAACGCAGTAAAATGGATGTGCACTAAGGTGACATTAGTAGCAAACGTGGCACAAACACCGCCGATAAATGCGAATTTCTGGCTTTTATTACTTTAAATACTTTTTAAAGCGATTACCAAATACCAATAGCGTGAATTTCTTTCTTTTTCTTTCGGCGTTAAACGTTTTGCGGCAAGCCGCATTAAAATCGGATACGTTGTAACAAAACTACAGCTCAGTAAAATGGGTCAGTTCTGAAGGAATCACCCTATAGGAGCATGCGGCCTTCAGACCCGATGAATACAATGAAAATGCGCACGATCCCTCACACAGTCGCCTAAGACGTCTCCAAGGAGAAATTTATCTTCCCTTCTCATTCGATTGCACTGATCCTTCTTCCCAAAGACCCCCCCCCCCCCCCTCCAGAAAGCTGTCTGCACATAACGTGCCTTTGCACTGCCTCTGGGATCGGAGGCATTCCAAGCTTTCTGCACCTCACGTCGTCTTGCACTGCCTCCGTGATCGACCCACCTTTGACCAAGCGACAACGTGGTGTGATGTCTTTATGGCGCCACATCATGACGTCATGATATGACGTCATCGCTCAGCCAAGGTCACGTGAGTTTATGGCGAGACCTTTGCGAGACATTGCGGCAGCAATGTCTCACTCCCAGCATTAGAGGTGCGAGTTAGGCCAGTCGGTACGAATTGACTTCAGAAATAACTATAAAGTCGGATACAGCTTTAGAAGTCCGCGGCATTTCCTCCTCAAAGATGGATGCACAGAAACCTGCACCAATGGGCGCGCACTCGAGACTGACGTCATGAGCCGGGCAGCCGGTGACCCCGCCTTCGGAGAACATTGACGAGTGCACGAGCGGGACTATTTCTTTAGTCGCGGAGGCGATGGGCTGCCGCGCTTCGGTCGTCTGCGCGGGGCCTCTTCGGACTTGTATCCTACTAATGTTAGCGCAAAAAGGACAAAGGACACGGTGAAGAAAACAGGCACAACGCGGCGCTAAACTTCAACTGCTGCAATTTAACTTTAGCGCTGTGTTTTGTCTGCTTTCTTCACCTTGTCCTTTGATCTTTTTGGGCTAACTAGTTATGTGTGAAGTCACTTACGGTCTTGCGATACACTTTAGGGTTTCTCCTTATAAACGCACGTACTGCTCGCAAGTCGAGTCCTCCCATTGTAACCGCCGATGATGTACAGCGTGTCCTTGTGGACGACGACCTTAGCGCCGCTGCGTGGGGTCGACATTGTAATGACCCGGGTCCAGCTGTCCGTCGAAGGGTCGTAACAGTCGACGCTGTCCAGGATACCGTGGCCCGTGTAGCCACCCACGCTGCTCGAGAATCGTAGTATACGGTATGTAGAATGTCGTCGATAAAATTCGGCACGACACGATCTTCGTAACAATACATCTTTGACAACATATACAGCGCTTTTTCGTGTTTAATTCATCGCGTACGCACAGCACACGATACTCTTTGGACCCATAGACTTGGCGGCTGCCTGGAGTTCAATAACAAAATGGACGTAAGAAAAACGCCGCACTCATTTAACGAGACAAGTTAAACACACGTTGTTAAGTACTTTTGCAGGGGAAAATATGGGATAAACAAAATACTATATTATGACAACGGGGCGTACAAATAGAAGGACACCGTGAGCATTATTGAAAGAAGCTTTTTTAAGCAACTTTTTTAGGTACCCGTTTTTCGCCGGGACAATTATACGGATTGTAATAAAATTACTAACAAAGTTGTTTCACAACCAAACCTCGTTGCTGCGCAATTCCAGTAGTGATTATCTGAATTTCATTGCATGTACGTGTTTATTATGAATCACTGTAGCGATTATTTTAAGTGCACTGCCAGTTTCATCCTACCCCTCGCACCTGTTTATTGTGAACCGTTGTTTGTTTTTTCTAAAGCGTACAGTTACATTTCCTGTATTTATTGTTATTTTTTATGCTGAAACTTTTAGTGAGTGTCGCAGTATTGATATATAAAATAAATACATTAAATAACGCATCGTACAACGTTTCGGTTAGTCTTTGCACTGTGAGGGCGCGCGCGTTCCATGTTATAGCACTGTTGAACTACACAAGTCTCTGTCAATACAACTTGGACAACCTACACAGCGCTGATCAGAGATCACGACAGGTCCTCGTGTCTAGCACACTCTTCCAAGTTTCTCTACTCGTGACTGTACAATAAACCTTCACACATACACACACTCCTCCCTTTCCCACCCACTTACCCTCCACCCAGAGATGGAAAAATTACTTCTAAAACGTAATTACATTACTAATTACATTGCTGGAGTTTTCACGAATGTAATAATTATTACAAATTACAGCTCAACGAAATCGTTCGAGAAAAGCGATGGGCTGCGGTTCGTGCGGCGTCGAATAATGCTGCTCCACATCACGCCTTACGCTCGCTCAGCAGTATCACTCGTCGCCGCACTAACGTCTGTTGCCGAGTTTCCCACCGAGTACGGACAGTTTTAGTTCTAGCAAAACTTTGGTTTGGGCGAGCTGGTTCATCGTCGGACTTGTTTGGGGCAGCGCTAAAGAACACACGGACAAAGACACATAGTAGACGCCACGGGCGCTACTATGGCGTCTACTATGGCAGCGCCCGTGGCGTCTACTATGTGTCTTTGTCCGTGTGTTCTTTAGCGCTGCCCCAAACAAGTCCGACGAAGTTTTAGTTGGGCGACCGCTATAGCTCTGCGGACGCAGGCCAGGCTGCAAGCAACTTCCAATGGCAGCTTGCGTCCGCAGAGCTGCTGCGGACGCCCAGCTGAAACTTGACGACGTTTGACGAACGAGTCGGGCAACGAGTAACAAGCTAACCGTGACCATGTGCAACCCGTGTGCAACCTAACATCTAGGCTGCTTTGGCTTAGTCGCTCGCTGCTCGATTTTTTCAGTCGCGCGACTGCACTCGCAAACCTCCGAACCAATCGGATGCACGGGAACTGGACGTCAGCTTATTTTGCAGGGCAATAGCAATGCGAGCAGACGTGAATTCTGTGTGTCGACGGGCATAAGTCGCACGCAGGTGTGAACATCGGTCGCGTAGAGTCGCTTTTAGTCGCAGACGGTTGCGCAACCGGTGATGGTCGAAGGTGTGAATAATAATAATAATAATAATAATAATAATAATAATAATAATAATAATAATAATAATAATAATAATAATAATAATAATAATAATAATATTATTATTTTTCGATGGAGGCGAAAATGCTAGGCCCGTGTACGTAAGATTTAGATGCACGTTAAACAACCCCAGGTGGTCGAAATTTCCGGAGACCGGAAATGTTATATTATACGCGCCAAAACCACGCTATGATTATGAGGCAGGCCGTATAGGGGAAGGCTCCGGGAATTTCGAAAAGCTGGGGTTCCTTAACGCGCACCTAAATCTAAGCAGACCGGCCCCCACCATTTCTAATCCATCGAATTGCCATTGCCGCGGCCGGGATCGAACCCGCAACCTTCGGGTCAGCAGCCGAGCACCGTGCCTCCGCGGCGGCCGCAAAGCACTTCGAAATCCAGAAACCATGTCCCCCGAAACCCTGCCGGCGCGCAGTCTCGGAGGCCATGCAGAAGCGGCCTTACATGTAGATGCGCCCGCAAGCTGCTCCGGCGCTGGCGTCGCTGCGCTCTTCCATCATGCTGGCTACCATGGACCAGCGGTCGTTCTTCACGTCATACCGTTCAACCGTACTTGTGCGCAGTTCCCCGGTGAAGCCGCCCATGGCGTAGATATAGCCCTGCGAATAAGCCATCAAACGACTCCATCATACCAGACACGAAAAACACCTCTAGCGATTTTCGTTCAACTGCACAAAGACTCACAAGTTCCCACATGCATTCGCCTAAGACAACTCGAAGGCGAAAGCCATCTTTCTTTTCATCTCAGTCAATGTATTGGTCGTCCCCCGCAGCCCTCGGGAAGCTTCGCGCATCTAACGTGGTTTTGAACAGCGTCTAGAATTGGGGGCATTGCAATCTTTCCGCACCTCACACGATTTTGCACTGCCTCCGTGATCGGCGCACGTTTGACCAAGTGACGACGTCTTGTGATGGCATTAGCTGACGTTACGCTGTGACGTCATAGTGGTGGCATGATGACGTCACACAATTTGTTGATCTGTGACGTCATGATGACGTCATACGGTGACGTGTCACGTGATGATTTGTTTACATCAATATTGTTGACGCCGTCGATGCCGACGGTAAATTTTCGCGTTTGATGAGGCTCCTAAGGCTATCGCCTTAATAAAACGACAAAGAACACAAAGGAGACAAGTTATCGCCTATACTTCCTTGTGTTCCTAAATCGACGTTTTATTATTTGCGCCAATTTATCTCAACAAGTCAGTATAGTAACGCAAACTTGTCACTTGCCTGCAGAACGGCAACGCTGACGTAGCAGCGTGGGTACGCCATATTCGCCTTGCTGGTCCATCTGGCCAGGGGCACGTCGAAGCACACGACGGAATGGTAGCACTCGCGGCCGTTGAAGCCGCCCACGACGTAAATGCACTCGTTGACCACTGCTACGCCGTGGTACGCCCTGCGTTGCTTTCACGGTGAGTGAGAATCTTTCGAGTTCTCACGTCCAACTTATATACAGATGCCTGGCCTCGAATATTTATCAACAGATATATTAGTTGCTAACAGGCTCTCTGCCATAGCAATTCACCTACGCGTGGTGAGCTCAAGGCAAGTATAGAGAGATGTGTAGCATGTCGGTTATTTGAGTATTCTTACAAACATTCCTGCCTTTAGTAGGCCCTAGAAGGCTTTCTAATATAGCGCCTATTTGCGTATACATTCATGAAAATAAGGACTACAATATGCAGGAACTATACATTCATTCGTATTCCACAGTGCGATTCTTTTAGAGCGACCTATTTCATTGGGCTGTAGTTTTGTTAAAAAGCATCCGATTTTAATGCGGTTTGAGGCAAAACGTTCAGGAAGGACGAAAATTTGAGGGCCTGTTTCGTTTTTAGATGTGCAACGCAAAGAAACAGGAATAAATAATAAATAACGAAAACCGCGAAATCCCCCACAGTGAGGGATGCCTAGCGCTTATAAAACGTTAAAAATTCTCATTGAATTGCAGCATGCCAAACGTGACCAGTAAAGGCTTGTAAAGATCTTGAAATGACCACCCAAAACGTCAAACTGTTCTGACTTCAACAGTATGCAGTCCATAATTGCGTGGAATTTCGCGGAAGGTCGCGGTTCTGGTTATTTCTTATTTTTTCATTTTCTTTCGGCATCGCACATCAAAACTGGGCGGGCCACGGATTAAATTTCTGTCCTTTCTGAATCTTTTGCCACAAACCGCATTAAAATCGGATAATTTGTAACAAAACTACAAACCAGTGAAATAGGTCAGCTCTTAATGAATCACCCTGTAGGGTGCCAGTAGGCTTTCTGCCGATTTACTTCCCCTGCCTAATCAGTTCTATGCACTTGGAGTACGATGTGACACATATTTGCGTACTTCTACTTATTTTCCCGCGTTGTATCCTGCATTCGTTTCACGTGCATCTTCCGACATTTTAAGTACCCATCGACATCGATTGTCTACCTATTGCTCGCCTACATGTCGCACAAAATAAGTGACCGCCCAAGCGCTTCGTACAGACGCTTAACCAGTGAAGCTGAAACGTTATTCCGACGGTTCATTCAAGTCTTTCTCGATTGTTGGTGACGTATTTCCAGAAATCTTAATTGCTGTTTGTTGCCCGTGTGCTCCCTCCTTCATTTTGAGCGGACCAGTGTTGAGTAAGGTGGGGCTTGCCTAATTTCTGCGCCACAACACGCTAGGAGTTATTGCGTACATATATGACGTACGAAAAAGGTTTGACCTATCACAGCTTCGTTAAAGAACTAAAGAGTGCGAGCAAAAAAAGTTGTGTAGCGATTGGTATAGTTCTAAATTCAGTGCTAAATGCTGCTCCACTATTGTGAAACCTGAGGAAGTGCCTATAGCACGGGCACCGAGCGATTGCCGTTCGTAGACTTCCCAGTGCTCCGTTCACCAAACCGTCGATGACGTCAATGTTTGAGGTAAGCACGTAGGGTTTCCCCGGCACCGAGTAGAATCTTGTTAGGGAGATTCGCAAACTCGATGTGCGACACGCGGGCTACATTCTACTGCGCTTTATCGACTTCCTGCAGCCTTGTTACGGCAGTTGAGATACGTGTCGTCTGCAGCGAGTTCCGTCAGGTTGTTTCCCCCCTTCAGATGTAGCGACGAAGGCGCCGAAGAAGCACCCGTGGTAGGAGCAATCGCCCACTTGGCGAGGTTAGTGGCGCCCCGTCTCGCGCGGCGCGGGCATCAGCCGCACGTTTCCGAAGCGTTCTGAGCAATATAAAGTTCATTATTGCGATGACTTCTTGGTTCTTTCCGTTAATTTTATTACTATAGATCTCGCTCGTTTATTTTAACCCTGTTTTGAGCGTTGCTAGCCTTCTTTCAGGCCCGTATTGACCACTTGATTTTGAGCGTGATCACGACACATGAGATCTGCCGATGGACGACATGCCAGGCCCCTAAAGTGCCACGCACTTAAAATAGAGCACGACTTACCTGGGCGGGGTGTACTGCCTGCCCAAGAAGCGCCACTTTTCGGCGCGGCAGTTGTAAGTTTGCATGTGGTTGGTGGCGCCCGACGTCCATCCACCGAAGAGGAACAAGATGTCCTTGGGCAGGCGAGGCGTTAGCCACAGCTTCGGGGACAGGTCGATGCCGGCAACTTGGCCGACCGCCATCGAGTGCCGGGTCAGCGTCTGCGTGTATACAAAGAGCCTATACCTTCCAGAGACTGCGGAAAGGGCGTATATAGAGTAAATCTTTTGGACCGCATATGCTTCATCACAATCTAAGGATGTAAATGCGAGCGTTATCGTTGGCAAAGCCACCGAGCGACATATCGAACTACGACAGGAGTAATTTCACATATTCTATACTCTTTATTGAAGGAAGAGGAGTTCTGGCTTCTGTACAAAATGCAACGGCAGGCGTTATTCGACCTTTCGTTCCTTTCATGGTGACAGAAGCAGCGACTTTAACGCGGATATCATTATGAGGTGCGTCTTAGTGAGTACTCTGGAATAATTTTAACCACCTGTGGTCTTTTAACGTGCACCTAAATCTAAGCACACGCGTGTTCTTTGCGTTTCGCTCCTACCCAAATGCGGCCGCCGTAGCCGGGAACTGCACACCGCGGTATACTAGTGGTTATGATGCTCGCCTGCTGAGCCGCAGGTCACGGGATCAAATCCCGGCCTCGGTGGCCGCATTTCGATGGAGGCGAAATTCTAGAGGCCCGTGTCCTTAGATTTATGTTGACGTTAACCTACGGAGCAGAAACCTGGAGGCCTACAAAGAGGGTTCAATTTAAACTCAGGACGACGCAGCGAGCAATGGAAAGGAAAATGATAGGCGTAACCTTAAGAGACAAGAAGAGAGCAGAGTGGGTCAGGGAACAAACGTGTGTTAAGGACACCTTAGTCGAAATCAAGCAGAAATGGGAACGGCATGTAGCGAGAAAACAAGATAACCGCTGGTAACTAAGGGCGCAACTACGCGCGTGCCCACTGAGCGAACAAAAAGATGGTTGGTTGATCCCTCCGTCATAGGAATCGGTACAACACGAAAGTGAAACGTGTTGTCACAGAAGTAGTTGATTATTTATAGTGCATTGGTATATGAGAGCATGTACAATGTCTACTGTTGTTTGGCAGATATAGCACCGCTTGATGTGGAGGCGTCGCACTCACGTTGACGCCTAGTGGCACATCTCCGTAACGACGACTAACGCCCGTGATCATGATTTAACCCTTGCGGTAGCTGAAGTTCTTAATATATACGTGGACACCGCATATGGTGAATCCCGCGCAAAGATGGCACCAACAAGCACATAATAAACACTGATACTCGATATGCACTCCTTCAAAGCGTCGTGAAATGCGAAGAGAAACGCTACGCGCGTCGTCTGCTCCCTCTAGCCTGGCCGTTAATACTCACAGGGCGAGCGGGGAACGCGGTGCGACAGCCAGGCGAGTGTCGGAGAGCTATTTTTCGATATGGATGGATATGAGCGACGCTTTCGCTAAACCTGCCACCTCACGGTGTGTTAAAGCATTGACGAAATTAAACTTGTATTGTAAACGCGCCGAATGGGACGGTCGTAGCAACGGTGCGTTTTTTTTTTTCGAGCCTGGTGGCACAGATGTCACCACCCCGTTATAAAGGGGACGCTCATAGCATCAATCCATCCATCGAAGAGCACTGCGAGAGGAAAGTGTGAAAGATAAAAGGCGCATTTGTATATCCTCCGTATTGTGTTTGGCGGTAGCTCAGTGGGCTAAACGCCCGTTAGACGTCGTCGCGGACCGAGGGGTCATGCGTTCGAATCCCGTCAACGGAAATTTTCCTTATAGTTTTTTTTTCTTTGCCATCTCATGGCATTCATTTTGCTGACGTACTTCCGTGACGGAAATACGTCATGAAAGTCTTGGTGGACCCCGGCATAAAACACTTTCGTGTTAAAAAGTTCCCTGACCTGGTGGATGACGTTCAGCACTTTCAGGCTGTCGCCGTCACCCTGGACTTCTGGGCTGATGATCACCTTCTCGAAGTCTCTGCAAGAACGCGTGAACAGCGAAATAGCAGCGTTCTAGCTTGACGTCACGACATTTAAAACTGAAAATAATTGTGTGAAAGCTCAAGATGGCGGCAACCATCAATAAAAAAGTTGAAGGCGACCCTAATCATTCATCTAGGTGTCCTGTATAGTGGCACTCGCCCCCCCGGCGTTAGTGTACCTTAGTGTATTAATTTGGGTAACTCCTTCGTCACACTGCCGAAGAGGATCTCACAGGCCACGTAGAAAAAAGCGGGTGGTTGAGATCTGCTCCGCCACCAGCCTCAAGGATCCCGATTGCTCACAAAACAGCATCGACCCTTTCAGTTAACTCATTCGATTGGTCTTCATCAATTATCCTGACAGTTAATTGCCCCTTATCTTAAGCAAACTTGTGCTCCGACATCATATGTATCCAATATAACTCTCTAACTTGAACCAGAACTACCGATTTCGAACAGTTTATGAACATTATTTTTTCTTAATATTCGGATAACCGAAGGTAGGTGCTTAAGAGTGCATGTGAGCGCAAAGGACAAGAGGGAACAGGAGAGAGGACACGGAGTGCTGATCCTCTGTGTTCCTCAGCGCTCTGTGTCCTCTCTCCTGTTCCCTCTTGCCGTTTGTGCCGATATGCACTCGTAATCATGTACCAACGTGCCCAATCCTACACTCTTCACTTTAAGAAAAAAGGGTGTCTTTTGGCTCTACTTTGCTACACACTCCCAGAAAAAATCGAGTATTTGGAAAGTATTTCTGCCACACAACGACAATCGCCATCCACCTCGCGTACTTTCCTCGCGTTATCACCGCGGTCCCGGCACTATCCAGTCACGAACGGCGCGCGCGTTATCATCGTGACATAGCATTCTTGATTGGAAAGTGACGAGAGCCAGGTTTTTCAAGAAAAGAAACGCGAGCAAGCCAGATGATTATATTACTCCCCAAATACTCGATTTTTCTTAGAGCGCACATGTGACTCTCCCATGTATAACTATCTTTGGAGAGTCAAGTTAACTCCCTTTAGGAGAGCCGTGGGGTGCACGATTCTTCAAAAGAGAGTTAGCGTGCTTCTCTTTAAAGAGAGTCACACACTCCGTGACTCTCCTAAAGAGAGTCAACGTGCCTCTCTAAAGAGCTTTATACATGGAAGAGTCACATGTGTAGCAAAGAAGAGTCACTTGACACCTTTTTTTTTTCTTAGAGTGTTTGGAAGTAAGTGCTCAACCGGAAGTGCTCGGAAGAGAAAGAAGAGTGTCACTCGGTGGTCGCGCCACTGAAGCGCTATCCTCTGCAGACGCGTGGGGTGTACGACTTTCCACTCACATGACGGTACACCGTACGAAACGAACGAGAGGCAGGAACTTGGCGAGGTACATCTTCCTCGCGCCGCCGTCGGCGGAGATCCACTTGAGGATGGACCTGAAGGTGTCCTCCACCTCGCTCAGTGCGTGCAGCCGGTTGTCTTCAAGTACGGCACGCATCTCTTCTGGCGTCAGCGCCTCGAACTGCGCGCTGTTCTTCCACACCTGCGTCACGTATAAATAAGCGTGACTCCTATACACTGCTAACAAACAAGGACACCGGAAGACTTCCGCTTCCGCCGTACTCATAGGCGTGCGCATGGATGGGGGGGGGGGGGGTGTTCGGCCGACTCCGCAATTGTCTCAGGGGGCCGCCAAGTTTGCCCCGCACCTTCGTTCAGTCAGACCTGTCCCGTCAATAATCAAAGTGCAGTGCTATGGTCATCAAGGTTTTTGACGATAATGACGGCCGAGGATTCGTGATCTTCATTCTAAGAACTGTTAACCTGCCACCTTTACTAGAGGAAAGCCAGGGACCAAAAGGCACGTTGTAGTGAGAATCACGTGATCGCTTCGTTTTCTTTCTAGCGTCCATAACGAGGCTGTGTTTCTTCCGACTCAACAAACGGGGAGGCCGCGGTAAGACCTGCCCCCCCCCCCCCTTATTGGAGAACCCGGCGCACGCCTAGGGCCCTACTGAAATACATAATTCAGCTTTGAGAAGATTTGCGACATTTGATGTAGGCTCTATGACCATAATTTAAGCGTGAAAATGTTTTTAGCTCCTCTTGTGGGCGGGCTTCAAGTTACTTTGAGCCAAAAGCCGGCGCCGTTATTCGGGTACTCAAACGAGACCATCCGGGCATGGTGGCGGGACCAAAACGAGTACATCCGGGCAACGAGCCAAAAGAGATTCACGGCGTGGATTTTGCAGCCTCTTCGAGAGAAGGCGCTACGCTGCGTGCGGTGCTAAACCACTGTACTTTTTCAGGTAAAGAGTCTTTGTGAGGCGCACCAGCGTCCGGCCTGCGTCGCGTCGTGGCCGCATACGCTAGGCAAAGCCCAGGATTTACCCCACACAGTGACAGGAAGCCATGGCGTCCATATGGACCCCACACAGTGACAAGAAACTACGGCGTCCATATGGACCAGTACACAGTATGGTGTGGTGTAGTGTGCCCTAGCGAACATGCACTATATCCATTTAAAGGGACTGTCTTAGTGATGCAGAACTATCGGTAAATTGACTATCGATAGCATCGATAGGTTTCTTTAAACTATCGATAGTGTAAACAAACTATCGATTGTGCAATCGGTAGTACCATCAATAATATTACTAGCGGTATTAGTGCCACGCATGTGTATTGCTTTGTTTTGATGTACAGTGAAACCTCGCTGATACGAATCTCACGGGACCACCAAAAATATTCTTATCATCCGAAATTCGTATCACCAGAAAGCATGGAAAATGAGCATGCGACAAGAGAAAGCTGGCGTACATTTTCATTTATTGTTCTTCAGGGCCGCAGCAACGTCAGGAAGAACCCTGAATGATTGTCAGTTAAGTTTTTGTATGTCGGCAATCATACCAGCACTCGTAAATATACGGCCTGTACGCGCGTATTTAATTAATGAACCAGGTGCGTTGTGACCCGCGACAGCAGTAGCCCCTTCCACATTTTAGTATGCTTTTTTGCATGACATTGGAGTACTGCAGCGAAAGTCACAAAAGAAGCGCTTTGACGCGATGGATCAACGCCACAAAATTACACAACCACGGTCCTGTGTTATGATTTTGTTATCGCGGAGGTGTTGGGGATATTTTTTGGGAGATTTACGGCCGTGCCTAGAGTCACTGTATATGCTACCTTTAGGTAGCAGAGTAGCGCATAGGTCCGGCTAGCAACCACAGCTATGCGGTGAAGTCGCACTCCATTTTTGCAGGCGACATGTCTACCGGGTCGCCGATAAACATGTCTGGCGTGTCGAAGGCCGGCGATAAACATTGGCTGTCGATAACTAGTGTTAATTGAGTGAGCTGCAGCGGCGGCGTCGAGAAATACAAAAAATTGACCCGAGCGTCAGCTTCTCCGCAATGCATGGTTGCTAGCGGCGTTGGAAAACAGATGCGCAACTCTGCTACCTAAAGGTAGCATATACAGTAATTCTAGCCGTGCCCGCACAAGTGCGACCTCAACGGTCACGCATGTTGACATTGTGAGGCCTGATTCCTTCGCCAAGATCGTCCTCGCCCTCCTTCGGTACTCGTCCACTTTTCATAGGATGTCTCATGCACGAGGAAGGCACGTGTAAACACGGCACAACGACAGCAGCCCGCGTCGACACGTTAGAAAAAAAAGCATGGCGCTAACGTCCTCTGTAGTCTAAACGCGAAGGCACATGGCGGCACATAAGAGCCTCAAAGATTCGCGCACACAATCTCGGAGGCCGTGACGTGTCTCTGACGGTTTATTCTGACCGCAAAAAGAGTGTTTTTCTTACACTGTGATTCTGAAGATTTCACGGTGCGGCGCGCATGCCCACGCTTGCGTTCCCGCGCTCGCACGTGCTTGGCGCGTCTTCCGCGACAGCGCGGACAGCACCTCTTCGTACCTGGGCGGTAGCATACGTTCGTATCAAACGTCGATGGGGGAAAATCGGTTCGCAACAACCGTAATCCATTACACTGCAGGCCAATGGGCCTTGGCCGGGACCAACGGAAAATTCGTATCAACCCGAAATTCGTATGAGCTGTGATCGTATCACCGAGGTTTCACTGTATTCGGGTTTCACTCACAAAGACTGTTAGCAACGTTTGACCGCGCCGTAGTTTTTGAGAAGCTTCACGATTGTTTGAGATCATTCTGTTAAGATTACGCGCCGGACACGAATAGTCAAGTTTATTCGAGAGCTTACGCGAGCACCAGTGATAACGCTGGAAGGGATTATGAGTGATGTATAAAAGACGACGCGTTCCACAGATGATCAGATTACTTGACGGCCAACGACTTCTTGCCGCTTTCAGTGTGCAGCGTGTATCGCTAGTATATTGAGTTTTGATTTTCTGGGCACAAGTTCACCCAAAGAAAGAGCTGAGTATTTGCCAGTCTTGCTGCAGCATTCTTGACCGTCACAACCACGTGACAATACTATCGATAGTGGCGTGAATAATGATGCTGTTGCTAGCCGGACATATTGCCAAAACATTGGGATAGCTACTATCAGCTTCGCGTAATTTATGAGGAATTTTTGGCGAGAAAAATAAATTATTTCCGCAGTGAGAACGGTGGAATATATCCATCAATAAATTCATATTCAAAAGCAACCAGTTACAACTTACAATTAACAAACTTAGTTCTTGATATTTTTTATTTTGAAATCATAAAATGCAATATCAATTCGAAGCCGCGATGTTCCACCACATGCAAAGGCTTCCTTTCCGCTACAGCTGAACAGTTTGACTTTATGATCATGTGTCAGCAAAGCACTCTGGTGAAGAACGCAAGCATGTCAACTTTCTTGCCCTTCAGCCTGCTCCTCCGGCTCCACTATGTACCACGGGCGTGGGGAACCAAGTTTATTCTGCAATTAGTTCGGGCTGTTGATTTTATACTATCGAGAGCACCATCATTTTTTTTACTATCGACAGCACTATCCATAGTAATTTTCACCATCGATAGTTCGATAGTGACTCAGCTATCGATAGTATCGATAGTACCATCGATAGTTCTGCATCACTAGACTGTCTACCATCCTTCATCGCTTTTCTGTTTTGTACCGCGAAGAAAGCGTACCGTCTGAAGTGTCCAACCTTGCGGCGGTTTCTCTGGAAAGTGAGTAGAAATTTCTTAAACAGAATTTTTCGATCTGCGTTCGGTTTTCTTCCATTGGCGTGAAACATGCTCACAACACAGGTTGGTGGACGCGATGACGATTGTAGTGCCGGTAAAAATTAAAACCGAAAGCACATGTGCTTTCTGTAGGATTACATTATTTTCGCTGAACACTATTGGAATGAATGTAACAGTCGTTTTCCGCGCGCTAGTGGTTAAATGAAGCCTTATTATACGATTACAGAACGCTTGTTTTGCTGTAATCGCATTCTATGCGTTCATTTTAGCACTGCTGCTGAAATCCAAGCCAAGTCGATTCATCAAAAAGAGACAATAAATGCACGCCTTCACAGCGCAGCACATGTGAGACATCCTAACAACAATACAGCGGCACAGTACGACCAGCGCGGAGAGCCGCATGGCATAGCGCATGAGTTGAAGCAGACGAAATCGAAGACGGCGCCGCAAGCAGCGCCACCGGGCGCCTTTTTGGATGCGTGAGAAAAAAAATGAAAAAATTACTCTCTGACGCAAGCGAAAGCTGCCTCGAGTGCGTAAAATACAATTTCAAATTATACATGTTTGTTTTTAAGCAGAATGAGTCTACCTGCGAAGATTTCTTGTCCTACCAGTAGGTTGACCACATCGCTGTTGAGTGACGCTAGCGGTCATTCTTTCACGATTTTCAACATCAAATTAAAAATATAATTCCTTTTTTATGGGGCAAAAGCATGCTCGTTGCCGCCGATGTGACGAACGATCTTCTCATTTTCACCACAATCAGAAAAATTTTTTCCGAGCGGTAGACAGTCCCTTTAAGATTGGGGCTATTGTCATCTCTAACCACGGGCGTCGGCAGGGTTTCCGAAGGGGCCCTTGCCCCCCTCCCCCCTACATAAAGCTCCCTAGCCCCCAAGCCACACCAGTAAAGCCCCTGAAACTTTACACACCAGCGCCCCCCCCTTCCCCCCACTCCACCCCGCCGTGACGCAACACGGCTTTTCACCCCCCTCCCAAGACAAAATCCTGCCAACGCCCATGTCTCTGTGCAAACAGGCAGACTGGCGTACTAGCGCGCTACATCTCCAACCAATCTGCTTTGCCGGTAACCATTTCATGCTTATATCTACTCTCGATCACGCGAAAACCAGCCATTCTTTTTTAACTGTAACGCAAGCTGCCTTAGGCGCAAGATGAGGCTATTATTGCGCGAATTAGGACATCCATCCAGAGGTCTCAATCATTGGTGTCAAAATTTTTTGGTTGAATTCCCAAATTCTGCGGACAGCTAGCCTTCGTAGAAGCGCGCACTTTCGGTTGTGTTCTCGTATAGAACAACCACCCTGTTCCTACCTGATCGTAGTTGCGAAGCAGGTAGCGAAACGCTTCTCTGGCGAGGTTGTCGTATCCGTAGCTAACCGCCATGTGGTAAGTGTCTACGCAGTTCTCCGGTTCGAGGTTCTGCTTCAGGCTCCTCAGGCAGTGATCTCGAATCGGGAATATCTGCTTTGCAAAGCAAAAGGAAAGAAAAACAACATGCGAACATTTTGCTCTTCTCCTCTTCCAAAAGGCGCGAAACGCTACGAAGTCACAAATTCATTTTTGACAGAATATGGCGAGCACACAAACGCGGACACTATGAGAGGAAAACAACACGGGCGCTGACTCGCAACTGCGACCTTCTTGGAAGGGAAGCTTACATTTATGTATCACATTTGTCACGTGATCGGGCTCCTCTCGCCCAGGGCTTTTTACATTGTCCGTGTTGCTGTGCGCGCCATATTCTGTCAAAAATGAGCAAGTACCATTTAGCCCAAATATCCGTGCTACCGAAGTCACAAAAACCGGGAAAAAAAGGAACCTAACCTAACTTGACCTAACCTACACCTTTCGACGCAATAGTATGAAACCATTGTTATTTGATTACTACGAATTCAATTGAAGATATTCTTTTATTCGTTATAATGTGTATACATACTAGGGTACCATGATGCGCGCGTTCTCCGCATTAGGCTGAGGACATCCCGCATTGCGGCACCCTACTACATACATCGGTGATGCGTCCATGAACAGCAAAAGTTCTGGTTTTTAAAAGCGCAACTGAAATCCAGTACACTACTATGACAATGATTGAAACACCAAATGGCCGTGCGAGAGTACGTGAATAAGCAACTAGCTAAGTGCCGGCATGAACGGCTCAATGGCCAGTTCAACTAAGTCAGCGAGTAACAGTCTCCACAAAACATCAAGGCCGTGATAGGTGTTTGACATCCCTTAGGCCAGTGGTTCCCAAATGGGGGTCCGCGGAACCCATCCTCGAAGAAATAAAATATACGCGTTTTTTGGGGGGCACACTATATGTCCCCGGACAGCGGCCCCGTCTTCTTAATTTTGGTGTGCTTCACCGCATTGCGGCGTATCTGACTTACGCTTCCCTTTCTCCGTGAGATGGCTGTAAAGCTTCCCTTGCAGATTTTTACGACATATGCACGCAAGCATACTTCTTCTAGGCTTGCATACTTGGACAGCAAACTTATCTAGAAGCAGGTTCAATGTGATTGCAGACCGCACGACTTATTGACAAGATGTTGAGATCGAATTGGCGTGGTACTTTAGTTTGACCATTCTTTGGCTGGGAGAAATACAAGGCACCTATTTCACGCTGCATCTTGTGTTAATTTATTATCCCCCCCCCCCTTTCTTTTTCTCTCGCTGCAACGAGTCCCTCGTCACTTCCACCGGTCCACAAGGGGTCCCGAAACATCCATGGCTGAGAACCACAGCCCTATGGGTTGCAGCGCTCGCGCGGTCCCGATACGAACTAGAGAACTGGAACTTCCTGTAGGTCTGACCGATGATTAGTGTTAAAGAAAGCAGTACATGCTTCTTAACGATAATGCTCCTCGGCGCGCAACCGCTCTTCGAATCCGCCTTTTTCACAACTTCACGGCGCATGCGCCCTTCCCCAAGCGGGCAAGTCGCGAAACGCCTCCTAATCTCGGAGGCTTTTGTTCTGGCGATACCGGTTGTACGGCCCCTACCAAAACCGCACCAAAACGGGAGAGGGCAGCACAGGAAAATGAAAAAGGCGGATTCAAGGAATATTCAAGAAACCCATTCTGCGCAACGCCCGACTGACCTTCATCGTTACGGCGAGTTCGAGCACTTTGGCGATGTTGTGCGTGCCGACGCGTTCGTACAACGATGTCTGGTAGGCGAAGTCGACCAACAGCTCGATCATGTCGCCTTCCAGGTCGTTGATCACCGCCCGGATTGGCCGGGTCCAGACGCCCTGCTTCTCCTCGGGAGTCATGCTTTCCCTCGCAACAACAAAGAGCGTGTAGCAACCCGAAAACCTGCGGGCAGAGGGAGTAAACGATGCCCGTTTACTTGTTTAGATGACTTCATGAATGCTGTCACTTTTTCTGCCTTGTATTGCTGGGATGTGGGGCTAGTCAAGCTGCGTTTGTATCGCAGCTTTTTTCCCGCATTCTACCCCACACATTGTATCTTTGTTTCATGAATGACTCAAAAATGTAAACAAAAAAATGTAACACTTTGGTGAAATAAACTTCAAACCGCAAACTTCGAACTTCAAAACAGCAATGATTCAGCACAGGGTGCATAACACTTTGGGGTGCACAGTGCTCGACAGTTGAAATGCGATACTCGCAGCGCGTAGCTGTCGGCGGTGCGTGAGGGCGAGAGCGTTCGCTACGCATGCTCACAGAATCCGGTGGACAGCCGTTCAGTCTGTGGTTCTCGGTGACGCCGGCAGAGCGCTGCTTGCCATAGAGTGTGGCTTCAAAACACCGCGCTGGCGTGCTGCGCCGCGCGAAGCGGCTGGAGCTGGCGACCGTGCGTTACGAAAAACTGCAGCGCTAGCAGCGCTCCGCCGGCGTCACCGAGAATCAGAGACTGAACGGCTGTGTTCCGGATGCTGTCAGCATGCGTAGCGAACGCTCCCACCCTCACCGCCAGCAGCCACGCGTGAGCCGCAGAGCACTGTGTTGTATCGCGATCACGTAGCTTAGGACGGCACCTCGCCGTCCAACCGGGCCTTACGCCCTGCGTTCGACGAGAGCCCACATGCGTCCGATGAACAAAGAGCACGAGGCTCTGTGTTTTTTCATTCTTCTTCGTTTCATAATGCACAAGGATGTTGGCCCAACAGCATGTTTTACTAATTTTAAAGTTCGAGGAGGTTTTACGGAGTACCACCAGAGGACCACGACATCGCACACTGAACATGCTTACCAAAGGGAGTAGAGCTCTTAGGCAAGCACTGGTAAGAAGGCGTATGAAGGTCAACGAAGCTATCTTGTTCATGCTCCACAGCGCCAACGTCGGTTGGCCATTCCGAGACGCGTGGATGTCCAACCGATACTGAACTCGCGCTAATGCATTAAGCGTAGGAGAGATAAAACGAACGGCCCTTACTTGTGACACATCACGAATCGATGTGCCCAGATCTCCCCGCCGTCGGGGGCGCGGAATACGACGTCGCAGTACTCGCGTGCCTTCCGCTGTTCCAGCAGTCCCGGCATGGCCCTGGCGATCGCGCTCGGCGCGAACTCCCGCGGCCGACCATCGTCGTTGAAGAGCTGCGCCGCCTCGAAAGACGCGGTAACCATGTCGTCCTCCATCTTGCCCGCATTGCTGTCGGCGGGACCCGTGGGATTCTTCACCGCGGCCTCGACGGCGGCACACATCTCGGTATACGTCCACGAATGGCTGAAGAATGGGCAGCTACGGGTCAGCCGGCCGACCAAGCGGGGCCTCAGACAGGCGTCGTCCGGTCTGCGCTGACGCACCACCGGGCGCACCAAGAGACAGCCGCACGCCGGTCCGACCGAGAGCCGACTGAGCCCTGGCTTGCCGGTTCGTGTAGCCAGCGGTATCAGTTCAACAGACTTATGCTCGTGATACGGTGATGATGATGATGCTGGGATGATTGGCACCAGGGCTTAAAGTCAGAGGACAGGGGGGGGGGGGGGGGGGGGGGCTCCCCGTTCCATTTCTTAAGGAGGGGCTGTATGTATGTGTGTATATAGGTCACGGCCCTCTGAGTGCCTCCCCCCCCTCAAATGAAGGGAGACTTTAAGCCCTGATTGGCACCTACCCACGCGGGATCGGCCAAGAGTCGGACATTATCTGGGCTTGCCCCAGCACCGTGAAGGGGCAAAAAAAAAACACATGTGTAAACGCGGAGCAGTGGAAGACCTCTCTGCTTAGCCCAGACAGCGAGAACCAACTACAAGTCATCACGCAAGCCGAAGATGCCGCTACGACCCAAGCACTCCTAGATGTCATCTAACGCAGGGGAGATAAGCTCCTCTGACACTTGCCGTTTCAATAAAACTTGTTTCTCTCTGTGTCTGACGGATCATTTTGTCTTAATATCTTTTTTTCAAATCCTAGTAGAAGTTACGGCGTCAATTATGAAGAGTTATCCTTAATGAATCCCAATATTAGACTATATAAGAAGTAAATCATGCTGCTTAAACTTTCAAAAAAAAAAATCTTATAACTGGAGGACATAATCTTAAAAATTATTAGTGGTTGATGTGTCTATTAAATTGATTTGATTCGCATGCGCATTTCTCTAAAGCACTGCATATATTCCCCTCCGAGTGTCCCAGCACAGAAGGCCCAAATAGTTTACGGAGCGCGCGGTATCAGTTCACCGGATTCTTGCGCGTGCTACGAGGCGCGCAGTCAGCTGCTGCATTTCCCATTCTTTTCTTCGTTGTTTATGTCGTAATTGTAATACTACTGTAGCCTGGTTAGCAAGACAAGGGGTCTAGAAACAAGGTTCCTGCGGCCTACGTCGATCACATTCCCTCCGTCCATTATATTTTCCCTCCAAATGCTATGCAAATGCATTAAGATATTTAAATGACCAAGAAATACAACAACTACTAACGTTTTGGTATCAAAGAAGAAAGCGAGTGTAGGTATCATTCATCGTCATCGTCATCGTCCTCAGACCCGGCCATCATACCGGACATTACAGGTGAGGCTCCCTGCGTTGCGGACAGGGCCAGGTCGTGACGTCGTCTACGCGAGAGGTCGCTGGCGAATGAAAATTGCGACCACTGACCACGTCAGAAGAATTACAGTCGACGATTTGGTATCCGCACGGATTCGTAATTGTTTGTACTGCAGCGCACGTAGCGCGGTCGTTCAGTTAGACGTTCAGTAATTGTACGTGACGCAATGAGCGGGCGTAAGCTTGAGGCATGGTGTGATGCGGTGGTGCAGTGATTAGGGTGCTCGGCTGCTGACCCTAAAGTCGCGAGTTAGATCCCGGTCTCGGAGGTCGCATTTCGATGGAAGCGAAGTGCTAAGAGGCCCACGTACTGTGCGACGTCAGTGCACGGTAGAGATCACGAGATGGTCGAAAATCCCGGAGCTCACCACTACGACGTGCCTCGAAATCATATTGTGGTTTGGGCACGTAAAACCCCAGAATATAAGCTTGGGGCATGCTTTCGTTTCCCTTGTTAATGGCACCTGGTGTGACCCGCATCGCTTAAAGGCAGTTTTAGAATAGCGACGCATGCGCAGTGGCGACAAACGCTAACGCAGAGCTTTGCGTACCCTATTCTAAAGCTCCCTAAAGATTCGAACGGCAGTCTCGTCGTCACGTTTTGCTCTTTAGCTATGATCGCAGCATCGTCGTGACTGATGAAGCAATGACCGATAGACGCGCATGCTCCGCGAGTGCGATGTATGCATGGCGATCGTGTATATATATATACTGGCTTGATCAGTGACCTGTTGACTTGCTCATTGGCCATAATTTTCACGTGCAACACGCTACACCTTACCAGACCAGCTTTCTTCGAGTTCTTGACTGTATACGGTATCTTATTGCATGCATGGCAGAGGAAACCATGTTGCGAGAAATAACGCAAACATAAGTCACAAGGTAAACATAAGGCATAAGGCGTCCCCCCGTCGTCTCTCATCAGTTTGTCTTTCTTTAGCGCTAAAATGAAGATGTGGTCAAGATATGTCACGTGACACTGGTGTAGGAGACGGCCACATAGACTGATTTTTAATGCAGAGAACGTCTCGTTTTTTCGAGAAATGTCCAAAAGGTATTTTGACTGCAATAACTGAAGCTGCGAAATACTGGTTTCCGTATTCAGTATGGAAACCATCACCTGATTATTTCCGCAAAAAAAAAGTGTTATCGTTCTGTAGTGTCCGTTAGGGTTAGGCTTGGAATGTTTGCTACATATGAGCTATACAGTTAAGCAGCGCCGTTCTACAGAATATGCATGGTTCTTTGCGAAAATAGGCGAATTAAGAGACCTAATATACGACAGCGGAACGAAACGTCTGACTGGGCAATAGTGAAGAGAATCATTGTCTTCCTAACAATGAACTGGTTAGGAAGGTTTCCCGAACTATATGAGAGATGTAATCTTTTTCTAACTATATGTGTTGTCTAGTATTTTTAAATATTTCGCAGGACCTGTTTCTTTTCACTCATAACCTGAATGATAAACAGACAGTCAAACCGAAGTAGAGCGAATTGCTTCGCATCTTTGCTTCCGTAATCCACATGTCGTACGGTTGCGAAATGGTGCTCAATGTGAAGCCTCCCCTGCGGAGCCACGTTTACCACATACGTCTATTGTTGCCCGTCAAAACGAGTGTGCCGTTTGCAAAAACGACAAGCCTGCGCGCAACGCGCAGCACAGTCACAGCGAAAACTGGAATGGCGGCCTTTCTAGAGCCCGTTCTGAACTCTCTTGGGGCAACCAATATAGGTACACCTGCAAGGTATCCACTCTATGCCACAAATCTTAATTTTTGTGAAGTAGGGAAGCACTCACTATGCCATTATTCGTCATTCTGCAAATAAGCGAGGTACCCGCTGCACATCTTTAAGGCATTACGTGCACTTTGTTGATGCTGTGGCTGAATATTAACAGTTATGGCTGATCACTTTGTAGTAAGTGCGAAGCTTTAAACCACACATTCGTTGCACAATTTGCATTGTGTGACCGGCTGGTTGTTATTTTAATCTTCTACCACGCTATAGTACATATGTTAATGCGATACCTTGGCAGATATGAGACCTGTGTAGGGTCCTTTTGCAAAGAAGTTTCAAGCACCTGCGTGGATCTGTGGTAGAATACTCGACTGCCATGTAGAGTGCCCGGTTGCAAATCACTTCCGGCCATTGATATTTTTTTTTTCTCGTTTCGTTTTCTCTCACTTTGCGCGATAGCGGTTACGGACACCGGCGGCGGACAAATACGCCACTGTTTTGACCTCATAACAGCTTTACTGTAAAACTCGGCCGCATAGGCAGACGTGTCCGTAACACTTCGGGTTCTTGTCCTCATGATGTAGCATGCGTATTTTTTATGCTGCAGGTTTCTCTAGCCACCGGATCTTTCGTGTCTAGGGTAACCTCGAGCACACACTCAACATGGGTAAGTTGATGTCCAGCGTGACCGATATACACGTAACAGAGCAAGCGACTGAGAGTGTCAAACTAATTTTATGAGTGCGCCTGTGCTTTCCTTAGCGTTGCGTAATGTGGATGTGACTTCTTCTCCTTGCAGAGTCGCAAATGTCAGCGATGTCGTCGATCGGAAGCAGCCAAAGCCGTGAGTTAATATTCGCGATATTATTCCCGTCTCACTATGAATGTGAGCCGCAGTCTTTTATTAGCTCGATCGCGAAATTGCAGCTTGCCAAGCTCTGCGCATGCAGGTAACGATGCGCAAGATGGGCTCCGAAGTCTCTGCCACGGAGGAAAGAAAAACAAAGAGGAAGCATTGCGTAATGCACTTAAAGCCTAATGCATCGGCCCAACACGTGATCGAAACGTCAGAGCGCGAGGTAGGATTTAGTACTCCCGGGTAAGTTCTGTTTTAGGGGCGAAGCTCCTTAAAGCGGCACCCGTTCGTCCCTCGTAGTGCGTAACCAGTCTTAACGCTAGTACCAGATCTTGACCTCCAAGGTGGTGCCGGTGGGAGATTTCTCCTGTGCGTTGTTGAACAATAAAAAATTCGCAGCGAGCGCGTTAACTAAAAGCCGAATTCTTCTGTCTCTCATTCCCCATTAGCAGCCATTGGCATGTTCCAGTAGGAAACGTTAGTAGAAGTAGAAGTGTAAGTGTTAGCTAAAAGCCGACTTCTTCTGTCTCTCATTCCCATTAGCAGCCATTGTTTACCTCCAAGGTAGTGCCTGCTGAGATTTCTCCTGTGCGTGATTAAACAATAAAATTTTCGTTCAAAAAGCCGTTCATTGATGAAATAAACCAATGAAAGACGCCAGATGTTTTCTAAAAGCAAAACGAAAAGACGCCAGATGTTTCTAAAGCAAAACGAAAAGACGCCAGCTGCTTAACGAAAGACGCCAGATGTCTTCTAAAGCAATGGTTTTCTAAACAATGAAAATTCACAGCGTACATGTAAAATTAAAGTGAGCTGCAAGTCGTCATAACTCTCATCGAACCTTTAGTATAAACGCGCCCGATCTCACGTCGGTGATGATGTACTGGGCAGAATTCACGGAAGATTCACGGTTTACCGATGAACCTCCGCAGCTTCGCCCACTCATCATCATTCACTCCGTGGATATGCTGTGATTTTTTGAACCTCCTCCCGTGAGCCGGCCGATCACCGCCGCACAAGACGCTTCGATTAAAAACTACCGGACACCAAGCCCTAAAGTCTCGGCAAATATAGTTTGTTACGCGACCTTCAGACAAAACGACAAATGTTGAGCCGACACTGCTACCTTCACGGAGCGTTCGCTCGCCAATTGAGGCTGGCTGCGTGACGCAATGCACCCTCCTGAGCTTTAATTTCTTTCTCGATGACCTCTGCAGTGTTGTGCCTTCTCTTCCTGTGGCATTGCTGTGACATCGCTCGAGAGATTACATGTCCGGAAGAACGAAACTAGTTCCATGATTGCATTCAGGACGAAAAATTTGAGTCCGGACGCGTGGGATGTTTAGTCATAGATTCAGTGTTCCCCTCTGTATAGACAGCGCTGCTGAACAAACATATGCTCGTGCGATGCAATGCCTATCAAGCAATGGCGTAGCCAGAAATATTTTTTTCTTTTTGGTAGGGTATGCCTCTGCCATCTCACGTTTCGTCTGAAATTAAAACGATAGTTTTAAAATCATACGCGTCTCATACTTCTACTACAATTACTGAACAACATATCGAGTTTTCATATATGGCATTGCGTTCATGTTTTCATTCTAAATGGAAGTTGCCGAAGCAATTAGCAGGAAATTTTTCAGCGCCTCCACGCAACCTGCCGCCGATTGTTTTAAGCGTGGTCTAAATCCACTCTTGAGAAGCGACCGGTGCTAATGTTGTGTAAGCCAGTGCTGGGCAGTATCGAAGATACATGTATCTCAGATACTATCTTAGATACTCTATGAGTATCTTGTATCTGTATCGCGATACTTCTCGAAAGACGAGTATCTGTATCTGTATTTCCGATACATTCGATAATGTATCGTGTATCTTAAGATACAAGATACTTCTATCGCAACACAACCGTGCGAACAATAATCGCTGGCCAAGCTCCACTTCTCAAGCTGGTACTGGTGCCACTAAGCCATCTGAATAAGTCTTAGGGCGGTGACGCAATTTTATTTTCCCGCCAGAGTACCCCAGTGAGGGCAGAAGATGAGGAAGACAAGCGCGCGGACGTCTACGCCCAGCCCACGTACCTTTTGTTTGCTCGATTGCTTTTTAGTTGCGCCAATATGCCGCGACACTTGCTCTTAGCCACTGTCCTGCGCCGCGTCTGTTGCGCAAATTCTGATGTTGCTACAGTGTCGTTATTGAAGATTCTCTTGCGTCTTGCTCCGTAACGAAATGTGATGCGTGCAAGAATGGGGTTCCTTTGCGTCGCGTGGATTTTAGATATCAGCGATTTGAAGGATCTCGTGGATGTAAGTTTGACTTGCATGCCATGAATTAACTTATATGCAAATAAGAATCTAACAACGTTAGCACCACTGCTACTGATGCTAGATCTAAAAGTGCAAGCGTTTACCTAGCAGAAACTATCTTGGCGTACCGCAGTTTTCACTTCTTCGCACATTTATTCAAAGAATTTATGAAATCATAATTTGATTTCAGACAAATTTGATGCAAAATGACAGCTTTGACAAAAGACAAAATTGATGCAAAATGACAGCTAAGAAAGCACTTGTGCTTTCTTAGCTGTCATTTTGCATCCCTTACATTACCTAAGTCTGCACTGTTTTTCCGGTCTGGTACTGCAGTGACGTCACTGCAGTATGTCTTTTGCAACGCGCACCCAAAATAAGATCTCTGCTTTATTCTTCGGTCTACTTTATTTCCACTACTGTTTACACATTTACACGTTGCCAAGGCGATTTTGAAAACAAATATATAATTATGTGGGCGTACCTTGAGTAAACAGTACAAAACATTCTGCTTACCGCTTAGGAAAATAGCGATATTGAGTTTGCATTGTAATAATGGAAATCATTAGGAGCCATCTTAAAGATGTTAGGAAGGGGATTCGAGAAACTTTGTTTCGCTGAATGCTCTGTTTTGCTCATGAGGGTCCCAACGAGCCGTTTCAGGCAATTTTCCATAAGCACTGAATTTTCCCTTGTCTCAACAGGTAAGTTGACGATACTTGATGCTTAATTGTCATAACTATTAAGGGCGCCGTCTGTATTGTGTTTCTGTACTCATTCAATGTGAATGTTTGATAAACAACCACCTTTCTATTTTACTTATATTTGTTTTCCTGTATCAGGCTTTCTTAAATATTTTTCGCATTACTAATCGCCACGTAATGGGAGCTATAAGTGGAAATAGCGCGAATAGCGGCGGTGTCCTGCGACGCTTTATGGCACTATACAATACGTCTGAGACGTTTCTGTGTTGCACATGTTCTCTCGTTGAACAATAATTGCTAAAAAGATTGCACATTAGTGAGCATATCAACAAGGAATCCTTTACGCCAGCAGATAAGTAGAATATGACAATTCGTTGCAGTTTTACGTCATGTACGTATACACCAGGGGTCTCAAACTGAGCTTATAGCCAGCGGGCCGCAGTCGCGAAATTTAGTTGCAAGGGCCGGGACAGTGAAGATGGTGGGAGAGAGTTTGAACAAAATGACGTCTGAAAGGAAGCCTTTCCCATATCTCATATATAGGTCATTTCTGAAGGGGATTTGGAGTCAGCATTCGAGAAACATCGATAGCGATGTACAGAATGACTGATATCTGGACGCGGATTCTAAAATATAAAGTTTTTGTTCCACGGTTATGTTTTAGCACATGGTGACCACATGTTCCTCACGAAAGGAATGCTTGAGACCAGTCATGTCTGTGCAGCTCACGAACATACTTATTTAGAAAATAAAAACAAATGAGACGAAGACGGTCATGTGTGCGGGCCGGGCCGCTAGCGAAATGGCTCAAACCCCTAGTATACACCATGCGCCCCCCCCCCCCAACAAAAAAGAAAAAAAAATGTCGCTACCAGCGTTGTTGCTGCTGTACACCTGTCCGGATACACGGTATTGTGCAAGTTGCCTTTTACGGACATGGTAAAATTCCACACCGGTATTTGCGCCGTCGTGAGAAGGCTTCTTATTGAAGTTATTGTGATTATATGGCAACTTGCTGGATGGTCGGCAAGCTGTGCAAAGCAAGTACCGCTGTCAGCGAAGTGTACAAAGAGTTGCCCTGGGAAGAAGCTAAACAAACCCCAATAAGTTATCCTGGAAGGAAACTAATGTACTTTGAACAAGAAGGGCAAAACGTTTGAGATACTAACATACATTTCATTCAAGTGAAACAAAATAGGTCACAGTTAAGAAATTTTGAAGTAGACATTTTCATGCATAGGTGTTTGCTGCTACATTATATGGATCTATAATCACAAATTTGAGAATGTATCGAAGTATCTTAAGATACAATTGCCAAGTATCGTATCGGATACAATTTTTGCGGCAGTATCTTGTATCTGTATCTCCAATACTTCTTGCCTCAGTATCTTGTATCGTATCGCGATACAATTTCAAAGTATCTTTGCCCAGCCCTGGTGTAAGCCTTGTCTCCAACTCCTCACATTCCTTGTTTTATCACCACTGCTCAATTTGTCGTATTTCTGTGAATATCTGTCTTGTTTTGCGCACTGGTTCGCACTCGTTTCATTTCTCCTTCCAACGTTTCATGAGAGCAGATCAGACATCACTGGTGGTAACGACGAAATTTCGATGTACACATATATAGACCGTATCGATGTTGTGCTCGTAGAGATTACGTAATACGTGTCCCATTTCGTTACGCTTAAGTACATCTTTCGCTTTCAGAGGTTTCGACAACGGGTAAGTATACATCCCCACACTGTTTCTGTTTAACTCCCTAAAGTCTTCATCGATGAATGTACGATAAGGACGATCACACACCATTACGTGGCCTTGTTTCTTTATTAAAAGAACGAAAACAAGTACCAGTTGACGACACGTTGCCGTGGTCACTTGCGACCGGTTTCCGAGTTATTTCGTCTCTGGAACTTCCGAGACATCCAGTGACGTTCGTGCGTGGTGCGCGAAACGTAGCGCCGCGTTCACCCCTCGTCACTCAAAAATCCATAGTTGCTGAGATGCCCGCCATTAATGATCAGCTCGTCGTCCGGAAAGCACTGGTTGTCGAGACATTTCCCAAAGATCATTACCCAGGCGCTTGGGAGCCACCAGTAGCTGAGATGTTACCCTGTTGATCCTCACCACGGAATACGGAAATCACTAGTTGCCGGGACGTCTCCCGCTGATCATTACCAAGTCATTCGGAAACCACTAGCGGCTGAAATTGCGTCCATTAAATGCCCCCTTGTCATCCGGAAACATCCCAACGTTCCCGATCAGTGGCATAAGCAGGGGGTGGTACACCGGGCCCGTGCCCCCCCCCCCCCCCCGTTTTTTTTTCTGCCATATGGCATACAGAGCACAAAATGAAACTCGACCACGTCTGCCTGCCCGGCCCCTACTTCAGATTAAGGAGGTCCCCCCCCCCCCCCCCCCCCGATTGACGATTAGCAACTCATTTGGAAATGACTAGCGGCTGAGACGTCCCCTATATTGAGAATCACCTCGTCATCCGGAAACCACTGGTCACCCAGATGTTCCAAATTGATGATTAGCAAGTCGTTTGGAAACTACTGGTGTCTGAGATGTCCCCTGCTGAAAATGACCAGGTCATCCAGGAACCACTAAGTTGCCAACACGTTTCCCACCGAGCATTACCAAGTCAGATGGAAACCACAAAAAAATGAGATGTTCCCAACTGAAAATCACCTCGTCGTCCGGAAACCACTAGTCGCCGAGACGTTCCCCATTGATTATTACCATGTCGTTATGAACTTAAACTGAGGACGATGCAGCGAGCCAAGGAAAGGAAAATGATAGATGCAACCTTAGAGGAGTCATGCAAGTCTTTTTCAGCATGCTCAGAAAACACTGCCGATTGGTAGTCGAGGCTCCTGAGAACACACGAGCCAAACAGGACAGCGAAGCACGCAGCGTAGAACTTGCAATTAATTCGCAAAGTCGGCTAGAAATCGCTTCTTCTTGTGCCCGTCTTCGTGCACTTACCGGTTTCATAATGTCACTGTACCAACAAGCTCGGACCCAGCACCTGATAAAAATCGCTGTTCTCTCGACAAATGATGCCTTGAACCCAAATGACCGCACCATAAACTCATTCTACCGCTATTGGTTGATTTGAGCATCGTGAGCTGAATAGTTACCGCGGCCGCTACGGGATGCCACCACGTGTCCACGCGCTCGTTCGGGATCACATTGAAGATAACTCGCGCGTTCGAGGAAAGAAAAAAAGAAGAAAAGAAAGTGCTTAAAGTCACCGCGTGCGCTGACGAACGGCCGCATCTTCTTGCCTCCTTGTCATCTCTCCCTGCGTATCTTTCAGCGCACTCACTGGTACGAAAAGAGAGAGAAAGCGCGTGCGGCGAATCTATGTAACTCCGCTCGTACATGACGGGTTCTAAAGATTTTTGCGGCACTGTATTCGTGAGGCAACAAAGCCTTTTAATGAAGCCATTCGATGACTATTTCAAAAAGTGTTGGTGGGATAAGAAGAAAAATGAGGAGTGGGCGTGGGCAGGGCACGTACGTAGCGCGAAGGCCCGATAACCGCTGATCATTAAGATTAGCAGACTGGACGCCAAGAGAAGGCATGTGCGCGATTAGGGAGGCAGAATATTAGGTAGAAAGATGAGGTTAGGAAGTTTGTGGGGATGACGTGACCGCAGCAAGCACAGGACCGGGTTGACTGGCGATACAGAGGAGAGGCTTTTGCACTGCAGTGGGCGTAGTAAGGCTAGTGATGATGACGCTGATGATGATGCCGTTTTGAAAGCATTATTAGCCGAGATCACAATAAGACTGCATTTATTTTCCAACATGCTTACTGGGGAACCTCCAGGCGCAAAGCTGCGACTTGTAGCTTGAATGTGCCTGAAGGCCCTCACGGGGTAACCACTACACAAATCTCTATAGGTCATCACCTCACCTGAAGGAGTACTGACACGATTTCGAGGTGCCCCAAAAGGGACATTTTTTCGTTTCCATTGTGCGCGCTATCAACGCTCTCCACACACCGGAGCCAGACAACACGTAGAAAATATTTTACTTTGATTTTAAATTTTTCGTCGTCCAGCATCTGCAAGCCAGCCCAACCGCAATGGAAATTATCACGACAAGTCAACACAGTTCTCTGGGTTTGCGAAGTCTGGTTCCTGCATGCTGCCTAAATCGCAGAAATCACTGTCAGAGTCTCTAGACGACAATTCACTCGTCGTTGTTTACGTGAACCATGTGCGACTGGCAGCAAACTGACAGCTGTTGCTTGCATGTCGCGAGTTGCAGTCTTCCCGTGACGTCACACTTGTGTTGACACGTCACTGCGAAGCCACCCCCTCGATACCGAAATTGCTGTTTTAAGGTAGCGGTATCAAAAATATAATAAATGCATTCCCAAGCACTACGGCACTCTTTCTAGGGTTATCGACACCAGTGCTTTTATTTAGAGTAACAACCCGAAAATATTTAAAATTCGTGTCAATACTCCTTTAAAGGGACACTAAAGAGCAAAGCGATTTTTCTCATATTAGTAAAGTAATCTTTCACGATACCAAAAACGCCACGATTGCTGCGAGAAGATGCTTAGTAAGCGAGAAAACGCGCAAGAACAAAGTGTGGCTGGCGACGCCACCTAGAAGTTTCCGCACCATTCGCCGTGACGTCACATGTTTTGATGGCACCTACAAGGAACTACGTAGTTCCTAATCGATAAAAATGAAACACATTGTCCTCTGAGAGGGCCATAGACTTAACATATCAAGTTTGGGGTAATTTTATTGAGCCAATGTGCCAAAATACGGTAAATACACTTTTAAATCCGTGACGTCACGCGGGGAGATTTCGGCGTGAAATTTAAAAATGAAATTTTGAACTTGATTTTCTCCTCTATTAATAAACCTATGATGGCGAAATTAACGACATTAGAGTTCTCAGAGCACAATTTATCGATCTAAACCGATTCATTGTTTCTCTTTTAGTGCCCCTTTAAGGAAACTAGCAGTTGCCTAGGTGTTCCCACTGATCAATTCTGGTTGCATTAGTGTGCTCAAGATTTCATTTGTCACTTGACTCTGCTGCTTCCTTGACGTTACCATGTGGATCACCAAGCTAGGAAAGCGGTAAAGAGACACGCTGTGAATGTTACGATGCATTGTGACGACTTTAACGGATGACATCATGTAAGTGCACCAACATTTAACGAAGCTGTCCCTGCTTGCTTTACAGGGATGAGTAAGTAGAGCTCCATACACCAATGGCTTTCGAAAAGCCTCTCTAGTTGGAAACACCTGAAAAAATAAGTCACAAATTATTGACTCATGGTGACATTACCTTTACGTCTTGTAATGTATCTAATCTAAACATACGTTCCAAAGTGGACACTCGCAACGCACGCGACGGTTTGACTCCTCTTCTGTTGTACATACCGTACAGAGCCTGTGCAATGAGAGCACTTCTTTTAGGAGCTGGCTCGCCAGGTAAGCTGAGGCAAAGTCCCGCGTCAACTCGCAAGACGCTCATTAAGGCTGCTTTTTCCTGTACCCCCACAATTTTTTTTATCCCGCCTTTCCCCCTACATTCACCGCAGCCCTCCAAGGGCACAAATGTGAATAAAGGCGTGTTAATAACAACAACGCGCCGTAAGCGTAACCTTAGTTCCAGAGGCGACCGCTACGGGCGCAGCTCGCGCGAAAGAGAAGTCTTCTTCCTCTTGTTCTTCGAGCGCCTTGATGATGATATTAACGCAGGTAAAACCAACGTTTATAGTTCTAGAAACGTTGGGTAAAACCTCATATACCATAGCCAACTAGCATGCGCACGCTCGCGCGATAGAGAAGTCTACTTCTTCTTGTTCTTCGAGCGCCTTGATGATGATATTGACGCAGGCAAAACCACATAAAAATACCGATGTGGACTTTATACGGAACATGACGGTGACGGCGACGCCGATAGCAAAATGTCGTCGTGAGTGTCCATACAACTGCTATCGCAATAAAAAAAAAGGAAAGCTGCTAGTTGCTCCTTCTTAAAGCTATTAACAAGTGCTTGAAGTTTGCCGATTTGAACTAGTACGTGTCGTTAAATACTCTCGTTGTAATTTCTAATGCTAAGTTCATGTCATATCACGCTATATCACGTACGTCGGGAAATGGCCGGCACGCCATGTCTGCCGAGATGACGGCACCCAAGCAGACGCACCATCCGGGATGTGCCGCCATTTTGGGCTGTCAATGCTGCCGTTTTGTATTTAACTAAGCAAAAAACCACCACAGTGAAGCCATCCGCCGTGGTGCTCCAGTGGTTATAGTGCTTGTCTGCTAACCCGAAGGTCGCGGAATCGAATCCCGATCGCGTGACCGCATTTAGGTGGAGGCGAAATGCTAGAGGCCAGTGAGCTTAGATTTAGGTGCACGTTAAAGAACCCCAGGTGGTATACATTTTCCGGAACCCTTCACTACGCCGTCTTTGCTAATCATAATCATGGTTTTGGGGCGTAAAAGCCCAACAATTATTATTACAGTGGAGTCACACACATATAGACCCGATCGCTCGCAGATACACTCTAAGAAAAAAAAAGAGTATGCGTGACTCTTTTCGGAGAGTTCTGACTTGCCACGTATAGGACTCTCTTTAAATAGTCACGGTGACTCTCTTGGTGGGTCAGGGTCGGCTCGCTCTAGGAGAGTCCCCTGACCCTCTAGGAAGAGTGGAAAGACTCTCATCCGGAGGATCACGTTACCACTTATAGGGAGTCAGACGACTCTTGCCGGTAACGCTCCTAGGGGGGTCAAGGGACCCACACCGAAGCATCAAGCGACTCCACAAGTATTTTAAGCTACTCATTTGATCCTTGCTAGTGGAACAGTGGAGTATTCATTTTAAGCAAGTCCAATAATACTTGCCGCTCAGCCCAGCGACTGTAAAAAAAGAATAGTTCAGTTTTAGCATTATTTTAATAAAACTCGTCAAAACAACACATATTTTCCAGCAAAGTTATATAGAAAGCGCGAAAAGATGGTCTGCGATTTCCAATTAAGAAGTTTGGGTATTCCTCATTTACATGCTTCTATGAGTATAGCCAACTAAAATGTGCGACTGTGATGTGCACAGTGCCATGGTGCTAAATGAACAGCAGAAATCGCCATCATGTTTCCATATTTATTCCTTGTGATTACGAATAAATCAAAAAGTGGTGACGGCTTGAGGCATCAGACTTGTGGCTTGCTAGGTTGTCGCTCCTGTTCAGCGTGAGCACCATGAAAAACGGTATCTGAAAAGCAGAACGTGATATTATGACGAGAAAATGAAACTGCAGTAAGGTTTGCAAAACCTACACAATAAGTGGTTCACAGAGACATAATAAAGGCTAACAACAAAACAACAAAGCACATCCTCCGGCAGCCAGGGGTATGCCGTGAGCGGTTATTGACCGCATGTTTCACAAACGTAACCCATCCTTAAATACTCAGATAAACAGATGCGAGTACTAGGGCCCGAACGGCACCCAGCGCGTGCGTACGCCGTCTACGTCGAGATCAGACATGTCATATGCTAGAATTAGCGCACATAACTCCCACAATTACGTACACTCACTCGATTCTGTTATAGCGCCCAACGTCATCGCTGTATGCAAACCACGAAAACAGCAAACGGAAACGAGGGAAAATAGTACACGCCGGCGGCCGCAACAACGCGCACCGTCGAAAATCTAGTGCTTTTTTCACTTTACCGGCGAGGCGTGTCCAACTTGAATGACTACCGCGTACGCTCTGGAAGCCACCGTACTATATCTGCACCTCAAACTACCGTCTTTAAGCCAACAAAAACCATTACATATAGTGCGTCTGAGCGTTCTGTACACAGGCTTTTTTTTTTTTTTTTTTCCACGTTCCCACGCGTGGAAAGCGCGCTGCACGCTCAAGGTCGATGGAAATGTTATTATGAAGTAGACTAAAGTGCATCTCAAAACGACATCTTGCACCTTCAGTAGTGCAAACACGACGTGCGATCAGCAAGAAATGACCCTCGATAATTGTTTGCATCGCTCGCTTTATGGGAGCTAGTACAGCAACGCGCATAACGGTGGCAGCTCGTTCACTGACAGCTTTAGTTGGGCATCCGCAACAGCCCCGCGGACACGGGCTACTGTGGAAATGGCTGGCAGATTCCGCAGAGCTGCTGCAGACGCCCAGCTAAAGCTGTATAATTAGTACCTACGAAAGCAGTACACTCACCGTTAACTGGCGCCCGTTGTCGGTGCCCGCAGCTCCATGAATATTCCGCCCTCCATGCGTCACTTCGTGCACGGCTCGAGCCGGCGTCAACACCACCGAAGACACGCAACCTACGCTACCACGCAACGCATTCCAATAGACCAGGAGACTGAGACTGACTGAGACGACTGAGAGAGGAGAGCGGCGCGCCACCCCGGCGCCAACCCCGTTACGTTGCCGAGCAAGGCGCCACAACGGCGCCAAAGGGCGAGCGCGCGATATGTATGGCATATACAGCGGCTCTTCCGTATACCGAAGCCAATCGAAACGCGCTTCAGGAGGGTCCAGTGATGCCTTCCCAAATGCGAACTCTTTTTCTCTGCCTGTACCTTCCAAAAGGGGTCAGATGGACACCCGAAGAGAGTCACGGTTCCATGACCCTCTTTTGACTCTCTTTTTTCTTAGAGTGTACTTTCATAAAGTGGACGTGTAGCACACGGAGTTGAATTGGCCGGCTGCGTTCTGCGTAGCTCCTGATCAAAAAAAAAAAAGAAATGTCAACTCGGTTCTTATATTGCGTGGTTTAATCTCCTGTTTGTGGCATGAGAAATGAATATCAACTGTCTCGGCATCGTTGATAACGTTTATGCTGTTTCGCTTCATTTCCAGGCGCACAACCCGAGTAAGTTAATCATCCCTGATAAAGACGCTTCCCTGATAAAGATGATTAGGTGGGTAGATAAGATTAAGAAGTTTGTAGGTATAACGTGGCAGCAGAAAGCACAGGACCGGGTTGATTGGCGGAACATGGGAGAGGCCTTTGCCCTGCAGTGGGCGTAGACAGGCTGCTGCTGCTGCTGCTGCTGATGATGATGATAAAGATGCAGCGTTCATCGTAGGTGTGATCGATCGCGTGGACGCATTCAGCGCCGTGAGATTACGCCACATTCAAAATACTGCCTAATAATGCGAAAGCTGACTCTTACGCTCACAACCCGTGCGAATTAGACAGCTTTGGTTTATCGTTAGCCTGATAGCGGGAGTTAAGGGAATAGCGTTACCGTTTCGCAAACGTTCGTTGCGGAGAACGAGTTTTAGTATGCGCGGGATAGCGTTTGCGTGCGCAAGTTGTGACGGCGGCGTCCCCTAGCGGAGGATGAACGTGTTTAGAAATAAGGTGAGAAGAAAAAAATAGAGCTGAAAAGGCTCGCCTCTGTCGTCCAATGCAGAAACATCCCAACTTTTCACTAATAGTAAAAATTAGATACGAACTATGTACCTGTACGGTGAAAATTTTTATATGTTGCAGAAATGTTTACAACGGTTATCTTGTTAGGCATAAGAAACGCTTGAAATGGGAAGCGATCTCGAAAAATCCGCTAAGTTAGCCATAATACTCTGTCGGATCTTCCTGAAGGTAAGCGAAGCCATTCAGCACAGTCATTTGCTACGAACGAAGTGAATACTTCAACAGCACAGCCAAAATTTGTTGGAAGCGGGCGTCCGAACACGCCGTCATGTTTTACGTACCTTACACGTAACCCACACAAACACGGTAACCCTAATTCTGAAAAATAGCCGGAGTACGGTAAACGCTATAGGTTGTTTAGCGTACTGCGCATGCGCAATTTGATCCCGCTATTACTCTAAGCCCGCTGCATTAAAACTGTGTGAGAGACAGTTTTAGAATAGCGCACGCGAGGTTAGCGTTCCGAGGGTACGATACGCTATTTCCGAAACTCAACGTGGATACCCAAGAGGATGGCGTACAACGCATGCGCAGTGGCAACGAACGTTAACGCAATGCTTTGCGCACCCTATTATAAAGAACTAGTCTGTCCGGTATTATTCCGCTATAGAGAACCCAAGCTCAAGTTTGGGAGCGACGCTCGTGCGGCCGAGCTATGCGTCACTGTGCGTCACTGGGGGCAGACGCTGCCCGCGAAGGCGGTTTGTCGCCGGATTTGGCAGCGGCGGTGGCAAGGACACGTGCGCGCATGCTCTCCTCATTCGGCCCGAGCACAGCTAGTCAACAGCATAGTTACATTGTGACGCACCACATGTTCAATTCGAGAGTTCTGCGCGTGCGCGGAAGCGGGGGCGGCAGTGTTGTGGCCCGTGGACATTCCCAGTTGCAATAAGAGCAGTGGCGCCGCTCGACGTTGCTTTGGAAGCCTATACGCAAAGCATTTTGCGTTTAACGGAATCCCGGGCGTGAACGGCGCATGCGTGCACACGCCCGATACGCCTAAAAACGCCCGAAAAACATGGCCGCACCGCCGAAAGCGGTTCCCGTCTATCTCGAATCTATTGCCACGCCCACTTCTTGTCTTGTTTTGATGTATTCGGGTTTGACCGGCAGGGACGGTTATCAACGCTCGACGCTGTCCGCGAAGTAGTGTTCTAGAAGCGTCGCGATCGTAGTAGATCGGTTTGTTAAGATTGCGCCCCGCACGCGAATGTTCCAGTTTTGTCTAGAGATAACGCCGCCACCAGCGATATTGCTGGAAAGTTCGATAGCGCCTGTATAAAAGCCGACGCGCTTGATCGCTTGTCAGTTGATCGACGGACGACGCCCTGTTCGCCGCTATCATTGTACAGCGTGCATTGCTGTAGTTCTAGTTCTCATTTTCCGGCCACAAGTTCGGCCAAATAAACAGTTTCATCCTACAAACGCCGACTGCTGTGTTCGTCGACGTCACGACCACGTGACATCTGGTGGAGGTGCTGCTTCTTCCATGATCCGGACGCCCCCGCGAAGCGCTGACCCAAGCCCAAGCCGCGAGGAGGACGACGGCAAAGAAAACCCGGATCGTCGAACAAGCCGCAGGCAGAAGGGACTGCAGCCAGAGTACGGGCTCCTTCCCGAAAACACCAGGCAGCCCCAGGTCCCAACACCGACCGCAGCGACGATGACCGACCCCGTGCAGCCTGCGCCGATACTTCTCCGGCAGCCCAAGGAGCCGCCAACTTTCCGCGGGTCGTCATTCGAAGACCCGGAAACCTGGCTCGAGACCTTCGAAAGGGTCTCAGCGTTCAACAACTGGGACTCCGAGGACAAGCTGCGCCACGTCTACTTTTACCTGGAAGATGCAGCAAGGACCTGGTTCGAGAATCGGGAGTCCACTCTTCGAACCTGGGACGCCTTTCGCAGCGCTTTCCTGGAGACGTTCACAAGCGTCGTCCGAAAGGAAAGGGCCGCAGCCTTGCTGGAGACACGGGTCCAACTTCCAAATGAAAGCGTGGCCATCTTTGCAGAGGAAATGACCCGGCTATTTCGCCACGCTGACCCTGCCATGCCCCAGGACAAGAAAGTCCGCTTCCTCATGCGAGGAGTAAAGGAACAGCTCTTCGCTGGACTTATGAGGAATCCGCCGAATACCGTCGAAGAATTTGTCTCCGAAGCAACAACAATCGAGAAAACGCTTGAGATGCGAACACGGCAATACAACCGCAGCTTCTCGACCACAAGCTACGCCGACGTTCAAGCACTAGGATCCACCGACCTGCGTGAGACGATTCGAGCAATCGTGCAAGAGGAGCTGCGAAAAATTCTACCTTCGTCGCAACCTCAAGTGGATTCCATCGCCGACGTCGTGCGCCAGGAGATCCAGCATTCACTCGGTGCGCCTCAGCTAGCAGAGCCGCAGCCGCAAGCTATGAGCTATGCTGCTGCAGCCCGCCGTCATGCTCCTCCTCCACGCCCACGCCAAGACGACACACCGCCGCAGTACCGTCGCCAGACGCCGCCAGCGACGCCCTACCGTCCACCTGTCGGCCAGACGCCGCCGCCGCCACCGACGCCCTACCGCCCACCTGTCGGCCAGCGCTACACCCCGCGCCGCGCCCGCAGCCAGGCGAACGGCCTCGCGACATCGACGACTACCTCACAAGCACACAGTGGCAAGAACGACGACCTTCCCGCTCACCGTCGCCCGGCCGCTACATGTCTCCGCACCGTCGGCAGTACAATGGCCCAAACCGGGGCCGGTCGCCTAGCCCGTATCCGGAAAACTAAGGGCAGCAACCGATGGAGGTGCGGTTGCTGAACGACGAAATGCTGAAGATCCTCCGCCGTCGACGACGACACCGCGACGAAGTTCCGAGCCCCCGCCGCACGCCGAACGACGTCGACGTCCCGAAGACGAAACTTTGCGACCGGAAGCAGACCTGACGACGCAACGCGGAAGCAGCGGTGCAAACCGACGTAGCCGTGACCCGACGCCGCGACGTAACCGCAACGCAAGACGGCGGACTAGCGACCTCGACGTCCTGATCGACGGCCACAACGTCACCGCTCTCGTCGATACTGGAGCCGACTATTCCGTCATCAGTGGGCCGTTCGCAGCAAAGTTGAAGAAAGTTAGGACTGCTTGGGAAAGCCCCGAGATCCGTACCGCTGGAGGCCATCTAATAACGCCGATTGGTGTCTGCACGGCGAGAGTCACTATCAACATCCGGACTTATCCTGCGAGCTTTGTAATCCTACAAAACTGCTCCAGGGATGTGATACTTGGAATGGACTTCCTAAGTGACCACGGCGCCGTCATCGACTTAAGAACCAAGTCGATAACCCTGTCGTCGGAGAAAGCGACACCACCGGATACGAACCCATGTCAACATGCCCTGAACGTGCTCAAAGATCAAGTCACCATTCCTCCTAGATCCAGCATCATAATTCCCGTCGGCACCGAAACGACTGAATGCATCGAAGGTGTCATCGAGAGCGATCAGCGTTTGCTGCTAGACCGTGACATTTGCGTCGCAAGAGGCATTGCTCAGCTGTATGAAGGGAAAGGAAGCGTGATGCTAACGAATTTCAGCCAGGAATACAGACACCTGAGCAGGGGCACGACGATTGCATACATCGAAGAAATCTTGGCCGTCAGCGATGCGTTTGCTTTTTAAGATTCTGACGAAGCTACGACGACGATCCCTGAGCCACCCTTCGACGTAAACCCAAGTCTTCCGCTCGCCAACAGCAACAGCTTGGACGCCTTCTGCAGGAATACAGAGACTGTTTCTCGTCGTCGTCGCGGGTCCGACAAACGCCCCTTGCTAAGCACCGCATCATAACAGAAGAAAATGCTCGACCACTCCATCAGAGTCCCTACCGGGTTTCGACGCGGGAACGGGAGGCCGTTAAGAAACAAGTCGATGAAATGCTACGCGACGACATCATCCAGCCGTCCAACAGCCCGTGGGCGTCTCCCGTGGTGTTAGTGAAGAAGAAGGATGGGACCCTACGTTTCTGCGTCGATTATCGTCGCCTGAACATAATCACAAAGAAGGACGTATACCCTCTCCCACGGATAGACGACACCCTGGATCGACTCCACAACGCGAATTACTTTTCGTCGATGGACCTCAAGACCGGCTACTGGCAAATTGAAGTCGACGAGAGAGACCGAGAAAAGACCGCCTTTATAACGCCGGACGGCCTGTTCGAGTTCAAGGTCATGCCCTTCGGTCTTTGCTCGGCACCTGCGACTTTCCAACGAGTCATGGATACTGTATTAGCTGGCTTGAAGTGGCAGACTTGCCTTGTTTACTTGGACGACGTCGTTGTGTATTCCTCGAACTTCGACGAACACCTCCAGCGACTTCAATCCGTACTTCAAGCAATCAAGAACTCCGGGCTCACCCTGAAGCCAGAAAAGTGCCGCTTCGCATACGAGGAGCTCTTGTTTCTGGGTCACGTGATCAGCAAGACTGGAGTGCTCCCAGACCCGCACAAAACAGCTGCCATCGCCGCTTTCCCGCCACCCACCGACAAGAAGGCCGTGCGCCGATTTCTCGGCTTGTGCGCCTATTACAGACGCTTTGTCAAAGACTTTTCACGGATCGCCGAGCCACTAACGCAGCTCACGAAGGCCGACGTCGAATTCAGGTGGCAAACAGCGCAAGTCGAAGCATTTCATGAACTGAAACGACGCCTGCAGACACCTCCGATACTTGCGCATTTCGACGAATACGCCGATACGGAGATTCACACCGATGCAGGCAGCATAGGACTCGGCGCCGTCCTTGTGCAGCGGGCGGGCGGACTGGAAAGGGTTATCAGTTATGCTAGCCGGTCGCTGTCTAAAGCAGAGGTCAACTATTCCACAACAGAAAAGGAGTGCCTCGCCATCATCTGGGCTACGTCAAAGTTTCGCCCCTATCTCTACGGCAGGCCCTTCAAAGTTGTGAGCGACCATCACGCCTTGTGTTGGCTAGCTAACTTGAAGGACCCTTCAGGTCGCCTCGCACGGTGGAGCCTGAGACTTCAAGAATTTGACATTACTGTCGTGTACAAGTCCGGAAGAAAACACTCCGACGCCGACTGCTTGTCTCGTGCCCCCGTCGACCCACCAACGCCCGACGACCAGGATGATGACAGCTTCTTGGGAGCCATAAGTACCGAAGACTTCGCCGAACGACAGCGAGCCGACCCTGAACTGAAGGGTCTAGTGGAATACCTAGAGGGCAGGACCATCGTTGTCCCAAAAGTATTCAGGCGAGGATTGGCATCATTTTCTTTGAAAAACAACGTCCTTGTAAAGAAGAACTTCTCTCCGGCCCGAGCCAGCTACCTTATCGTTGTACCTTCGGGACTGCGACCAGAAATTTTGCATGCCCTGCACGACGACCCGACGGCTGGACACCTCGGACTTTCCCGAACGCTCGCACGAGTACACGAAAAGTACTACTGGCCGCGCCTTGCCGCCGACGTCACTCGCTACGTAAAGACGTGCCGAGACTGTCAGCGACGGAAGACACCGCCCACAAGACCAGCAGGCTTCCTTCAGCCGATCGAGCCTCCTCGGCGACCATTCCAGCAGATCGGGATGGACCTCCTGGGGCCGGTACCAACGTCGACTTGCGGAAATAAATGGATCGTCGTGGCTACCGACTACATCACCCGCTACGCCGAAACAAAAGCCCTGCCCAAAGGCAGTGCCGCTGAGGTAGCCAAGTTCTTCGTTGAGAGCATCGTCCTTCGACACGGCGCCCCAGAGGTTCTCATCACCGACAGAGGTACGGCGTTCACGGCTGACCTAACTCAGGTGATCTTGGAATACAGCCACACAAGCCATCGCCGCACCACCGCGTACCACCCACAGACCAACGGCCTCACCGAGCGTCTAAATAAGACCATCGCCGACATGCTGGCCATGTACATGTACGTCGACGTCGAACACAAGACGTGGGACGCCATCCTTCCGTACGTGACCTTCGCGTACAACACGGCCGTACAGGAAACGACGCAGATGACGCCATACAAGTTGGTCTACGGACGGAGCCCGACAACGACGCTCGACGCCATGCTACCAAACGTGACCGACGAGGAAAACATCGACGTGACCACCTACCTACAGCGCGCCGAAGAAGCACGACAGCTCGCCCGCCTACGGATAAAGAACCAGCAGACGACTGACAGCCGCCGCTACAACCTTCGACGACGCCACATGGAATACCAACCCGGTGACCGTGTATGGCTATGGACGCCAATACGCCGACGAGGACTTAGTGAGAAGCTTCTTCGACGATACTTCGGACCGTACAGGGTACTTCGACGCCTCGGCGCACTCGACTATGAGGTTGCCCCTGACGGCATTACGAACTCTCAGCGGCGCCGTGCGCGACCTGAAGTCGCCCATGTCGTGCGCCTTAAGCCGTTTTTCGCGCGTTAGCGAGCCTGGGGACTCTATATTTTTCCTTCGTTATTGTAATTTATTTGTGTATGCACTTGTTTTTTTTCTCTCTTCTATGTTCCTTCATAAGCATCGGGACGATGCTTTTTCAGAGGGGGGCAATGCCACGCCCACTTCTTGTCTTGTTTTGATGTATTCGGGTTTGACCGGCAGGGACGGTTATCAACGCTCGACGCTGTCCGCGAAGTAGTGTTCTAGAAGCGTCGCGATCGTAGTAGATCGGTTTGTTAAGATTGCGCCCCGCACGCGAATGTTCCAGTTTTGTCTAGAGATAACGCCGCCACCAGCGATATTGCTGGAAAGTTCGATAGCGCCTGTATAAAAGCCGACGCGCTTGATCGCTTGTCAGTTGATCGACGGACGACGCCCTGTTCGCCGCTATCATTGTACAGCGTGCATTGCTGTAGTTCTACTTCTCATTTTCCGGCCACAAGTTCGGCCAAATAAACAGTTTCATCCTACAAACGCCGACTGCTGTGTTCGTCGACGTCACGACCACGTGACACTATCAAGTGGCCTTCAAGAGCACTGATTGATAGCAGTGGGATCTTAATAATGAGATGCTGGAGTCAATTCAAAGCAATGCCTCTAGATCAATCTCGTCCTCCTATTCACGTTTTCATAGTGTGTCATCCATAAAAAGAACTGTTGGTAATACGCAAAAAAGATTCGGGGTTATTCTTCTTTCACAGTATTTACTTTAGCAACAGTCCTTTTTCACGCAAATTCATTCATCCAGCGGTAAACATTCCCCCCCCCCCCCCCCGAAGTGACCAGGATCAGAAGGTACGCCCACTATTGCTCGGACTAAAAAATATTCTCACTTTTGGTGTTATCAGTAAACGAGCAAAACGCACTTCCAGGTACCATTGCAAACATTAAGGAATTAACTTCTTTCCCCTACCATATTGAGCAATCCCGCCATATACTAGCTGAATTCTGTGTCATTCTAAATTTTGTTTTATTCTACGTGTTTATTTCTTGTTTTTTTCTGCCATCCTTGTAATCTGTCATGTATTTATTAATCACACCTGTACTACTGTACATACCTTACCTCCTATTAGTGCATTGCATTTGCATTTTATTGCATTTTTTCTTTTTTTTTACTTGTTACTTCCTTTGTTTGGTTGTACGAATGTACTGTTGTCACCCCCCCCCCCTTATGTAATGCCCGTTCTCGGGCCCTTAGGGTAAATAAACTAAAATAAAGTATATTTATGTTATTATTGTGCAGCGAATCGTGGTCAACGGTGCCCGTAATCCTCGTTTTGGTGTGTGTCGGCCTGGGGGCAGTCGTGTTCTTCGTCGCGGCATTCGGCAGTGGTTCAGGTGAGCTTCAACTATAATATGCGTGAGCAACAAGAAACAAGCCTCTGATTTCCTGCAATATTTACTATAGTCGGATACAACTTAAGAAGTCAGAAGAGGCCCCGCCCAGACGACCGAAGCGCTGCAGCCGATTGCCTCCGCGACTAAAGAAATAGTCTCGCTCATGCACGCGCCGATGTTCTCCGAAGGTGGAGCCACCGGCCGTCCCGCTCATGACGTCACTCCCGAGTGCGATCCCATTGGTGCAGGCTTGTGTTCATTCGCCTTTGAGGAGGAAATGCCGCTGACTTCTAAAGTTGTATCCGACTATAGAGGGAACTATGGCGCTGCGATCGATCGACCACCATGGAAATGATGGGTAGTACATGGATTTGCATACTCCGTTGCGACCTAAGAAAAAATGTTAGCTCCGCCCATCGAATCGCGGCGCGCCCGCCATTCACCTGTGAAAGACACTTATGCTAGCTGTGTTCCGCTCGAGCCGTCAGTACTTTTTCTCAGCTAATGTAAACACTACGTCTATCATTTCCATGGTGTGTGTGTGTGTGTGTGTGTGTGTGTGTGTGTGTGTGTGTGTGTGTGTGTGTGTGTGTGTGTGTGTGTGTGTGTGTGTGTGTGTGTGTGTGTGTGTGTGTGTGTGTGTGTGTGTGTGCGCACATACAAGGTCAAAATACTCGGGGAGTGGGGGAGGGAGGATAAATACTCTAACACTTGCCCCAACCACTCTTTTCCTATCTACGCCTATTTCGCAGGTGATAAAAATTCTTCCGGAATGTCCTACTACGACGGGCCTCATAACCAAGACGATGTCTGCGTTAAAAACCAAAAAATTTAATTAGCAATATTTTGCTGGAGAACAGTTTCATGTGTTTATTGTCGCGTGCGCTTAAGATGTAAAGAAAAAGAAAAGCAGAAGGTGTTCCCCAGGGCCGTGAATATCTATTTGAGCATCATGCTTGATTTTCGCAGAAAGCACGCATTTTATTGTCTGGACCTTTGAATGTAACACTCGGCACAGTTAAGTGTCAAGTGTTTAAAGGGCCACTGCAACACCTTTTGAACAAGGTCAGAAAGTGCTTCCGATCGGTCACATACTCAGATGCACACAGGAGCGTTGACGAATCATTGACATGCCCGCGCCGCGGCATGTCGCGGCGCTGGAAAGTGAGGCACGCGCAACAAGCCCTAACCACACGTGCGCGTTACAACGCGTATGCGCGGGGCGTCTAGGCTTAGCGCCATCCATCTCCATATGGCGATAGAGGGCCCGCAGCTTCGTGTAGCCGCGTGCCCTCTCTCCCCATATAGAGAGGGCTCGCGCTAAGCCTAGACGCCCCGCGCTGACGAATTGCAACGCGTACGTGTGGTTAAGGCCTGACCACACGTACGCGTTGCAGCATGTGGCTAGTAGATTCAGTGCCGCGCCCTCTTCCTACGGAGACAGAGGGCGCACAGCTTCGTGCAGCCACTCGCCCTCTCCCTTCATAGGGAGAGGGCGCGGCGCCGAGTCTACACGCCACGCGCTGACGCGCTGCAACGCGTACGTGTGGTCAGACCTTTATACGCTGGCCGTGCGCGCGTTCGAGCAAAACAAGAAAAGAAAGTGCGCCCTTTGTTCCCACCCCTTCTCCCTTGTGCAATTTTCAGCGCGCTCGCTGGGACTAAAGTCCCCTAGATTTTTTTCTCTTCAAGTAAATGTGAGAAATCTGGGGACTTTAGCTGGGACGAAGGGAGAAAGAAAGCTCTTAGAGCGTGCGACAAATCTCGTACTTGACGGATTCTAAACATTTTTGCGGCATTCGATTCGCGTGAGGCGATAAACTGCGATAGCGAGGTCATTTCGTGAAAACTTGGAAAAATGTTGCAGGGCACCTTTAAGGGAACAAGAAATGTGAACCTACATTCGTCTATGGCGTAAAAGTCACATGGTGCGTTATGCTCTACCATGAGACGACCTGAAGGCGAAAGCCATGTTCCCCTTCTTTCTTTTCTTCGTAATATTTTTCTCAGTATTGATCCACACCCCCACTCCCCGAAAGTGTTCTGCGCGTAACGTGATTTCGCATTGGCCGCCGCCGTGGAGCAGTGGTTATGGTGCTCGGCTGACCCGAAGGTCGCGGGTTCGATCCCGGCCGGGGCAGTCGCATTGCGATGGAGGCAAAATGGTAAGAGGCCTGTGTTCTATGCGCTGTCAGTGCACGTTAACGAACACCAGATGGTCGAAATTTCCGGTGCGCTCCACTACGGCATCTCTCATAATCATAACGTGCTTTTCGGACGTAAAACCCCCGATAATTTTCGTTTTGCATGCCTCCGGGAATGGAATGTGCCGTTAAAGATGACGTTTCGTCTGTCTATTTCTCTCTCGTAGTCTCAACATAAAGCCGCTTATTTTGTCCTTTTCAAAAACTAATGAAGTGCCACACGCCGCCTCTCTTTTGGGCTGAAACAGACTAAACGGCATCTTGAAGCAACCCTTTTACAGCGAAAGCTGTTATGAGATCATTTCAGCGGCTGTTTTTGGCGCCGTAGTTGTCCGCCGCCGGTATCCGTAACCACTATCGCTCGAAATAACAACAAAAACGAAAAAAATTCCAGGATGGAACGAGGTTCGAGCCTGGGCCCTCTGCGTGGGAGCCCAGTATTCAGCCTCTGAGCCATGCCGGCGCTTGAAATTGCTTTGCAAAAAGGTGCTAAACAGGCTTCATGTCGAGAAGGAACCACATTAACATGTGCAATACAGCGTGGTAGAAGAGTAAAATAAACGCGTCGCACATCGCGAATTCTGTAACCAGGCGTCACACAATGCGAATTGCGCAACGAGTAGGTTGTTGAATGCTTCCAACCCATTACAAAGGGCTCCACCATAATTCTTCATCGTTATCAGGCACAGCATCAACAAAGTGCGCATAATGCCTTACATGCGTTTAGCAGGTACCACGGCTCTCTGTAGAATGACGAAAAATGGCATATTGCCTGCTTCCCTGCTTCTAAAAAATTGCAATGATTTATAGCGTAGTGGGTTCCTCGCAAGTGCACTTGTATTGGTTGCCATGGAAGCCCATAAGCACATGATTCATTTCCTCGGGGTCTCAGTAAAGTTCTTCGCCGCCCCCCCCCCCTCTCTCCCACGTCAACGTATGTTATACAGCATGGCGGGAGAGGGAAATAACGACCGGGCGTCACCCAATGCAAATTACATAACTGGTGGGCCGTTTAAAGCTTCCAACCCATTACAAAGGGCTGAGCCATAATTCTTCATCGTCATCAGTGGTCGCGTCAACAAAGTGCACATAATGCCTTACAGACGTGTAGCTGGTGCCTGGCTTCTCCGCAGAATGACGAAGATTGGCTTAGTAGGTGCTTCCCAACTTCACAAAAATTGTGATTTATGGCGTAGTGGGTACCTTGCTAGTGTACTTGTATTAGTAGCCCCAGAGAGAGCTTACAACGGGCTCTAGAAAAGCCGCTCTTCTAGCTTTCGCTGTGACTGTACTGCGGTTCCAGCGCAGGCCTGGCGTTTTTTTGTCTAAACCGCAACAGTCCCTGCTTCGGAACCATTCTAGCCTCCGTGAGTTCTTCATAACGTGTAGCATAATGGAAAGCACTCGGACGACTTTGCCTTTTGTCCCCATCGCAATGTGTTTTTCGTAGCCATGGATTGAATAATCGTGCTTAACAGAGCGGCGCCATAGTGTGCAGCTCACTAACGGTCTGTCCACTGTTCCCGATGAGAGCACCATTCGATCCTGCGCGAGTTGTGTGCAACCTCTGCGTGTACTGAAAAATAACGGCGATTTAGGCTAGTTGGTTAAAGTGAATTTTAAAAGAGTGTGCAGCGCAAGCACGTAAGTACCGAAGGAACTGCGTCGCGATTTCCTTCAGTCTACTTACGTGCTTGCGCTGCACACCCCTTTAGAAAAAACTCTGCGTGCACGTGCGGAGTTCACTCAGCGAAAGCGCCGCGAAATGCAGACGACGACTTGGGTGTCCTCGATGGCGAAGGGAGCAGTGGAGGCGTAGGAGGTGGAGGAGGCGGAGGTGGCGGGACCTCACCTGGAGGCGAAGGCAATCCTCCTCTGCCCGTAGTCATTGTGGGACCTTCTGGGAATCGGACTACACCAGGTCCTGCCAGTCGGCCCACGACACCAACCCTGACCCGTCGTCCTCCTCCTCCGCCGACCCCTCCTCCGTCAACCCTTCCTCCACCGACTCCTCCTCCGCCAACACCACCTCCGCCAACACCTCCTCCGCCGACCCCTCCTCCGTCAACCCTTCCTCCGCCGACTCCTCCACCGCCAACACCTCCTCCACCGACCCCTCCTCCACCGACCCCTCCTCCTCCGCCGCCGACTCGTCCACCGACTCGTCCGCCGACTCGTCGTCCGCCACCTACAACTACTCCGCCGACTACGACTCCAAGAACTACACCGACTACCACGACCAAGGAGCCCGAGTGGAGTAAGTAAACACAAATGGTCTCGTACATAAGAGATCACAAAAGCAGCACGTAGCGGAAAGAAGTTGCAGTAGGGTAGGGACAGGGTGCGGCCCATTGCCCGTCAATCGAGGCTCGCATTATACTGTAGGCTTACGCCACAGGAGCGAAGGAAAGAGACGGCTGAACCAGAATCGACGCCAGCAGGCAACGCGAGCCGCGGCTTCACGTGCCACAGCCAAGCGCCGTCATTATTTTCCTCTCGTGTCCCGGTCGCGCGCTCTCCGGTTTGCTTGCCACCCAAACGAGGGCGCTAAAGGGTCCCCCGTGTAGACTGGAAGTCGAAACGTTACTGAATGCCGTTTGTGGTATACATTATAGTCCAATGGGAGGTCACGCCTAGATGCGAGGCTTTCTATGGCAGTCTCCAAGTACGCCGCTTTGGGTCAGTTAAAGCTGATTCTCTCTTCACGGCCGTCGGCTATTTTCGGGGTGCGGTTAAGGACGCGGAATGGTCCGCCGTAGGCTGGTGTTAAATGTGGTGCGCCTGCGTCGCGGCGCACGAGAACGTGTGTTGAAGTGGCCAGGTCAAGGTGGACGAATATTGTTTTGTGATGTGTTGGAAATCCGGGACTCACAAATCACAGGATGGCTTGGTAAATAAAAAATGGTTTTAATAAGTTGAAAAAAAAGAAATGCTCACACGAAGGAACACACGTACTGAAGTTCGTCGCACGGGGGGACACACATAGCGTCCGTCGAACTCGCACTCACGGACTCTCGCGCTCACATACGCACAACCGCACCGTCGCACGGACGCGCACACTCTCCCAATAGGACAATCCCACCACCAGGCTAATCTCAAGCCACACCGCTGGTCATGGCGCACAGGATCGGTGGCGCTAGCTACCCGCTAATAAAAATTGCTAACACTCGGCCGTCCTGAAGCCTTAACGTCCTCGTTAAGGTGGTTGCAAAAAAAAAGATAGCAGTTTCACAGCACACAGTCGCGTAGTCTGGCAGGTAGTACCCGTTGCCTGTGTGGGCGTCAAACGGCCAAGGGTTATTCGCACTGATCCGCGGTTGGTGCTCGGATTCTTCGTCGTCGTCCACATGAGACGTATTACTTGTTGCCGACCACACCTTCGACTGTGAGATGTGCTTTCGCACGTAGTTGCGCATCCTAGGGAACCAGAACGTCTCCTGGATCTTTGCCACAGTTCGGTCCACAGAAACAGACCAAGCAGATCATGACATCGGACCACAACTGCTTTCCTCATGCACTTCGGTAGCACAAACTTCATTACCGTCTCTTTGTCAGACTTGATGATCCGCATGAGTCGACCATCCTTGAGCACATAGTCCTTTGTTCTGTTCTTGTCTTCTCTCGAGCGGTCACGTTCCGGCTGTTCAAGTATTCGTATAAGTTCTCGTAACTCTTCGTCTCCTCTTTGCGTGGCAACTATCTGGTCTTCCAGACTACAGGTCAGGCACACCTCAACGCGTCTCTCCAAAAGATCATCCATGGTATCAGTCGGACACTCCACTGGTTCTCGACTCAAAGAGTCGACATGCTCCATCCCCGTACCCGGCCGATGCCTTACTGTGAAGTCAAATTCCTGAATGAGGTCATACCATCGTGCAATCTGTGGTTTCTGTGTTCGCTGTGCATTCAAAGAGATGAGGGCCTGGCAGTCTGTGACCACCGTGAAATGTATGCCCAAGAGTAGGAACCGCAATCGATCAACACACCACACAATGCCCATCAGTTCCAATCTTGTGGAATGATATCTGCTTTCTGATTCAGTTGTCTTTTTGCTTACACAGTACACAAGGTGCCAATTGTTACCCTTTTTCTGGAGCAACATTCCTGCTAACCCTTTGGAACTGGCGTCAGTGTGCAATTCGGTTTCTGCCTTTGGATCAAACAGCTGCAACACTGGCTTTGACGTAAGTTTTTTCTTCAGATCTTGGAAACTGCTCTCTTGGTCCGACTTCCATTCAAATACTGCATCTTTCTTGGTTAGTCTTGTGAGTGGTTCAGCAACCAAGGCGTACTTGTGAATGAACTTCCTGAAGAATCCACTCAATCCGAGGAAACGCCTCACCTCATGCACATTCCTTGGCCTTGGGAACTCGGATATTGCCTTTGTTTTGACTTCGCCTGGCTGTACTAGTCCTCCCATCAGACGGAAACCCAGGAAGTCCACATGGTCGTTTGCAAATGAGCACTTGCTGAGTCTCAGTGTCAAACCCGCATCTCTGAATGCATGCAGGACTTGACGCAATCGCACGACCATTTCACTCCAATCTTTTGCCGGTATGAGGATGTCGTCTAGGTAGCACCGCACGATTTCACCCCTCAGTGGTCCGAGCACTCGATTCATAAGCCGTTGGAACACGGCAGGCGCATTTGTAAGACCAAAAATCATTCTTTCGAATTGGCCAGTTTCATCTGGAGTGATGAACGCTGTTTTCTTCTTGGCTTCTTCTGTCAAGCGCACTTGCAAGTAGCCTTGAGCCAAATCCAGAACTGTGTAGTAGGTAGCTCCCGCGAGGCCTTCAAAGTGATCATCTATGTTGGCAAGGGGATACTTCTCCTTCACGGTTTGCGCGTTAAGCCTTCGGTAGTCGATAACCAGGCGCTTTTCCCCATTCTTTTTTGTCTACTACGAGCACAGGGCTGGCATAATCGGAGTTCGTCTCGGTCACTATGCCGAGGTCCTTCCATTCCTTGACAATTCTTCGGATTGCTTCTCGCCCTTCGGCGTTTGTTCGATGTGGACGCAGTGCAACAGGGGTGCTACCTGGCACTTCTGCAATGTCCATATTCAGCACACTTGTGCAGCCCAATTCTGCTGGGGTCATTGCAAAGCATTCTCGAAATTCGTTCAAAACATCCACGAGTTCTAAATACTGGGACTCTGTCACAGAGGGTCCAACGTTCACGTCACAGCGTCGTATCGGCTGTCGTTCAGTTGGCACAGGCGCCTCTTTCACCGCTTTCTTTCCCTGCTCCGCGTCATCCAAAATGGACCTTCGTGGAGAAACCTGTAGTACCTCTACTGGTGTAGCTCGTCCAAACGGTTGACTCTTTTGTATGAAGGCCTGTCCGTCACCCACTGGGTGCACAGGAACAGTAACTTCTCCGAGCTTCATGTCGAGCAGGACATCTTGACCAGTGTCTGTATACGACGGGAGTGGTGATCCTTTGCTCCGTGCACAGTGTAATCCAGTTTACGGTGTCCCTCTGGAGTACGCACTCCTCCTTGGCTCTCAACTGCAGTCTTTGGTGACTTTCATCAGGCTCCAGATGAGCAAACGGACAGTCACTACAATGCCAAAACCGCAGAGAACCTCCCATTCTTGCATACGTGATGTAAGGCAACTCTGTGAATGTCCTTCCGACCAATAAATCGACAGATTGAGCTTCATCTGGGACTATGAGGATGGGTATGTCCTTTGCCAAAACACCATCGATGCATAAATCGGCCTTGCATTTTCCAATGCTTTTTGCCGCAGGCACGGTGCTATTTCCAAAACCATACACGGCTGTTGTCTCGGGAACGGTTTCTAAGCCACATCGCGCTGCTGCAGAGGCACGCAGGAGACAGCCAGAACTGCCTGTGTCAATGAGCCCAACGACAGTGAACCTTCCATTCATAGTGACTTCCTTCAGCAACACGCTTGGGCTCTTGATTTCACATACTGGCTCAGTTACTGTGTTTGCTTCATTGCGCTGCAGTACCACCTTGCAGTGACGCTGTGTGTGGTCTGTTCCATTGCAGCGAAGACACTTCATCGGACATTTTGGTTGCGGACAGTCTCTCGCTATATGGCCGTACTGGCCACAGTTGTAGCACTTTCGCTCTCCCTTTTCATTAGACAGAGGCGGTCGCCTGTCCTTGGTACTGCCCTCGTCGACTGATTTTCTTGCATGCAACACGCTGGTATTCTGAGCACGTGTGTCGTCGCTCGCCGCTTTACGGTCACGTGTTGAGCCGAAAAACTCTTGCCTTTCACGCTCAATCCTTTCGAACTCTTGAATGTCGTGCAAGATGTCGTCGTCGTCTTCATGACTTTTTCCGAGCAACATCGTGCTGAGTTGTTTCGAACGTAGTCCTGTGATTATCTGCTCACGGGTGTCCCAGAAATCCAAGTTCGCCTCCTTGCACAACCGCACCTTGGCGTGGAAATAGACCACTGAGCTTTCGTTGCGCTGTTGCACGCGCTCGTGCATTTTGCGCCAGCGTTCCGCCGCGCGCGTCTGGCTCACAAAGGTACGCCGAAAGCGCTCTTCAAAATCCCTCCAAGTTTTGATTTCAGACCTCCTCGAACGCAGCCAGTCTCTTGCCGGTCCGGTCAAACGGGACTTGGCGGTCTCAAGCATGAAAGACTCAGGCCAGCTGTGTAGCGTCGCAGTTATAGGCACCGTACACTGGCCAGAGGGAGCTGCGTTCCTCGCACTGGCCCGTCCCAAGTCCGCTTACATTGGCCGTTAGGGGCACGCAGAAAGTAGACGCGCTCACGCGTCCCCCGTGTAGCCCGGCCACAATCCGCGCACTCGCGCAGGGAGGGAGACGCGCGCATCGCGTTCAATTTTGACGGACCCCGTCTCATTATTGCTTTTTTTATCCGCTAGGCTTTGCGCTCTGGCGCTGCAGTCGCACTGGAAAACTCGACTGTACGGTGCCTATACGGAGATTTTCAATCCAATCCCTTGCTGAGGGTGCGTCCTCGCAACCGTCGAAGCTTGGTATGTTGTTGCTGAGGTCGGGCATTACCTGGAACGCAGCGATTCCACCGGGCGTTCCCGCGGACACGGGCTGTGGCGTCGCTGACGGAGCCAAGCGCTCAAGCAACGCCGTTAAGACGCGGTCCTTTTCCATAAGAGCGTTCAAAAGTTCGCGCACGGTAACACCATCACTTTGGCCGGCACCCACGGGAAAATGCGCCTCACGCACAGTCTCACCAGTAACACCACTCTCGTTGTCGCTACCGGCTCGGGCGTCTTCACTCCGAACGTCCTGGTTGTTCATGGTGCCGCTCAGTTCGTTAGGCCTTGCAATCCAATCCCACTTCTGAGATGTTGGAAATCCGGGACTCACAAATCACAGGATGGCTTGGTAAATAAAAAATGGTTTTAATAAGTTGAAAAAAAGAAATGCTCACACGAAGGAACACACGTACTGAAGTTCGTCGCACGGGGGGACACACATAGCGTCCGTCGAACTCGCACTCACGGACCCTCGCGCTCACATACGCACAACCGCGCCGTCGCACGAACGCGCACACTCTCCCAATAGGACAATCCCACCACCAGGCTAATCTCAAGCCACACCGCTGGTCATGGCGCACAGGATCGGTGGCGCTAGCTACCCGCTAATAAAAATTGCTAACAGATGGGAAGATCCGAGTGGAGTGGGCCGGAGGCCTTGAACGCAGTTTAGGAGGCGTTGCAGAAACTGTTGCGGTTGACCTGTAGCTGTGTCGATGTAAATAAGTCGCCAGGGAGCCGCAGAGAACAGCCATACACCAGCTCTGCTGCTGAGCACTGTAAATCGGCTCCGATGACAGCCCGTGAGCCCAGGAGCACTAGAGTCAAGGCATGAACCCAGGTGGCACTATTGAGGCGGGTAGTCAGGGCGGTCTTCACTTGTCGGTCAAGGCGTTCTACCATGCCGTTGGCACAGGGATATGATAGCCAGTGGTACGGCAATGTCTGGCTCCGAGGACGCGATTAAGGTAAGCAAACAGGAAGGATTTGAATTGACGTCCACGGTCTGTTGTCATGGGGCCAGGACAGCCAGAACGAGACACCCACGTAGAAATGAAAGCGTGGGCAACCGTCTCAGCGGTGATATCGTGAATGGGAATAGCCTCTGGCCAGCGTGTGAAACGATCGACCGTGATGAGTATGTAACGGTAACCTTGAGACACGAGTAGACGGCCCACAATGTCAAGATGAACATGGTCGAAACGACGGCCGGGTGGAAGTAAAGGTTGGGGAGGCGTCTTGGTATGACGGAAGACCTTTGTCATTTGGCAGGGCAGGCACGTGCGCGTCGAAGCACTCACATCAGCGTAATTGCGGGCGTGAAATAGTGCTGGGTGAGAAGGCGCTGAGTAGCCCGAATGCCTGGGTGACAGATGTAATGTAGAGAGTGGAAAACGGTGCGACGTAATGAAGTAAGAACAAAAGGGCGGGGAAGATTAGCCGAGACATCACACCACAGGGTCTCAGATGATAATGCATGGGGCACAAGGCGTAGTCGAAGATAACAGGGGTTCTCCTGAAAAGCGGTGAGCTCTCTATCATTCTGCTGTGCGGATGAGAATGAAGCCCTGTCGATGATGATGAAAAAACATTTACTATGAAAAGAAAAAAGACAGTTTGGGGGCCAAAGCATGACCCCGCTACATGGTCGGCGTCCCTAGTCCGGGACACCGCATGACGAGGCCCCGTCTAGAGCCCGTTGCGACTCCAGTGAGGAGCAGTTGAGGAGGGCAGTCTCCCATGACTCTCGTGAAGGGGTAGGGGAAGGGGGCTGGTCGATAGTTGGAGATGGAGAGTCAAGCGCGGTTATACGAGAAAGGGCATCCGCGGCGGTGTTCTTAGTGCCTTTTTCGGATGTCGGTTAAGAATTCCGAGATCTAAGCAAGATGGTGAAGTTCACGGGGCATGTATTTGCGGACATGTACGATGCGGACATGGTACACAGTGACTTAGAAGGCACTCTGCCAATTGAGCTAATGGTGCTCCGTACCTCCACCACTTATAAAGGCGTGTATTAGACGCTAACGTAAGGATCGACCGGTAGCTCGATCAAAGGCTCAATTCACGGACCCCGAGCGGGAGCGGCGTCCACAAGTAATGCACAGCACGGAGATACCCACTAGATAGCGCTGAGGAGAATGTCGCACTATAGCGTTAGCCTTCGCTACGCCTTCTTGAACAGGGCAAAGGTGGAGAAACAAATGCTCACACTGTCCCCTGTGGGTCATTCCACGCAAAACGTCCCGGCGATTTTCGTGACCGTCATAAATGTATACGAAAATTAATCGTGCTGATTTATTGCTTTGAAAACAGTGGAAGTCCAGAATATTCCGGATAGATAAAAATGTTTGGTTACGTGGGAGCCTTCCGAATTTCGCACAGTGTGGTCTGAGGGACGTTTGTCAGAAAATTTATTACGTGAATATCGCTTCTCTAATTAATACTAAATTTAGTTTACGTGTTTAGCAAAGGCGTTTGTGTAAGGCGTTGTAATGTAAATATTATTACCGAATTCTTTTGTCGTATACGCTAGCGGATATTTTGTCAAAATGATATATATTAACACTTTCCCTCCGGCGATATCACACTATGTATGATTATTTGGCTAATGAATACGCAATCTACAGAAATAAAAACTTTATCTTAAAAGTATTTTCCGACAGCCGAAGTTTGCGAGTCTTGCAAGAAAAAATCACAAACTTGAGCCAATCCTCATTTTGGTCCACATTGAGACGCAATTAACACCACGTCGTGCTCAAACTAAAAATCAGCTTTATACCTCAATCGAAAGCAAATAAATGGTTGTTCTTGTATGTTTAGTTTTGTCATTACAGTGCGGATAGAAAAGGGCAAGGAGTACACTGTCTTTTAACGCTAATAAGTGTGTTTTTTTTTGCTAATTCGCCGATAATGTATTTGGATCGGTCGCCATAGTAACGGTCTCAAGTGACCGAGCTCTACAGGACTATACGATTGTTCTAGCGGCCCCTGGCAACTGCGTTTTGTATGGTCTAAAGGCTCGTTCACACCTGCGACTAACACCGATCGCACGACCATTTGCGACTGGCGACCAAAAAGCGACTCAATGCGACCGATGTTCACACTTGCGTGCGACCTGCACCCATCGCCACACAGAATCCGTTTGCTCGCACTGCTACTGCATTGCAATCTAAGCCAAACTCCTGTTCCTGCGCGTCTGATTGGTCCACAGGTTTGCGAATGCAGTAGCGCGATTGAAAAATCGAACAGCGAGCGACTGAGCCAAAGCAGTCCCTTTGCGACCAGTCGCTTTGCGACTAACTTGGTCGCGCGACCGGTTCTAGTCGCATGTGTGAACTATAGCCTTAACAGAAGCACCTGGTCAAAATGGCGACGCAGCCGTAAGAATATGCGACACGTGCAGCGCGCAGGGAGCTGATCTGCACTGTGGGAGAGACGGCGGTCGAAGACAAGATGTACCCGCCCGACGGCCTCTGCCACTACCTCTACTACACGCACGTGTACATCAGGCAAAACGAAAGCAAATTCTACGTCATGGCAAGGGGCATCCTCGCCAGCTTCACCGTGTTCAAGGACAAAGTCAAGAAATACAGCAAGACCGAGGGGGGCCTGTCCTTCGACATAAAGTCAGTGCTCATTGATTATGGAAAACTTGACAATGGGCTAGTTGGTTAGACATGATCAACGTTTCTTCTTGCGCAAGCTTTACCAAAAAAAAAAGACTGAAGACAGCGATGAAGGACGTGCAAAACACATCAGCGCGAACTAACAACTGGTTAATACGTAGATGGACATGAGCCGTTCTGCGCACGCGTGTGGTCACTGTATATATTTTATGTCCATCTGCGTATTAAACAGTTGTTAGTTTGCGCTGATGTGTTTTGTACGTCCTTCATCGCTGTCTTCAGTCCTTTTTTGTAAAGTTTGCGCAAGAAACGTTGATCATTGATTATTATTATATTATAGCCGGATACAACTTTAGAAGTCCGTGGCATTTCCTCCTCAAAGGCGCTTGCGCAGAAGCCTGCAACAATGGGCGAGTAATCCTGACTGACGTCATGAGCTGGGCGGCCGGTGACTCCGCCTTCCAAGAACATTACCGAGTGTATGAGTGCGGTATAGGCGATCGTCTGCCGCGCTGCGGTCGTCTGGGCGGGCCTCTCCAGATTTCTTAAGCTGTATCCGACTATAGAGTTACAGTACAGGTTATCTTTAGGTAGCAGAGTTGCGCGTAGATCTGGCTAGCAACGACAACCATGGGGCGAAGCCGCACTCCGCTTTTCCAGGTGACATGCCTAGCCTGTCGCCGATCGACATGTCTGGCGTGTCGAAGACCGGTAATTGATTAATTTGACTGTCGATGACTATACAATGTCAATCCAGTTCGCTGCAGCGGCGGCGTAGAGAAATGCAAAAATTGGAACGAGCGTCACTTTCTCCGCAAGGCATGGTTGCTAGCGACACTTGAAATACAGACACACAACTCTGCTACCTAAAGGTAGCATATGCAGTAACTCAAATTATTATGGTGAAAGCCTTAGATGCCCCATCAAACATGAAAAGTGACCGTCGGCGGCGACAACACGAGTGACGCCAAAAAAAAAAAAAACCATCACGTGATCACATTGCCATATGACGCCATGACGACGTACAGGTCGCCAAAATGTGTGACGTCTTCACGACGTGACGTCATATGACGACGTCTACGCGTGATATCGTCGCTTGGTCAAAGGTGGACCAGGTACACGGAGGCACTGCAATACCACGCGACGCGCGTGGTTTTGTAGTGCTTACGTTTCCAATTAACTCCGATCCCGTAAGCAGTGCAAAACCACGTTAGATTCGGAAAGCTTTCGGGCGATATGAATACATGAATAACTGAGAACAAAAATGTGGTCAACTTGCAATAGTGGTGCAAGGCTGGAGCCATCAGTGGAACTTGTGACCACCTTTCTTCTTCGAGCTTTTTACGTGGTTCAACGTCAACTCAGTGTGCTTCAGGGTTGAAGACCGCGTCACCTCGGTCTGAGTCGTAATAGTACTGTCGACCTTAATATTAACTAGTAAGGTTAACCATGTTATTAATTAGCTTGGTCTTAATTACCACGATCTTATATAGCAAGTCTTAGTTAGCAATGCCTTAATGAGCAAGACCTTAGTTATCTTTGTCTTAATAGGCGTGCTCGTAATTAGCGTCGTCTTAATTAGCATGTTCGTAATTAGCTTGGCCTTAGCCTGGCACGGGTTTAATTAGCGCGGCCTTAATTAGCATGTTCTTAGCAAGACGTCCCTAGCGAAAATTCTCATATGACATATATGCCTCGTATCCAATAATCTCGTATGAACACATATGAATCATGTGTTCTCGTATGATCATCCGAGATTATTGGATATGTGTCATACATGTCATATGAGATTTTTCGATAGGGGTGGCTTAATCAGCTCGGTCATAGCACACTTTGCTTAATTAGCTAGGTCTACAACCTAACTAATTAGCTAATCAGCCATGTGCAAGTGTTCGGGGAGCGAGTAGAAGATGAAGAAGAGGACGAAGGGAGTAAAAGATGACTTTCGAGGCAAGTTCATGAGGGAGCGTGACTTTTTGCGTTAGCACTTATATGGAATTTATCAAGATGCGCCGTCGTCGTGATGGTCAATATAAAACCCAAGTTTGGTATAATTCTATTGGCCACTCTACACTCCGTGCGCTCGTGGTACGCTGCAGGATTAACAGAAAGTGGGTCTAAGCCACGCTGTCGCAAGGGTTGCAGAAGAAAGAGCCCCCCTTCCGCTTGCTTGAACAACCGCTTCATTGAGGAAAGGCAGGAGAGGGTGTACGCCGTCTTCATGCTCGTGTACACATTCGCTGTAGGCATACGCGGGCGCACAGGGGAGCAGGGTCGCTAAGGGGCACCCACCCCCCTTAACCACCTAATGGGGAGGGGGTTAAAGTCTGCCCCGTACATGTACTCGGCCGGACCTATCCTGTCATTGTATAAAGAGCTGGGTTATGACAACACAGGTTTTTGAGGATAATGGCGGCCGAATGTCCCTTATGTTGCAGTGCGAGAATTGTTTGCTTCGCGACTTTACTCCCGGAAAGCCAGGGACCAATGGCAGGTCGTGGTGCAAAGCACGGCATCGCTTCCTTTTTCATTGCTGTCATCCATTGTGAAGCATGCTGTCTTTTGGATTCGACCAATGGGTGGGGGGAAGGAGGGAGCGCTGTGATGAAACTTTGCCTCCCCTCCCCTCCTACCACCATAATTAGGAATCCTGCGCACGCCTAAGGCTGTAGGTAGGGGGGGGGGGCGAGTGTGTGTAGCGGAGGGGGAGGGGGCTGTGGAATGAAGAGCCGAAATGCGCCGGAAGGGCGTGTCATCGCTGTCGCGACTAAAGGTGAAAGCACGGAGGAAAGGAACCGAGAGGGGACGGCAAGGTGCAGTTAAAGGTGCGCATCTCCATCTCAAAACGACACCGCAGCGGGAAGAAAGGGGAAAAACCTTTCACGCGCAAGGCTCGATTCCCACTGCCGCCATGCACACACTGATTTCCCTAAATGGGTGAGAGGTACTCTAACCTGGCGCTCCATAGCGTGTATAGGTATTGCATGTATCAAGAAAGCGGCCTACCCGCTCTGCCTTCCTCTTCCACTCCCCCTCTCCCTACGACGCTGGACTGTGCTCCCTTACGGATTGCAGAAACAAGTCTTTCCCTAAAGCCCTAACCACACGTACGCGTTACAACGCGTCAGCGCGTGGTGTGCCCGCTCCTTATGCACGCCCTCTCCCTATAGAGAAAGAAAGCGCGCAGCTTCGTGTAGCCGCGCGCCCTCTCCCGTCATAGGGAGAGGGCGCGGCGCTGAGTCTACGCGCCACGCGCTGACGCGTTGTAACGCGTACGTGTGGTTAGGGCTTCACCTCAAACCACTATCTCTCTCTAACTCTGTTTAAAAAAATCAATGTAGTTCCACTTCAGCGTCGCAGAGGCTTTTTTATGAAACCGCTAGATGGCGCAAAAGACCTAAGGACGCGATGGAGGGGCGTCGCCGCTGCGTATACCAGAAACCCTCTGCGTATACCGGAATACCGTGCTCGCTAATATTACCTATTAGAGAATTTTAGCGATTGGTGAAGGCATCCGCACGGTTGCTCGCGCGTGTGTGCGAGAGCAGACGGTGCAGCTCTGCGTGCGTCACAGCTCTGTGGGCCCACGTATCCACGCTTCCTACACAGCTACGTCAGCTGTACAACTCGGCGCCCGGAAACCGAAACCGAAAGTCGTTCCCATAAATAATGTGGTACAAAATTGTTTTCCAAGAATATATATCGATATTCGAGAGTGCAACATGCTTCCTGCATAAATGAGAAACGTTTGAACGCGCAAGCCAAGAACTTGATGTCTGAACCCCTTTAGTAACACGGATGAAGCTTGTTATGTTAGAAATTAGCGCCAAGTGCACAACTCGTAAAAAAGTACTCGAAAAGCACAGCGGCAGCGATGCTGCTTTCCGTCTCGCTCTTGCAGAGAGGTGAACAGTACGTCAGTGAACCAGGCCCAAAGCGAGCTCAAGAAGCTTGAACAAAATAGAATTTTGCACTACGGCACCCTGAACATCATCAACGAACCCAACAAACTCCATGGCCTCGTCACGCGTGCTGTGGGGATGGCCAAGGTACGTATCATACGGCAAGCATGACTTGTACGCTGAGGACGGTGGGCGTGCGAACACAGACACAAGAGGGAAGTCAGGACAACACGGCGGCGTTTGTGTTGTCCTGACTTCCCTCTTGTATCCGTGTTTGCACGCCCACCGTTTAGGCACTCGCGTTAAAGGAAGGTAGGCGTGCAGACATGAACACAAGAGAGCAGTCAGGCAACCCGACAGCGTTTGTTGTCCTTCTATGTTGTGTCCGTGTTTGCACGCCCACCGTTCAGGCACTACGTTAAAAAACGGTGGGCTTGCGTACACGGACACGAGATAGAAGTCAAGACAACACGACGGCGTTTGTTGTCCTGACTTCTCTTTTGTGTCCCTGTTTTCACGCCCATCGTCTTTTGACATGCCATTCCCTACCAACTAACTCAGCTTTTTGTCATTCTAAGTTCACGAACAACGAACCTCAGGTTGTCTATGCATGCGCAACCGAAACTTAGATATGCTGGACATCGCGGATATAACACGGGGCACAGGAATAACACTAGACAGTTAGTGTGATAGCGGGGGTTAAGGGAATACCGTTACCGTGCCGCATACGTTCGTTACTCTCGTCCCCAGATTACTGGGGACGAGAGTACTCCATTCCGCCGCTAATGGAGATCGCCGAAATCCCTTTGCGAAACGTTCCGTTTAACTTCCTTGGAGTAAGGGAGACCGTGTGACATGGACCGCATCTCCGTTGACGTAACGACGAGGGAGTTACACGGAGTTATCGGGTGCCAGTGTAACAGGGGTATTATAGTGTAGCGGGATAGCGTTTACGTGCCCGAGCTGGGTCGGTGGCTCCACCTAGCGGAGAGTGAATGCGTTAAAAAAAGTGAAAACTGAAAATACTCGCCACTATCCCTGCACGCAGCAATATTACTACCTCTTTTTTAGTTACAATAAAAGTAAATAAATGCGAACCACGCATCAAAAGCGAAAATTTTTATCTTGCAGACTTGTTTGCACCGACTTCTATGTAGGCCTAGGGACGTTCGAAATGGGAAGCGATCTGAAAAACTACGCGAAGTTATCTGTAATACTCGGTCGTCGAAGCTGCCTGAAGGCAAGCGAAGCGATTTTACACAGTCGTTAGCTACGGAAGAAGAGGATCTGTCCACATCAGCGCTAAATTCAGTTCTAAGCTACCGTCCAAAACCGCCGCCATGTTTTACGTACACTACGTTAACCACGCAGACACGGTAACGCTAAATCTGAAAAATAGCGTGCGTACGACAAACTCTATGGATCGTTTAGCGTACTGCGCATGCGCATTTAGATCCCGCTATTCCGCCAAGACCGCTAAACTAAAACTGTCTACTGACACGCAGGACAACCACACACAGGACAGTGATAATACGCCCACTTCATCACCCCTAATGGAGAATCCTGCGCGAGCCTATGACGTGCATCATCACAACAGATATGCCAGACCTGTCCCGAAGGCAGCGCAGTCTAACGTGGTCACGTGACACACACCAACTGCCGTAGTTGCTTGTACACTACATGCTAGCTGCAATCTAGCTGGTGACGGCTATAAATTACGGCTAATGTCCGCTGGTATTGACTATAAAGGTGTCTATTTTAAACTGAAGGAGCGGGAACAAAAGAAACAAAGTTATTCATCATTATCATCATCGTAATCATCATCAGCCTGACCACGCCCACTACAGTGCAAAGGTCTTTCCCATGTACCTCTCCTGTGCTTGCTGCGGCAATGTTCTTCCCGCAAACTTCTCAATCCTACCTGCTCATGTATATTTATGCCTCTCCCTCGCGCGCTTGCCTTCTCTTCGAATCTAGTGTGTTACTCTTAATGACCAGCGGTTATCTTGCCTTCGCGCGACGTGCTCTGTCCGTGCCCATTTCACCTTCTTGACTTCGACTAAGATGCCCTTAGAGGTGTACTGACAAGATTTTGAGACATTGCAAAAGGGACATTTTTCGTTTTCTTGGTATGCAGTGTCAACGCTGTCCACACGCCGGAGTCGGAGAACACGTATAAAATATTTTAATTTGACTTTGAAGTAGGGGTGTGCGAATATCAAATTTTTCGAATACGAATCGAATACGAATATCTACCTTCGAATATCGAATCGAATATCGAATATCAAAGGAAAAATGCCTCCACAGTAACAATATTTTATTTAACATGTAGCCATTTGAAAAAAAAAACAACATTAACAGCCTGACTGGCAACACACATACACTGCTATCTCCAGAACACAAAGTCCAGGCTAGCACAATGCACGTCACAACACAAGCAAATATCACGGCACAATGAAACTAATGAATACATGTTATCATGAAGAAACATGAGTTGCTCCACGTGATCTGGCAGCGGGCGCTCCCTTATAACAGAGACAACCCACCCCCCTGCCACTGAAAAGGCACGCTCGCTTGGAAGTTGGAACAGAAGTGGCTGGTATAGGGAGTTACGGGGCAAAGCTTTGCCAGTCTGGGGTATCTGAAGGTGCCTACAGTCCGCCACCAGTCACATGGGTCACTGTCTTTCTTCAGAAGTGGTCCCGCATAGTGAACGAGTGGTAGTGTGGCACGTTACGGCCGCATAATATTGAAAATGTACGGTTACGTGATCGCCAACAGCGCTGCACATCGGAGATGCACCAGCAATAAATCATACGTATTGGGGCGCTCGTCGCAGGCAGATATCGTGCCTTCGTGTACTTAGGATGTTTATCGCTCCTCTCGGCAACATTTTTAGCGATACGAACGCAGCAGAAATGTGGAAGACGAGTAATTTTATGCATGATAATCGAATCGCATATTCGAATTTTTCGAATAATCGAAGTTATCGAATATTCGAAACTTTTCGAATACACGATTTTCGAATCGAGTACGAATATTTCAAATGTAATATTCGACGAATATTCGAAACTTTCGAATATTCGCACACCCCTACTTTGAAGTTTTCGTCGCTGAGCATCTGCAAGCCAGCCCCACTGCAATGGACATTATCCCGACGAGTCAAGACAGTTCCCCCGAGTTTGCGAGTTTTGCGTCCTGCATGCAGCCTAAATCCTAGATATCACTGTCAGGGTCACTGGACGACAATTCACTCATCGTTGTTTATGTGCACCACGAGCAGATTTGCCGCTAGTACGTCGCGAGTTTCTGTATCCCCGTGACGTCACACTGCTATGAAACGTCACTGAGAAGCCGCCCCCTCGATATCGAAACCGAAAGTGTCTTTTTAAGGTAGCGGTAATTAAAATATATACGATGCATTCCCAGGCACCACAATACTCGTTGTAGGTTTCTCGACACCAGTATTATTATTTTGAGCAACAATCCGAAAATTTTTAAACTTCGTGTCAGTACTCCTTTAACAACTGTTTGTTGCCTGGCCCGCTCTGCTCTCTTCTTGTTCCTTAAGGTTGCAGCTATAATTTCCCTTTCCACGACACAAGGTGTCATCCTCTGTTTAAGTTTAACCCTCTTCGTAAACCACACAACTTTGTCTGTGTTGTTTGCGCTCCTTCGTTCTTAAATGGAACCGTACCAGCTAGCCAAGTTGTCCACCTTGAGATGAATGCTAACGTTGGCGCCGTTTTAACGCCGGCGTCATTACAGCTCAACGCAATGACTGAGTTATATTTCCTTTTCTTTCGCTTTCACCCTGATCTCACATATTTAGAAAAAAAAAAGTTCGGCATATCCACCAACTAAATACTGACCATTTACTTGTCACAAAAAGCACTAACAGCCGATTGAAGGCCTCTTATGCTCTTATTTTGGGATAGCACACCGTGTAACCATTGTAACCATTGGTAGCCATAGAATTTATAAGAATAATTAATGTTTCCTACCCATTATCTTGTGCCCTTCTATTTGCATGTATGTTGGCCATAACGTAGCACGAAACTGTTATTCAAAAATGATCAAGAATATGAAAGCTTCTGTAAATATTTAAAGTTTCTCTAAATAAGGCTGTCACGATTGCGGCATAATATACTGCGCATCTGGCAACAAACGTGGTTTAATATTTGCCTAGTTAAAAACACTAAGGAAGCTACCCATGGTTAGTAGCGGCAAGATCTGCTAGCGTCACTATAGCTGCTGGCTATTAAAGGGATGTCGTGAAATTAGTAAAATACGCTCTAAACTAGTCAATACATTGGTTTACAAATTCTTCGCTAACAATTTTTTAAGGGTGCTGCGATTAGCTCCAGCAGCACGGTGCGCTGCCGGAGCTGATCGTAGAGACCACGCTTTTGACAGACCTAATGCAAACGCGTTCAAAGACCAGGTGTCGCATTCGAACGTGCACGCTTTCATTCAGGCCCTCAAAAAGCACCAAGGCAATGACCCGAAGCGGAGAACTGTGGTTGCCATCAGCGCGATTAACTACGACACCGACGATAAATGGAACATGTTGAAGAACGCCATCAAGCAGGCCGCGGCCGCGAACACCGGGATCGACACCGTCATCGCCATCTCCTCGTTCAACAGCTGGCTGGGTGAGATGAAAGATTGCAAGTCCGTGCCGCCGGGCATCATCAACGGAGACAGCGCTTTCCCGTCCCTGGTACGCGCTCATTTATACGCTGTCTTCTACGTACTCTGCTCTCAACTGCTCGATAGACGTATGCAGATGGGGTCCATGCAGGAAAAGGTTTCTCTTTAACGCAGCTGGGGTCTCAAACTCACCTCCACTAGTGGGCCGCAGTCACGAAATTTAGTCCCGCAAGGGCCCAAACAGTGAAGTAGGATGGAGCGAGGGGGGAGGGGTGGAGCTGTTTGCACAAAATGTCGCCCAAGGTTGCCATTTGAAAGAAGGCATTTCCCATATCTCGTATACAGTCATTTGTAAAGGGGGTTAGACGGCAGGTTTCAAGAAACATATCCATACTGACCTCTAGAATGAATGGCACCTGGACGCCGATTCTGAATTATAGCTAAAACTTTAACGCAAAACGAGCACAGCGGACAAAGAAACGACGAGGACAAGCGCTTTTTTTTTGTCCTCGTCGTTTCTTTGTCCGCTGTGCTCGTTTTGCGCTAAAGTTTTAGCATTATGGAATACCAACTAGCCCGCTCCCACACCTTGCTTCTGAATTATAGTTCTTGTTCCATGGTTATGCTTTAACACATGGTGACGGCATGGAGTGCCTCACGAAAAAAAAATTCTTTTAATAAAGTTGCTCTCTCTCTCTCCTGAGAGCTGTAACGTCTAAGTAGCTGATGGTAGTACTTATTAAGACAATGAAAAAAAAAAAGAAGTATGGGACGAAAATAGTCATGGGTGTGCCGGGCTGCTTGCGAGAGGTCCGCTGGCCGCGTGTTTGGGACCCCCGCTTTAAAGGGACACTGAAGTGAAGCAATCAATCGGCTTAGATTGATAAATTGTGCTCTGGGAACTCTAATGTCGTTAATTTCACTATATTAGGTTTATTACCAGAGCAGAAAATGAAGGACAAAGGTTCATTTTTAAATCTCGCGCCGAAATGTCCCCGCGTGGCGTCACGAATATCAAATAGCACCTTTCGTATTTTGGCGACATTGGCTCAACGAAATTTCATGAAACTTGGTATGTGAAGTCCACGGCCCCCTTAAAGGACGATGTATTTATACTGAATATGAACTACATAGGGCTTAGTAGACGTCGTCATAAACTTTGACATCGCGGCGTGCGGTGCGGAAATTTCAAGGTGGCGTCGCGACCCGCATTTTCTTTCTGCGTGTCCTCGCTTACCGCGCGTCTTCTCGCTGCAAGTGTGGTGATTTTGAAATTTCGAAAGAGCAATTCACTAATTTGAGAAAGATCTTTTTACCCTTTTATTTTTAACTTTAGTGTCCCTTTATTCCACCTTTTGCACGATGCCACGGCGCATGCGTCCTTCCCCTAGCGGAAAAGCTGCGAAAAGTCTCTTGATCTCGGAGGCCTTCGTTCTGGACGTGCCGGTTGTCCCGGCCCCTACCAAAACGGCAGAGGGCAGCACAGGAAAATGTGAAGGCGGATTGTGTAACCTACACTGCTTAGACTGGCTGCACCGTTCAGGATCCCTACAACGTTTAGGCAACAAATATAGTGAACATAGGCCAGCGTAGGGTTCCCCCATTATGTGGTGGGGGATGAAGAAGGGCAAAGATCATCGCAGCCCCCCCCCCCCCATTTTGTCGAATCCGATAGACAACATGCTTCACAATGGATGAAAAATGAAAATGAAGCGATGTCTTGCTTCTCGGAATGGGCTGCCTTTGGTCCCTGGCCATCCGGGAGTAAAGATGTAAAGAAAGCAATTCTTGGAATGCAACATCGGGGGCCTTCGGCCGCCATTATCGTCAGAAACCTGTGTGGCCGTAACCCTGCTCATTAAAGGGGTATTCAGACGGGGGAGAAATGCTCTGGGGAGACGGGAGATTGCGGATCACGTGACCGCGACGTCACGGATTAACGAGTGGGCGTGACCCCCCGCGCCTCCTCGGGTGAGACGGGGACCTTTTCCCTGAAAGGACAAACGATCCCCCGGCGGTGGGGGATATGGCGGAATTTCGGGCTCTTGTTTGGCCACATTGTTGCACTTGCTCCTGCAGAGAGCGGCAGCGGGTGTACAGTCTGCAGCTCGTCGTCAGCAGCTCGTCAAACGGGTGGTGCAAGCCAACAGAGTAGTCTAGTAACACCGGTCTCCCCCTCCGTTGGCCTCGTCCGTGTGAGTGGGGGGCGTTTGTGGAGACTTCTCCTCGCGAGCTGACGTCACTAGGCTCCGCCTTTATCCCCCGAGCATTTCTCCCCCGTCTAAATACCCCTTAAACAACGTAGGAACAGATCCTACTGAGTAAACTTTCAAAAGCCATGTTCAAAAAGTGTTGCAGGACCCCTTTAAGGGGTATTCAGACGGGGGAGAAATGCTCGGGGGGTAAAGGAGGAGCCAAGTGACGTCAACTCGCGAGGAGAAGTCTCCACAAATGCCCCCCACTCACACGGACGGGGCGAACGGAGGGGGAGACCAGTGTTACCAGACTACTCCTGTGGCTTGTTTCACCGCCCGTTTCACCAGCTGCTGACGACGATGACCCCAGCTACAGATGACCCCAACTGCAGACTGGACACCCACTGCCGCTCTCTGCAGGAGCAAGTGCAACAATGTGGCCAAACAAGAGCCCGAAATTCCGCCACATCCCCCACCGCCGGGGGATCGTTCGTCCTTTCGGGGAAAACGTCCCCGTCTCCTCCGAGGAGGCGCGGGGGGGTCACGCCCACTCGCTAATCCGTGACGTCGCGGTCACGTGATCCGCAATCCCCCCGTCTCCCCCGAGCATTTCTCCCCCGTCTGAATACCCCTTTAGGCACCGCCTTACAAGAGCGAAAGCCGGTGCGCGCATACGTCAGATACCGAGATCCGTGTTTGTCTGGTTGGCCTGTCCGCCACCAGGTGCCGCCACAAACCCAACCACTCGTGTTGTCTCCTGCGGTAGTAATGTCAAGGAACCAATCAGATCGGTTGCACTTGTTATGCCAAAATGCGCCCCGCCCTGAAACAGGGGAGGCTGAAAACACGGCGTGCACGACGCGCTGCGGTCTGCAGGGATGCGCATGCGTTTAAAACTTTATAATAAATGGCACACTTTCCGCAGAACGCTCAAATTGGTCTGTTAATGATCCGAATGACGCGCACTTCACTGATCTTCGCTACCCGATCTTCAATGATTGCAGCACGTGCATATGCACGTCTGCAATCATTCGATGTAAAAGCATATGCTTTTACATCGAATGTGTTTACCTCTCTAGCCCATGTGCCCCCATACTCTTTAGTTATTTTGCACATCGAAAATCTTTTATTTATTTATTTATTTATTATTTATTTATTTATTTATTTATTTATTTATTTACAAGGTACCTGCGTTGCCTCAAAGGCGTTATCGCGGGGGAGACATCCTGCGATAACGCCTTTGAGCAACTATGAACGAAAGCATATATCTACTTTTTAACATTGTGGCCAGGGTAGCCCCCATTCGGTGTAATGCACGTTTGCCAGTGCGTGATTAAGGTTATTTGTTCATTCCGCCAGCGTATGTCTGACTTCAACACCTAACTACTCAAAATCATCGACAAACGCGCGATTCGCGAACGTGATGATCACTAAAAGAACTATATTTGGTGTAAAAATGCAAATAAGCCCAAAAACCGCGACAAATGACTGGAGAATTCTACAAGCGACACGGCGAAAAATGAAGCCCAAATCCGCTTACTATAAGCGGAACTGGCAACTCAGGTCGTGGCGCAACTGTGGACGGTCGTCTCTCGTGGGAGGTCCACAGCCCCCACGGCTCGTTCTCGCGGACTCCCGGGAAGAGACGACGCCGCATTCGCGGCGCATTGTGTGTTATGTTGTTTGCGTGTGTGATATATCTAGTGTGTTATTTACGTTACTGTAAGAATCGGCTGGCGGGCTTGCCGTTGTGTTAAAGGCGCTAATAACTGTCCATGTATTCGTTGTACGACGGCCTGAACTGCGTCCGTTTATTGCACGAGCGGGCTCTCTAGAGACCCGACACGCCGGAGAAACGGGCGGGGAGTCATCTGCAGCGGAAGCGCCAATACGGTGTAGCGGCCATGAGATGGCGCGCACTCCAGCGGAACCGGAATCGGGCAGAACCACTCCACCAATGGTGGGGGGACCGGTGAAAGATGAAGAAAATAAACAAGTGCTAGATTGGTACTCACGTTGTGATGTCTAACGTTCTTCAGCGCGTACACGCGTTTTCTTCCACTTTTATCGGTACCCTCACCACCGGTGGAGTGGTTCTAGCCGGTTCCGCCGGAGGGCGCGCCATATCTCGTGACCGCTACAGCACCTTCGCTATGGTAATCCGTCCCCGTACGAATGTTGCGGACCCGCGAATCCGTTCTGCTGCGTGTTTTACGAAACCTCGAGCGTGTGTACAATTGATGCAATCAACGTTCCCAGGGCCAGAACATGGAGCTGGTGGACAAGGCGAGCGAGTCTATTTACGGCAACAAGGACGTCGTGGCGGGCCTCTCTCTCGAAATGGGCGCCATGATGTACACCTACGATAACCCTCAAAAAGGTCCCTTGGGCACCTTCGCCTACAAGGAGTGCAAGACAGGGACGCTTATGCCCTTGGACATGGTACGGGGCATGGGGTTTCATAACAGTACGCTAGAGGGAAATCTGGCGCCAGTGTCTATGGCAGCTGCAACGCATGACGCTTCAGCCAGCTTGAAAATGATGGGTAGTACATCTTTGACTAACCTTCGTTCTTTCGCCTCCATGTGGCCTGCAGCCGCTTTGTTGCAGGACGGAGTTCAGCAAAAGTTCCAGTGCACCACCTCGACCCTTTCAGGCTGACCAACTCAAATCAACTCACGATGTTCAGAACGAGTCATTTTTTTTTTATCCGAAACAAAAGCCAAGTACTAGAGTATACACTAATATATTCTAGTTCACTAGAGTATATTCTAGTTCACTATATCCGAAACACAACAATAAACGAAGCCACCGGTGCGTTCGAAGCCGCAAACACGAAGACTGGGCAAATTCATGTACTACCCATCATTCCCATGGTGTCTAAACGATCGCAGCTCCACAGTTCCCTCTAGTAAATGTTGTAGAAATCTCTATGGTACGGGCTCACCGTTGCACCAAGTTGATGAAAACAGTCGAATGTTTCAGCGCTTACCGCGGCTCTGTTCTGGATAAAAAGGTTTCTATAAGAAAGATTGCATTTTATGGCACTCATCATTTATTGTAACATTTACGACCCCTGCATTTGAGGGAAAAAGAAGTAAATGTCGATTTCGTTTATGGGGAAGCTACAACTCTATCTCACAAGCTGGTTGAAGCAGAGTGGAAGCTACGAGGTGTTGGCGAGCCACATGGTTGCACAGCAAAAAAACATAGTTCTGTTTCTAACTGCATTATCCGCCTACCGCGCTGGTATGGTGGAGCCACCGTTGTGTTACCTTGATGGCAAGAGTAGAGAAAGGCGGTTACGGCCCCTCCAAAACCCCGATAGGTGGATAGCAAAACGGCGCGTCGTCTGCTACGGTACTTCCGGTCCGAGGCCTAGAACTTCGTTGCTTCAAGGTGTGTGGTGTTCCGTATTGTCGGGGAGAAAACCACGTGCTCTTCTGGGACGCGTTTGTTACCTGTTGTCCAGTTATTATGTTATTAGATTCCTTTGCGATTGGATAGAATATATTTCGCACTTTACAGAACGAAGCGAGAAGTGGAAATGGGCAAACACGGAGAACAGTGAGGGGTGGGCCTCGAGCGCAGCATGCGAGCGTAGATATATACGGTTATGCTTTAAAACACGCAGTAATATTTTGCCGAATTAGCTTGATTTGGTATTTTCTAGCACAAACGGCGGCTGCCTCTGAATCACTCACACATACGAGCACACGGCGCCAAATGTCGACCTATATACGTACGTCCGCCGCGGTGGTATAGCGGTTACGGTGCTCGGCTGCTGACCCGAAGGTCGCGGGTTCGATCCCGGCCGCAGCGGTCACATTTCGATGGAGGCGAAATGGTAGAGGCCCGTGTACCTAGATTTAGGTGCACGTTAAAGAACACCAGATGGTCGAAATTTCCGGAGCCCTCCACTACGGCGCTCTCATAATCATATAGTGGTTTTGGGACGTATAACTACCTATATACGTACGTATTAAGGACTGCCGACAAAAGTACGTGTACTCTGCCCGATCATGTACGCCGATGACGCATGTTTACATTGCATATATCGCATTGGCTAGTCTCTTTTAAATTTGTGCAAGCTGCTTAGCGCCTAAAATGCGAAGGGAACAATACGGCCGCTCAGTTATAGGTATTGTACGATGTAAAACGATCGACGTTGCTTTTGAAGCAACGAGTTGCGTGGTATGGCGTCTCTAGTATTTTAGAGACTTGCAAGCGTGAAGTGCCGATACCTTTCAGTAAAACTTCCAAGACAAATGTATGTCTAGTGCGCAGAATTTCGCATGCATTGAACCAATGTTCGAGTGCGCGAGTTAAGGACATGTCACGTAAAGCAAGATTCGAAGGCGCAAAAGAAGAGCCAGGAAATTGCGAGAGTTGTTCGCTTTCAGAGTAGGGAATATATAACTATTGCCATTCGCCATCTGGAAACCGAGATGGTATCTTTGCAACATAAAAGTAAACAAATAATTTTACGAGCTCGCAACAAGAAAACAGATTGGACGGATATTTCATGACACCATGACACGTAACGCGCAGCCGATCTTTACAAGTCATAAAAACATGCCCGAAAACATCCTATGCTCCAAACAACATGCGTGTGTCCGGAGGTGCATGTCACTTAAATAAAAGAAATGACCGCTCGACCTTTATAACTATTCCACATTGATTGCATTTGCTATTCAACTAAGCTGCACAGGACTCCAAGGTACTATATACACTCATTTGTGAGAAAGGGGGACCGCGACTGCTAGGTAGAACACGCAGAAAGCGACGGCACTGGCAAGAAAGCCCGTGCGGCGGAACGGCGCCTCTCTCGAACCGGAAGTCGATGCAGACGGGTGCCGTAGCCCACAATCCTTTACGACGGCCAGGTTTTTGCTATCCCACGTTCAAGTTTGCGCTTCCGTTGCACAAAAACAAACTGGCGCCATCTCTCGACAGTGTGCCGCAGCGACTAAGCAACAAGTCCTTCCACAACTCTGCCATCCCCACAAGTACCCCCTCTCTGCTGTTATTTATTTGTCGTTGCCGGGGCAGCGCGCCCTGCAGACGACATCACAACCGATAATACGGGCTGGATTCGTCGTCGCGTCTACTCCCGTAGGCGTCGCAACGTTAAAACACAGTTTCAAAGTTGCGAAGGCAGTTGCAGTTTCAGAACAGTCTCATAGTGCTTAGGGTATTGCACACAATTACCGCTACAAAATAAACTGGTGTTATAAAACAAGTTGAATACGAAATGCTCTGTACACTATGAGTAATGAGTCTAATGACTACCTAAGAAATCAAAATATATGCATTCGACTAGCATAGTCATCGGGCTATATGATGATTGAAAGGTAACTCTCAAGGGGTGTTAGGGGCGGTGGGTGGGGGGACACTTGCAAGGGTGCCAGCCTAGTCTGAACACAACAGGTTTCAGGACAGCCCCCTCCCTCCCGATTTACGCCTCTGCTATTAATGCCTGAAGGCTGAAGGATAATTAGTGTCGGATAGTGTTGCCATATCCTTATAATTCTTACGCACGATTTTCCAGCACGATGACCTCACGCTTCGTTTCTTTTCACGCAGGGTTGTGAAAGCACCGATCGGAAAAAAATCGCGGACGTCAACGCCGCCTTCGCCACTGGTACAACAGAAGTGGTGCTTCTTTTCGACGACTCTGCCACACTGAAAGAAAAGGTCCGTCCTTTTCCTCCTTCTTTTTTTTTTTTCTTTAGACTAGCACGCACCACCTCTCATTGGTGAGCGCGCGCCCTGCCGTATAAAGCCCGATGGATGGATGGATGGATGGATGGATGGATGGATGGATGGATGGATGGATGGAAAGAACTTTATTCACCTCTTGTTCAGGGTGTTGCCACCTGCCTGGCTAATCCCATGTCGGGACCGGGAGGTCAAGCCTCTAGCCCTGTCACGGGCGTACTGGACAGCCAGGACTTGAGTGATATGGTCATGCGACAAGATCATCCCTTAAAACCGTTCCCGGGAAATACCAGGGCCAAGTGACCCACACTCCCAGGGCATATGCTCAAGACAGGGGCGGATCCAGGTGCCTACTTTGGGGGTCGGGTGGCGCTTCCATCATACGATCGAGGGGGTGGGGGAGAGTACAAAGGACGACGTTGCTGCCTCAGCAATACATTTTAGAAGCATAAAAGGGCGGAGAGATGAGGAAAGAGGTAAAGAGTTGGCTGTGATTTCCTGGCCCGCGGCAGCCCGTTGGCGCGCATGACGGTGCAAGCTGTAGCCAGCGCGGGCCAAGAAACCACCGCAACTTATCGGCCTACCGCTGCAACGGAGCCGGCGAGTCGCGGCCGCAGCTGATTTCGTTCGCTCAAACCACGCTTGAGAGCAGCACGATCGCGGTGCGCGATTGCGCTGGCCGCGTGCCTTTTTTTTTCGCGGACATTCATTGCAGCTTGGAAAAAATGGCACACGTGAGACTTTTTGATCGCAAATAATGCAATGGGGGTTTCTGAAGACGCTCTCGGACTTTGCGAATCCCATTTCTTGCCTAAAGTCAATATTTAGCAAATAAGTTAAATAATCCTGAGTTAAATGTTACTAATTAACTAATTAATTACAAACAAAAAATGCCTGTAGTGCGCCAGGTGACTGTCAGCAATTTGCAACTGATTTCACTCGTCTGCATCTAATATTGCATTTTTTTACCCTTGGCACAAGTTAGCTGGGACACCCGGTATACATACATGTAATTTCTATACGTACATACATAAAAGGCGGCAGTTTTTTTTTTTCGAGATTCAGTTTTCACCGAAAGCTGTCATGGCAAGCAAATGTTAGGTAACGTTTACATTTCGAGGGAAACCCGTCTCCAAAAGCAATACTGCCAGCTTCCTCCCTCGAGGCGTGGGAGTCACTCCTGTCATCAAATGACCAACGTCTTCAGACAGAAGTTATTAATTGGGCCGAAAAGGTCGTGGCGAGCTACTTGCCACCACCATTCGAACCACCGGCAAGCTAAATTCAACGACCTCGCTGTGGCGTCAATAAAGTTGTTTCTCTCTCTCTCTCTCTCAGAGAAGGCATTTGGTGATTTATAAAGAGGATTTGACAACAGGTTTCCAGAAACATATCGTTGCTGATCCACAGGACCTTCATGGACGCCGAACCTGAAATATAGTTTTTTTTTGTTTTTTGTTTTTTTTTTTTGCTTCACGATTTTGTTTTCACACATAGTGACCGCATGGGATGCCCCGCGAAAGAAACGTTTGAGACCAGTCATATGTGCGTAGCACATGAACATACTTATTAAGATAATAAATAAAATATGGGATGAATGCAGTCATGTGCGTGCCGGACCGCTAGTGCTATGTCCATCGGCCGCGTGTTTCAGACCCGTGGTTAGAGTGACCTATAATACTGGGAGAGTCTCCAAAGCGCCGGCTCTCGTGTGGGCATTTTGCGTTGAACTGCTGCACCCAGCTGCACCGCGCCACTGCTGCGCCGGACCCGTGGGCGTCTGCTACGCGCTGTAGCCTTTTGCGTTGAGTTTCCACACAAGGCACTTGAAGCCTACTTAACTTCAATAATGCGGTGCTCTATTGCGTTCTTTTTGTGCTGGGGCAGCAGGAGTATGCAAAAACTCAGTGTGTCAAGCGGCATAAGCGTGGCCTACGTTCAGGTGACATTGGCAACGGTAATGTGGTAACTGTGTGAGCGGAAAAACGCGCGAAATGAACACGCACACGGGAAGAGAGTGAAGAAACTTATTCGCATCGGTAAGCGGGCAATAGCATCATGCATGCAAGAATTAGGATTAATGAAAGAAGTCAAATACGCGCGCTGAATAAATACGTGCAGTGACCGCTTCGCTCGCCACGACGAGCTTTTTACCCACGGTCCCCTGTGCTTTACAGCCACATGCACAGGTGTTTATTTTTGCCTCGACTAGTAATTTATTATGGACAGCACAGTAAGAAGACGCAGGAAAAACACGAGAAAGAGTAGAGACGGCCGTTCCGCCCAGCTACTGTTATATAGCTTATTTCGCTTCTGAGGTAGCGTATACAGCAACAAGGTTCACCATGCGCAAAGCTTCTGTTGAATTCAGACATTTCGAAGAAACAGCAATGCCCGGTAAACAAACAATGGCAGGTCTACAAGTTTTAATATGATGCATAATACGTAAAAATGTTTACACGAGTCTAGATATCCTTAAATCAAATACATAAATACAAGCATTCTTGCTGTTCAACTTTAAATAGCTGCCTGAATAAAAATACGGTAAGCAATTTACAAGCGTAAAGGTGTTATTTCAATCAGTTTAGAAAATTGTTCGAATACAGAGATCTCCTGTGTACCTAGCCCGAAAAAATGTAGCATGCGATAACCATACCTTATATATTATAAACAGCAGGGGCGTAGCCAGGGGAAGGGGGGGGGGGTATTTTTCCCGATATTTTTCAATTTTGCTTGCGTATATACACGCACGAACATACATAAAGTATAGTTCAGCCCCCCCCCCCCCCCCCCCCGGAAAACAATTTCTGGCTACGCCCCTGATAAACAGGTAGTATAGAGATTGAATGTCTCGGAGGGTCACTAACGCTTCATGATTCGCTGTACAGTATGAAACGCTTGCGCGAGTTTCGTGCATTGCTTCGCCATACGAAATAGAAACAGATTCAAACAACTCATTCTCACGTACAGAGGTTTAACTTCAGATATTTCGAAGGTTCGCGGTGGTTAGCGTTCACGCGGTTCATAGACTTTATGAGAAATTTTAGACGAGTAGTTACATATAGAGCACGCGAACACACTATCGCGCTTCTTCCTGATGAGCCGAATAACGTCCATCACGTTTTCATGCTGAAGCTCCCGAGTACTGAAACAGCATGCGAATAGGATTTTCAAATCGCTAATAAATATAAAGAGATGGCCTGACGGGAAAGCAAGCCTCTTTTGTCCCGCACAAAGTGTGTAATCAGCTGCTCTGAGCTGAGAATCACGTTTGGTTTCGGGCGTTCGCTCGTAATTTGAAGTGGGGCATCCACAACGTTGCACTGTTATGGTTTCATTTAGTTTGGTTTGTCTTGCTTTTTCTTGGAATTTCTTGCATATCTTTTACCTATGCATTTATTTCTTCATAATAGTTGGGTACGTCTGGCACGTTAACCGAACTACTACTTTTTATTTAGCTTATGCCGTAGGGTAGGGGTCGGCAACGTCTTCAGGAGGAGGGCCGAGTTGCATGACTTTGTGCACGCGAAGAGGGAAGAAGATCGGCCAATGGACAACAACGTACACAACTCCAATATAAATCATGTTTATTTTCAGCATGCATCTTTCTGTGTTCCTGTTTGCAACATCTTCCGTTGTTTGGAAGCGATCTTTCTTTATTCCTGTCTAAACCACTTTGAGGTCGAAACTGCCATGTCGGCCTTCAGATAGAAGTGACAAGGGGAGGGGGGGGGGTCTGACGAAGTGCCGGGGGCCGCATAATACTGCCTCGCGGGCCGCAGGTTGCCGACCCCTGCCGTAGGGCACACTGGCGCCGCGCCACACACACACAAAAAAAAGTCCGACACGTTGAGATCATGATCGGTGACCACCACATGTTCATCGTGTGACGGAGACAAATTGTCAGACCACATACCTTCAGAATAACTTCTGGCCGAAGAAGGGGAGTTTGCGCCACACGTCATAACATTAAGGCGAAAAAAGCCTTAGATGCCTCATCAAACGCGAAAGTTCGGCGTCAACGCGAGTGATGCAAGAAATCATCACATGATGGCGCCACCGTGTGACGTCATCATGACGTCACAGTTCGCCACGATCTGTTACGTGATCATGAAGTCACATAAAGTGACGTCACATGATTACGTCATCACATCACATCGCCGCTTTGCACTGCCTCCGTGATCGGTTGCCGGACCACGGAGGCAGCGCAAAACCAAGTGAGGTGCAGAAAGCTTGCATTGCCCCCGATCTCGGAGGTATCGTAAAACCACGTTAGGTGCACAAATAAAGAGAGAGAGAAAGGTTTATTGTGACAGGAAAAAGCTGAGAGGTCGGCTTGGAATCAGTTTTCTGGCCTGCTACTGATAAGCGTTAGGAAAAGGGAGGAGGTGGCGTTGCTTCATCGCCACCTTCTTCAGGTGCACAAAGCTTACGGAGGCGCGGGGGGGGGGGGGGGGGGGGGGCGGAGATCGGTAAATAGACTGCAGAAAAGAATAAGATGCCTTTCGCATTCGGGTCGCCCTTGGAGATAGCATAAGGAACCCTGCGAGTTTTTATCGTCAGTCGCTACGTAAATGGCAAGCACGTGAAGTTGTTCATGTCATTCACGTTAATCACACATCCGTGCCCTTCCGTGCAAATTTTGGTGTGTACCAAGTGAACGAGGCGTGAAAGTTACGCGAGTTATTTTTTTTATTTTCAGTACCGCGGCCACGCCTACGGACACATTCCGCTTCTAATGTATTATTGAGGCTTTCACCTTAATAACAAAACAGCTGAGCGCGAGAGGCATTCTTCTAAAAGAAATCTAAGGTACGGTATAAAAAAAAAAGGATATGAATGGCATGAGCTAGCCATTTATTACGTGCGTATCTCCTACGTTCTTCTGCTTATCTTCGCGATCTCCAGCTCATTCTCTTCTGCAGCACGTCTAGTTCGTCATTCCACGCGTAACTAAATTAAGCACCTTCGCTCACGATTAAGTGCGCGCAGAATTCGTTCCTCAAACAGCCGCGTAAGTGCAGACCACTGCGGTGACGAACCAGCTAGGAGGAAATATACAAAGTTCCCGTTTCACAGCGCACAAACGTGTTATAGGTGCGGCGAGTCGCTGCAGTATTATCTTGCAGCGACGTAGTATTCAATGTCGCCCACATACGGGCGCGCGCGCTGTCTCGACAGGCATCAGTATAGACAGCTCGTAAGCTTGCTGTGCTCTCACTGCTTATTTCGTGTTGAGGACGGCACGAAAACCGCGGCCGTATTCCCTTAAACCAGTGTTTTGTTGAGTTATGCGAGATCGGATCCAAAAGATACAATAACAACATATGGGGTTTTACGTACCGAAACCACGATATAATTATGAGAGACGCCGTAGTGGAGGGCTCCGGAAATTTTGGCCATCCGGTGTTCTTTAACGCGCGCGGACATCGCGCAGCACACGGGCCTCCTCTATAGCATTTTGCCCCCATTGAAATGCGACCGCCGTAGCCGCGATCGAACCCGTGACCTTCGGGTCAGCAGCCGAGCACCGTAACCGCTACACCACCGCGGCGGACATCGGATCCAAAAGAGTTAGCTGCATGCTATAGCCTTACTTGGTATAACGCTCCAATTTGTTGAAATCGCATTCATTGCTTTGCTCTTGCGGCGAAACTCTGATCTTTTTATTAGGTTGTAACCGAGTGTCGATGCCGAGAACTAGGCTCCATTTAACAGCACTGCTTTCCATAAGTCCTGATCGTCGACGCTGGCATTCGCGTTCACGGCCCATGTTATGTGCTGTTTACGCAGATTGAGTTCGTGCTGGAACAGAAGCTGCGGAAGCGTTTCGCCTGGCTCTACTTCGACGTCCACATGGCGGACTTCAGGGAAACATGCGGTTCTAAGGACCCCTTCCAGCTGATCCGAACCCTGCGCAGCGACTTCAGCATCAACGACGATCCTGATAATACGCAGTAACGGCAATAAACGTTGTCCCGACTGCACCGTTACGCGCGGAACTGTGGGAGGGGCGGCCACAAGTTTGCTTGCCTTTTCAACGTCCCAAAGGCGACGGCGATGTTGAAGGCTTTATATGTTGTTTTTAATATTTCGTATAAATGGGATGCGGTTTATTGTAGGGCGTATTCCTAGTTTAAAGTTGTGGGAATCGAGAGCGCCCTCCCCTCTGGCGCCTCTTTCCCCAGCTAGCGCGTGTGCCGGCCCCGCGCGCCCGCGCGTCCCGAGCGCTGGGAACCGCCGTTTATCGGCGGCATGGCTACTGTGGCTGCGACGTCAGGCCTTTTTGTCTGGTGCAAGTCAGGCGTCGGTCTTCCCTGCACAGAGACATGCGCCCGGACATGTCCGGACAATACTCGCCGCACGCCACGCTAGCACACGTCACGGCTCTTCGCCTGTCCTATTAGCCGCCCGTGACAGCCCCCTCTCCCGTTAGCTTGCTGCTGTTTGGCGCTGGCTCAGCTGGCTCGCCGCGAGAGATGCTCGCACGCCTGCAACGAGAAGTCACGCGCTGCCATTGCAGGCGACTTCTGCAACTTCTGGTTCGCGCGCTTCTGTAGTACCCCTTTGTGTGGTAACAGTAGCGCCGCAGCGGGACTGTTACAATCGGGACTGTATGGGCCACACTGAACACGTCCCACTAATGTCGATGTCGCAGGTTGCTGAAAGCCCCACTGAGCTTTCGTACGCTCTTTTCCCTCGAAATAAAATAACCTCCAGGTGACGGACACCATTAAAACTTGGTAAAAAATTTTCATGCATACCGAGCAATCGAACGAAGGAAACGTCTCACACTAAATTTTATGTCAGTGCCCCTATAAGAGCTAAATTGTATCTACATATGATATCGAAGGATAAGTATGCTCAAGATAACGGCCAATTAACTTTCAGGATGAAAGTTAATTTAATGAGTTCATTGAAAAGGTGCACGGTTTTCTTGTGAGCAGCTGGGATCGTTGCAGCACCTGGTGGATCACATTTCAACCATGCACTTCTTTCTATGTAGGCCTGTGTGATCTGCTTTGGCAGTGCAATGAAACATAAGGTTAACCTAAGGAATACACCAGGGCACATGAACGATGATGTGCGAGTGCCACTATGATTAGGTTCGCCTGCAGATTTATTTTTAAGGATGTTGCTGAAGACAAATGACGTTGCTAAAGTTTCATGTAATTATGACCATAAAAATAAACAGTCAAGACCACTTATTGAACTTGGAACTTCTTTCTGACTACCTAACGCAAAAACATGATAATTATTCTGAAAGAAAACATTTTAACAGTGTGAGCAATGAGTGTCACAATGAACAACAGTTTATGCCAAAACGTTTTAGAGTAGAGGCAGGCAATTTTGGGGGCACCAATGCACTTTGACAACAGTAAAGGTCTAGGTGACCTTAATGTACATGTATGAAATTAGCCTCACTGGTGGTCATATACTAATTGTGTCTACACAAGTCACCAGTGACTTGACGGTACACAACACTACATACAACAACAGAAACAACAACAACGACAATAACAAATGATGACAGCAGTGGTGAACAAGTGCGCTACTTTCTTTTATTGTTAAATCAAATTATTCTGCTCCCGTTTTCACATGGCCTTCCTGCAAATGCAGTGAATTTGAATGCATGCTGTAACTGTACGCTTGCTCTGTCTCTACAAAGTAACACGAGAACCAACGCCTGGTTAGAACTTCTGAACATATATTCTGTTTGGCGAGAACCATGCTTTTCAAGTTGTGGCAAACTTCATCCTGGCTTGTTTTCCAATATACCTTGTGCCCTTGAGGTAAGCATCTAATGGCAACATACGACATTTGCGAATCTGTAAGAATAGAAACAATATCAATGAAGCTGGATGTTCGGCATGTTAAACATAACACAGTGGGAAAAAATGCCCTATACAGCTCAGCATATGCATTCACAAGAGCAGGGGCGTAGCCATAAATTTTTTTCGGGGGGAGGGGGGTTCAACCACACTTTATGTGTTTGTGCGTGCGTTTGTATGTGTGCGTGTATATATACACATGCAAAATTGAAAAATTTCGGGGACGGGGGTTAACCCCCCTGACCCCCCCTTGGCTACGCCCCTGCACAAGAGATATAAGCGGATGTGATCAATACTGGTTACTGGGACATGCGTACCATTCTTTGAACACGCATAAGTATGTCAAACCACTCCTGCACCTCCTTCAAGTGCTCTATTCATGCATTCTTTGATGGCAATACCTATGGTATAAAGTACATCAGAAAAAAAATTCATATATGATTAAGATACTCCCTAATGCAAATATTAAGTGCAGCTTTTTAGGCGTTATTCGATTAAACATATGCAAACAGCTGGGTGCTCACTGCAGCAGTGCGCAGCTCCAGACCTTCTCTGTGATGGCATTTAAAGCGGGGCCCTGCAACACTTTTTCAGCATGGTCAGAAAACACTGCTGATCAGTAGTCAAGACTCCCGAGAACATGTGAGCCAGACATAATAGCACTGCATGTTGCCTGGAATTCACAATTAATTCTCAAAATCAGCTAGAAATCCCTCACTCTCCTCTCAACAAATGATGCCATAAAGCCAAATTACCGTGCCGTACACACAAAGTCCACAGCCATTGCTTGATTTGAGCATTGCGATCTGCATAGTTAAAGGGGTCATGAAGCACCCCTTGGGTTTGTTGAAAAAACACATCCTGCGGAAAGCTGACACGGCTATGAACTGCTCAGCCAAATATTGCAGTCGTGCACGCCGCGTAAAGGCTACAAGCGGAACGCGAAGTTGCTGTTTTCTCAGGAGCCCTCTTTTCAAACAGAGGCCGGTTCTCACTCTTGGCGGTGGGTGGGGCGTCTGCCAGGTGACGTCGCGATCTGCATCAAAGCGTCGCAAAAGACATAGCATCCTCATTGGCCGATAGCCGATGTAAATCGAGAGCGGCGTTCGGATCAGATGCGCTTCTTGCCACGGGGTGCCGCCACTTGCCGGCGCCGCACTCCTCAGTACACGGTAGCCGCAGTCGCGCAAGCGAATCACAGCGGGAGAGCGACCGCGTTTCATGACGCGCGCTGACGGAACTTCTTTCCCCCGTGCCATCCCTCCCTATCTAGCTTCCAGTGCGCTCGTCGGCACGAGAAAAGAGAGAAAGCGCTGAGAGCGTGCGCCAGACCCCCGTAACTCCGCTAATTCTTGACGGATTCGAGAAATTTTTGCGGCAATCGATTCGGGAGGCAGTAAACTCCGATATTGAGGTCATTAGATCATTACTTGGAAAAGTGGTTCATGACCCCTATAATGCGGCCACTGTGGGATGCTGTGAGGTGCCTGTGCACTCGCTCACGATAACACTGAAAGCAATATGAATATCTGGTGTTTAGCGTCCCAAAACCTGACAGTATCGAGCGCATTCGAAGAAAAAAGGAAAAGAAAGTACTGAAGGTCATCACGCGTACTGGCGAATGGTCATAGCTTCTTGCCCCCTAGTTTATCATCCCTCCTCACTATCGCGTAGCTTTCAGCACTCCCACTAGTATGAAAGGAGAGAGAAAGTGCTTAGAGCATGCAAAAAAAAAACCTGTAACTCCGCTTGTACTTGACAGGTTCTAAAACTTTTTGCAGCAGTCAATTCGTCAGGCAAACAACTCCTTTAATGAAGCCATTCAAAGATTACTTGAAAAAGTGTTGCAAGGCTCTTTTAAGTCATGCTTTGGCAGCACACACTTCTAGATTCTGGTGTCGTTGGCACTCAACCTCTGTTCGGGTAGCTCATTCAACAGCAGTGGCAGACAAAGCACTTTCACTGGTTGTGTCGCTCACTTATAGAAAGAAATTGTGAACACTGGACTTCGGGAAGCGCTGCTCATTTTCAGAAAAAATTGCGAACACTGGACTTTGGGAAGCACTGTTTTTAGTGGTGGTGATGCACGCAAGGTAGTGTAGTACCACCTTTATGGTTCTCCTCAAGCACTCCTCACTATCACTGCCATTTATCCTCTCTAGCACAGACTGTTCGCTTGGTTACATTGAAGAGGACAATGCAGAGGCATCAATGGGTATTCAAGAGCTGTGCTCTAAAACTTTACTCACATTCGTCTCGCTGACACTTGCCAACAAAGAGAATAAAGCTTAGAATAACAGAGAGCTGAGCTAGTTGGTAAGTATTCATTCTAAAAAGACAGGGCGTGCAAACACGGACACAAGAAAGAAGTCAGGACACCACAAACGCCGGCGTTTGTGGTGTCCTGACTTCTTTCTTGTGTCCGTGTTTGCACGCCCTGTCTTTTTAGAATAAAGAGAATAAAGATGTCAACAAAGATGAACCATGCAGCAAGAACAAACATTACGTCACGTCCTACGAACATGCATATCGACAGGGTATAAAGGAGTGAAATGATTGCTGCTTTTAGTGCTGAAGTGGTTCTAGTATTCATGTTTACTGTATCGAGACTAAGGTGAGACTCGAACCTTAAAACCTTTGAAGTGACCTAAAAGAAATTTGGCAGTCTAACTCTGCTCTTTTTTTTCTGATTTTGAATATGTAATTGATCTTGAGTAGTCACTATTTTACATAATCTGGGTCTTCACATGTGTTTCAGAGACTAAAATTTTAACCCAACTGCTGTGCAGTGCCCTTGCTATTAAATGTCAGACGCTACGACTGCTTGTATGTCGATGGGCCCACATTCAGGAAATTTTCCTTTTGTCCTATTCTTAAAGGGGTACTGACACAAAATTTCGCGGCCGAGATAGCCTGCTGGATCGATTCCCGTGTACGTGCGTGTACCATCTGCAAAATATCGACAGCGAATAAAGCTTGGAAGGTATTTTATATGAATTTTGAAGTTCGCGAGCGCGATCCAGCATTATAGGCCGCACCTATTGCATTGACACCCTCGGAGGTGACCCGAGGTGACCCCCCTACTTCCCCTACGTAACCGTTGCAGCCGGAACAAGTTCTGATGACGTCGTAGCCGCCATTTCTGTTTTGACGCGCTTCCCGACGAATCGCTCCTCGCCAGCGGGTCAAACCTGAAGTGATTCGCCACGTCGAAAATCCCTTCCATCCCCGCCGCAAGAAAATCATCGCCATCAGACGACGATGAGCCCGGCGACGACAGACCGCGCGGAAATGAGTCACTATTCTGTGTGCTCACGTGACCGAGCGTTTCACTCGCTAGGTGGTGATAGTTGCACCCGGCGCCTTGTCGTTTTTGGAGCTCTGTCAAACCGAAACTGACGCTGTGTCGGTAATGAGGAGCTTGTAATTAATTATCTGTCGCACGTTGCAGCAAACGATGTGCCATGTTATGACTAACAGGCCCCCAGCAACACATTGCAGCAAAAAAACGCGGGGCGAAAACTTTTGTGTCAGGACTCCTTTAAAGTCCACCTGCACTCTTACACTGAGTACACTTCACAGGAGTCAAGTGAATATTCTCTCATTGCACATGGAGTGCTGGCTTTAAGGAATCAACAAACTGCCAACCGTTATCCCCAAGACCTCGTAGCCACTAATGTCATTACATAGTTGAAACCAAATACTCAAATTTTGCAATACAGCTTTTATTTTCATTTGTGTGGCAATGCGTGGCTCTTAATGCAGGATCAAAAGCATACAGGGTGCCAACTCTACGAAGAAGGGCAAAAAGAGCAAGGTGAGCATCAATGATGACTTTAATGATGCGGACAACACAAAGCAAGCATAATTATTTTTCTTCTATCAGTTTAGTTGACCCATAACTCAATCCATTTCAAAAAAGCTTTATTGATTCCTATTAACTAGATAAAATACTTTCGCAATATGCTTATGACTTCTTCGGTATACAGAAAAACATAATGGAACAACAGTGTTTTACAGACACAAAGTGAAGGATAATCTAATGAGGCTTTCGAACCCTTTACAATGTTTCAATCCTTTGTGACGGCAAGCGTGCTGCCATTTCATCTCATTGTTGCGCCTACATCTGGTGAGGTGAGAATGAGTGGGTGATTGGTTTATAAAATCATAATGGTAAAACCGAATATGACTGATCACATAGAAAAATTTTCATTCAATCCCTTGGGGCAAAAGCAATCAAGATGCTCATGCTTTGGCCAAAAATTGAACTTGCTCTTCTGAGCTACGCAGTGCAACACAACTAGGAGGTGTGTTCACGAAGGTAGCAGTGCATCCAAACACATAGCTTAAACACTGCGAGGGATCCTATCTCAGCCAGAGGTCTTGCCAGGAACACGATGCATCAAACACAGAAGTGTTATGTCAACCAGTTTTGCTGGTGCAGAAGTAAACAAATTCAGAAGTGTTCACACAGGCAGGAGTATATTTGGAAAATACATACATGCCCTAGTGAGAGAACGGACATTAAGAATTCAGCTTTAAACCTTTGAGGGTTTACGCCGTACATGTACGACATTGCCTGTATGCTTAAAATGCGCGCCTTTTTCTATCATTTCTCCTGCTTGGCATGTGATGTCATACTTCAGGAATATATGGAATTTTTTTCATGCACCGATGTCTCTCCATTGTTCGTTTTTTTTCCAAAGCGGCACCCCCGGCTTTCGCTTGTGCATTTGAGCACACGTGTGCGGTGCGGCTAGTTTCGGTTTCATCCTATGGTTGTTACTGCTGCTCGCGCCCGCAAAGCTGATGGCTGTCTGGTTTCTAATCTCTCAAAGGCTGGCCGCTTGTTACTCTCTCATTTATTGCTCCCCGGGGCACGATTACATCTGTTTCCGTGCGGCACTCAATTACACAAACGATGCCGCCGTGGCTGCGTTTCCTATTTTGGGTACTCGGAAAAGCTAACTCCGTCTCGTTGGCGACAGGATGAAGGATTATTATAGCTTTTTCACTCGTTTTGCTTTCTGGACGGGCGCACAACCAAACAGTTTTCTTCCGTGCACTCACTCACGCAGTTCGCTCACGCTATGGAAGTGCGGGCCGGTTGCACTGCTGCTAGTGAGTCGAGTGGCGATTTCTCCAATGTGGACTATTCCCCAAGTGTATTTTTGTATGCCTGTGAGCTATGTTTAATACAATGCATAATTTTTATTTATAAAAAATCGTACAAGCTTTTTTTTAGGATTTTGCTTGACATTACTCACGAATAAACCGCGTGTATGTATGTAACATCAACAAAAAATCTTTTTTAACACGAAAGTGTTTTATGCCGGGGTCCACCAAGTACATCCGTCACGGATATGACGTTGATAAAATGGACGCCAACGGATGAGAAAGAAAAAACCCAAGAAAAAATACCCCGCTGGGAATCGAACCCACGACGTTACGGCCGCGACGGCAAGCGCCCAACGCGCTACTGACTAAGCTAACTCGGGAGATGCTAGACACAGCGCGAACGCGCCTTATATCTTTCACACATTCTCTTTCGCGACGGAAGGAGCGGGGCGGTGCCGCCGTCTGTGAGATGAGAAAAGAAGTAATGCTTCACGATCGACACTTACTAGCGCTTACTCCGAGATTGCACGCGACATCGGAGGTCATGGTTAAAGCGTCTTGATACCAGAGAGGTAGACTGACCGCGCTGGCGTCGCCGAGGCACCCTTGACGCTGTTACGGTCTTTGCCTTTGGCTTCGTGTTCACGTGTGTCGGCTCATCGAAGTAGTGTAGCTTCCACGTGCACCAACGGGATTTCTCCGCTGCCGACTGCTTCAATTGCGAGAGCACCGACTAACAAAACTGCTGCAATACGCGTTGCAGAAAGGACGCGATTTCGACGGGCGAATGTCGTGCCTTGGTGGAGCGAGAGCAGCGCCTGCGAGACAGAAACCAGCGGGACGCACGCGTTTGTGGCTCAGGCTACGAACCTCTACCTCCCGTGTTGCTGAAGCGCAGTGTGTGTTAGTGTATGCATGAGCACAGGCGTTGGCTACCCATTACTAGAAAGCGCACACCGTGCCGTTTCTCTCCGTAATTGACGACGCTTTGAAGAAGTGCATACCGGGTACCAGTGTTGATTATGAGCTTGTTGATATCATCCTTACGCGGGATTCACGATTCGCTGTGTACAAATATATGTTCACACCGTCAGCTACCACAACGGTTTAATCATGATCATGGACGTTAGTCGTCGCGATAGAGACATGCCGTCAACATGGGTGCATCCACGTCAAGCAGTGCTATAGCTGCCAAACACGAATAGACATTGTACAAGCTCTCATATATCGCTACACAATAAGCACTACTTCTGTGAAGACAAGTTTCACTTTCGTGTTATACCGATTCCTATGACGGAGGGATCAGCCATGTTTTTTGTCACTTTATGGTCACACAAAAAAAATTTTAGACAATATTTTTCTCAAATAGAAATGTCTGAAAAATTTATTTCAGCAATCAAAAAGTCACATTTTTGGAGTGCACATCACGAAAAAATTTGACCCTCAAACTGTTCAAATTTATCAGACACACACACAACAATTTTGAAGGAATACTATACTAACAACATCACGGTAAGGCAACCAAATCTCTTTTAAAACATGTCTCCCCAACTTCTTAGATAATGCTTAAACATCCTTTGATTTCACGTGTCAGTTCAAAATATAGGAGCGCGTGGTGTCAGTTCCAGGCACACCAGAATCATATGCAGCATACTGCGTGAAGAACTGAAATACCAATGTAATGACAATTCACACATGCCAGGCTGGGTACGTACTCGGTGTTGCATTGTCATGTGAATTTTCAATTGAGTGCTCCGCACAAAGGACTTGGCACAGACAGTGCAGCTTTACGGTCGTTCACCTTTGTGTGTTTTCATATGACCTTGCAAGTGAGCCCTCCGCACAAAAGACTTGGAGCAGATAGTGCAGCTGTATGGTCTCTCGCCTGTGTGTGTTCGCATGTGAATTTTCAAGTGAGTGTCCCGAACAAAAGACTTGGCGCAGACAGTGCAGCGGTATGGTCTTTCGCCCGTGTGTGTTTTCATGTGATTTTTCAAGTGAGTGCTCCGCACAAAAGACTTTGAGCAGACAGTGCAACTGTACGGTCGTTCGCCTGTGTGGAAGCGTAGGTGTTCTGATAGTGTGGTTCGATGCGAAAAGCTTTGCGGGCACAAATGACACTTATACGGTCGCTCGCCTGTGTGGACACGTTTGTGATCTGATAGAATGGATTGTTGCGAGAAGCTCTGCGAGCAGAAGGAGCACTGAAATGGTCGTTCACCAGTGTGAGTGCGCAGGTGGACCCTAAGTTGGCACTTTTGCGAGAAGCTCTTGTCACATGAAGGGCACCGATGTGGGCGCTCGCCGGTGTGGGTGCGCAGATGTCGATTGAGACTGCCTTTCATTTGGAAACTTTGAGGGCACAGGTGGCACTTAAGCAGCCGCTTGCCAATGTGGACCTTGTGATGAACTTCCATATCAGATGGTCTTTCAGTTTCAGAGACACCAATGGAAGAGCAACGGAACTGTCGCTGCTGTGACTTGCCAGACTCCAGAGGTGCTGGATAGCTGGAATGCCTCTCTTCTGCATAGAAAAAAAGGCAGGCCATTGAACGTAACTACTTTTGATTCAAAAGAAAAATGCAGTTAAGAAAGGTAAAAGAAAACTAGAGGAATAGATGTGGTGCTAAAGATGATCACTATTTCTTTTTTTTTTCAACAAATGTGGAGGGTTGCTCTGTGCTCTTCAAACTTTTTGCTTGCTCTAGATACTTTTTATGTGATTACACAATGCTTGGACGTGTGCTACCTGCCCACGTAGGGGTAAAATATTGCCTATGCAAGAAACAAAGTTATAGGTTCACCCTGACCGTTCAAAGTTGCATGCCTAACATGCCACTCGAGAAAAGTGTGATAGCCAAACTTCCACGGAGACTTAATATTCGTGACATTGCCATGCAGAAAAATATACTGGTAATGCAGTGAAGCCTTTTTCTGGACCTGCTTTTCAGCATGCATTACACTTAAGCTTAATACCAAACATGAAGTAACCAACATTCCTATCCTCATCGCAAGTTACCTGTTGTGAGCGTGTCAATGGTCTTGTTCAGTTTTTCCCTATTCAACTCACCCTGTACACAAGGAATGATACTAGTCTAAGCAAAGGTGCTGCTATTAAAGCAGCAGGAGTGCATGGCCTCTGTTGTTTGAAGCGGTATGCCAAACTAAGAACAGCTATGAACCAAAGCTCCATGCATTACATAATTGTCAGTACGAAGGAATTATTCTCAAGTTGCTCGTTGCTTTGTTAAACACAATCAACTACGCTTGCATGTCAGTCTATTTTTTCCTCTTCTGAACACATGAGATGCGCCATATTTATTGCCCACACCAGGGCAAGTTCTATTTCAAAGTGAACAGCTTTCTTTGCATCTTTCACAGGTTTTCATGGTTGGTGGTTGGACTTTTGCCGCCAATACAAATCAACAGTAACATCAGCAATGCAGTAACAGTTCAAACAGAGACAGTAGCAACAAAGACATAGTCAAGACAAAGGAATGAAAATAAAGCATCCGTTATTTCAAATTTACTAGTATGTACCTACATTGGTGGCCCCAGTTACCTTCCACATTCTTGTGCAAATGTAAAGGCAATAGAAAACAATGCTGCAATGCATGAAATATATCTTTTTGACAAGAGAATCATCTATGTTGACGTGCATTAGTGCTTAAAAATACTTTTTCGCTCGGACGCCATGATGGATTAACATTGCGGTTGCATCTCACTACAAATGCTTGCCTACTACGTGCGTTAATACCTGGTAAAATACAACGTGCCATAAGGTTTATTTAGGACAGGGAAACGCATATGAATTCAGACATGTGATTAACAAAATTAAATAATGTTTGTGTTTTATGGGCACTGACATCAAATTTACGAATCTAAAAATTTTTGCATCCATGATTATTTATCGACCCCCTAGTAACGATTCACGACCCAAAATGCAACTGGGGGACAAATACCTATCTGTTTTATTGTTAATATGACCAGTATCGAGCACGATTCAATATGGGTGATAAGCCTGCCAATTTGCACTGCTTGGAGCGCTTCCTCGCGCTCTACTCTAGACCGCGCCCCAGCTGATCACTTGCCCACAGAAAGGAGTGACATGATGCTCAGCTGATATTACGTCTACAAAGCGCACAGGTGCAGTCATGTCACTGCCACCAGCACCGCTGTCAAAACTGTCGACAAGTGATGGAGACAACATTTTGAAACTTGGTATCGCAACGATTCGTGACCTCACGATACATTTTGGCTTCGACACTTTGCAAAACAGCAATTAGAAAATGGACACCATTCCAAGCAGCGATGAGAAGGTGCCCCAGGGATGCACGCTTGGGCCATACTCGCTGGTATGCCTCAATTAGATATATCAGATAATTTTAGCTTGCACAACATTCCGGTATACGCAAAAGGGTTTAGGAATATTGGAATGACGAATGAACACCAGCGGAGAAGTAGAATATGGAAGGTTTCTAATATAACGATTCTGTGCTCGCCAGGTGTCAGGTTCATCTTTACGCCGCCAGATGCCCCACCTATCCGGCCTCTCACGTTTATGGCAGCAGTAACATGGTGTTACGCTAATGCAAAAAAGTCTACGGACGAACTAAAATTCTCTATTAACCCACCTGCATGTTAATCCTTAGCGATGATATTTACCTATACGCTACTCCACATTTATAGCTTGTCTTCGTGTTGGCCTCTACCGTACGTGTAAACAACACAATCTTTCTGCTTCTTCCGTGCTTCGAACAACACAACTGCAGCTCACAACGGTTCCCCGACATGCTGACTGACGAGCATACGTCAAATCCTGCGGTTTCCTTTCGCCTGTCTTTCTTGGTTGCTTGCGTTTTGTAATTTCATGAAATCATTCAAAGCGGCGCGACGAAGATCAAGCATGAAGACAGCGGAGAGCCACTAAGAGTGAGAACGTTTCCAGGTGCCACGATAAGAACACTCAGATCGGCGACATCATCGCTACTAGTGAACAGTCAGTCGAGACTGTATGGGCAGCACTGAACACGTCCCACTAATGTCGATGTCGCAGGTTGCCGAAAGCCCCACTGAGCTTTCGTACGCTCTTTTCCCTCGAAATAAAATAACCTCCAGGTGACGGACACCATTAAAACTTAAGTCAAAAATTCTCATGCATACCGAGCAATCGAACGAAGGAAACGTCTCACACTAAATTTTATGTCAGTGCCCCTTTAAGAGCTAAATTGTATACACATATGATATCGAAGGATAAGTATGCTCAAGATAAGGTCTAATTAACTTTCAGGATGATTGATGAAAGTTAATTTAATGAGTTCATTGAAAAGGCGCATGGTTTTCTTGTGAGCAGCTGGGATCGTTGCAGCACCTGGTGGATCACATTTCAACCATGCACTTCTTTCTATGTAGGCCTCTGTGATCTGCTTCGGCAGTGGAATGAAACACAAGGTTAACCTAAGGAATACACCAGGGCACGTGAACGATGATGTGCGAGTGCCACTACGATTAGGTTCGTCTGTAGATTTTTTTTTTAAGGCTGTTGCTGAAGACAAAAAGAAGTTGCTAAATTTTCATGTAATTATGACCATAAAAATAAACACTCAAGACCACTTATTGAACTTGGAACTTCTTTCGGAATACCTAACGCAAAAACGTGATAATTATTCTGAAAGAAAACATTTTAACAGTGTGAGCAATGAGTGTCACAATGAACAACAGTTTATGCCAAAACGTTTTAGAGTAGAGGCAGGCAATTTTGGGGGCACCAATGCACTTTGACAACAGTAAAGGTCTAGGTGACCTTAATGTACATGTATGAAATTAGCCTCACTGGTGGTCATATACTAATTGTGTCTACACAAGTCACCAGTGACCTGACGGTACACAACACTACATACAACAACAGAAACAACAACAATGACAATAACAAAACGATGACAACAGTGGTGAACAAGTGCTCTACTTTCTTTTATTGTTAAATTATTCTGCTCCCGTTTTCACATGGCCTTCCTGCAAATGTAGTGAATTTGAATGCATGCTGTAACTGTACGCTTGCTCTGTCTCTACAAAGTAACACGAGAACCAACGCCTGGTTAGAACTTCTGAACATAAGTTCTGTTTGGCAAGAACCATGCTTTTCAAGTTGTGGCAAACTTCATCCTGGCTTGTTTTCCAATATGCCATGCACCCTTGAGGTAAGCATCTAATGGCAACATACGACATTTGCGAATCTGTAAGGATAGAAAGAATATGTATCAATGAAGCTGGATGTTCAGCATGTTAAAGATAACGCAGCGGGAAAAAATGCCCTATACAGCTCAGCATATGCATTCACAAGAGCAGGGGCGTAGCCAGAAAATTTTTTTTGGGGGGGGGGGGGGAGGGGGGTTCAACCATACTTTATGTATGTTTGTGCGTGCATCTGTATGTGTGCATGTATATATACACATGCAAAATTGAAAATTTTCGGTAGGGAGTGGGGGTTGAACCCCCCCAACCTTGGCTACGCCCCTGCACAAGAGATATAAGCAGATGTGATCAATACTGGTTACTGGGACATGCGTAACACTCTTTGAACACGCATAAGTATGTCAAACCACTCCTGCACCTACTTCAAGTGCTCTATTCATGCATTCTTTGATGGCAATACCTATGGTATAAAGTACATCAGAAAAAAAATTCATATATGATTAAGATACTCCCTAATGCAAATATTAAGTGCAGCTTTTTAGGCTTTATTCGATTAAACATATTCAAACAGCTGGGTGCTCACTGCAGCAGTGCGCAGCTCCAGACCTTCTCTGTGATGGCATTTAAAGCGGGGCCCTGCAACACTTTTTCAGCATGGTCAGAAAATGCTGCTGATCGGTAGTCAAGACTCCCGAGAACATGTGAGCCAGACATAATAGCACTGCATGTTGCCTGGAATCCACAATTAATTCTCAAAGTCAGCTAGAAATCCCTCGCTCTCCTCTCCACAAATGATGCCATAAAGCCAAATTACCGTGCCGTAAACACAAAGTCCACAGCCATTGGTTGATTTGAGCATTGTGATCTGCACAGTTAATGCGGCCACTGTGGGATGCTGCGAGGTGCCTGTGCACTACTCACGATAACACTGAAAGTAATAATAATATCTGGGGTTTAACGTCCCAAAACCTGACAGTATCGAGTGCATTCCAAGAAAAAAGGAAAAGAAAGTATTGAAGGTCATCACGCGCACTGGCGAATGGTCGTAGCTTCTTGCCCCCTAGTTTATCATCCCTCCTCACTATCGCGTAGCTTTCAGCACTCCCACTAGTATGAAAGGAGAGACAAAGTGCTTAGAGCATGCAACAAAAAACCTGTAACTCCGCTTGTACTTGACAGATTCTAAAACTTTTTGCAGCAGTCAATTCGTCAGGCAAACAACTCCTTTAATGAAGCCATTCAAAGTTTACTTGAAAAAGTGTTGCAAGGCTCTTTTAAGTCATGCTTTGGCAGCACACACTTCTAGATTCTGGCGTCGTTGGCACTCAACCTCTGTTCGGGTAGCTCATTCAACAGCAGTGGCAGACAAAGCACTTTCACTGGTTGTGTCACTCACTTTTAGAAAGAAATTGTGAACACTGGACTTTGAGAAGCGCTGCTCATTTTCAGAAAATGTTGCGAACACTGGACTTTGGGAAGCACTGTTTTTAGTGGTGGTGATGCACGCAAGGTAGCGTAGTACAACCTTTATGTTTCTCCTCAAGCACTCCTCACTATCACTGCCATTTATCCTCTTTAGCACAGACTGTTCGCTTGGTTACATTGAAGAGGACAATGCATAGGCATCAACGGGCACTCAAGAGCTGTGCTCTAAAACTTTACTCAAACTCGTCTCGCTGACACTCGCCAACAAAGTGAATAAAGATGTCAACAAAGATGAACCATGCAGCAAGAACAAAGACCACGTCACGTCCTACGAACATTCATATTGACATGGTATAAAGGAGTGAAATGATTGCTGCTTTTAGTGCTGAAGTGGTTCTAGTATTCATGTTTACTGTATCGAGATTAAGGTGAGACTTGAACCATAAATCTTTTGAATTTTGAAGTGACCTAAAAGAAATTTGACAGTCTAACTCAGCTCTTTTTTATCTGATCTTGAATATGTAATTGATCTCGAGTAGCCACCATTTTACATAATCTGGGTCTACGCATGTGTTTCAGAGACTCTAAAATTTTAACCCAACTGTTGTGCAGTGCCCTTGCTATTAATTGTCAGATGCTACGACTGCTTGTATGTCGATGGGCCCACCTTCAGGCAATTTTCCTTTTGTCCTCTTCTTAAAGTCCACCTGCCCTCTTACACTGAGTACACTTCACAGGGGTCAAGTGAATATTTTCTCATTGCATATGGAGTGCTGGCTTTAAGGAATCAACAAACCGCCAACCATTATCCCCAGGACCTTGTAGCCACTAATGTCATTACATAGTTGAAACCAGGTACTCAAATTTTGTTAAAGTTCTATACCATTGAACTTTTGTTAAATATAGGACAGTCAAAACAAGAGGTCCTCTGCTTGCTATAATGAAAAGATGCCAACTTCATTTAAATTCGACTGAATTGGTAATGTGATGGTCATAAGGATCAATTTCTCTTCATAATGGCGTAATAGTTGCACAAAAAAAGACGAAGATTATTAACACGAGGGCATCCATGTGTGTTGGTCATCCTTCTTTGGCCATATCGGAAAAAGAAGTGATACTACTCAAGGAAAGGGGGTAGCCAGTTGGGGGGGGGGGGGTTGGAGGAGGTGTGTTCTTGTCTGGTTTTTGCCCTTTGCCTTGCCCACGATGCACATGCGCGAGAATTAGTCGAGCGTCAAGTTTAGATATATATTTTCTGTTCAAGCAATAAAGCTTTCAGTTGTGAGTAAGCGCTTGTGGTGTTCACTTTCTTGTCTTCGTCTTTTTTTGCGCAACTATTACACCATTATGAATCAGTACCAACTAGCTCGCCTTTCCGTTTTGCTTCGATTTCTCTGTTCCCTTGTGAAATTTAAACGAGAATGCGTGACATAAAGCTATCCCTCGAGTGTAAAAAATGGGTGGAGCTGGCTTTCAACCAGTGAGTGTTCTTAGCAGAAAAAAAACCAAAAAAACCGAGCAGCAATATATCTTTTTTGTCCCAACGCAAATATGTCTTATCCATTCATTCATTCATTCATTCATTCATTCATTCATTCATTCATGTGGATGTAGGGAAGCCTTAATGCTCTTTTGATGTTGCCCATGCCACACTACATCAGCATAGCATGTAATAATACTGATGATACCTGGACTATCTGGTTCACATGCCTAAGTGAATGTCAGCAGAAACCGAACACAAGATCACAGAGAAAAGGACCATGAAACATGGCACTGAACTTGCAACTAACTCTCACTGGAAGTGAACGAAAAATGCAATTACACACCAACATAATACATGCATGTGTTGCAGAAGAAAATAAAGAGGCAACAAAGAAAAGGAACAAAGATCAAAGAAACGAAGTCTCTGGACGAAGGAAATATAGCGCCAACCAAAAGTAAATTGTGAACAAGGCTCCCGTGTGGAAGCCGAAACGTCTTTTTAAGAATATATTTTTACTTTTGGTCGGCGCTGTATTTCCTTCGTCCACATGTCTTTCCCCGGCCAGGCGGGTTTTCGCCAAACTCTCGACTTCTTTCGTACAGCTTGCAGTGCCATTCAATTAAGCACATCTGTTGATGCCGACTTGGAGGCCCCTGCCTACCTCCAGAGTTTAAAACTTTTTAGATAGCGACAAAGGTTCCTCATTTTTCTTCAACCTAATGCCTTTTGAAGTTGCCATGGCACAATACTTGGTTGCCTCCACCAAGGGAACCTCAGGGTCAAAGTAAACGGTACTTAAAATACTGGGATCCTCTTCTTTAGTTTTTGTGCCATCACAGCTCGGCTGCGCCTACCTGAGCTGCGACAGGTGGGTCCAACCCACACATGCTCGGGTCCGTGGTGTCGCAACACACCAAATGCCTGCAGATTTGCAAGCACCCCTGCGGGTGATCTGCTAAGTTTCCATGCCGAAGCAATTCAGCCTTCACCTGTCTGCAATGATTTCATGACATCATTGTAGTGATCAAGTAAAATATAAAAGCTCACAAAAAAAAAAAAGACTATAATCTATAATGAACATGGGGTCTTGCCTTCAAAAATGTGATGCTTTGTACTTTAGAAAAAGACAGAAAATGAGGTAATAGAAAAACAGTGAGAACTTGCAATACAGCTTTTATTTTCATTTGTGTGGCAATGCGTGGCTCTTAATGCAGGATCAAAAGCATACAGGGTGCCAACTCTACGAAGAAGGGCAAAAAGAGTAAGGTGAGCATCAATGACGACTTTAATGATGCGGACAACACAAAGCAAGCATAATTATTTTTCTTCTATCAGTTTAGTTGATCCATAACTCAACCCATTTCAAAAAAGCTTTATTGATTCCTATTAACTAGATCAAATACTTTCGCAATATGCTTATGACTTCTTCGGTATACAGAAAAACATATTGGAACAACAGTGTTTTACAGATACAAAGTGAAGGATAATCTAATAAGGCTTTTGAACCCTTTACAATGTTTCAATCTTTTGTGACGGCAAGCATGCTGCCATTTTATCCCATTGTGGCGCCTACATCTGGTGAGGTGAGAATGAGTGGGTGATTGGTTTATAAAATCATAATGGTAAAACCGAATATGACTGATCACATAGAAAAATTTTCATTCAATCCCTTGGGGCAAAAGCAATCAGGATGCTCATGCTTTGGCCAAAAATTGAACTTGCTCTTCTGAGGTACGCAGTGCAACACAACTAGGAGGTGTGTTCACCAAGGTAGCAGTGCATCCAAAGACATAGCTTAAACACTGCGAGGGATAATATCTCAGCCAGAGATCTTGCCAGGAACACGATGCATCAAACACAGAAGTGTTATGTGCAACCAGTTTTGCTGGTGCAGAAGTAAACGAATTCAGAAGTGTTCACACAGGCAGGAGTATATTTGGAAAATACATACATGCCCTAGTGAGAGAACGGACATTAAGAATTCAGCTTTAACCCTTTGAGGGTTTACGCCGTACATGTACGACATTGCCTGTATGCTTAAAATGCGCGCCTTTTTCTATCATTTCTCTTGCTTGGCATGTGCTGTCATACTTCAGGAATATATGGAATTTTTTTCATGCACCGATGTCTCTCCATTGTTCGTTTTTTTTCCAAAGCGGCACCCCCGGCTTTCGCTTGTGCATTTGAGCACACGTGTGCGGTGCGGCTAGTTTCGGTTTCATCCTATGGTTGTTACTGCTGCTCGTGCCCGCAAAGCTGATGGCTGTCTGGTTTCTAATCTCTCAAAGGTTGACCGCTTGTTACTCTCTCATTTATTGCTCCCCGGGGCACGATTACATCTGTTTCCGTGCGGCACTCAATTACACAAACGATGCCGCCGTGGCTGCGTTTACTATTTTGGGTACTCGGAAAAGCTAACTCCGTCTCGTTGGCGACAGGACGAAGGATTATTATAGCTTTTTCACTCGTTTTGCTTTCTGGATGGGCGCACAACCAAACAGTTTTCTTCCGTGCACTCACTCACGCAGTTCGCTCACGCTATGGAAGTGCGGGCCGGTTGCACTGCTGCTAGTGAGTCGAGTGGCGATTCCTCCGATGTGGACTATTCCCCAAGTGTATTTTTGTATGCCTCTGAGCTATGTTTAATACAACGCATAATTTTTATTTATAAAAAATCGTATAAGCTTTTTTTTAGGATTTTGCTTGACATTACTCACGAATAAACCACGTGTATGTATGTAACATCAACAAAAAATCTTTTTTGTCACTTTATGGTCACACAAAAATAATTTTAGACAATATTTTTCTGAAATAGAAATGTCTAAAAAATTTATTTCAGCAATCAAAAATTTACATTTTTGGAGTGCACATCACAAAAAAATTCGACCCTCAAACTGTTCAAATTTATCACACCCACACAAACAACAATTTTGAAGGAATACTATACCAACAACATCACGGTAAGGCAACCAAATCTCTTTTAAAACATGTCTCCCCAACTTCTTAGATAATGCTTGAACATCCTTTGATTTCACGTGTCAGTTCAAAATATAGGAGTGCATGGTGTCAGTTTCAGGCACACCAGAATCATATGCAGCATACTGCGTGAAGAACTGAAATACCAATGTAATGACAATTCACACATGCCAGGCTGGGTACATACTCGGTGTTGCATTGTCATGTGAATTTTCAATTGAGTGCTCCGCACAAAGGACTTGGCACAGACAGTGCAGCATTACGGCCGTTCACCTGTGTGTTTTCATATGACCTTGCAAGTGAGCCCTCTGCACAAAAGACTTGGAGCAGATAGTGCAGCTGTATGGTCTCTCGCCTGTGTGTGTTCGCATGTGAATTTTCAACTGAGTGTCCTGAACAAAAGACTTGGCGCAGACAGTGCAGCTATATGGTCTTTCGCCTGTGTGTGTTTTCATGTGACGTTTCAAGTGAGTGCTCCGCATAAAAGACTTTGAGCAGACAGTGCAACTGTACGGTCGTTCGCCTGTGTGGATGCGTAGGTGTTCTGATAGTGTGGTTCGATGCGAAAAGCTTTGCGGGCACAAATGACATTTATACAGTCGCTCGCCTGTGTGGACACGTTTGTGATCTGATAGACTGGATTGTTGCGAGAAGCTCTGTGAGCAGAAGGAGCACTGAAATGGTCGTTCACCAGTGTGAGTGCGCAGGTGTATCTTTAGACAGCGACCCCACCGAAAGCTTTCAGGGCAGAAATGACACTTAAATGGTCGCTCGCCTGTGTGGACACGTTGGTGATCTGATAACCCGGATGAGCGCGAAAATCTTTGCGGGCAGAAGGAGCACTGAAATGGACGTTCACCAGTGTGAGTGCGCAGGTGGACCCTAAGGTGGCACTTTTCCGAGAAGCTCTTGTCACATGAAGGGCACCGATGTGGGCGCTCGCCGGTGTGGGTGCGCAGGTGTCGATTGAGACTGCCCTTCATTTGGAAACTTTGAGGGCACAGGTGGCACTTAAACAGCCGCTTGCCTATGTGGACCTTGTGATGAACTTCCATATCAGATGGTCTTTCAGTTTCAGAGACACCAATGGAAGAGCAATGGAACTGTCGCTGCTGTGACTTGCCAGACTCCAGAGGTGCTGGATAGCTGGAATGCCTCTCTTCTGCATAGAAAAAAAGGCAGGCCATTGAACGTAACTACTTTTGATTCAAAAGAAAAATGCAGTTAAGAAAGGTCAAAGAAAACTAGAGGAATAGATGTGATGCTAAAGATGATCACTATTTCTTTTTTTTTTTTCAACAAATGTGGAGGGTTGCTCTGGGCTCTTCAAACTTTTTGCTTGCTCTAGATATTTTTTTATGTGATTACACAATGCTTGGACGTGTGCTACCTGGCCATATAGGGGTAAAATATTGTCCATGCAAGAAACAAAGTGATAGGTTCACCCTGGAGACCGTTCAAAGTTGCATGCCTAACATGCCACTCGAGAAAAGTGTGATAGCCAAACTTCCACGGAGATTTAATATTCGTGTCATTGCCATGCAGAAAAATATACTGGTAATGCAGTGAAGCCTTTTTCTGGACCTGCTTTTCAGCATGCATTACACTTAAGCTTAATACCAAACATGAAGTAACCAACATTCCTATCCTCATCGGAAGTTACCTGTTGTGAGCATGTCAATGGTCTTGTTCAGTTTTTCCCTATTCAACTCACCCTGTACACAAGGAATGATACTAGTCTAAGCAAAGGTGCTGCTATTAAAGCAGCAGGAGTGCATGGCCTCTGATGTTTGAAGCGGTATGCCAAACTAAGAACAGCTATGAACCAATGCTCCATGCATTACATAATTATCAGTACGAAGGAATTATTCTCAAGTTGCCTGTCGCTTTGTTAAACACAATCAACTACGCTTGCATTTCAGTCTATTTTTTCCTCTTCTGAACACATGAGATACGCCATATTTATTGCCCACACCAGGGCAAGTTCTATTTCAAAGTGAACAGCTTTCTTTGCATCTTTCACAGGTTTTCATGGTTGGTGATTGCACTTTTGCCGCCAATACAAATCAACAGTAACATCAGCAATGCAGCAACAGTTCAAACAGAGACAGTAGCAACAAAGACATAGTCAAGACAAAGGAATGAAAACAAAGCATCCGTTATTTAAAATTTACTAGTATGTGCCTACATTGGTGGCCCCAGTTACCTTCCACATTCTTGTGGAAATGTAAAGGCAATAGAAAACAATGGTGCAATGCATGAAATATATCTTTTTGACAAGAGAATCATCTATGTTGACGTGCATTAGTGCTTAAAAATACTTTTTCGCTCGGACACCATGATGGATTAACATTGCAGTTGCGTCTCACTACAAATGCTTGCCTACTACGTGCGTTAATACCTGGTAAAATACAACATGCCATAAGGTTTATTTAGGACAGGGAAACGCATATGAACTCAGACATAGGATTAACAAAATTAAATAATGTTTGTGTTTTATGGGCACTGACATGAAATTCACGAATCTAAAAATTTTTGCATCCATGATTATTTATCGACCCCCTAGTAGCGATTCACGACCCAAAGTGTAACTGGTGGACAAATACCTATCTGTTTTATTGTTAATATGACCAGTATCGAGCACGATTCAATATGGGTGATAAGCCTGCCAATTTGCACTGCTTGGAGCGCTTCCTCGCGCTCTACTCTAGACCGCGCCCCAGCTGATCACTTGCCCACAGAAAGGAGTGACATGATGCTCAGCTGATATTACGTCTACAAAGCGCACAGGTGCAGTCATGGCACTGCCACCAGCACCGCTGTCAAAACTGTCGACAAGTGATGGAGACAACATTTTGAAACTTGGTATCGCAACGATTCGCGACCTCACGATACATTTTGGCTTCGACACTTTGCAAAACAGCAATTAGAAAATGGACACCATTCCAAGCAGCGATGAGAAGGTGCCCCAGGGACGCACGCTTGGGCCATACTCGCTGGCATGCCTCAATTAGACATATCAGATAATTTTAGCTTGCACAGAAGTTTAGGAATATTGGAATAACGAATGAACACCAGCGGAGAAGTAGAATACGGAAGGTTTCTAATATAACAATTCTGTGCTCGCCAGGTGTCAGGTTCCTCTTTACGCCGCCAGATGCCCCACCTATCCGGCCTCTCAAGTTTACGGCAGCAGTAACATGGTGTTACGCTAATGCAAAGAAGTCTACGGACGAACTAAAATTCTCTATTAACCCACCTGCATGTTAATCCTTAGCGATGATATTCACCTATATGCTACTCCACTTTTATAGCTTGTGTCCGTGTTGGCGTCTACCGTACGTGTAAACAACACAATCTTTCTGCTTCTTCCGTGCTTCGAACAACACAACTGCAGCTCACAACGGTTCCCCGACATGCTGACTGACGAGCATACGTCAAATCCTGCGGTTTCCTTTCGCCTATCTTTCTTGGTTGCTTGCGTTTTGTAATTTCATGAAATCATTCAAAGCGGCGCGACGAAGATCAAGCATGAAGACAGCGGAGAGCCACTAAGAGTGAGAACGTTTCCAGGTGCCACGATAAGAACACTCAGATCGGCGACATCATCGCTACTAGTGAACAGTCAATCGGGACTGTATGGGCCACACTGAACACGTCCCACTAATGTCGATGTCGCAGGTTGCTGAAAGCGCCACTGAGCTTTCGTACGCTCTTTTCCCTCGAAATAAAATAACCTCCAGGCGACGAACACCATTAAAAATGTAGTCAAAAATTCTCATGCATACCGAGCAATCGAACGAAGGAAACATCTCACGCTAAATTTTATGTCAGTGCCCCTTTAAGAGCTAAATTGTATATACATATGATATCGAAAGATAAGTATGCTCAAGATAAGGGCCAATTAACTTTCAGGATGATTGATGAACGTTAATTTAATGAGTTCATTGAAAAGGCGCATGGTTTTCTTGTGAGCAGCTGGGATCATTGCAGCACCTGGTGGATCACATTTCAACCATGCACTTCTTTCTATGTAGGCCTCCGTGATCTGCTTCGGCAGTGCAATGAAACACAAGGTTAACCTAAGTAATACACCAGGGCACATGAACGATGATGTGCAAGTGCCAGTGTGATTAGGTTCGCCTGCAGATTTATTTTTAAGGATGTTGCTGAAGACAAATGACGTTGCTAAAGTTTCATGTAATTATGACCATAAAAATAAACAGTCAAGACCACTTATTGAACTTGGAACTTCTTTCGGAACACCTAACGCAAAAACGTGATAATTATTCTGAAAGAAAACATTTTAACAGTGTGAGCAATGAGTGTCACAGTGAACAATAGTTTATGCCAAAACGTTTCAGAGTAGAGGCAGGCAATTTTGGGGGCACCAATGCACTTTGACAACAGTAAAGGTCTAGGTGACCTTAATGTACATGTATGAAATTAGCCTCACTGGTGGTCATATACTAATTGTGTCTACACAAGTCACCAGTGACTTGACGATACACAACACTACATACAACAACAGAAACAACAACAATGACAATAACAAAACGATGACAGCAGTGGTGAACAAGTGCACTACTTTCTTTTATTGTTAAATCAAATTATTCTGCTCCCGTTTTCACGTGGCCTTCCTGCAAATGCAGTGAAGTCGAAAGCATGCTGTAACTGTACGCTTGCACTGTCTCTACAAAGTAACACGAGAACCAACGCCTGGTTAGAACTTCTGAACATATATTCTGTTTGGCGAGAACCATGCTTTTCAAGTTGTGGCAAACTTCATCCTGGCTTGTTTTCCAATATGCCATGCGCCCTTGAGGTAAGGATCTAATGGCAACATACGACATTTGCGAATCTGTAAGGATAGAAACAATATGTATCAATGAAAGCTGGATGTTCAACATGTTAAAGATAACGCAGTGGGAAAAATTGCTCCAATACAGTTCAGCATATGCATTCACAAGAGCAGGGGCGTAGCCAGAAAATTTGGTCGGGGGGGGGGGGGTTCAACCATACTTTATGTATGTTTGTGCGTGCGTGTATATATACACATGCAAAATTGAAATTTTTCGGTGGGGGGGGGGGGGGGGGGGGTTGAACCCCCCCCAACCCCCCCTTGGCTATGCCCCTGCACAAGAGATATAAGCAGATGTGATCAATACTGGTTACTGGGACATGCGTAACACTCTTTGACCACGCATAAGTATGTCAAACCACTCCTGCACCTCCTTCAAGTGCTCTGGGGGGGGGGGGGGGGTTGAACCCCCCTGAACCCCCCTTTGGCTATGCCCCTGCACAAGAGATATAAGCAGATGTGATCAATACTGGTTACTGGGACATGTGTAACACTCTTTGACCACGCATAAGTATGTCAAACCACTCCTGCACCTCCTTCAAGTGCTCTATTCATGCATTCTTTGATGGCAATACCTATGGTATAAAGTACATCAGAAAAAAAAATTCATATATGATTAAGATACTCCCTAATGCAAATATTAAGTGCAGCTTTTTAGGCGTTATTCTATTAAACATATGCAAACAGCTGGGTGCTCACTGCAGCAGTGCGCAGCTCCAGACCTTCTCTGTGATGGCATTTAAAGCGGGGCCCTGCAACACTTTTTCAGCATGGTCAGAAAACACTGCTGATCAGTAGTCAAGACTCCCGAGAACATGTGAGCCAGACATAATAGCACTGCATGTTGCCTGGAATTCACAATTAATTCTCAAAGTCAGCTAGAAATCCCTCGCTCTCCTCTCAACAAATGATGCCATAAAGCCAAATTACCGTGCCGTACACACAAAGTCCACAGCCATTGGTTGATTTGAGCATTGTGATCTGCATAGTTAATGTGGCCACTGTGGGATGCTGTGAGGTGCCTGTGCACTCGCTCACGATAACACTGAAAGCAATAATAATATCTGGGGTTTAACGTCCCAAAACCTGACAGTATCGAGCGCATTCGAAGAAAAAAGGAAAAGAAAGTACTGAAGGTCATCACGCGCACTGGCGAATGGTCGTAGCTTCTTGCCCCCTAGTTTATCATCCCTTCTCACTATCGCGTAGCTTTCAGCACTCCCACTAGTATGAAAGGAGAGAGAAAGTCCTTAGAGCATGCAACAAAAAACCTGTAACTCCGCTTGTACTTGACAGGTTCTAAAACTTTTTGCAGCAGTCAATTCGTCAGGCAAACAACTCCTTTAATGAAGCCATTCAAAGATTACTTGAAAAAGTGTTGCAAGTCTCTTCTAAGCCATGCTTTGGCTCAAACACCACGATGGATCAACATTGCAGTTGCACCTCACTATAAATGCCTGCCTACTAAGTGCGTTAATACCTGGTAAAATACAACATGCCATTAGCTTTATTCAGAACAGGGAAAAACAAATGAACCCAGACATGTGATTAACAAAATTAAATAATGTTTGGGTTTTACGAACTAAACCACCATAACATTTGATGCATAACATAGCAAGGCACTATGGCTTCGTTTTTACCACCTGGGTTTTCCAACGTGAACCGAAATCTGAGTACGCAGCAGTTCTTGTTTTTCATCCCCGTCAAGATGCTACTTCCGTGGCCTGAGCTGCACAGTTCGGAGGACTGCTTACAAAAGTCACAGAAGAGTACATCTGCACAGGTAGCTCAAACATCAAGAGGAATCAATATTCTAGTTCTCAGTACAAAAGACTTTCCTACAACCCTGTGCATTGACAACATACAAATACAACGTGACATTAGTTCAACTTGTGTACAGGCAAATGAACTCACAGGAGTGTCCACATTAGCCGAAGAACACTAAGAAAATCCATACAAACCTAAATGACAAAACAAAAATTAACAATTTAACATGAATATTTAGTCACACACACAACTCCTTTAGAGAAATAAGACATGAAAAAGACCACAGTAAGGCAATGGAATCTTCTTACAAAGAAAGATGTCTGCAACTTGTTAATATTCCCGGAAAATCCTCTGATGCCCCCTGTTAATTCAACATATAAGAGCACATGGTGACAGTTACAGATGCACCAGAATAACATGCAGCATAATGTATAGACACGGCCGCTACATAAAAAAAAAAAGGTGCGGCCTGTTGCGTCGCGTCAATGTCAATGGGTGGGCGCATCTCGGCTGAGTTGACAGTTGCGGCCGCCGTTTTCAGTGAAGATGCCACTGCTCTGATACGCAAGAAAGACGCCGATTCGTGCTAGAATGTGGTTTCCTCGGGATTTATGAGTGTTCATGTGCTTTTTGTGTGATCACATGGTGAGCAGCTTTCCTCGCATTTTCTCTGGTTGGGTACGGTTCTTTGGTGCGCACGCATGTGGCAGATGGCTTTTTTTATCGTTGCGATGCCGTGAAGGTGTTGTGTGCCACTGTGCAACTCAAATGCTATAAAAGATGCTACTGCGAAGTATCAGGAATCTACAGCGCAGGAAGCGTGGCTGAAGAACATCTCTCGCCAAGGACTGTTGGGGAAAGGAAGCAAGTGGGAGCCAAGCGACAGGTCACTGGTATGTTCATTACATTTTACTGAGAATGGCTGTAAAAAGAACATGAAGGTTAGGCTTTTGCTTCCAACTGCGGCCCTGACTGTGTTTCACGGATATTTACACTGTATACAAAAAAGAACGTGCAGTACAGAAAACGGCATCGGAATCCAGATGATGACGCAATAGCTGGGGCAGGCGACTGAAAGCTCAGGAGAAAGCCCCCAAGATTAATTGTTCCTTGCACCCTTTGAAAGACTAGATCAAAGCGCTATTTCCACAGTTGGCCTCAGAATCGTGCAGAGAACGTAGTTTTCCTGTATATCAGGCCTGCCAAACCACATTAGATCTTGCGCATGTCTTATAAGAGTCGAAGAAACCCGTGAACAGATTGAAAAAGAAAGTTGCTCGTCAAGGAGAGCAAAAAAAATTTCAGGCCAATCGAGATGAAATGAAGGAATGCCTCTTAACTTATGAAAACAATTAAGACGTGCAGGTTCATGCATTACAAAAAGCGGAAAAAGGAGAAAAAGCTGCCGTTTTTATCAGCAACCAAGTGGCCACTTTGAGCAAGAAACAGCCTAAGTACGATGAAGATATTTGGTCTTGTTGACGTGAGTCGTGAGAGAGAGTCAAGTGCAGTTCCTCAAGCAGCAAACCGCTTTGGTATGCTTCGTCTTACGAGGACTCTCAATGGCCTGTGTCATATCGGTGGGCTATTTCCTCAGAAGGTGCCTCGAGAAAGACAAGCCTTTTTCAATGACACTGGAAGTTATAAATTTTGCACAAGCTCACGTACATTGAAATTTGGCTTCCAATTCATGACTTAATAACGTACACCAAGGCATGTAGCCAGAACTTTTTCTTGGGGGAAGGAGGGTGCAAGTGGTGGGTTAACAAGGTGAGTTTCACTGCCAAGTGCAGGGGTGAAAGGAGCTGTTCGGAGAGACATGCCTATCAGAAACATTGGCAAAAGCTAAATTTAGTAGTGCGTTAAAAAAAAAAAAAAAAAAAAAAAAAAACAGAGGCAAGAGGAGGAGACGTACACAGGAGAAGTGCTTCTTATTTCTACATGTCTTTTATTTTGCCGCTGTTTCTCTAAGTGCTACTAATTTCGGGTCATGCATCTTTACGAACCTGCTCAACCTGCCGCACTTGTCAGATTGCTGAGGACAGAGGAATAGAGGGAAAGCTAAATTATAGGGGAAAAGGCGTCCGGGTCCTTCGGCCAACCTCCTCAGTGCCTGCATCCCTCCCTGCTCCATCTTGAAGGAAAGTGTAAATCTACTCAGAATAATTTGTAATAACGAGCACTTCTTTTCATTTCAGGTGAGTCAAGCGGGCAACCTTCATGGAGAGCATCGAGGCCCACTCTACAAAAGATTGGCACTCCTAAGGCAAACTGTTCACACATGTGGTGTAATCACCACTTCTAATAACGAGTTCAATATTCGACCTGTAATGTCCAACTATAAAACATGTTCTTTACGGCCTGATTACAGTCAGTGTTGCACGCACCAACGTGACTGTAGAAGTGCTTCTCTGTGAACAGCTGTACCCGAGCTGGGGTGCCACAGCAAGCGCGAGGAGAACTAGGCCCTAGAATGTGGTTTCGGCGCCACGCAACAGGCCTCACCTTTTTTTTTTATGTAGTGGCCGTGGTATAGATATGAAGGATTGAAATATGGTTGCAATAAAAATTCACAGATGCATCACTGGTGACATATTCAATGTTGTAAGACTTCATGTGAACTCTCAGATGACTGCTCAGTGCAAAAGACTTTGAACAGACAGTGCAGCTGCATGGCATTTCCCCTGTGTGGAGGCGCAGGTGAGCTAGGTGGAGACTTCAATCGTCCTGGCAACAGTAGGAATGCATCAAGCGCCTGGTGGTCTGCGTGAGAAATGTGGGAATAGCAGCTGCGTGCACAGTTTATCAAGATTTGTCTCACAAAAGACCTGCTACGACTAGGTTTTCCTTCAAGAACTATGCATTGTCATTCTGCTTTATCTTCACCCCCATCAATCTTTCCCGTTCCGTCACAAGGAAACGAATACCATATACACTCGTGTAAGGACTGCAGTTTTTTTCCGTGATTTTGATGGGGTGCGTTCTTCCATGGAAGTATGAAATTTTTGTTAAATTTTCGATCCAAGTGTGAAAAAACCTATTTAATCGTGCCATATATACCTAACGATGGGATATTTGGTGTCTAGCTGCGGACATCCTCGCTAGATGTCTTTATTGGCACAAAGGATCAATGGCGTCGGAGAGAAGAGTGACAAGATCTCCCACATAGTGCCGCGCGCCCGAAGCTCAAGATAGCGCCATGTGACGAAGCCGCAGGACAGCTACTGCCATCTGGTGGCTCCCGTGAAATGCGCTGTATGCGAGACGCGACGCCGCCGCCATTTGCTGGCAAGATTTTTTTGTTTTTGTTTTCAAAACATGGACTGCCAAGTTGAGGGGAGCGGCCCTTACACAAGCGCGGCCCTTAGCCAAGTGTATACAGTATCCCCGTCATCACCCCTAGCAGTCTCATGGCAGCTGCAATAGGGCAAATGTTTTGAATCAGGCCGGCTCTTGCAGGGGGTGAGCGCTTAACATACAAGTTTCAGAATTCTGAACTTTTGGAAATGCTAATACTGGGCGCTTGTGCGACCACAGTATTTTACGGTATGTTATAAGACCTGAAGCAACTTTAAGAATTCAAAAAGATACCATGGGCTATGTTTTGACTGCTTCTTTCCTGGTAGGAGACACTCATCCTGGTTCAAACAGCAGCGGATGAATGAGTTTCTGAAATATACTATATTCACTTCAAAGCTAGCACAGAATGCATAATTTTAGAGTAAAATAGGTGAATGTTGCCAAGAGAAGCAAGCCACATGTTGACATGAAAAGCGCTCCATAATGCTTGGAAGCTATAGTATTGCCATTCCTGAAATATGTTCATGTTGTGTATCTGCTAACATAAAATTTCTCAAGACATGAAAGCATGCAATATGATGCATCTATTAGATGAATCAAACAAACAAAAAATGGACCTTAACTAGCTGTCTTCATTAAGGACCTGCCTTGCTCAAGGCTGCAACTTAAAGTTGCAGCCTTGAGCAAGGCTTGTCTTGTCGGCTTGAGCTTGTCGAAACGTCGACTCCAGCGATACCCCGTGTTCACAAAGTATACATGAGGAAGCTTTAGAATAGTTGAACCAAGTTTTGGGGGCACTAACGTGCTCTGCATGTGCTAGTTATGGGCCATGCATGACACAAGAGTTTAAGAATAGTGTTTTGTGCTCACTGTTCAATATAATGACACAATGCAACATGGAGGTATTGGGGCTCACTGCTCAATCAAAGAAATAGTATGCCCAACAGAAACACCCAAATGTAGTTTGCATCTCGCACATGGGCAGTGGCTTTCAAAAATATTTCCTTGGGGCCCCAATTCTAAAACTCTCTGTTAACAAAGCACAGTTATTTATTAGAAGAAACACAAACTGTAACACCAAGGCAACCAATACAAGAGAGTAACAACAAGGCCCATGGGAACAGACATTCAAAGGTGATTGGTTCAGAATGTTATTTGAAGCACGGCACATTTGCTTAATTACACTGCTGAGCTCAACATACCAGGTTTGATGCCTTAAAGTCCTATGCAAGTGCAGAAAACTTAACATAAACTTTGTATTTACTTTCCTGGTACAAGGGAGTGAACGTTTTAGGAAACCAGTAAACAACACTGAGGGCTAATATTTGTGATGATAACTGCACACATATTTGATACGAACAAGCTACTGCAAGAATTGTGCGAATAAGTGGGGTAATAATAAAGTTATAGTGGATAAAAAAACCATTTCAGCTGGTTTCGTTTTCTCACTCAGCTCTCCACCTTTCTACACCACACAGAGAGACAAGCATAGCCCACTGTCGTGACTATGACCACATCGGCTTGCAGCCAATGACTGAGCAAGGCTGCCTCCATTTGTTGATCATGTCAGTTTCTCGATTATATTTTTTGTTTGCTTTTAATATGCATCAGCATGCTAGCTCAGCAATGTCACATATAGCGTGACAATGCTTCTTTTTATGTATTATATTACGCATTCATTACATATACATTAGGGCTGTGCAAATAGTGAAATTTTATCTCGAATCGAATAGTGCCGAATAGCGGCCAAAAATATCAAATATCAAATCGAATATTGAATACGAAAGATGTCATTGAAAATTTAAGAGAAAGAACAATGAAATGAAATCTGCTCATGTCCTCGAGCACATAACGCGATGAGTGACTGCTACCGAAAGGCTACAAATTGTCGTGCAGAAACAGAAGCTGTTCCACATGACCTAGCTTCAGGCTCTCTCGCCGTGATGTTACGGTGTTTAGGACTCATCTGGCAACGGTAATGTTGTAATTCATTGTCATGAGTGCTCCGGGCGCAAAAATTTTCGGGCACTCGTTCACAGCAGCATTTTAACTGCGCGCCGGAACAATGGGAGTTTCTGAACGATTGGTGCGGTGTGGCAGTGGCGACTGCACAGCATGAACAAGTTTTCACAATTGAAGCCAATCGACGAGGGTTTCGAGGGAAAAGTCGGGATGTTTTACGGCGCTTGCGGCGTACGTGACCAAACTACGCAAGAAGTCGGCGTGTTCGCTTCAGAAGCGAAGTTGTGAAGGGCTTGACGGGTTTTTCATGAGTTTTTTTTTTACATGCAGAAATGATGTAATCTGTTAAAATAAGCATGCGCTCGCTTTTTAACCAGGATATCAGTGAAAGTCTTAACGAAAGGCTTACTGTAGCAATGTTTGCGTTAGTTTTAGCCACCCCACCCTAACAAGTTGCACCATCGGCCTTTGTCACGTTTTAGATATTTGTCCCTGTCTAATTATTTGAAACTTCGAATACTAGCTATTCGAAAGTCGAATAGAATTATTCGATTAGGTATTATTCGATTCGAATTCGAAACTCGAATATTCGCACACCCCTAATATACATTGTATGTTTATTACAAGTCAATATCAGTCAAAAATTTATTTTTTGTCCCAATCATGTTCGCTATATTGAGGTTAAAGTGAAATGCAGGCCTTAAAACTTATTTTTTAAGTTAACCAAACAAAATTTACAACTCTAATTTTGCCTTCCTACCTCAATTTCGAATGTGTAATTGGTTTTTTGTAGCTGCAATTTTACATAAGCTGTCTCTTCCCATGTGTTTGACATTGTAGAGAACTTTGTCCATGCAATTATGGAATGCCGCTGCTGCCAAATGCTACGACTGTTTGTATGGAAATCAGCCTCCCTGTAGGACCATCAAACTTTTGACCTCTTTCTAAGGTGCACCGATATTCTTACACATTGAATGAAGCTCACAGGAGTGAAGCGAATATTATCTTATCACAGCTGGAAGGACCACTGCCTTTCCAGAATAAAAATAGTTCGAGGATGCTTAAGCTTCGCCTTTAAGAGTGGAATGCAATAGCCTTATCAGGCCTATGTCTCATAAACATATAAACTCCTGAAACATTTGTGCTACCACCAGAGCCATGGCTCGAAGCACAGGGTACTGAACCAGGTCGCGGACAGCAGCAGTGAATCGCACCTGCCATTGGTTGTATCTGCGACCCAGGCTGGTCTCGCTTCCAACTTGAACCCTGACCCTTTATTCTTTGCGCCCACTGGTATTTGTCGCTTACAAACAACGCCATCCACAGCGGGTTTACTGCGACACGACTTCTTTTACACTATCACATTAATGAATAGCCAACCAACATTCCCAGGGCCTCTCTATTGTAGCAATTAATGTTCTTAAATAGTTGAAAACTGTGCACTCTAATATCCTTCTTCATGTTTCACAATACAGTCAAACCCCGCTACAACGAAATTGACGGCGCTCGGAAAAATGTTCGTTGAAGCGAACATTTCGTTGTAGTGAAATCGAAAAAAATATGGCTGACCTGAGCTAGTAGAACAGAGAAACCTTTATTTCCAAAATTCAAAAAGTGTCTGCTGCTTCCTTTGCGTCCCCAGCAGCGTCACGACGCGATTCTCGTATATGCATAGCGACGCCACGTTGAAAAGCACGCAGAAACAACGTTCGCGGCTTCCGCGAACGAACCAAACAGAGGCACGGGCGCGCAACACAAACTGCACAGTTGCACTAATACGCTAACACAAGCTATTCGCCGACAACGGCGATATGCAGGCGTGCTATCGCGGAGCGATGACTTACGCCTTATTCTATGCTATTCTTATCCACCATTCGCGGCTGGCTGATCCCGTTGATAACGTGGACGAATTGTTGCTCCGACCACCGGTCGCACTGGCCAAGCGCGAAAAGCACGAAAAACATTGGCATTGGAAAAGGCATCGTTCCGCGACTGCACCCCAGGGCTGCTCGCATTGATAACGCGTACGTACCGGCGCTTTGACCACTAGCGAAGCGCGAAAAGCATGAAAAGCATTGGAAAAGCATCGGAAAAGAAATCGTTCCGCGATTGCACCTCAGTGTGGACAACTGAGCTTTGGCTTCGGATTGTCTGCGACTAAGAATCAACTCAAACAGTTGCGAAAGCAGGGCAGTCCGATCGCCGTCGCCATCAAGGAATGGCGGCCCCCATACTCAATCAACGGGAGAGTATTTCGGCCGCGCGTTAAAAAAGTGCGGCCGGTGCGGCCCTCTGGCGGGGGTCTGGCCGTTGCCAGGCGAGCGAGACCGGCGAGACGGAGACGCGTAGACGCGGTGGCTCCGGCCATCGTATCGATAGTATGCGCTCCCCTTCTGCGGTAGTGTTATGTTATTTCGGCAGAGTAAAAAGCTGGGCTTGGTGTTCCCTGACTACTGTGCGATGGAGTTAGGAGAGGCCAGGATAGACGCACATCATTATCTTTGTTTATTGCTAGCGTGCATGCTTGTTGACATCCGACCGTCAGTTCGTACGTGTTGCATATCGTGCTTTAATTGTGGTGTTAATTCTAATGCGGCCGGACCGCTCGCACTGAGCTTACAAGAGTGCCCCCTACCTCTAGGCCGCACACCTTGATTTAACAGCACTAACATTGTTTCATTTCGTTGTTGCTGCAAGTATAAATTCTGAGTGAACAAAGCAGTACAAAAGCGTGCACTGTCGGCGCAGAGCATTACGACGTTCGGCGACGAGTATGGCGAGTACGAACAAGGTTCTGTCTTCGGGAGAAGAAGCGGCGCGGCGGGAAATGTGATGGGAATTCGCTAGAGCATATGGGCCCAACGATGACGGGCCGACCCCGAGTTTCGAGTGAGAGAGGCGTGTCGCCGCAACTGCACGACAAAACTCGTCGGGAAGAGAGACGTCGGCCGCCCAGCAACGAAGGGAATCCGATCCTGACTTGCGAGTGGCCAAAGCAGGAGCTCACGGACCGTTTAGCGGCGTCATATTATCATCGCTGTATCGACAGCTAAAATAATACTTAGTAAAAAACGCACCCCAAAGCCAAGGAAAAGGCACCAGCTCCGCAGTTTCATCAGTCTTCGCGACGCCAAGTCAGTGAAGCTGTGCTAAATTTTACCCTTGAATGTTGCATTTGTGCGCTGTGACGTGCAGCTCATGCAGTCACTGCTTCATCGCAATGCCCACTGAATACTTTGTAATACCAAAGGAAACATGGCACTGCCGCAGAACCCAACGACGGTCGGAGTGCCGCCGCGGCCGCGTCTTCGTCGTCTAGGCAACCGCGACCGCAGCGCGCGGAGCAGCTCTGTGACTTTTTTTAACGCGCGGCCGAAATACTCTCCCTCAATCAACAGCGGTAAAGTGTTCTAGAAAGGGGTAGTGGGCTGACTGGAGGCTGTGCACTGACGCACTTTATGTCTCACCTGGTAGATGGCGCCACCACCGCCTGCAATGTAAGCGACGCGTTGCTATTCTAGAACACTTTAGCGTTGCTGCCCTCAGCGTGAAGGTTAGTTTGCCAGCGCTTCAAGCACAAACTACTCTTGTGCAACACCTGTACATAGCCATTTTCGTTGCTTTTTTTTCTTTTGCGTGAGCATATTCTTGCTTTGGCCGTTGTTCTGGCGCATGAAGTATCGCTAAACATGAGCGCGTCATCAGCGGGCGCCGGATGCAATATATGCTCTAAACCGCCAGTTTTGTATTGCAGTAGCGAGCTCTCGCTTAAAAAAAAAAAAATCTCGCAGTTTTATTGCGTTTAGATAATTAATTAATTTATGGGGTTTTACGTGCCAGAACCACTTTCTGATTATGAAGCACGCCGTAGTGGAGGACTGCGGAAATTTCGTCCACCTGGGGTTCTTTAACGTGCACTGACATCGATTGCCTTTAGATAAAAGAGACTAATATTTTCATGCTAGCGTTTGTACTCGGTAGTCTCTTTAGTGAGGTCATACTCTCACTAAATAAAACAATATTACTACAAACTTAAGCACCTTACGCGCTCTCAGTTGATATATTCTCCTGAAAAGTGCAAGAAAATGTGTGGGAGTGCACAGCAGGAAAGACCTATCCTAATCATGCCCAAGAAATAAAAGACCGAAAGTAAGGGTAGACCATGCAATCAGATTTTGCTTCTTGAAGACCCCTCACATGCTGGAAATTATATTTGTGTAAGAAATTGCATGCAAACACCGCTATCAGTTGAGTGCAAAATTCAGTTAGCAATTCTGCTGACACTATATAATATGCCTAAAAGGTTCATATGCACTCTTTTCTACAGAACTATTTGTCCGCACTCCTGTATTTAGAAAAATGAATTTGTAATGAAGGTGTGGAAAAATGTAGACAACAATCGTTCGCGGAAATAAGTGAAAAGTTTATTTGGTGGGGCAGCACAATGACCTTATATACTCCACAAAAGCCATGCGTATCAATCACTTTCATTTTTTTAGGGGCGAAGCTCCTTAAGGCGGCACCCGTTCGTCCCTCGTAGTCGTAGTCGTAGTGAGTAACCAGTCTTACGCTTTGACCTCCAAGGTGGTGCCGGTGGGAGATTTTTCCTGTGCGTTGTTGAACAATAAAAAATTCGCAGCGTTAGCTAAAAGCCGACTTCTTCTGTCTCTCATTCCCATTAGCAGCCATTCTTTACCTCCAAGGTAGTGCCTGGTGAGATTTCTCCTGTGCGTGATTAAACAATAAAAATTTTGTTCAAAACGCCGTTGATTGATGAAATAAACCAACGAAAGACGCCAGATGTTCTGTAAAAGCAAAACGAAAGAACGCCAGATGTTTCTAAAGCAAAACGAAAAGGCGCCAGCTGCTTAACGAAAGACGCCAGACGTTTTCTAAAGCAATGGTTTTCTAAACAATGAAAATTCACAGCGTACATGTAAAATTAAAGTGAGCTGCAAGTCGTCATAACTCATCGAACCTTTAGTATAAACGCGCCCGATCTCACGTCGGTGATGATGTACTGGGCAGAATTCACGGAAGATTCACGGTTTACCGATGAACCTCCGCAGCTTCGCCCACTCATCATCATTCACTCCGTGGATATGCTGTGATTTTTGCTCTTTTTTTTTTTCAAAGTGAACACAGATGGAAAAAAGCTGAAATACCTTGAAGAGGGCCTTGCCCCATTTTGTACTGATCAGCGTGTGCGGCAAAAAGCATGTCTCCTAAAACAGCCCAATAGATGCTAGAAAAATACTCACAAAGAGACGCTAAATATTTTCAATAGCATACTTAGCATAGCATAAATTTAAAAAGTTCACAAAAGCACATGAATACTCAACACATATTGTTCACACAATAAGTGAAGACACTGAATCAGAAGAAATACTAAAAAAATGACAAATAATAGACACATTTCCATTCAAACACATGCATTTTTATACAGATCTACTGACGTTCTGGTAGATCATATTAATCGCACTGTTGATGGTACGCCAAGGACCAAAGCCACCATTCACAATTGAATTAAGGGTTTATTGCTATAGTATGCATGGCGAGTGGCAATTAACATACTATCTTGCTTGTTTGTCAAATCTGGCATTTTCTTGTATTTGGGTCAGTGAAACAGAAAAAGAATATTCAGAGAAGATTCATACTTCAAGTTTAACCTACACTTGTAAAATCTAAACGCAGGAACAATAATAAATTTTTAAAAATCTTCTATAGCAAGGAAAAAAAATTTAAGTGCAGCGGCTTATCTTGAAGTGCTTTGCTTTTTGGCGTTTGCCTGCTCTGTCTGTGTTTAGCCCCTTAATGTAAAAATGAAGTCGCGTAACAACATAGAATTGGATTATTTTTTGAGAGAGCATTGAGGCATGGCTTCGGCACCCAACCTCTTGCCAAAGCCTTGCTTTCACAATGGTCAGCACATCTAAAATGCTGTCTGCACGGAGTTCTTCACATGAAAAGCAGCCCGTGAACAAGCCTTGCTACCAATCTACATTATTCACAACTACAGGAACTGAAAAATGAAACGTATTGACGAAGCAATGCTCGGCCGAAAACCTGCAGTGACGACGAAACACAGCAGCAGCCCTACAGCAGCGGGGCGAAGGCTCCCAATGCTGACGATGGTAGCGCCGCCACGCGGGCACTCAGGAAAACGAAAACTCGTTTACATTTTTTGCGCCGCGGCAACGTACCCTCTCCCCGGAGAGTGGGCTCACTACCCAATATTCTAGAACACTATAGCGGTGGTTTCTGGAGGTGCCAACACGCGACTTAGACTTTGAATTCGTATTTTTATGTTCTAAAATGCATCAAAATGTCCGAGATTGTGTTTATTGCACAGTAAATTAAATTTCTGAGCCCAGACTGGCATGGTAAATTTCGTTGAAGCGGAACGGCAGCAGAAAAAATGTTCGTTGTGGCGAGCATATTTATGCATTGACTCCTATGGACTGTTGACGGGGAACCGAGAATTTTTCGTTGTACCGGAAATTTCGTTGAAGCGGAGTTCGACTGTACTAACTTTCATCAAAGATATGACAATCATGATAATAATAATGATGATAATAATAATAATAATAATAATAATATCTGGGGTTTAACGTCCCAAAACCACGATATGATTATGAGAGACGCCGTAGTGGAGGACTCCGGAAATTTCGACCACCTGGGGTTCTTTAACGTGCACCTAAATCTAAGTACACGGGCCTCAGACATTTTCGCCTTCATCAAAAATGCAGCCGCCACGGCCGGGATATGACAATCATACAAAAAGGTCTGCTTGCTATAGGCACTGGGCGGCCGTCGTAAGGCGCCAGCTACGCCTCTCCCGAAAAGCACCCCAAGCGGCGGCAGGGACAGCACTGGCATGTGAAGCAGACGACGCGGAGCAGGCTCTGCTACTTTCGGCACGTATTCAAAGAGAAGCGCGGCGTTTCTTTTTGAGCAATTCGAAGATGTATGCTGTTGCGTTCGTAGCCCATAGGCAAAGAGAAGCGGTAGCAGCAGTGTTCTTTTGAACAATGCACGAAGTGTTCGACTGTCGGACATGTGTTCAGACAACGGGGCCCGTTGTCGCGCTTCAGGCAGACTCTCGCGCAGTCATTTGCGGTCGTGGATGCGTTTAATGGCCGCCAAGTCATCTAGAAAGAATGACACAGTGTCTCTCTCATGTCCACACCGATGAGCGCTGTCGTAACATCAAACGAGTCAGCTTCTTTGCGTGGTGCTGTGCTTGTAGGCCTTTGTTTTCGTTCGGAGACGAACCAGAGGGGGCACGATGCCTCCTCCCTTTCGGGACTGCAAATGAGGCAGGCCCGATTGGCGACACGATGTAAAATAAGCATCTTTGCATTTTAACTGCCGAACTCGCTGTTCCTCATTCTTGTCTGGAGGGCCCCTGGCGCGAAGGCAAGTCCTGACAGTGCAAGTGCAGCCATGGCGCTGCCAGTTGTTTTGCGCTGCAGTTTCAAAGACTTGACCAGCTGGCGTACGCGTTTTCGTGCGTCTGCTCTAGAGAAGGGTCTCCGCTTGCACGAAGCAGGTCACGTGCACGACATCACGGAATATAAAGGCGACAACGAGTGCAAATAGCATTGCAAGTGTGCCCCGCAGATGAAGCTTAACGCGATAAGCTACGATGTGGAGCTTGATGTAAGTAGCACCATTTCTATTTTTTAAATGTGAAGCATTTCTTAGCGAACCCTGGGCACTTTGGGCGTTTCTATTTAGGTATCTGTTTATCTAGCCGCCTACGTCTGGGTGCTCTCGTGATTGCCTCCTTAACTTGGTGTAGACCAAAATTGGCATGGGAGGGTAAGCGGATTTGACGAATATGACTGGCTGCTCATGACATGAATAAAGTGAAAATCCTGTCGCGTACGTCGTCAAACCATCTCCTCCATACACGTGTAGCACATACCCGTTTACCACGGGCATCGGTGTACGGGTATGCGCCACAAGTGATTGACAGTTTATATCTACCCAGGAACGGCGAGAACAGACATTGGTAATTAAAATGCAAGAGCGTTAAGAAAAACTGGCAACGTCAGCGTTGACCCGACGAATGCACTGTGAGAATAAAAATTAGGATCCCAGCAGGAATCGAACGCAATGGTTCTGCGTGGCAGTCAGGTATTCTACCACAGAGCCACGCCAGGTCTAGAACCTGCTTTGGAAAAACACCCTATGCAGGCGTAATGTCGGTGCAACGTCAGTTGTGGTTGTGGTGCTGGCTATCTAATTTTATAACAAAACAATGAAAACTACATATGTGCTCCTATGATACAGGCGTCATGTCAGGTTAACGTCTGCGGTTCCAGTGTTTGCTCTGCTTTTATAGCAGCGTAATAAACGTTACATTTGTATTCCTATATGATTCAGCAAGTTATATTCAAGCGTTTCTCGACCCCGGAGGAATACGCAAACGAAACTTATGTATGATGTTCACATAATCGCACCGTAAAGTGCACTTCACTGTGAAAATACTGACGTATGTGCTGTAACGTGGGTGCTGACGTTACGTCAGACCATAAGTTACCCTTTGAACGCCAGTGTAGTCGACGTGCCTGGTAAGACATCGATGTGTACACAACTACTGCACTTACAAAAACACGTCGGTCCACCTCGTAACGCTTGGCTCAACACACACACAAAAAAAATGCTGCATAGAACTACTCGCTGACTGCTTCGCATGAAACCGATTCCCACAAGGCGCGGGTTCTGCCGAATATTTAATACCTTGTTATTCTGTCTACACGTTAACATTGTCTCCCAACATTTAAAAAGGATACACTACGTCTCCTATTCGATTTTTGGCTTTCTTTACGCAATGCTTGGCCGATTGCACATGTTGTTCCGTTGTACATCTTGCAAACTCCTGTTCCCGTTTTGCTTTCCTTTTCGATGCGTCGCCGATTCTAATATTTCAACAGCTATCTTCAGTCTATGTATTTCATGTAGCTTGACGCAACGAGGGCCGTCGATGGCGGCCGGTGCGTGAACAAGGCCGTCGGCGACGGTGATTGCAGACGGGAACCGATGGAACTGGATCTACTCCCCAGATTTACCCATGTTTGCACAGCTGTTTGTGCAGCCTACAGCGCAGCCTGTCTGCTCGGGCTTGGTTCCCGGGGCCTTTCGGCAGCGCAGGACACAAGCGACGTGAGCACAATGAAGCGCAGCCAACATCCAGCACTGCGTCCCCGCAGCAAGCGCCTGCTCCTTTCAGGCACTCACATGCCAGTAGTTCCGCGCCTCCACCGAAAGAGGCACCACCAGTCCAAATTCGCCCCGCGCCCGGAGCCTATTGGCCGCGAGATCGAGCGGAGTCGCCACATGGCGGCTACTGGCTGAAGCGCGCCTAGTGTGGATTGCTCCCTGCGTCGTCTGCTAGCCACGTCATGTTTGCACGTGCGCGTATGTCCTGCAAGTTCTCGAAGGGCGGTTTATTCAGTTATGTTAGTGCGATTTTAACTGCTCGCACGTATACCTAACATGGTGTACAGAAGCAAATGGGCTTGCTTGGCTGCATGCGCATTGTAATAAGGGCAGTGAGTGCGACTTTCGAGAGGGCTGTGTATTGGTGTCGTACCCTTCGTTCGCCAAAATCATTTCAGTGTTGGTGCCGCTTTCTGGTTCAAGCACATCCTAAAGTGCGCTTGGCATAGTCCTAAACATGAGGAGCATTAAATAGTGTGTGAAGGCACCGTTTTAGCGACTCGTTAGTAAAAAAAACGAGGCTCTGGGCCATGCACTTTCGCGTTGTTGTTAGGTGTATAACTGCGGGACTGTAGTTCATCGGTTATGCGATGAGCTTTAGTTGTGCTTAAGATGTCTTTTTATTGCACGGTCATGGTCCCGCTACAGCGAAATACTTCTATCAAGTGAAATCTGACACTTTGGTACTCAAACTGTCCCCCCAAAAAACAGACAATGGAATGACACGGCAGTGATAAAACGGAGTTGCCGCATGCAATTTTAGCTTGGGGCGAAATTTGTGCAGAACCACCTGTGTGCTTAGATTTAGATACGCTTTGAAGAACCCAAATGTTCGAAATTAATCCCGACGGCATGCCTTACATTTCTGTCGTATATTTTCACGCAAAACATCACCCTTTTTTTTCACATTATCTTGAGCGTTTGTGTGGAGTTGTTAGAAATAGATGGAAGGCAGAGGACATTATTAGTTTGAAAAAATGAAGACACTGATTCCATAAAATAACTGGACCTTTGTTGCATCACTGTCATGCACGTAATCAATCGATGAAAGCTCTGTGCTAAACTCTCACCTTTTTATTCTTTTACTGGAGCAAGAACAAGTGCGTACGCGTAGAACGTCTCCGTGGCGCTAAAGCGCTGTCAATCACGTAGCTTTCCTGACTAAAGTTATCAATTGTCCAACATTTCATGGAAAACTGAACAATAAAAAAAAAATGCATATGCGTATTCGCCCGAACAGTGCTGTTGAACTCATTGCACATCTGTCTGTCTGTCTGTCTGTCTGTCTGTCTGTCTGTCGATCCATCCATCCATCCATCCATCCATCCGCCTACATCTGGGTGCTCTCGTGATCGCCTCCTTAACTTGGTGTTGACCAAAAAAATTTGGCAGATCTCACGTACCGTGGGAATCGATGTTATGCGAAGCATGCGCGTGATGGTGACTGTGGCGTAATTCTTTACAGTGAGTGAAGCGTTACGGAATGACGCTAAAGAAGTGTGGAAGTGGTATACGCACACTCATATGTTAAAGAGTCGCATATGTATTACATAACCAGTTGTTTACAGTTGCGTAACGATGCCAACAGAAACATGGGTGTTACCAACACCAGATGCGGTAAGCTGACATGTAGTGCTTATATTCTTCAATACTGTATAGTGCGAATCATAACAGCACAAAGACGAAACACATATGCACAGGACAGGCGTTACTCGCAACTAAGCTTAATTCAGGAAAGTTTCCCTGGATATACACACAGCCGAGTGGCATGCGCAGACGCACTGCACGTACGTTACAGTCACACTTGCAGTTGTGTAGTGAGGTGCGAGGTATAGCACAGCTGGTGGAAATCCTGGATGCCTCTTACGATGAAACCATCTATGATGCCTCCGGTCCTGAACGTGGCAGCCAGGATTCTTGATGCCCTATCCATATTCAAGCCTTCTTTCGCACAGTATAAAGACCAGGCGTTGTTGGCTCTTGATAAATCAATGTTGAAGTCACCGGTAATGTTGAGAGGTCTGGTTCCCTCGGCAGGTTTATTTGTAGGAAGCATTGACCCCAGTTTTTGCTTATATGGCGTGGCCCACGTTGCGGACAACGTGAACAAGTGTATGGTAGTTAAGCGTCCCCCCCCCCCCCCTTCCAGGGGTCTTCAGTCTTCAGCTTCCTCACTATCCTTGCGTCCGCCGCGGTGTTGTAGTGGTTACGGTGCTTGGCTGCTGACCCGAAGGTCGCGGGTTCGACCCCGGCCGCGGCGGTCGGATTTGGATGGAGGCAAAATGTTAGATGCCCGTGTACTGTGAGATCTCGGTGCACGTTAAAGAATACCAGATCAAAATTTCTGGAGCCCCTCGCTACGGCATCTCTCATAATCATATCGTAGTTCTGGGGCAGAAAACGCCAACAATTATTATTATTATCCATTTCCTTGCCTGTCAATATGTGTGTTCGCGGTTACTGTGTTGGTTGAGACTTTGTATCACCTGTGGCACATACCCGAATAACATGAACTCTGGTATGCGGGTATGTGCCACACGTGACTGAGAGAAAGGGTTTCATGACGTACGCGACAGGTATTTTGCGTTATTTATGTCATGACCAGTGAATCGTGTTCGTCATACACTGATCCCCTGCTGTGCCAATTTTGGTATATTACAAATTATGGAGACGACCAGGAGAGCGCCCAGATATAGGCGGCTAGATAGATAGATAGATAGATAGATAGATACGTAGATAGAAACGCCCAAAGTGCCTGAGGTTCGCTAAGAAATGCTTTGCATTTAAAAAAAAAACACTTAGTACAAACCCCGCAGAAGCAGCAATAAAACGTGTGAGGAATAGCGACGTACTGCACAATTAACTTGAGACGTGTCTACGGCACGCCGACACGGCGTCCATCACTTCGCAGCATCTTCGACTGCGTCCGTCTAGGGTTATCCAGCGGTAGTTGCTAGTAAACAGCAAGAATTCCTGTCCTATAAGAGCAGCAACTGTCAAATCCCAGATAAAGCAAAACATACATTGTGGGACACTACGGCACAGACGCCATACAGTGGCCAGGATCATGGCGGACCGCCCGAAGGACGGCGTCACCATAGTTGCTAGTGCTGCTCACAGCACCGTGTTGATGTCATGTGAATACAACCTATACACCAGAGCACGCCTGTCTCGCACCCAGGCTGCTGGCGAGCCGAGCGGATACTCTCGCACCCAGACGCCAGGCTGACCGGGCTGCCAATGCGCACGCGGGCTGCACCAAGTAAACAGGGCAAGCGGCAGTTCTGAGGCTTTAATGTGCGAAAAAGTACCCATTCACGCCGCTTCAGCGTATCAGAGCTCGTCTGGGCACTACTGCGTCGTCTTTGGATGCCAAAACAAGCAGCGCAACAAGAGAATATTAGCGTTGTCTGCGACGATTACGACGCGCCACGGAAATAGTGCCGGTGCGGTGTTTTCAGCTTCGCCGCGAGTGGATAACTGTGATTCAAGCAAAAAAACTAGGAGCCGAGTGAAAATGCGCGAGTAAGTACACTAACTGCGTGTATTCCGCATTGTGATGCCCACCTATTTCATTTTGCGAACCTAATTTGCGTGACACGCAGCTGGGTTAATTGAAGGCAGGCGCGAGCTTTGTGTGGGAGTGCACTTCATACCTTTGAGCGTTTCCTTTGACGACAATCTAGTGCAAGGTAGTGCTTTCAAGCACAAGCAATCAGCATGCTTTGCCACTTTCAACGTAGTATTAAGCTTTAGTGCTTTTGATGGCATCCACGCCTTCGAGATTTCGTCTTCGAAAGGTAATAAATGGCACGGTGCTCCTCCACAGCTGGCCAGAATTTCGTGCTTTCATTTCAGTGTTTGATGTCCCCAAATTTATTTGGACACGAGGCATCCAGCTGCACATAATACATATATTGGCACGTAAGTAAACACTACTCGCGCCAGTGTCCTTTACGTCGCAGGCGTAGCTAACCGGCTTGACTAAGAGTAGCACAGTTTCGCTTGTAAAGCACCGTCGTTACAAGAATAAAATCGCGCAGGTAGCTTCCAAAAGGGATCGCTGAATGATACTGCAGGTTATACTCTCTGATAGCACGCTTTTGTGTGCAAGACGCATTATTGTAAGAGCGCTCGTGAAACAAAAATTACGTTCCGCGAAACTACCCGTAAAGCGTACTCTAATTATTACGCGATGCATGCTGAAATAATGAGTTTTCACAAAACTTTGTGCACAACTTGTAATATGGGGCAACAAAACATCGTTTCACTCTTTTGTGAGCTGCAATGCAATTAGGATTCACGCGTACTACAGCGAGAACGTTTTTTTTACAAATGTAACAGTGTACGTATCTGACGAGGTTGCTTCCGCAGCCCACTCAGCACGTACTGTATACATGGTGGACTTGCATGAGCAAGATGTTCTTGATGTTCCAATAAAATTAACAAAAATGTCTAGGCTAGAAATGACGCGAAACACGCTCTCCGACGGGCTGAGTTTCGGGAGTTTCACGTTTGCTCTGCTTAGCGTCTGCTGGCGTGGCAGCCCGCGCATGTTGTTTCGTCGCGTGTGCGATAGATGGCGCGACGCGCGATGCAAATATGGCGATGCGCATGGAATTCGCTGTGTGCTGGTCTATAGAAAGTAGGGGGCACAGTGAGAAATTATCTAGACCTTCATTCACTGCACATGTTCACAATGTTGCAGGAGCTGAACTACAGTAAAAAACTGAGTGAAATAATACACACCCAACTGTGGCTTATCGCGTGAAAGAAAACAGTTTATCGGCAAAATTTTGCGGCAAGAAAGGAAGGAAAAGAAAGGGGCAAAATTTTAAAAAACAATTAAGCAGCGCCTTATCCCGTTTACACGCTTGCGTCCTGTGTTCTTTGAGCTGTACCCAAGAATGAACTGCAAACTCGTCCTTAACCCTTTGTTGCATGCTGTCCACTACAGTGGACAAATTTCTGGAATTTTTGAAGCAGCTGCGGTGCCTCGGAGATGTGCACCTGCGTATTGGTAGCTACAGTGGACGAAAGGGGTTTTCATTCGCCGCACTAGATGGCGGCAGGATACCGCGGGTTTTTCTGCACACTTGCTCAAAATCGCAGCCTCCTGCTCCGGCGCGTAAGTCACGTTCTTCTTTACTTTTTTTTCTTATAACTGAGATGAAATAGCGATTTGGTATGCGTTATTGTATGCACGCCATAGAAGAAGCATTCGCAGTCACGAGCCATAAATATTGTGGCTTAGTGAAGTGAATATAATTTTTCAGAACAAATTTTGCAATATGTCTACTGTAGTGGACACCATGCATGGTGGGAGCAATCCCCGCTCACGTGCGGGTTTTGTATGTCATGGCTCTTCCTTTTTGTAGCTTCATATTTGGGGTTGCTGATGTTTCTATTATTGCGATAGCAATTATATGGACATTCTCGGCTGATTTTTGCTGTCGCCGTGATGCCTCGGATATGCAAATATATATCTATATATATATATATATATATATATATATATATATATATATATATATAGATATATATATAGAATCTGAAGTACCTGACCGCGCATTAGAACCAGCAACCCCTCGCTCCCCAGCGCGCTTCGTTCTCAACCACACGCCATGGACGCGCCGGCGCAGAGAGCTACTCGAAAGAAACCATTGACTGGTTCTGAAATCAAGGAATTGTTGGACCTTCCTTTGTCGGAGGATCAAGTGAACGCGCTGCTCGACGAAGACGACCGCCTTGAAAGTAAAGGTGACAGCAGTGATGAAGTAGAAGTAGGTAGATGGAGTTGATAGCAGCGACACCGACGATAATGCCGTGGACACCGACAGCGATGCCCAGGAGTGGGGTTCAAACCTCTCGCAATTTTTTTCAATTTGTCATGTGTACATTTCTGGCGACTCTCATGGTACCGCATCCAACGTTTGGTGTTCATGCATAAATTTGTTCGGGCAAGAAATCTCGACGGCTGAAAAGACTCGCCACTTTCACTAGTCGAAGCTGGTGTTCATGTTGTCCACTGTAGTGGACATTCTGTATCTTATGAAATAAACGTTTGACTTCAACGAGACTTTTTTCTCATCTTTTTCTGAATGCACTATAATAGAAAATTAAAAGTAGGCGGTGTTTACATGCGTAGATTTTTGTCATGCAACAAAGGGTTAAATTACAGCAAAGTCAAAAATCACTATCTATGACGTGCTCTTTTTCACGATGGTGGTGCGACTATTATACGTTATGTCGAACAAGTATGATAAGCCGATTGTCGCGCACTACAACACACAGACCGCATTGACTAGAGCGTTTTATTATGAGGCGATAAACGCGTTTTCCGCTCAACACGTACGTTGTACTGTACATACTTACAAAGGGTTTGCGAGATTCCTACTACACTCACGAGCCTGTCCTTTACCTCTAATCTATGCCACGTTTTTTTTTGTGCATACTGACAAACACAAAAACAAAGTGCAATAATATATGCGCTCAATCATTCAACCTCTGTTAGAGCGTGTGGACTTGCAATTGAGGCGTCGCTGGTCTCGCTGTCATCAAATACCGGAGACAAAGGACGAGGGACTTGTTTTCCCGACCTTTCGGCTTCGTCCCAAGTTTGAATACAAAAAGAAAGGTGATATCAAACAAATACTAAATAGGAGTAAATACCATGCATGCTCAACTCACCAAACAATCGGAGCACATGGGCCTTGAAGTAACCTTGTTGCTCGTCTTGCCATTATTCTTGGTGCCACTTTTTCGAGTCTAAATCCAATACATTTATGGCTAAGAACGTTTTAATCTGGTGCACGCTGAACACAGTCTTCACGTTATCGTCGCGAAAGCACACTAGAGCAAACATCGTGTAAGCAAGCTTACGTGAAGCATCGAGATTACACGAAGCGCGCGCTAAGGCGACAAACACCATGACAAACACAGAACTTTTGGCGCTTTTTGTATTCGCAACTTTCACGGCCTATAGGTGGCGCGACTGTACATCCAACATATGTAAATATGTTGGATGTACAGTCTCTTACTTATGTAAATAAGTAAGAGACGGTTAGAGTATTGGTGGCAGAAAAGTAGAGATAAAGAACAAAAATAAATAATGGGGGGAAAATAAGGTCATTCTGCCTTAAGAGGCAGAGAGATGGACCGTGAATTTATATTTTTTTGGTATAATAACATAGATTTAATCAATGTAGATAAGGTATTAGGCCAACATGAAACAAGGAAGCTTTTTTTTTTTTTTTTTTTTTTCTTCGAGCCTAGTGGGCAGACATGTCACCGCCCCGTTTTAAAGGGGTCGCCCTTTTCGGAGGTGCACTGAGGGACGGGGGCGGAGCCCACTGGCGGAGCCTCGTTGCTTTTTGTTGTTGTTTGTTTTCTGACGTCATTTTCAAAAAGCATGCGGCTGCATGGGCTGCATGCTCTTTGAAGTCATCGTTTCTTTTTTTTCCCTTTTTCTCGCGCGGGTTGGGACAACACTGTGCGGTGCATGGACCCAACAGCGCCGCCAGGCTGACACGGACACATTTGATCGCAGGTTTGATACCGACCACCGTGACACCGACATAGTCTGAGGTGCTGCTGTATGGTCAGTTTTAATCGCGATTTGGCAAACCTCCGCGCCAAACTCGATCCGTATCGGCCCCGATCGCGATCAAAAGTGTCACCGGTGAAAGCAAGCTCGACGGCACGCAGAAGTTCGAGCCGTCGTGATGTCGGCCGTTATGACGGTGGCAATGATACACGGCAATGATATACGGTTTGTTGCTTTTGTTCCTGCAACATTGCTCGATCTGTTGTTCGTGTGCCTGCGACGCGCGAGTAAAGAATGGAGACGACATACGACCAGCCCGCCGGGCCACCGTTTCAGTGTTTTATATCAAAACAACCAAGTAGCTGTCAGGTGGAACGATGGCCAGCGTGATGTCTTATACGTACAACGCTTAATCCAGGATGCGGTCGACATTGGACACGTCCTCATTAACGTATTAGCATCTTTAGCGCGCATTAACTAATACTCCGCTCACCTAGCCAACTCGTTCAGCAGTTTCAATTCCATAGTTCGTTACTGAACTCAGCTGACGTCTGGCCGGCGCTCAAGCCAGTCCAGTTTCCAAGACAGATTCTTCGGGAACACAGGAGGCTTATGTTCGAAATCGATCACAACAATAACTTTGAAAATATTACGTGCGCCTCCAACGACCTGCGTATCCACCGTCGAACAGCCATCACCACGATGGCTCGAACTGCATGCGTGCCGTCAAGCTTGCCTTCACACACCGGCGTCACACGGAGTACTTTTGATCGCGATCGGTGCGGTACGGATCAAGATTGGCTCGGAGGCTGGCCAAATCGCGATTAGAACTGACCATGCAGCAGCACAGAACACTTATACTACCATTTGGCAGCAGCACCTCAGACGATGTCGTCATCAAACCTGCGAAAAAATGTGTCCGTGTCAGCCCGTCGGCGCTGTCGGGTCCATGCTCTGCAGTGTTGTCCCTACCCGCGCAAAAAAAGAAAGAAAACAAAAAATGACTAGAAAAGATGCAGCCGTTCCACGCGAAAAAGAAAAAATTAAGAAAAAAAAAGAGGAAACGGAAGTGACGCCAGAAAACGAATAACAACAAAAAGGAACTCCGCCCCCGTACCTCAGTGCACCTCCGAAAGGAGGAAAAGGGAGACCCAAACGGAATACGGAACACGGAACAGCGGTTCGTTATACGGCCGCTGTTACAGCACTACTTATATTGCTCAGCATAAATAGCTATAAACTTTACATATTATCCAAAGCTTCTCTTTAAGCTTAGCGCATGGCTTAGCCTGCTTAACGAAGGAACGTGTAAAAAAAATGTTCAAACATGCAGCGTCGCCACGCTGCGCACCGTCTCACTTTTGGGGTGGTCTATGCCGGTTGTGATCTCACGACGGTTTCTTTATTATTATTATTATTATTATTATTATTATTATTATTATTATTATTATTATTATTATTATTCTATCGCTGGCGCCGCCGCCGAAGTCCCGAGAGAGATCACGCCGCCGCCGCCGCACAATAATTGCGGCGCGCCGCCGTTAGTATTTTCTTTTAACCAGAACGGGCAATCGGGACATAAAATACCTCACTACACCAGGGAAGGTCTTCTTGATGTGTCTATGTAAGGCGAAGCGGTAACTCCAGGAGGGTGATCCTCGCTCTCATTGGCTAGTTCGATGCAGACGTCCCCGCTCCGTATAACATCGCTTTCTGGGGAATTCTAGGGACGGTGCAGCGTCAACCACGAGAGAAATCAAGAGCTCGATCCCAGTTTACCTACAGTTCCTGCCGATCCCGCAACAAGTGAGCCTCGCGTTCCCGTCTCCCGAGTTAGCGGAGAGCGATTCTTTTCTCCTGTCGGACGCTCTCGATGGACGGCAGCGAAAGCGCCGGGGCGCGCGCTAGCACCTCTTAGACCTAGCACGAGCAAGCGGAATAGCACATACTGAGACAGCGACGGAGCAAGCAAGACAACACATGCTCTCGTGTCGACTTGCTTACACCGTCCCTGCCTCGGTGTGAGCTATTCCGCTTGCGTTATGTATGTACACGAACAAGCCCAAGCTACACTTCTTGCGTACAAGCATTTATACGGGACACTTAAAATGTGTGCAGCTTCATGCAATACATGAAGGAAAAAAAACGCAAAACACTTCTCAAACCATTCACGGAAACTACGTAGAGTCAGCAGACATGACACCAATGAAAATGCCTCAACCTATAGTCGGGTACAACTTTAGAAAAAAGGAGAGGCCCCGCCCATATGACCGAAGCGCGGCAGCCGATTGCCTCCGCGGCAAAGAAATAGTCCCGCTTCTTCTCCTTGAGCGGAGGCACCGGCCGTCCGGCTCGTGACGTCAGTCTAGAGCGCGCGCCCATTGGTGGAAGCGCGTGTGCATCCGCCTTTGAGGTGCAAATGCCGCTTTTTTCTAAAGTTGTACCCGACTATAGCTGTTGCCAGTACATTTGGTTCATAGGCGCTTTCTCAACGTTTAGCACTTCACATTGCGTTTTCACACCTCACTTGCCTGTATTTCTTTTCCCAAGAGTCGGTTTCAGTGCTAATGAAGACGTGCTTGAAACGGCTGCCACGTTTTAAGTGGTAACGAATTAACGCAACTTTACTAGCTCGGAAGCTGTGGACACACGCCCACCCCGTTCATGCCTCTCACACACACCCATCACGCACCACGCGATTGTACTACGTGTATAGTGCCTAGAGTATATTCTAGGCACTATACTACGTGTTCCGCGTGTTCGGTGGTTGTACCTAAACCGTCCCTAGACACACTCTCTGCTCCTGGGTGAAGATGCACCTAGATGAGCTATCGCTTTGATCACGTGACTTTATGCCCACGTGTCCTGAGGATCTTTCTCCTGCATTTACCGCCTCGCCGCCTGCGAAAGGGATTGCCGATTTCAGCCGGCGCGCTTATCGGCCGAAGCACGGCAAACAGCGCGCTCTCTGTTTCCGGTTTTCTTCTGCAACGTCATTTTGACGTCACAAAGCTTTCACCACTCTCGACAAAAATGAGAGGGACGAAATGTGCTTCAACCACGGAGAAAAAAAAAAAAAAAAACGCCAGGCCTGCGCTGAAACCGCAGCACAGTCACAGCCAAAGCTCGAAGAGCGGCGTTTCTAGAGCCCGTTGTAAGCTCTCTTGGGGCTACAATACAAGTACACTAGAAAGGTACCCACTGCGCCATAAATCACAATTTTTGTGAAGTTGGGAAGCCCCTACTCAGCCATTATTCGTCATTCTGCGAAGAAGCGAGGCACCAGCTACACGTCTGTAAGGCATTATGCGCACTTTGTTGACGCGACGACTGATGACGACGAAGAATTATAATGTAATGGGTTGCAATCTTTAAACGGCCCACCAGTTATGTAATTTGCATTGGGTGACGCCCGGTCGCTATTTCCCTCTCCCGCCATGCTGTAAACATACGTTGACGTGGGAGAGAGACGGGGGGGGGGGGGGGGGCGAAGAACTTTACTGAGACTGAGACGGATTATGCGCTTATGGCCTTCCTTGGCAACCAATACAAGTGCACTTGCGAGGAACCCACTACGCTATAAATCATTGTAATTTTACTGAGACCCCGAGGAAATGAATCATGCGCTTATGGGCTTCCTTGGCAACCAATACAAGTGCACTTGCGAGGAATCCACTACGCTATAAATCATTGTAATTTTTGAGAAGTAGGGCAGCAGGCACTGTGCCATTTTTCGTCATTCTACGGAGAGCGTTGGTACCTGCTAAACGCATGTAAGGCATTATGCGCACTTTGTTGATGTTGTGCCTGATGACGATGAAGAATTATGGCAGAGCCCTTTGTAATGGGTTGGAAGCATTCAACAACCTACTCGTTGCGCAATTCGCATTGTATGACGCCTGGTTACAGAATTCGCGTTGGGCGACGCTTGGTGCTTATTTTACTCTTCTACCACGCTATATTGCGTATGCTAATGTGGTTCCTTCCCGACATGAAGCCTCTATAGGACCTTTTTGCAAAGCAGTTTCAAGCACCGGCAAGGCTCAGAGGTTGAACACTGGGCTCCCACGCAGAGGGCCCGGGTTCGAACCTCGTTCCATCCTGGAATTTTTTTCTTATTTGGTTTTTTTTTATTTCGAGCGATACTGGTTACGGACACCGGCGGCGGCGGCAGCGGCGGCGGACAACTACGGCGCCAAAAACGGCCGGTGAAATGATCTCATAACAGCTTTCGCTGTAAAACAGCCGACAGCGGAGGTAGTTGTTAGGTATTGATGTTAAAAAGACAGGACGTGCCAACGGGAGCACAAGAGAGCAGTAAGAAAATGAACAGTTATTTCTCACGTAGACCGCCACGTGCACCCGATTGATAGGTACCGCCTCTTGCCTGGGAATGCGCAGATAAGTATTTACGTCTACCTCCTTTTCCGTCGCTGTATGATTTTTCAGTTGCTATAGCGGCGCTTGCGGTGTCTTGACTACCCTCTTGGGTCCGTATTAGTCGCCCTGTCTTTTTAAAGGGCCTCAAAACAGCCTCCAAAAATACAAAAAAATACGGGCAGTTTGCTCTAAGTCGCGCAAAGCTTGGCACAGCGAAGCACGGGCCCGTCGCCACTCGTACTCTCCGTCTACCGACACGTCTAGCTTTGACATCTGCGGCTTCCTCTTCGAGAGTAAAGACACCCCTCGAAGTTTTTTCATGCTAGTTGCCAAAGTTAGCCGTTATACAAACAAGCACCCCCCGAAAAAATTTCCTGGATACGGCCCTGCTCGCTTTCTTCGGTACCGTTGTCAGATGGGAGGAGACGCGGCGCCCGGAGGCACTTTGTCCCAGAGTTCTACGACACTCATCAACCCACCATCATCCGTACGTCTATCCCGGTACCACCTCCCCCCCGCGTTGAGGAGGGGAAGATTTGTTTCGGAAAGACGGTCCCTGCCCGGACAAGGGGGCTACCGCTCGGCGCAAAGCGCCAAACAGACGTAGCCAGTCTCACGGCCCCACGCCAGAAAGACTCGGCCATGGGGCTACAGCTTGGTGCTGCAACTTCAGTCCCTGCACACAAAACAGACGTACCCGAGAAATACCGCACGGCTGGAAGCCGGCGGGTTCGTATACCCGGACGGGGGGGCCGCAGTTCGGCTCGACGAGTCCAATCGTCGTGCACGGAGCTGTGACCGCATAGGGGCTACCGTTTGGCGCGGCAACTTTAGTCGCCACACACAAACTAGACGTACCCAGGGAGTACCGCGTGGCTGAGAGCCAGCGATGTCCTACCCGGACAAGGGGGCCGCCGTTCGGCACGACGAACCTAGTCGTCGAGCACTGCGCCCCATGACACTGCACACGACTGAAGTTGCCGCACCAAACGGTAGCCCCCATGCGGTCACAGCTCTGTGCACGACGATTGGACTCGTCGAGCCGAACTGCGGCCCCCCCGTCCGGGTACGACCCCGCCGGCTTCCAGCCGTGCGGTATTTCTCGGGTACGTCTGTTTTGTGTGCACCGACTGAAGGTGCCGCACCAAGCCGAGTCTCTCTGGCGTGGGGCCGTGAGACTGGCTACGTCTGTTTGGCGCTTTGCGCCGAGCGGTAGCCCCCTTGTCCGGGCAGGGACCGTCTTTCCGAAACAAATCTTCCCCTCCTCAACGCGGGGGGGAGGTGGTACCGGGATAGACGTACGGATGATGATGGGTTGATGAGTTGTCGTAGAACTCTGGGACAAAGTGCCTCCGGGCGCCGCGTCTCCTCCCATCTGACAACGGTACCGAAGAAAGCGAGCAGGGCCGTATCCAGGAGATTTTTTCGGGGGGTGCTTGTTTGTATAACGGCTAACTTTGGCAACTAGTGGTCGCTGTGAATAAGTGAAAGTATTTTATTGTCACCTTAAAGCATGAAAAAATTTCGAGGGGTGTCTTTTAGTGATGCAGAACTATCGGTAAATTGACTATCGATAGCATCGATAGTTTTTTCGAAACTATCGATAGTATAATCAAACTATCGATAGTACTACTATCGACAAACTATCGATAGTCCAGTCGGTAGTACCATCAGTAATATTGCTAGCGATATTATTGGCACGCGTATTTATTTCTTTGTTTTGATGTATTCGCGGGTTTCACCAACAAAGACTGTTTGGAGCGTTTGACGCAGACCACGCCGCAATGTTTGAGAAGCTTCGCAATTGTTTGAGATAATTTTGTTAAGATTACGTGCTGGACGCGAATAGTCAAGTTTATTCGAGAGCTTACGCGAGCACCAGCGATAACGCTGGAAGGTTCGATGACTGCATGTATATAAAAGACGAAGCGTTCCACCGATCATCAGATTACTCGCCGCTATCAGTGTGCAGCGTGTATCGCTTGTATGTTCAGTTTTGATTTTCCGGGCACAAGTTCGCCCAAATAAGGAGCTTCGTATTTCTCAGTCTTTCTGCAGCATTCTTCACCCTCACAACCACGCAGTCCCGTAGCCAGGGGGGGAGGTGCCCCCCCCCCCCCCAAAATTTTTACGATACATGGTGTTTTACCGAAAATAAATAATGAATATAGGCGTTTTTCTCAAGTAGTCAAGGCATTTCAGCAAGTGCCCCCCCCCCCCCCCCCCGAAAAAAATTCCTGGCTACGGGCTTGCAACCACGTGACAAACTATCCATAGTGGTGCGAATAATGATGCCGTTGCTGGCTGGCCATATTGCCAAAATATTTGCGATTGCCTGCTATCAACTTCGCTTAATTTATGAGCAATTTTCGGTGGAGAAATAAATTATAGGCGCAGTGAAAATGGCGGAATATGTCCATAAATAAATTCATATTCAAAAGCAACCAGCTACGCCGTACGATTAACAAACTTAGTTCTTGATAATTTTTTTTATTTTGGAATCATAAAATGCAATATAAATTTGAAGCCGCGCAGTTCCACCACATGTAACGGCTTCCTTTCCGCTACAGCTGAACGGTTTGATTTTATGATCACGTGTCAGCGAAGCACTCTGGTGAAGAACACAAGCATGTCAACTTTCTTGCCCTTCAGCCTGCTCCTCCGGCTTCACTGTGTGCCACGGGCGCGAGGAACCAAGTTTATGCTGCAATGAGTTCGCGCTGTTGTTTTTATACTATCGATAGAACTTACTATCGATAACGCTATCGATAGTATCTTTTACCATCGATAGTTCGATAGTGACTCCGCTATCGATAGTATCGATAGTACTATCGATAGTTCTGCATCACTAGTGTCTTTACTCTCGAAGAGGAAGCCGCAGATGTCAAAGCTAGACGTGTCGGTAGACGGAGAGTACGAGTGGCGACGGGCCCATGACACACACACTGCACACGATCGGGCGCAGTCAGGCTATGCACTATGGGAAACGTGCGGCACCTACAGGTGGCTCGACAATGCAGTGCGCCATAGAGTCACTAGAAAAATTTCAGAGTATCGCATCTGTTTTCCGCGCGCCGCCGCCGACGCGATTGGCTTACTCGCATCACGTAACCTCTCGCCGCCATATCCCTTCCAAGCGCGTTGGGTGCAGGCGGGTGCAGGCGCGTTCAATGCAGAGCATGGCCGGACATTTAGCAGTACCACGGTCCCCAGAAGTGCTTCGTCGCTTTTTTAAACGCTTCATGCAGACAGGGGCAGAAGCAGACATTTTTTTCGGGAGGGGGGGGGCGCACCTTCTTGATCTGAAGTGGGGGCCTGGCAGGCAGATGTGGTCGATCGAGTGTCATTTCGTGCTATGTATGCCATGGGAAAAAATTCGGGGGGGGGGGGGGGCACGGGCCCGATGTGTCACCCCCTGGCTACGCCACTGCATGCAGATGCCAGAAGAAAGTAGCTCACCAGCAATCGAATGTTACTGGTGAGCTACTCTGGGAATCTCGTTTATTTTTGCATGCCGTGTGGGAAAAATTAACATCAAAGAGCGCCGTTCTACGTGGCTGCATAGTTGGTCGGAATGAACTCGCCCCCCTCGAATAACACTCCTTCCTGCAGTGAACTACACTAACTTTGCTGGAAAAGATCTTATGCGACAGGATACTTCACCTTTTCGGTTCGCTATTGTCAGCGATATTGACAACTACATACCTTTCTATTTGCTCGGCTGTTTATATCGATCTGCTGAACAGATTACGCATGCTATCTGAGTTATGAGCGTGTCACCCACGAGAGCGAAATCGAAGATTTATTAAAATAATAACTGTTTAGTGGTATACTTTGAAGGCAATTGTGACATGATCATTTGCCATTGCGCAAAACAGAAGCGTGGAGCTCTGTTGATAAACTTCGTATAAGGCAATGTATCAAGCGTATTTTTAAATTTGTTGCCAAAAAATGCTGCTAATGCTGCATTACGCCGAGCGTACCCTTGAAATACTGTTCAGTGGGTGAGAAGTGGTCACAGCAAAAAAAAAAAAAAAAAAAAAAAAAAAGACAGATCCCACACATTGAGGGAGTCGATTTTATGCGAGCCCTAGGTCTAAATACATACTGCGTTGTAGCAGCATGCGCTTTAAAAATTACAGGATATGCTATTTCTGATCGAAAGAACATAAAGCACTGTGCCGAGGAAGTTTTAATCAGAGTGCATTATGAAAAAAAAAAGTGCAGCAGTGCAGAAACCAAACCCCAGCTGTTCACGCGCTGGCAACGAAAAAAAAAATGTTTGTCGGAGCACAGCAAAATATTTGCAAATTCATTGCAACGTTTGGAATATTAAGTAGACAAGAAATAGGAAATGAAACAATCCAGTAGTGATGTCAATCATTTTTGATGGATTATTTTCTACGTATCGCAAGATAAGATGCACCTTACCTACCGCACGCCGATTCAAGACATAAATACGTCGCGCACAACTTCCAATTACTGTACACACACAACTTCCATTACACATATCAACCAGTTGAACAGCAAGCATGGTGCGCAAGCAAGCTATGCATCAGCGATCAGTCGAACGACGCAATGTTGAATGTTCTCGATGTTGTTCCATAACGTTCTCGAGTACAGTGAACCTGAACACCGACTGCAAAGCTAGCGCAAACAGTCAAGATTCACCAAATGTTGAAGTAAATGGCATCTCGCACGATGTCATTGCGCTAATGCAACTATGTTTACAGCTCCGGACCTAGCGAACACACCCGGGCGTGACACGAAAAGAGACCGATGAAGCCATGAAGAGAGTTCGCGAGCACATGGCAACATTCGCCGTACGTTTCATTAGTTACACCGCTGTTATGATCGGCCTGCCTGGCTTGGCGCCGCTTTGACGCATGAGACGTTGCGGCTAAGACTACCCTGATTTCTTCCGGGTCAGCGGTTCCAGAGATGCCCCAAGAGCGGCGACAACACGAAGGTCGTTCGTCTAATATTCTCAGGTTGTCTGCGCCCTCGTAAAACCCTTTGGGCACGCCTGACCGACTGACAGATTAGGAAGAGTTGTTGGCCGTCGAGGCGGCTTGCTTTTTCGTCAAGGTGCCCCGGACAAAGGACCCAGCGTCTGGGAACCGTCTGCGGATGCATTTCCCACGTTCTCAGTGGCGCCTTGTTGCCGCTGTTTCCACAATTCGTGGTCTGCCTCGCGCATAACCATCATTGCAACAGACTACGAAATTGACTTCCACGTAAGACTCAACGACTTCGTGCTGTGCCGTGTGTGCGCGGTGGGCAGTGTTTTTCCCTCGCCATGGGACGAACTGGATGTGCCTCTTTCTCCTTTCGTGGGTTGGGAAGGAGGCGGCGTTTCACCTTCCCCTTTTGGGGGCGGAGGTGAAGATGGAAATTTTCATTGGACTGTCCTGGCCTCCATTGTTTTTTCCTACAGGGAACCCTGGGAAGGCCAGCACATAAAATGCGAGCGCCGATGCGCGCTCCCGACAAGCTCTCACAAGTTCTCTCAAGCTCTCACGAGCTCCGAGAGCTTCCATGATGCTAACCCCATCATGTAGCAACACGCTACCTGTAAATAAACGTTACTGTTAACAGCTCCGGGCTCCTCTCCTCGACATTTCCCCGGGACTCTGGCTGGCTCCGGTCATCTGGGCAGAACCCCCGATTACAACAACTGGTGGCAGCGGTGGGATGCTGCTGACAACTGGAACACATCAACTGGTTAGCAGCAACGGGATGACCCATGCTTGACTCGGGCCTCAACGATATGGTGAGTGCTTGACTTTCTTTGAGTTTTGCCAGGTTTTAGCTTTTGAAGTTTTCTAAATCTGTGTGTAATCTTCTGTGCGTATAGGCTTCGTTGTACCGCTACCATACGTCACAGCTATTCACCATTTTAGCTTTCATGTTCTAAAACTGGCAGTGTTTTACCGTGCGTCTAGGCTTCGCTTGTGCGCTACCTAACGTCACGGCGGGTAGAAAGTCCTCACTCGTGAAGACCATGGAGTTGGTAAAGAAGCTAGAGAGACCAGACCTCTTACTACTGTGTGAAGAGCTGGGAATTAAGGTTGGGAGAGAAGAGAGAGAGTCACAGCTGATTAAGGCTATTCAGGAATGCGGGGCGGAGGATGATGAAATTGAGGAGTGCTGGGAGGAAGTTGAGAAGAACAAAAGATGGGCTGAAGAAGACAGGATAAATGAGAAAAGGCGATTGGCTTTAGCGCTTTATCAGGCATCAAGTAACCCGAATAACGAGATAGCACCCTCAGATAAGAAAAAGAAAGGCAGTCCTGCTAAGTCCACGTCTACAGTGAGCCACTCAGAAGATCGAAAGAAAGAAAAGGCGTTTAAGGCTAGGAAGCCGGTTGTATGCCACCGTTGCAAAGAGCTAGGTCACATCGCAATCGGCTGCCGCAAGCCTAGGAATGTTCTCTGTTTTCGGGACAGCAGCGACAATGATCTGGAACAATTGAAACCCCCCATTCAGGAATTAGTTAAGGAAAACGTACCGCGGGACTCTGCCGCAACGTTTGATAGTGTACATCCGTACTCTTTCACAAATGAGGTGACCACAGGGGAACGCCCGGGTGCATGGCAAGTAGTTGAAAATGAAAGTGTGTGTTTGCCATTAGCCCGCGTTGAGAGTGAGGGACCGTTCAGACTGCTCGCCACGGAAACTTTGGTGTCCCAAAACCTGCCCGAGCATTATCCCTCTCAGAATGACGTGGATATGCTTTCGAAAGGCCTTTGTTTTGGTGACGAATCGGCGGCAGCTATGACAGATCCGATGGCCTGTGAGTCTGCTCATGAGGTTCCGGAAGCAGAAAGCGCTAATGAAGCAGACTGTAAAAGTTCAGATGATGAGGCGCTTAGCTTACCACGAGAGGGAGAGGCGCTCAACATAGCGCGAGGTGATGAAGCGCTTAGATTAGCGCGAGGTGATGAGTCTCATCAAGGAGAGACATCTGATGGCGAGCCGGCTGGTTTAGCAAGTGTCGATTGTAGCGTTGTTTCTGAAGTGCAGACAGCTAGAAATAACGCCGAGGATAAGCCAGTTGAGCCGCCTGGAGCTTGGAGCAATGTACTTCCAAGTATTATTCCCGAGTCGGGGAGCGTTCCGTGCCACCCCGAGAGAGAAAGGCGCCAGCGAAAACTTCGGGGAAAGGGGAAAGGTCCAAGTTGCCTCAAGCGGAGGCTGGAAACCCCGAAAAAGTTCTCTAAAAGCCAAAAGTTGCGGGTCTCGCACAAATCGAGATTAGGCAGAAAGCGTGTCGCGAGGGCCAAGAAAAAGAGACGTCGAAGTGGTCGCCTGGTTTCATCGTCTTTTTGGAAGGCTAAACGGTGGAGCAAAGCGAGGTGGTGCGTACGCGACTGTAACGACAAAGGTCCTCCCCCAAGTTTGCGAGAGAGTGACCGCTGCTCTGGGCGGCCCACAATGAGGAAGCTTAGGCGTCCGGGTGCGTCTTTGTCGGAGTTCGGGGCCCGCGGAACAAAGGTCACCGCCACTGAGTGCTTCGGACAGGTTGGCTTTTTGTCCCTCCGTCGCGATCTGGCCCATCGACAACTGTGGTATGCGCGTCCCCCCAGAGCACGTCTGAAAGGGTGCCGCATTAAATTACGCAGTGTCACGAAGGATACTAAGAATTTGTCTTGTATCCAGTTTTATTATTCTTTTGTTTAGCTGTCTAACGTTTGCATGTCTGCCGATGAGCAAGGACTGTGTCGATTTTTGAAAGTTTTATTTTCCTCCTCATCTTAACTGCAGACATTGAGACATTTGCTAAACTGCTTGTTTGCTTACATTTTGCAAAAGCTAGCACCCGAGTAGAGGGTTTTGCGCTGATTTTAACAGAGAAGTAGGCTGAAGGTAAAAGCCTCTGTTTAAACCTTCTGTTCTTGCAGTGAAGTGTAGGTTTTGTTTCTCTGTTTGTTTTATGTTTTACGCGCGAGTTTATGTTAACAGAGAAGTAGGCTGAAGGTAAAAGCCTCTGTTTCAACCTTATGTTCTTGCAGTGTAGTGTAGGTTTTGTTTTTGTTGATTTTATTTTATCCGCATAATGTTCGGACAGTGTAAGGCTACCAAGAATTTCTCTTGTATCCAGTTTTGAATTGTTTTGCTTTTAATGTTCGCGTGTCTGCAGATGAGCAAGGAATATGTCGATTTTTGTAACTTTTATTTTCTTCCTCATGATAACTGCAGACATTAAGATACTTGTTGAACTGAGTGTTTGCTTACATTTAGCGAAACCTAACACCCGAGTAGAGGGTTTTGCGCAAGTTGATTTTTAACAGAGAGGTAGGCTGAGGGTAAAAGCCTCTGTATAAACCTTGTGTAAATTGCAGCACACTTGTTAGTATGCTCATCAGTGTAGTGTAGGTTTTTTGTTTCTCTGTTTGTTTTATTTTCATACGCGCAAGTTTGATTTTGAGTTTTACTTATACTGTGAGAGGCGTAATTCATTAACTACCTCCTTTCGTTTTGTTTCGCCCGTAGCACCTGCGTGCCTTGAACGCTGTGAATCTCTCTGGGAAATGATACAAAACGCCTATGAGGCTGTTGATTTGCTTCGCACGTAGTAGGTCTGAGTTTGTTATGGCTTCGTTATCTGGTTCTTGATTTTCACGAGTGAGCGCAGCAATTGTAAATTTCTAGGGAGTTTTACCAAAACTGTAACCTGGCATTTCTCGAGGTCAGTTGAGTGCCCTATGTTTGTTGTGCCTCGGGTCTTGCGTGGTTCGTTTCTGGCGTTTGCTGGCCATGGCTCAGGTCCTGAGATTGGTGCAGCCTGCGTCAACGTCTACAAGGGAGCAGATCTACGGTCTCTGCGGAGTGCTTTGGTGCTGCAACCCCTTCGAGACCTCCTGTGACGGTGGACGGGCTGTTATGATCGGCCTGCCTGGCTTGGCGCCGCTTTGACGCATGAGACGTTGCGGCTAAGACTACCCTGATTTCTTCCGGGTCAGCGGTTCCAGAGATGCCCCAAGAGCGGCGACAACACGAAGGTCGTTCGTCTAATATTCTCAGGTTGTCTGCGCCCTCGTAAAACCCTTTGGGCACGCCTGACCGACTGACAGATTAGGAAGAGTTGTTGGCCGTCGAGGCGGCTTGCTTTGTCGTCAAGGTGCCCCGGACAAAGGACCCAGCGTCTGGGAACCGTCTGCGGATGCATTTCCCACGTTCTCAGTGGCGCCTTGTTGCCGCTGTTTCCACAATTCGTGGTCTGCCTCGCGCATAACCATCATTGCAACAGACTACGAAATTGACTTCCACGTAAGACTCAACGTCTTCGTGCTGTGCCGTGTGTGCGCGGTGGGCAGTGTTTTTACCTCGCCATGGGACGAACTGGATGTGCCTCTTTCTCCTTTCGTGGGTTGGGAAGGAGGCGGCGTTTCACCTTCCCCTTTTGGGGGCGGAGGTGAAGATGGAAATTTTCATTGGACTGTCCTGGCCTCCATTGTGTTTTCCTACAGGGAACCCTGGGAAGGCCAGCACATAAAATGCGAGCGCCGATGCGCGCTCCCGACAAGCTCTCACAAGTTCTCTCAAGCTCTCACGAGCTCCGAGAGCTTCCATGATGCTAACCCCATCATGTAGCAACACGCTACCTGTAAATAAACGTTACTGTTAACAGCTCCGGGCTCCTCTCCTCGACATCTCCCCGGGACTCTGGCTGGCTCCGGTCATCTGGGCAGAACCCTGATTACATCACCGCTAACCGCGCAGTCAATCCATACCTGTCGATGACTCGAAATCACTTCTAATATCCTCTTCAAGAAACACACACACATAATGTCGTTCCGCCGAGCGTAACACGGCACCGAGGCTAAAAGATCGGTTACTTCTCAACACACGCTAGCAACGCACCGGGCGGTCTGGAAGGAATATGGCCGCCGCCGCCCAATGTTGCCCGCTTGCAGCCTACCTTCGCGGTACTCTGAATTTCCAGTGACTCTAGTGCGCCAGCGCGCCGTCAGCGCCGCGAGTGGCCATTCAGTTGTCAAGTGTCGTGCTACGAAATCTCGTCTCTCCTTCTGCTGCGCCCGCGTTTTGTGGACGTGCGTGCGCGCGACGGCGACTGGTGTTACAAAGCGCGCCGGCTTCAAGGGCGTAAATAGCGCAGGGTTTTTTAGAGCCTCCAACGAAGAGAAGGGACACAAATTATGCCGCAGCAGGCACGTTTTCGACGTGACGGAAGAGAGCGCGGTCGGATAGAGTAATCTGAAAGGGAGATGTGTGCGACAGGCCAACGTGAACCAGGAAGCATACGCCGTCATCATCGAAGTTTGTGCGCACGCTTTTTCATCATTTTACCTGCTCATTACTGAGTAAACGATTACATTAACGTCAAACATGTGCTGTAGCGAGATGTTGTCTTGAGGGTAACCGAGTGCGATCGGCGCAAGAGGCGATGTCACCGTCGGTGGGCGTGGCTTAGATACCGCGCATGGGCGGCTTCGCCAAGTGGTGCGGTATCTAGTAGCTAGACGATGCGATGCTTACTTCCACTACTTTTCTAACTTTTCTCTCTCTCTCTTTCTTTCTCTCTCTTTCGTTGATGCTCTCTCTGTCTCTCTTTCTTTTCGTTCTGCCGTTCTTTCGCTCTATTTATCTCTTTCTCTTTCTTTCTGTGCTACGCTTTACTCTCTCCCCTCCTCCTTTCCCTCCTCCTCACCGTCACATATCTCTTCCACATGCTCACTTCCTATTCCAACCGCCTCGCTCTATACTGCACAAGGTTATGCTATGCTCTCCTAGCGTGCCTGAATAGCCCAGTGGTAGGACGCTCGAACGCCGTCGGATCGAAGGTAGGCATGTTCGAATCCTGCCTCGTGAATAATTTTACAGCGAAAGCTGTTATGAGATCACTTCAGCGGCCGTTTTTGGCGCCGTAGTTGTCCGCCGCCGCCGGTGTCCGTAACCACTATCGCTCGAAATAAGAAAAAAAAACTAAAGAAACAAATTCCAAGATGGAACGAGGTTCGAACCTGGGCCCTCTGCGTGGGAGCCCAGCATTCAACCTCTGAGCCATGCCGGTGCTTGAAACTGCTTTGCAAAAAGGTCCTATACAGACTTCATGTCGGGAAGGAACCACATTAACATATGCAATATAGCGTGGTAGAAGAGTAACATAAGCACCAAGCGTCGCACAACGCGAATTCTGTAACCAGGCCTCACACAATTCGAATTGCGCAACGAGTAGGTTGTTGAATGCTTCCAACCCATTACAAAGGACAACGCCATAATGCTTCGTCGTCATCAGGCACAGCATCAACAAAGCGCATAGTGCCTTACATGCGTTTAGCAGGTACCACGTCTCTCCGTAGAATGACGAAAAATGGCATAGTGCCTGCTTCCCTACTTCTCAAAAATTACATTGATTTATAGCGTAGTGGGTTCCTCGCAAGTGCACTAGTATTGGTTGCCAAGGAAGCCCATAAGCGCATGATCCATTTCCTCGGGGTCTCAGTAAAGTTCTTCGCCGCCACCCCCCCCCCTCGCGCTCCCACGTCAACGATATGCTATACAGCATGGCGGGATAGGGAAATAACGACCGGGCGTCACCAAATGCAAATTGCATAACTGGTGGGCCGTTTAAAGCATCCAACCCATTACAAAGGGCTGAGCCATAATTCTTCATCGTCATCAGTCGTCGCGTCAACAAAGTGCACATAATGCCTTACAGACGTGTAGCTGGTGCCTCGCTTCTCCGCAGAATGACGAATAATGGCTTAGTAGATGCTTCCCAACTTCAAAAAAATTGTGATTTTTGGCGTAGTGGGTACCTTGCTTGTATTTATGGCGTGGTGGGTACTTGTATTAGTAGTCCCAAGAGAGCTTACAGCCGGCTCTAGAAACGCCGCTCTTCCAGCTTTCGCTGTGACTGTGCTGCGGTTTCAGCGCAGGCCTGGCGTTTTTTCCCTTTCTCTTTCTTTATATCTTTCTTTCCGCCTCTCTGTTTGTTTCTTTCTTTATTTCTCTCCCTCTCTCTCTAACTCGTTCTCTCCCCTATTAGGGTTATTACAGGCCCCGCCGTAGTTGGGTCCGCCCAGGGCTGGGCACAGATACTTTGAAATTGTATCGCGATACGATACAAGATACTGCCGCAAAAATTGTATCCGATACGATACTTGGCAATTGTATCTTAAGATACTTCGATACATTCTCAAATTTGTTATTATAGATCCATATAATGTAGCAGCAAACGCCTATGCACGAAAATGTCTGCTTCAAAGTTTCTTAACTGTGACCTATTTTGTTCCACTTGAATGAAATGTCTGTTAGTATCTCAAACGTTTTGCCCTTCTTGCTCAAAGTACATTAGTTTCCTTCCAAAATAACTTATTGGGGTTCGTTTTAGCTTCTTCGCAGGACAACTCTTTGTCCACTTCGCTGATAGCAGTACTTGCTTTGCACAGCTTGCCGACCATCTAGCATGTTGCCATATAATCACAATAACTTCAATAAGAAGCCTTCTCACGACTCCGCAAATACCGGGTGTGGACTTTTACCTTGTCCGTAAAATACAGCTTGCACAATGACAATACCGTATATCCGGACAGGTGTACAGCAGCAACAACGCTGGTAGCGACATTTTTCTTCCTTTTTTTATGGGGGGGGGGGGGGGGGGGGGGGGGGAGGGACGCAAGGTGTATACTAGGGGTTTGAGCCATTTCGCTAGCGGCCCGGCCCGCGCACATGACCGTCTTCGTCTCATTTGTTTATATTTTCTAAATAAGTGTGTTCGTGAGCTGCACGGACATGACTGGTCTCAAGCATTCCTTTCATGAGGAACATGTGGTCACCATGTGCTAAAACATAACCGTGGAACAAAAACTATATTTCAGAATCCGCGTCCAGATATCAGTCATTCTATACATCGCTATCGATGTTTCTCGAATCCTGACTCCAAATCCCCATCAGAAATGACCTATATATGAGATATGGGAAAGGCTTCCTTTCAAACGTCATTTTGTTCAAACTCTCTCCCACCATTTTCACTGTCCCGGCCCTTGCAACGAAATTTTGCGACTGCGGCCACCTGGCTGTAAGCTCAGTTTGAGACCCCTGGTGTGTACGTAGATGACGTAAAACTGCAATGAATTGTCATATTCTACTTATCTACTGGCGTAAAGGATTCTTTGTTGATATATTCACTAACGTGCAATCTTTTTAGCAATTTTTCTTCAACGAGAGAACATGTGCAACACAGAAACGTCTCAGACGTATTGCATAGTTCCATAAAGCGTCGCAGGACGCCACCGCTATTCGTGCTATTGCCACTTATAGCTCCCATTACGTGGCGATTAGTAATGCGAAAAATATGTAAGAAAGCCTGAAACAGGAAAAGAAAAATAAGTAAAATAGAGAGGTGGTTGTGTATCAAACATTCACATTGAAGGAGTACAGAAACACAATACAAACGGTGCCCTTAATAGCTATGAGCATGAAGTATTGTCAGCTTACCTGTTGAGACAATAGAAAATTCAGTGCCTATGAAAAATTGCCTGAAACGGCTCGTTGGGATACTCATGAGTAAAACGGAGCATTCAGTAAAACAATGTTTCTCGAATCCCCTTCCTAACATCTTTAAGATGGCTCCTAATGATTTTCATTATTATAATGCAAACTCAATTTCGTTATTTTCCTAAGCGGTAAGCAGAATGTTTTGTACTGTTTGCTCAAGGTACGCCCACATAATTATATATTTGTTTGCAAAATCGCCTTGGCAACGTGTAAATGTGTAAACAGTAGTGGAAATAAAGTAGACAGAAGAATAAAGCAGAGATCTTATTTTGGGAGCGCGTTGCAAAAGACATACTGCAGTGACCAGACCGGAAAAACAGTGCAGAGACTTCGGTAATGTAAGGGATGTAAAATGACAGCTAAGAAAGCACTTGTGCTAATATCAAATTGTAATTGCATAAATTCTTTGAATAAATGTAGCAAGAAGTGAAAAATACGGTACGCCAAGATAGTTTTGTTAGATAAACGCTTGCTCTTTTAGATCTAGCATCAGTACCAGTGGTGCTAACGTTGTTAGATTCTTATTTGCATATAAGTTAATTCATGGCATGCAAGTCAAACTTACTTCCACGGGATCATTCAAATCGCTGATATGTAAAATTCACGCGACGCCAAGGAAACCCATTCTTGCACGCATCACATTTCGTTACAGAGGAAGACGCAAGAGAATCTTCAGTATATATAACGACACTGTAGCAATATCAGAATTCGCGCGATAGACGCGGCGCAGGACAGTGGCTAAAAACAAGTGTAGCGTCATTGGCGCAACTAAAAAGAAAAGAAATCGAGCAAACAAAAGGTACGTGGGCTGGGCGTAGACATCCGCGCGCTTGTCTTCCTCATCTTCTGCCCTCACTGGGGTACTCTGGCGGAAAAATAAAATTGCACCACTACCCTAAGGCTTAAAGGCCAACTCCGGCGATTTTTTGGCTATGTCAAAGTAATGGTGCTTTTATGTTCCTGAGACGCTCCTGTTACGGGCCCGATAGCAGAAATACTCAGCAAATTGGAGAATAATTTTAAATAAGCCAAAAACCGCAACACCGAAACCGAAACCCAACCGAGTGTACTGCCTAGGTATGACGTAGACGTTGTTACGAACGAACCGGAAGTCGTGCAAGGCATGCCGGTCACGCCGCCGCGGAGTATAAAAACTGTGACAGCCGGGACGACCAGCGAAGCGTCGGCCAAATCAACGCTGTCTGTCGCCTTGTGCACAGCAGACGCTCGCTGTAGTGGCCGAAGCGCCGAAGTTAGCGGTGCCCTCAGCAGCGTCACTTCCGCCGCCTTCCCAATACTGACGTCACAGACGCAATGTTGCCAATAATTGTGGGAAGCCAGGAGGGCGTTTGCAGACAATCTTTAAAATTCATTTGCAAACAATCTGCGCATGTCTCAAGAATGTAATCTGGCATAAATGACGGAAACGTGCAAAGGAACGTACCCAAGCGAATTTCATTGAGATCCATCGACCTCACAAAATCGCCGGAGTTGGCTTTTAATCAGATGGCTTAGTGGCACCGGTACCAGCTTGAGAAACGGAGCTTGGCCAGCTATTATTGTTTCGCACGGTTGTGTTGCGATAGAGGTATCTTGTATCTTAAGATACACGATACATTATCGAATGTATCAGAAGTACAGATACAGATACTCGTCTTTCGAGAAGTATCGCGATACAGATACAAGATACCCATAGAGTATCTAAGATAGTATCTAAGATACATGTATCTTCGATACTGCCCAGCACTGGGTCCGCCCAAGTTCTGTGGAACATACCCGTTCATGATGATGATGGTTTTTGGGCACGGTCAAACTCTACGCCGAGCTAGAACTGCTTCGCTGTTAAAAAACGAGCGCCTTATTCTCTCTTGGCGTTTCTCGTCTTTGTGGCGCACTTAGTGACGCCAGAACGGTGGTTCACCTGACGTCATTCGGGCACATACTCTCGATAGGTTCACATACGAGATATAACACTTGTGAATTGTCTCCCACCCTACATTGCCATGCAGTCGCCGACCCGTTCTTCCTTGTCTCGCATGAGCATCGTGCGCGATCAACTGCTTTCGCTCCATTCTGCGCGTTTCCGACTGCGCAAGCGGATATAACAGGGTGTAGTGGACAAGCGCGAAATCTCCATATGCTCAATGCTTAGTGGTGACACTGTACGCGTGTTTTATAAAGAAATAAGTGGCGAGGAGATATCGCCTGTAAGAAGGGCAGTGAAAGCGAGAACGAAACTAATGAAAAAGGCGCCGGATTATTTGGTTCTTCCAACGGACGAACTTTTTACAGAGAGGGCAATGTAGCTCTCAAAAAAAAAAAAAAAGCGAGCCCGCATGCCCGGTTTTTCTATATATTTTTCTTGCGATAGCAATTATATAGACACTTTGGGCGGGTTTTAACCGTCACCGTCATGTTCCGGATAAAGCCGAAATCCATAACATCGCTCCGCGCATTGTATGTTCTACCAGCGAGTAAAAGCTGCCGAGCGCTGGCGCAGAGATGGATACAGCTGCTGCAGAGATGAAACAAGCTGGCCATCTCTGTCGCACGGAGGGCACATGCGATAACATCAGCCCGTGTGCGAGGCCTGCCGTTGATTGCTCCTCAACGAGAAACGAAACGCCCGACCTGTCTTTCGCTGGACGATGGAGGGAGGGGGGGGGGGCTGCGTGGCTCGAGTAGCAACTGTGAACATTCAATATAGGCCGCGGTCGGGCGCTCTGGCGTGCGCGCTGTCTCTGCAGTTATCAGCAAATGGCTCAATTACGCTTCTACACGCTGTGATCTCACCACTTCGTGCTGTAACCACCGATACGATAAACTTAACGAAAACAATTGTAATCAAAATGGAGCAATTTCTGATTGTAACGTGAACTCAAAAGGTAGTTTCTAATCGAAAGTGAGCCAAATCCTGTACCTGGTTGATTCAAACTGAACCAGATCCATTCAACCAGCGCTGCGTCAACAATCGTCACTATAATGAACAATCTCTTCTCCAAAACAACCAACACGGTCGCTAAAGCATAAACCAGTCTAGCCACCCTAACCATTCTAGGAGATGACGGACGAGGGAGAGAAGTGACATACACGACAGTCGTTGTGTGTGTCACTTCTCTCCTTTGTCCGTCGTCTCCTGGACTGGTTATAATATGTACCAACTGACCCAGACTTCGGCCTTACTGCAACATGACCGCATTAAATCTGTTTCATTTGTGTCCTAGCTGCTTTGCTATCGTGTTTTCGTTCCACAATTAGCTTTTCTTGAGCGAGTTGGTGTATACTTATACTTAAGGACATGATGTTGTCGGGCAATACTCGGATATAAAGAGTCAGAGGCCAACTTTCTCACTTCTTTCTGCCTCTTAGTATTCGAGTTTTGCGCTACAATATCACGTCCTTCTTGCGCTCGAAGACGGTATACTTGAAATAGAAGACAACTGAAAAGAAGATAGTGGACACCGATCTCTTCCTTGAAGAAGATGAAGTGATCCGAAACGTCGAGGTATTAAAGTAGCTAAGAAGAATAAAAAGAAGAAGACGAGCTGAAGCATTTTAGAAGGCTACTAAGGATCAACCAACCAATCAACCAACCTTCAATAGATTCTAAGAACAAGAAAACGCGGCCGACAGTCCAGAATGGTGCACGTTTTGCCAAGAAGGATCACTCGCTCTTCAAGTCTAGTAATCGCCATTACGCCCATACAAGAAAGGATGGCACCGACGGAAGCACGAGGATATCAAATCAAATCAAATCAAATCAAATCAAATCAAATCTTTATTTCCACCGTGTATTTTACCGTGTATTTTATTATGTTAATTTTATCGCAAAATATTGCTATATCGCTCATTCGCTGCAATTTAGACTTATTTTACGAGCTAATTCTAGCCTAATTGAAATGTTCCAATCAATGAGCCAAGCACAAATCTTACTCCTGAATACGGACGATAGTGGGCTTAGGTAGTGTAATATAGGTACGGACACTGGCGGCGGCGGACAACTAACCCACTGCCGTTGTGATCAGATAACAACGTTTCACCATATTGTCAGTAGCGAAAACATTCGTTTTTCCCACTTTCACTTAAAGTGGACTTGGCTCTTTTAGGAAAAAAAAAAAGAAAACGCCACTATCGGCTGGCCGGCTCGCAACTGCGTCTTCATTTGTGTCGTCTGCTGGTAGCTCTAACATATGCTAGTCCAAGTTTTGTTAGTGATGATCGCTGGGCTGTCGGCCTTGCTGCGCGCTCGCAGGCTCCGCAGGCGTCGGAACCGTTGTGTGCGAGGATGACAATGCTGAAGATGTAGTCGTGTGTCTGCTGATAAGCAGACTGCAACGAGAAGACCGGCATAGAGTCCCACTGTACGATAAGAACGTAGTGCCGGCGTATGTGAAACTTGAACTTCAAAAGTTATTCACACTGTCCAGGAATACCTGCATGTGCAGCCCTGGTTTAAGAGTTTGAAGCTTCGGCATTTTATCCTCAAGGCCTCCGCGGGTGACCGAAGATCTTGGCCGAAAAGACGTTCCTTGTCGCACTGACATACATGGGCACGCAAATGTCGATATAACAAATCGCCGACAAGTTCGATGTCAGCGAACCTACAGTGCATGTGGCGATTTGCCGTGTGCTGGACTTTTTATTTTCCATCAGCGCACGGGAAATTCGGTGGCCGGGCCGGTAGGAAAAAGAGCGAACGAAACGCGCCTTCCAAGACGCACTCGCAAACTCGTCGTGGAATAACTGGACTGCCGGACGTCATCGGGGCCATTGACGTGTGCCATATCCGCATTTCGAGGCCCACTGAGTCTGAGGAGTCTTATTACAATCGCAAGACGTTTCACTCCATCATATTCCAGGGAAGTTGCAATGTGGACATGGCAATTATCGACGTTTTCATTCGTCGGTTTCCCCGGAAGCGTTCACGACGCAAGGGTGCTGCAGGAAGGCTTCTACGAAGTGGGAGCTTCCAAATGCGTATGTGAGTTACTGTGTGTCTTTCCCAGGCCCGTAGCCAGGAATTTTTTTCGGGGGGGGGGGGGGGGGGCACTTGCTGAAAACCTTGACTATTTGTGAAAAACGCCTATTTTCATGATTTATTTTCGATAAAACAGCATGTGTCGTCAAAATTTCGGGGGGGGGGGGAGGGGCCCTGGGCCCACACACTGGCTACGGGCCTGGTCTTTCCATTCAGGACATTATTATTAATTGATGAGGCAACAACAAAAAAAAAACTTAATCAGTCGCGTTCGTCGCGGTTGCAATTGCACAAATATGTAATTTTTCACTCAGTCTCTGTGCATGAGTAATTTAATCCTTCTTGACTGTATGCAGCAAAAAAATTATTCAACAATCAAATTGTGAACACGAGGGGAAAAATTTTCAAGTGGTCACGATTTTGCTATTTAGCAGGTCAACACTCGGAAAGGTAGAAGCGTCGTACATCACCTTCATATAACTGAACAGTTTCCTATAGAATGAAAAAAAAAGCGAAATGGGGGAACTGAACAAAATTACTTATCTAACATGAAAGGTGTCCCATTAATGCTGTGAAGTTTTGCGCATGTTAGGAACCTAATGTGATGAGTACGTAGAGCATCGGACGCATTATACGAAGGTTGTAGGTTCGGTCCCTACCAGCGCAGGTTGGTTTTTCATCCTCTTCATTCATTTACGTTTATGTGGTAATTACTGCGCTGCAGTTAAAACCTACAAATAAAGTTTCTATACCTTCCTTAGCTTTACTGTCTGCTGGTTTCCATTAGGTTGAAACCCATTTTTGTATTTCGAATGCATAAAGCTGCTCATATTGTTTTGGAAAAATTGTTATAGCAGAAAATTTGTACTTTAGATGCTGCTTTGCGTACAAGAGAAACATTCGATCGGAATCCATGAAAATCCTTGAATTTGGGCTTCGAAACCTGCATGAACATTGTTGACTTCTTATGTACATACATTTATTCCCGTAGTGTGTGTGCGCTGCTAGCAGTGTCAATGTGCTTTTTTTTACTTCTGATACCTCTATTTATCTGAAAATTTATTTTCATGTACTGAAATGATGCTTTCCAAAGCGCTTAACTTATTTTGTGATGTTGCATGCAGTTTGCACATTACAGTGGGAAGTTCTCTGCTGCATCGAGCCAAAAATTGTTATCAAATCGAACGAAAATGGCTTGCTAATGAATAAATATTTTACTTGGAGAAGAAATTGAAGTGTTGTTGAAAGTGAAAACACTTTCAACAACACTTCAATTTGACACTCACCATTTTTTCAACGAAAAGTCAATGTTGAGGAGCTAGGCGGTTTTTCAATGAAAAGTCACGGGCCAATTTTTAATACTGGTCATCAACTTGCTCTCAACGATATGCCAATTGATCCGCAACATATCTTCAAGTGACATTTCATTTCCTCTTAGCGAATAATCAATTCCGATTTGCTTGATGGTTTTTCGATTGAAAGTCGCGAGCCAGTTTTTAATACTGGTGAACAGTTTTCTCAACAATATTTCAAATGATCCCCGATATATTTTCAATGCCAACTGTTGACATGGGTCAATAACTTCTTTGTGTTTTTTGTAACTTTTGTAAGGGAATTAACGAAATGAATAGTGCTACGTTAGACTCGTACGCATGCAAACGGTTGGGTTTGTGCATTCTACATTTCATGACCTTATTAATTCACGTCTCGATATACAAAAATGAGAAAACATTCGTTTAACAGGCCAAGGTGGCGGCGTCCATGTATCTTGTGCAAAAAGATAAGTGTTCACCGCTGTGAAGGTAGCTTGCTTATTGTACCTAAAAATAGGGATATGATGAAGCTAATAACTACGCCATTACCGCGGCTAAATTCAGTGCTCTCACCGCATGGTTCTCTGACCTCACAAAATATATTTAGCGCCGTGCACATCGTCTCTTTTGAAATGTGCAATATCTTGAATATATGTGTCGTTCAGGTGACAAAGTTGACGTCATTCATGGTGTATGGTGCATCCGATCGACAAAGGGCTTTGCGGACAGGAATTCCGTCACCCGTCAGCCTGTTACACACATCGAGACGGCCGATGCAAGTAAAAGTGACCGGATGGCAGTGCCGATAAGAACTGGCGCCACCGCGCCAAACGAGTGCCTTCCGCTTGGAATCTATAAATTCGTCGTGATGCGTTGTGTGGCCCGTAGTTGTCAATTGATGCTTTGTGCCCTGTAGCTACGGTAGCAAAATATCCATGATCATTTGCACTGTTTCCAAGAGCCGTTCTAAATTTCTCGGATAGAAGGCTCCCCGCGCTTGGCTGAAGAAACATCTGATCTCCAATAGTAACGAAAAAAAAACACACACTTAATGCTTTCCACCGAGCGTGACGTGACACAAGGGGATGGCTGATTTCACCAGTGATTTTTGTTAGCATAGCAGTGGACTGGTAGCAAGCGCGAGGAGGAGGAGGAGGAGCCAAACATTCAATTGTTTGATTAAAGAAGGTTTGTGGTGTGGGGCTTACTTGGTTCACAGGCCCCATCGTCGCGGTTGTGGTTGCCATCAGTTGTTGAGAATCCTCAAATTGAATTGGTCGTCAAAGCTGCCTTCAGCAGCTCCTACCACCGCTTCACACTCATTGGTCTATGGCGGACAGGCCGGTAAGGCCTGGCATTACCAGGTGGCGTGTATTAGCATCGGCTTGGAGCGCCATGGACAGCACGCAGGGCATCCCGATGGGTGCATCTTAGCAGCAATGTGGAAGTTGGGAATCGGGATAACTGCCATCTTGGAGTAGGCGCCAAGTTACGGTCTCCTAATTCTGTTGGCCTTTAATGGCAGGAGGGTTGGCTAAATTCGCATGAGTTCGCTATAATTATTCTGAATGGCTGCATAGTCACACAGGACTGGGATGGGCAGGCTCATAAGGCGCTAGGTCTGTTGCATACTCTCGAGCCCCCAGCCCCCTCGTCCTCCTCCAGTCCCATGCCATCCTATGGTGATGATTATCCTACGCTAGATGGGGGGTCTTTCCTCCATACCTAAGATGTAGTTGGGATCTGGTACGCCAAGAGAATGGCCATGGTCACTAGGCTGACTCGCACGCGCAGGAAATGTCTAAAAACCTTCTGAGAATCCGTAATCCGTAAGTTGGCCTGTTGGAGTTTAAGGTCATGCCGTTCGCGCTTCGCTCGGCACTTGCAACCTTCAAATGCGCAATGGGCATAATATCGGCAGGCGTAAAGTGGCAGTACTGTCTCGTCTACTCAGGTCACTGGCGTAGCCAGGGAAGGGGGGTGTGGGGGGTACAACGCCCCTCTGGCTACGCCAGTGTGTGTGCATATATACACATGCAAAATCAAAAATATTCGGGGGGGGGGATGTTCCGCCCTCGAACACGTTCAATTTTGCATGTGTATATACATATACGCACATATACAAACGCACGCACCAACATACATAAAGCAAGGTTGAACCCCCTCCGCCTATTACACGACAGAAAGGAAATGACTTGTCATTATTTGGGCCACGTCTAAGTTTCTATACCTATACGGCAGGCTTTTGAATGTCGTGAGCGACCATCGCGCCTTGTGTTGGCTGGTAAAGCTAAAGGACCCCTCAGGTCGCCGCGCACGGTGGAGCCTCAGACTGCAAAAATTGACCGCTAGATGGCGCAAAGGACCAACGTGCGCGGTTTAAAAGGCCTCACCCGCTCGTCTTTGGCCAGAGTAGGGCCATATGCGCGCCTCCGGTCCTGTACTTTGACCTACAGGGCGTGGTAGCTCGTGCTTGCGCGCTTATCTCTTGAGGGTTGTTCAACAGATGTCTCCTAGCTTCGTGCGTGTTGTGCTTTCATCACAAAGCTTGCGTTGAAGCCATAGACCACACAAAGGTCACTTCGCTCGCTGCAGCAGCCGTGTTTGCTAAAGGAGTAAGCTGCTAGCCTTTCTTCGCATAACATTTCAATTTGTTGCTATCGCATTCATTGTTTCGCCCTTGCGGCGCAACTGTGACTCCTTTTAACAGCGGATCTGTTTAAGCCGAGCGTTAGTCCGTGACGCGCGAACCGAAAAGATCATCATCACGAACGGGCGCGCACTCTCTTCATCCTCTTCTTTATCTTCGTCCTCTTCTGCTTCGCTCCCGCAACACGTGCGCCGATTTCTCCGCCGTGGCCAGTAATGACTCTGATGGGTGAGAGAAGGGAGAGAGAGAGAAAGAAAAAGGAAGAAACAAAGAGAGAGAGAAAGAGAAAGAAGAAAGAGTAAGAAAGGAAAAAAAAAACCTGGCGAGGCGCGATTCGAACCCGCGTACCCACGATCATAAGGCTTAAGCGTCTTAACCACTCGGCTGTCCTTTTTCATTTTATTTGCGGTTGTACGTCACACAAACGAGGACAACAGAGTTATGTTACAAGAGAACAAGAATGGAAGCACACATATGCGGTCAATCGCTGCGTGAACAACATTGTGGTTTTGCCTCGATAGCCGAGTGGTTAGCAGGGGTTCTGCCCTAGCCTTCGGCTATCCAGCCACGCTAGCAGAGCATAGAATTTAGCCGTGTATAATATAGTATAGCGAGGGTTTGGGAAAGGAAAGTGAGGGTGAGGAGGAGGGAAAGTAGGAGGGGAGAGAGTAAATCATAGCATAGAAAGAACGAGAAAGAGAGACAATCAAAGCAAGAAAGAGAAAGGAATAGAGAGACAGAGAAAGAAAGGGAATTAAGAGTAAGAAAGATAGATAGAGATAGAAAGAGAAAGCAATAGATAGATAGAGAGATATAAATAAATAGAAATAAACAGAGAAATATACAGAAAAGAAAGAGAGGAAGAAAGAAAGAAAAAGAAAACCAAAGAGAAACAAAGAAGGCCCCCAAGCTCCGCACTTCCTTCAGGGTCGGCATCACTAGTCCTTTGCCCGTGTCATAAATTTTGCGCGGTTGCCCAAAATACGACATTTACTTATTGTCTGCTTCATTGATGCCGCTGTTAATGACAGTACGCCTCATTAAAGGGACCTCCCCCCTCCTTGCCCCGCTATGTAATTCCCGGTAAGGGCTTTTACGTTGTGTGAATCAAATAAAATCGCTAAACACAGAAACAGGATGAAATATTCGAATTTATTTTCAAGAACAGTTGATGCTTTACTATTGAGTGTTAGTATGTGTTACCAGCCGTCATACATCCCGGTGTACTGTAAAAAGCGGGTAAATGAAAATGGAATTATCATGGAAGAACGCTTCTAACCATGTAATTCTCAGTGACACTCTGACACTTGTTAGGAGTGCCAATTAAATGCTATATTTTCCTCTGTGCAATGCATTAATTTCTTTGAAAAAAAAAATAAACAGAACTTCTGCTTCATTGAGAAATTTTAGTGCATGTATGTAACGTGAATGCCGATTGTATCAATGCAGTTGAATGCAGTTCTCATAAGCATTGTCTAAATTCGCTCTGCGCCCTAAATGCAAGCAGGAAGTAGAACACTTTGTTTAATTGCTTAAATTCATTATCACTTTTACGAAGACAAGTAAGGTTGATTCGATATTTAGTAATTTTAGAACAGTTATCCACTACTTTTGAGATCGAGCTGATCGCGATTATGAGACTCTTTATTTACCCTTTGTATCCCACGGCCAGTCCAGTTGTTCGGGTGAATCTTTTCTTTTTCATATCATCATCAGCCTCTCTACGCCCACTGCAGGGTAAAAGACCTCTCCCATGTTCCGCCAATCAACCCGGTCCTGTGCTTTCTGCTGCCACGTTATACCTACAAACTTCGTAATCTCATCTACCAACCTCATTTTCTGTCTCCCCCTCACGCGTTTGCCATCTCTTGGAATCCAGTCAGTTACCCTTAATGACCACCGGTTATCCTGCCGACGTGCTACGTGCCCGGCCCATATCCATTTCTTCTTGATTTCAACTATGATATCCTTAACCCTCGTTTGTTGCCTGACCCACTCTCCTCTCTTCCTGTCTCTTAAGGTTACACCTATCATTTTCCTTTCCGTCGCTCGCTGCGTCGTCCTCATTTTAAGTTGAACTCTCTGTAAGTCTCCAGGTTTCTGATCCGTATAGGTATAGTACCGGTAAGATGCAGATGTTATATACCTTCCTCTTGAGGGATAGTGGTAGATTACCATTCATGATATACAATAACAATAAAAACGAAAGAGGGGATAAACCGAAAACCCGGAAAATTTAGTTTTATTTCTAGAAGAAAACAAGTGGGCACGTATGTGGACGCTGGGAACACCAGTTACACTGGGTCCATCGTCCTTCTTCGTCTAGGTGGGAACTTTGCTTGCCGAGGGCTCTGTTTTAACGCGTTCGTCATTACCAGCATCCCCGCTTGTCATAATCAACGCCTTCGTCATCAGTTCAACGCGCTCGTCATCGCTATCATCGTCTTGATCGTTAATGGAGCGTCTGCTTGCTAACGGACCAGTTCAACACGTTCATCATGAACATTAATTTCGCCATCATTACCGCGTTTATGCTCACGTTCAACGCTTTGATCATCACCACCATCATCACTATTAAAGGTGCATTTGCTTGCCCATAGCTCTGCATGAACGCGTTCGTCATCATTATTATCTTCATTGAGCATCATTATCAACGTGTTCATCGTAACGTTCGAATTGAATGCTTTCATTATAATCATCATCAACATCATTCAAGAGGCATTTGCTTGCCGATGGCTCTGCTTCAACGCGTTCATCATCGGAACTCTCCAAATCAGAACATTGTTCTGGCAACTTAAAGATTATGGCATACTATATGTCATCACTTAGTCGTCTTGAAGAAAGCGAATAAATTCTAAACAGAACTTCTAAAAGGCATAGTAAAGGGAACAGCACAGATACCGACGATCACAAAGAGACGCACACAGACAAACGCAGCGCTGACTTAAAAAAAGAAATGACGTTGAACAAGAATTTGTTTTGTTGAAAGTCAGCGCTGCATTTGTCTGCTGCGTGCCTATCATCGTCTTCATCGGTATGGGAGCTGTTCCTTTCATTATGTTGAACCAACAAGCCTAAGTGGGGGAAAAGAAAAACCCGCTCTTCTAAAAGACGTACTTAGCCCTGTCACAGATTTTTTTTTTTTTTTGGAGCCGCACTGCAGCGAAGCGGGTCCTACTACCATGCGCGGTTCTAACAACTTCTCAGGAAAACTCGGTATTCCTGACGCCCGCAAAAGTGGACGCAACTTACAAAACTTTGGACGCTGTCATAGCACGAAAAGTTACATAAAAACGAGATAAACCCTTCCTTGTCTCAATTAAAACCCCAATAATTAAAAGAACTTTAAGCATTTCAGGTTAACTTTTCAAAAAAAGAAACGTAGACATACACCTCGACGGGCGGCTTGTGGAGAGCACCATTGCTTTGTGCGCACTTACCGCTGTTTGTTCACAGCAGTCATAAGGAGATGTATGAAGTGCTGAATCATGCTTAAGGCGATGCGTTGGCTAACTGAATAACACTTCGCTAATATGTTGAGCTACACATATGCGGACGCTGGTAGACCTGTGCGCCGGTCAGAAATCGCCGGCGGCGGCGCGTGACCGGCGCGGTGTTCAACGGATCGGCGGCGGCGTGAGGCGGAATAGGGGGAGGGGCGGGGTGATGATTACCACTTTCGTGACCGCGCCTTTTCACATCGTTAGTGTAATAACGATGACTTCACACTTTGGCGCTCTCTGAGCGCTTTTGGACAGCTGTCGAAACCTACAGGGTAAAAGAGCATGTTTTTCATCACTTTCGGTTGTGAGTTTCTTTTTTCCGCCGCGGGGAAAATTTTAAAACTCGTTCGCAGTCGGGTATCTTGTTGTTTCAGACATGACGTCGACGTCGCTCGCGGGTGGTCCACCGAAACGGCAAATTTCGACGGATTCCGATTAATCTGAGCTGGAATATCTGGGTGATGGTAGCAGCACAGACACGGAAGATGACTTCCATTCGTCAGACTTCAGTACGGACGGCGAAAGCGCGTCAGACCGCCCCGGAACATCAGCAGCTATCCGTCGGTAAGTTTCGTCCACTCCTCGGCCGTTTTATCGCTGCCGCGCGTCGATGTAAAGGTATCCGGTGCGTACTAAAGGTAACGGTTGTTATCGGCAAGGTGTTAACTTCATTCAGGCGGGAGCATTTGGCGCCGGCTGCAGAAAGAGGAGAGTTCTCTTCCCCAAGAGAGCGCGGAATGGACCTTGACGCAACGCTCCGGAGTGCCGCGCGGCGGCTTCTTCGTGTTGTTTTTCACCGCAGAAGTCGTCAGAAAGATATGCAACGACACAGATAAGTATGCGTGGATGCATATTTTCGAAACGACAACGTACAGTGAGAGGGACGGATCCTGGAGGGAGGTTACTGAAGAGGAGATGCGCAAGTTCGTCGGAATTCTGGTGTATATGGGAATCGTTCAAGTCCCGCGCCTGCATTGCTGTTGGTGTCGACGACCAGGGTTGCCACTAGTGGCTACTTTTCGCCAAATTGGCGGATTTGAGAAGCCCGTGGCGACCTAAAATTGTGCATGGCCGCATGTCGATTTTTTGGCGTTTTTCGGCTTAGGTCTCGACTGAGGTGTGCATTCTATGCTCATTGTCTTCCCAACGGATGATCGACATTTTTTTTCTATTTTTCTTGGTTTTGGACTCACCAGTAGAAGGCGCACTTTATACGCAATCCAGTACGCCCATTCTGTTTCTCGCGTGGATCGCCTGAATTAATCTAGATTCCGGAGGTACTGATGCCTCCCCCAGCAAACTTTTAGCAAAATGTAAGTCAGCGGATTGCTTCGCGTGCCGCGAGGCGGTGGTGTTAGACTAAGCTCTTTAGGTGCTTTAAGCTTCTCTAAAGTTTCGCTTCTGAAGTGGCTAGACGACGGGTAGGCCATGTGTTCCGACCATAGCTCCAACGTTTCTGAATAGCTTGTCGACTTCGTCACTGCTTCAGTACCCCCCCCCCCCCCCCCCCCGCTATATCTGTATGTAGAGTTTATTTTTGTTATTAACATACTTCGAGTTACTTGGGCTTGTACCGATTGTTACTCCAGACATTTCCTCCTCCAGGGCCTGCTTCATCTGTCGAAGAATAAATGTAGAGTTTTTGTCTACAATTCGTCTAATAGTACTCACGACGTCATCTCCAAACGTTTTTTGTTTTAGAACCACCACCCCGCTTTGACGTTTCTCTGTCGGTATCGGCAATAGATCTTGCTGTCTTTATGCTGAAGCCCAGGGCGTCGGCCAGTTGCTTTAGGTCGTCACCGCGCCTGCAGACGTCTACAATCCTCGCCCTGTCGAGCACCGACACCCTGCTGTCTTTTCGACGAGGTTCGTTTGGATCTTTGAAATGTGGTCTTCGCTTGCGTCCAGCGATGACTTCAAGCAAAGCTGGCTTCTTGTCTGGAAATGTTGCCCTCTGAAAACACGCGTGTCACAAGCGACCACGCTTCAGCAACGCAGCGTCGTTTGTTACATGAATATGTGCATCTCCTTTGGTGCTTTTATAGAAACCTTAATCGTACATAAACCCAGATAAATGCGTGGTTAGTCGCTTTTATTGGTTATTCTTTGATTTCAAGAATGGGTGAATATCGTCTGTATGTCACTATCGCTCTCACAAGACCGAGCACACTACTGCTAACTCTTCTGAGAAAAAAGTAGCCGTTGATCCGACGTGGGGTCCGAGCAGGAAAGTGTGGTCAAATGTCATTTTGTGCTCTGTATCCCATGGGAGTAAAAAAATTTCGGGGCCAGGGGGCACGGGGACGGTGTGCCACCCCCTGGTTACGCCACTGCCTAGAACCAACTAACCCAGTTGCCGACGCTTAGTGAAACACGTATTGCTACCATGCCGTGCGCTTTAGACGGCTGCATATGAGCATTTCACACGAGAAAACCAAATATTGTGCCGACTCTTCCGAAGCTGTTCGAAAACACTTGCCACACAGCTAGAGTCCTCTTCGCCAACAGGAGTATGCGATTACTGTTGGCAAGGGTTCAGTCTTTCCTTTTTATGAATTCATTTTGATGTCTCGTTGTACACGACATGTCAGCTTCGAACTACAGCGCCGCTCTTTCTATCGTGGCATTGCTGAAGCGTTATTTGCGATCCTGATTCCCTAACCTCGAGGAGAAAACGCAGCCATATGAGCCCTGGAACTTCGTCACACCGAGCGCAGCGCCGGCGTTTCCAGCAGTGCAGATCACCCTGCGTTATGCAAAGCGTGACTTTTAAGCATGTTGTCCGAGATAATTAAAACAGCTCCCAAAGGTCTATGCGGCTGCGTTCCGGAATGTACTGCACAGCCAGAACCACAAGGCGTGCGCGTCGTGTGCTTAGGTGCTGCTTAAAGTATGCTAACAAGAATACTGCGTAAGTACTAGCCGTGTAAGTCTGCCATGGTCGATTAAGTGGCATGTACTTTAAACAAATTTTGCTGGTCCGATTCACCGCTTCAGTTACCCTGCAAAAACCCTCAAGACTGTTTGGGCATTCTGGTAAAATATGGTAGAATTGAAAAGCGCACGTGACGATGACGTGTCTCTGAAAACTCTTCTCTATCGTCGTCTTGCGCGCTTCTATATAGTTCAATCTTTCACGGATTGTAGACAGCAAGATCGGACGGTAACCTGGCCATAGCATAAGCTATTGCGTGCTTGCAAGAAATGCCGTGACGAATTTTGACAGAGAACACACGACTTAAAGCTTATTAATTTGAATTTTGAAGCGTAAAAAGGAAGAGTAGCCCCTTTTCTTTACTTGACGCGATAACCATAAGCAAGAACGTCAGGAGGGAGCTGCAAAAGATGTGCCGTTGGTGATGTGTACGGCAGATACAATGACGATGCCAGCGGACCAAAAAGAAAACGACGAACCACCTTTACCTGCCAGCGGCAGGCGGACGCTCATTGTCGGCTTTGTCTGAAGGCGATATAGCGGCAGACGTAGCTGTGCCTTCCGGTGGCACTGTTGTCGCAAAACCGAAGCGCACGTGCGAAATTTTGCAGACAGCGCATCGGTTCACTGACGTCAGCACTTTGGTACTCCACGCCATGTTGCCATCAGGTCACGCGATCGTTTTCCACCTCATGGCGAGAATTGTTGAAACCGTGAAACGCGCCATGTCGATTGTGTAACACCGAATTACAGCGGACACTATCGTGCACTTGCCGGGCGTTATCAGGTCATCCAGTAAAGAGCGTTCCACATTAACGAATAAGTTTTCTGAGAGGATTTTGATGTCTACATTGGTTTAGGGTTGTGAAACAAGTCTGTGCTCGTTATAGTTTGTTCTTATAAATGAAACAGGTGCCATAGGTGACGACATCATACTTACTACGACAACTTTGGTTACGTCGAAGTTCTCCACTATTCTTATGATGACTTCTGTGTACCCCATGGCCTTAGTCTGCACGGCCACACTTGTTCCTCCTGCTTCCGCAATGGCACCATAACACAATATTTTGAATCCTATAGCAGTGACGCCCCGCACAGTTGAAGGTAATTCATGTGTCGTGAAATCTTCGCTGCCGTATTCGTAAACGTAAAACCGTATTCTGAAAGAAACATGTTCACCCAAAGTATAATTATAAAATATAAAATATATCTCACAGAAATTCTACTACAAAGATACTTTATATATGGCGAGAAAGAAGTTTGAGGTGCGAAATGGAACAAGGACTATCCTCGAGACAAAAGAAGAAACGCTTGCTCATGCGCGTTACCATTACTCGTCTCACGCGTCTAAAAGGTCCTTTTAACGCGATAGCGTTAAAGAGCTCGTTTCACAGAAATTCCGGTGTCGGCGTCGTTGGTTGTAAACGAAAAATCATTATCTTGTCCGTGACCGAAAATCGAGGAAGATGAAAAAAAAATAAATAATAAAAATCTTAGGTTCGAGTGAGAAACGAACCGAAGCCGTCTGCGTGGCAAGCAGGCGTTCTACCATAGAGCGACGCTATTGCTTGAAACTACTTAGAAAAAAAAACACTGTATGAATGTCATGTAATGGAAAGAGTCTCCTTGACGCCTGTACTATTGCGTGGCAGAAGCACAGAATCGCGCCAGACGTGAAAACATGTGAATTGCGCAACGAGTGGGTATTTTAAAGGCCCGCCCATTGCAAAGCGCTCAGACATATTTAATCATCGCTGAATTATGCTTGTTTAATCGCCGATTTATGGTTCTCAAAGGAGGCACCACTTGACAATGGTATAGGTTAATAATTTCTAGATGAAGGGCTTAACTCTCATTGGTTTTCGCTGTGTATGTACCATATTGCCACGCGCGCTTCTCTTATTTTTATGCAACTAGTCCGTTGCACGCATAGCCGCCGCCTTGCACAAGCCGCGTCCTAATGTCTGGGAGCCTTCCAGATTATTTTAGAATCTCCTTATAGGCTTGGGCGCGCAAACACGAACAGTTGAGATTATTCTGGAACTAACACGGCCACCAGCGATAAGGCTTGAACGTTCGATGCCGCGTGTATAAATACCGACGCGCCTTACTGCAGATCAGATTATCGACGGCCGACACACTATTCGCCGCTATCAGTGTACAACGTAAATTGCTTGTACCTTGCCTTTTAAGTTTCCGGGCACAGGTTCGCCCAAATGAAGAAAGTTTCGTCTCGAACACACCGAGTGCTGCCTTCGTAAACGTCACGACGACGTGACAATATCGGATGGATTCAAGAGCCCCCTTTGAAACGTTTTTACCTGTTGGCTGGAGTGTATTAAACTTGCGAATAAGGTATGGCTATATATTTTCTGTCTCTTGGGGACCGAAAGTCTGATTGAAGTCTGAAAAGTTTGAGATGGTCGAAGTTGTGACCTGCTACATTAACATACTGTGCCCTGCTTTCGGCAATTTCTTCGGCGTGTCCACGCGGTGCCCGTTTAGTCCAACGTTAACAGGCTGTCCCGTTTCGCCAATGTACCGGTTGTACACACCCCTCCCCCCTCCTGTATACATGGCGCTGCAAGATGGACAGGATGAGGACACGTTCCTGGGAACATTATGCGCAGACGGACTCGCTGAGCAGCAGCGGAGTAATGCGGCAGCGGAGTAATCCAGTCATGCGTGGATTACCTTCATTTTGCTTACAAGATGGCATGCTCGTAGAACAAAACTTCTCGTCAGTTTGTGACAGCTGCCCCCTCGTTGTGCCCTCGGCAGTGCATCCAGAGGCTCTGGGAGCCCTGCATGACGACGCGAATGCTGCTCACCTCGGCTTTTAGCGTACGCTCTCGAGAATTCAGGAAATGTATTATTGGCCGCGCCTAAACACCGACGTTGCCCATTACATCAGAACCTGTGGGGATTAACGGAGATGCAAGACACCGCCGATAAGGCCAGTGGTATTCCTGCAACCGAAGGAACCAATTTAGCTGCAGTTCCAGCAGATTGGGTTTGACTTACTGGGGCTTCTAGAGTGTCAACATCCGCCAATGAGTGGGTCAGCGTGGCTACGGACAACCTCACCCGCTACGCCCAAATGTAGTGCCGCCGAGGTAGCAATGTTCTTCGTAGAGAACGTCGTGGTGCGACACAGTGCCCCAGAAGACCTCATAATCGACAGAGTGACACCTTTTACGGCAGACCTGTGGCGAGAGGGAGATGTGACGGCGGCCGACGTGGCCGTTACGTTCTCGCCACCCTATTAGAAAGCGAACAGCCGACGAGGAGCGGCGACGGCGTCCACTCTGGCCGAGATTGCTATAGCGCGCTCTCTGCGGCTCGCGCCCGGAGCTCCGCCATGAGCTGCGCAAAAAGCGTGGGGGTGGTTCCGCAAGAATGATGATTATGACGATGAACGAGAATGACGATGCTAAAGTGGTGACCCGGAGAGCACGACTTCCGCCAAGTAGCCCGCTTGCAATGCTTCCGCAACTGTTGCCGCTAGTGGAGCCGCTTAAGCGGGGCTGGCTGCAGTCGAGCATGGTTCACTCAGTTCGTTGCCACCCTGTAGCTGAACGGCGTCGCCTCACAGCCGGTGATGCACGCCATCCTGCTCACAGCCCTCCCAAATGAAATGCGTCACCTCGTTGCCGCATCCGCCTCCAGCCCACAGCCATGCGACGACCTCCGCGCTGCTGTGCTGGCCCGCCATGGCGAATCGTACCGCCCGCTTCCGGGGAGCCACCACGAGGTATCGCTTCTCCTCTGTCACAGCGAACGGTACCAACCGGCCCGCAGCCTTCACTCGACCACGGCAAAACTTTACTGATTAGGCTTCTTATACCTCGCGCCCGGCCACAAGCGCATCTATTCCTGGGTCCGACCACCCGCCCGACGAGGTAGAGCCCGTTTCTTGTGCGATCGACCTGTCCGCCCAGAGGCGCGTTTCCTCGAAGTCCTCGGCCTATGGTCGTTCACACGTGCCCGCCATCCGCACGTATTCCCCGACCTCGAACGTTCGGGACACCGCATTGACGTCAGACTCCGCGATGGATACTATGTCACCCGCCACTGAATCTGCCGCGGACGTCGCCTGGCCGGCTATTCGCCCCTAGCTTGGGGAGGCATTGCCATCGACAATGTCCAATTAACGCGACTTTTTATCTGCCTCGACACCCTGTGCGTCTTGCCAGCCGCGACCACCATCATTCTCGAAGTCCACTGCATGCAGCGGAACTTCGAGCACTGAAGGTGGGGTTAGTCTTTGTTTGGTCAAAAATTCAATTTTGGGATTTTGCAATCACCTGATAGAGAATTTCTCTACATTTAAGAATATAGGTATATCACGCTTGGACACTCGCGGTTTCAAAAAGAATTTTTGGTTCTTTTTCTTTGACACGTTGACAGGAAATGCGCTTGTACCCCTACGTTACTTCTGCGTTTTTCTCGAAACAAAATTTTTGGAATTTCTGTACCTTTTTCTCGGGAACTATCGGGCGTTAGCAAATACAATTTTTCACATGTGTTAATTAGTGGCATTTACATAACTGGTACTAGAATCAGCAGCCTAGGTGCATTTGCATTGTTTTAGTATAAAAAACATTCATAACTGGCAATTTTCATACATCGACGAACGTAAAAAACAAAAAAAAAATGTAGTTTTTGTTGTACGCTCACAATTTTAGTTCCATATCTCTAAAGCGTTAGTAGCTGCCTTTTTGCAAAATTGCGATGCTCCTCAGATAGCAGATCTTATGAAAAGAAAGTATGTGTGTAGAAAAAGAACTAAACACAATTTCAAACTAATTTCGAGCTCTAATGCAACCTGCGTCTACCTTTAAAATACCTTGAAAATTTTATAGCTATAGTTTTTATTACCACTGCTCTACAAACTTTGAAACTCACTTTCAAAGTCTCACGCCACCGTTACCAACTACGGCTGAACTTGCGGGATTTCGCAACCATGACGGAAACTCGCGAGGACCGCGCGTTTGGTTCGTCACATGTAGCGCAAGCAGCGTATGCCATGCCGCCGACGCAGGCAGACATCCAGAATGCCACCCCGCAAACGTGCTCTCCTGCACCGGTTACGCAAGGTGTTTCCGCGACAACGCAGGAATAGAGCAGTGTGGGACAGGGAATAAACGAACGTTAAAGACGTCTGGGCCGAAAGAAAGAAGAAATATTATTATTATTATTAATATTAGGCTAATGATGATGAAGTCAGCGGAAAAACTTGAGATTGCGGGGTCTACAGACTAGGTTAATACGATGGACGCCTTTAGAAGACAATATATTTGTATGAGCGCTCGACAGCAAATTCAATAGCTGAAAACAAACGATTACATATAGCATATCTACATACTAAGAGCTCTTGCGAGAATGCATACACGGATTTGGTGAGAGATAATGTCAGGCACGAGGACATGGAACAGAAGTTGCTGAAGGAGATAGAGATCACCCAGGGCGAATCGTATAGGAAAGTCGGAAACGCTAGTGATTACTGAAATTTGATAAAACAGCTCACAAAAGGACACAATCACACACAAATGAGAAATACGCAAACACAAGCGCTCGACTGCAAGTGAGTTGCAGTCCAGAGCATGCGTTTGCGTATCTTTTTTATCTGTGCGTGATTGTGTCCTTCGTGCGCTGCTTCATGAAATATCATGGCTCACGAACTAACCCATCAGTACTTATTAATTATTGAAAATTGGTCTGGGACTCATGCGAGGACACCTTATTATCCAATGCTGCTTACGATGTTTATTAAAAGCACAGAAAGAATTTCACAGCAATGAACTGGCGCTCAGAATAAGGTGCACTATCGATACGTGACTGTTTTCCCAGTACTTCTGCGGCATAAATATCTTAGATAATGAGTGAGACAACAGAGAGGGGAAAAACTGCGCTTACGGGTTGTCAGAATTACTTGTGCTTTGATTCCCGTATACCATTACTCGTGCTGTAACAAATATAAACCCTAATGGCTCACTGGGCAAGTTCCCCTGAAATGAAGAACGCATATCATGCAATCTGATGTGTTTGTAGGACACTCAAACGTTACCCTCTTATTAACACATAGTGTTTAGTTCCAAATGTTATGTTAGTATAACATTGATGCGCCACTTGAGAAAAGGTCACATAAGAACTTGCAAAAATCATATATGTACGGAAATGTCCATTCAAAAGACCATGACACCCAAAAAACACAGGCTGGGATATTTCAGCAGAACTTCTCCCTGTGCAATTCGGTTAAAAGCAAAAAAATCACAGCATATCCACGGAGTGAATGATGATGAGTGGGCGAAGCTGCGGAGGTTCATCGGTAAACCGTGAATCTTCCGTGAATTCTGCCCAGTACATCATCACCGACGTGAGATCGGGCGCGTTTATACTAAAGGTTCGATGAGAGTTATGACGACTTGCAGCTCACTTTAATTTTACATGTGCGCTGTGAATTTTCATTGTTTAATCACGCACAGGAGAAATCGCACACACGCACTACCTTCGAGGTCAAAATCCAGTGCCTATATATACGGGGTGGTCAGTGGACGGTTGTGAAGCGCGAGCGGTCGGTTTTTTCAATCAAGACGCTGCCGCGACGCTGCCTCGCGACACTGCCTGCGTCGGCGCCGCTGCGCCGCGAGGCAAGATAGGGGGGGGGGGGACCGTAGGAGAGGAGAAAGAGGGGGAAGCGTAGGAGAGGAGAGGGCGATACATATCACGTACTGTCGCAGCGCATTGTCTTTAGGGAGCCTTCATGTGTGCACGCCCCCTCCGTTTTTAAGACTGGTTACACACTACTACGACGGGGACGAACGGGTGCCGCTATAAGGAGCTTCGCCCCTAAAACGGTAGCCTTAACGTGACCTGTGTCCGATTTGTCAGTAAGTTCACGGTTCTGAAATTCAAGCGAACGCCAAGACTGGGGGAGATGGTGTAAGAGGCAGGACGAGGGGCGTGGAAGGGGGATTTATTGTTTGATTGATTGATTGATTGATTGATTGATTGACCAGAAAAGGGGCACCGATCCGGAGGTCGGTCACGCTGTTCAGAGGAGGTCGGCGGGAATCCCTTGGGATGCCGCGGCCTCCAATGCGCGTGCGAGCAAGCGAGGCAGTTGGGACGTAAGCACAAGTGGTTGCTAATCGTTTTAATCGGCAAAATAATAAACTAATATGACGCAGTTAGGCTTTTTCATAACTGAAAAAAAAGTTAGTAAGTAAGAAAAACAAGCAGTGCAATCGTCTGTGGGTGAATAGCCTGTTTATGCGCTGAGTGAAGCTGAGCACATTTACTCAAAAAAAGACGACGTGGTTCCTTTTTGCACCAGCGAAGCTGTTAAAGGGACCTTGAAACGGTTTTGTGAAGTTTTGTCAGCGTTTAGTCAAGAGCATTCCTAAATCATTCGCACCAGAAATTAAGCGACGCACCGTGTACCAAGGCCACTACGGACACAAGTTTTATGACTTTTTACGCATTCGTTCTATACTACCTTAAATATGGAAAAAATGGAGCACATCTGGGCAGTGGCGTAGCCAGGGAGGGGCACACCGGTCCCATGCCCCCCCGAAAGTTTTTTCCCCATGGGATACAGAGCTCAAAATGACACTCGACCTCACTTATCTGCCCAGACCCTATGTCGGATCAAGAAGGTGCCCCCCCCCCCCCCCGAAAAGAAAATCTCTGCCTACGCCACTGCATCTGGGCTTCTCTCGAATACCTGTAGCAAGACAGCGCCGAGACCATAGTCGCTAGCGTTCCGTTTGCAGCACAAACGGCTTGTTGAAGTCACGGAGCTTTGGGGCTGTGGTCTCAACAGTTGCACTGGTGGTCGAGGTGGAACACAAAACGTGGAATGCCATCCTTCCGTACGTGAACTTCGCATTTAACACGGCCGCACAAGAAAAGACGCAGATGACGCCATGCACGTTGGCCTACGGAAGGAACCCGGCAAGGACGCTCGACGCCATGGTACCCAACATCACCGTTCGCTTGCAGACCTCGCCCGCCTGCGCATTGGGAGCCAGCGAAAGACCGACAGCCGTCGTTACAACCTTCGACGACGACGCATAGAATACCAGCCCGGCGACCGTGTGACGCCGATACACCGACGCGGACTTAGCGAGAAGCTTCTTCGACGATACTTCGGACCGTACAGGGTACTTCGACGTCTCGGCGAACTCGACTACGAGGTTGTTCCTGACGGCATGACTCACTCTCAAAGGCGCCGGGCACGCCCCGAGGTGGTGCATGCGATGCACCCTAAGCCTTTATGCGCGCTAGCGAACATTGAGAACTTTATTTTCCCAATTGTTTTTTGAGGTTTTCCTACATTTGTGTGTACACGGTTCTTCGTATTCGTTGCGCAGCATCGGGACGATGCCTTTTCAGATGAAGGTAATGCCACGCGCGCTTTTATGTAACCGACCCATTGCACTTATAACCACAGAGTTTCCTAAAATTAACTAGAGGGGACTCTGGCGCTCCGATCGTTCAGCCACCACCATGGGAATTATGGGTAGTAGACGGATTTGCCCAATCTTCGTGCTTGCGGCTTTGTTTATTGCTGTGTTGTGGCGTTCGTTTCAGATAAAAGAATAGACCGCTGTGAACTACGTGACCACATTTGAATTGGTGAGCCTAAATTAAAGTTGTGAAGCGGATGAACTTCGTTTTGCGACAAAGCGGATGCAGGCGACGCGGGGCTAAACGAAGCCGAAAGAACGAAGTTTAGACAAACCCGCGTATTACCCATCAATCATTCCCATGCTGGCTGAAGCGCCATGCGTTGCAGCTCCCATAGACACTAGCTGTAGAGTTCCATCTAGTAAGTATTGTAGGAAACTCTATGCGTATAACCACTGTCTTGACCGCGCCGCGCCGGAACGCCGAACATTCCCGATCGTCTTGAATTATTCTGATAAGCATGAGTGCTCAACGAGAACAGTAAGTAGACAGCCCCCGGTACCGCGCTTAGGAAAAATATCCTTGTGTACTATTTTCTTTTTGGGTTTTACGGATATAGGTAATTCGAAGCTAACTGCCCCAACCTTGGCCTTCGACTATCTGCGAGCTCATTGAAACAAACTGTGGACTACCTGTTTAGAGCAGAAAAAAAACTTTCCTATATAATTTCGCGAAGAAAAAATGTCGTGCCGTAAGCAGCATCTGAGATTATTCCGAAAGGTGGAAACTATAAGCAGTAAAATGTACTGTCAAGAAATATATTAGTCCTCAATTAGGTCAAGACGAAATTTTTCCTACCGAACGATCGTAGGCTTTTCGCTTAAATTTAGTTTTATGGACTATTGCGATTTAGTGAGTTTCTATGCTACCTTAAATATGAACAATATGGTCCACATTGGCTTTTTTTTTTAGTAGAAATACAACATTTAGTGAAATGTGATAAGGTCATGTGGTTGTGACGGTGGAGAAGGCTGCAGCAAGACTGGGAAATACAGAACGCTGTATTTGGGCGAACTTGTGCCCGGCAAATGAAAAGTCATCGTACAAGCGATTTACGCTTTACACTTGATAGCGGCGAGAATAGTCGTCGGCCGTCGTGAAATCTGATCAGCGGTAAGGTGCGTCGGCATTTACCCATGCGGCATCGATGATTCCAGGCTTATCGTTGCTGACAGCATTAGTTCCAGAATATATGAATTCCATGAATTCATACATTTTGATGTCTTTCCCATATATTAACTGCGACATATTGTTACGGGTAGACGGTAGAAGAAGGCTGTATTTACAATACTCACGCAATCGCAGTGATCAGGGTAACAACCAAGATGGCAGAACAGCAACGAACCCGTGCTCCTCTTCTTCGTCTTCTGTGTAAGCGGCACCTGACATTACCCTCCGGCGGTGAAAGCACCGACTCGGTGCACCCGGGCAAAGACGGTCGCGAGAATGGTCACTATACACACGCGTCGGTGGATTCCGGTATGTGATAGGGCTTCAAATGGACAACGTGAACAATGTCGGCGTGGGGCTGAGTCGACGAGGACGAAGACAATGGCTCGATTTCATACGTCACGTGGGTCACTTGGCGGCATGCACGGTATGGCCGGTGTACGGGAAGAGTAGCTTTTCAGAAAGCCCAACACGGCGTGCTGGAGACCAAAGGAGGACAAGAGATCCATGAAAAAAGTGGGCGTTTCTGTGACGGCGGTCGTAGCGAGACCGTTGGCCCGCTTGCGATTCGGTTAACCAAACGCGCGCAACTTGACGTGCATGGTCGGCGCGGGCAATGGCTTCTTGAGCGTACTCAGTAGGTGGGCACATGGAAGGAGGCATCATCGTGTCCATAGGCAACGCCTGATTTCGGCCGAATAACAGAAAAAAAGGTGAATAACCAGCTGTCTCGTGCCGGAACGTGTTATACTCGAACGTGACAAAAGGCAATGTTTGATCCCAATCTTGGTGGTCGGCCGACACGTACATACATTGCTAGCATGTCGGTAATGGTCCGGTTCATCCGCTCCGTCAAGCCATTCGTCTGTGGATGGTAGGCCGTGGTTAGCTTATGTTTGGTCAAGAAAGACGTACGGATGTCATTGATGACCCTGGAAAGAAACTGCCTGCCACGGTCGGTCAAGGGCTGGCGCGGTGCCCCGTGTTGAAGGATGACGTTATGGAGCAAGAAGTCTGCTACGTCGGTCGCGCAGCTGGTTGGAAGTGCGCGAGTAATTGCAAACCGTGTAGCATAGTCCGTGGCAACGGCGATCCATCGATTTCCCGAGACAGACGTAGAAAATGGACCAAGCAAGTCGAGGCCGACACGATGAAACGACTCATATGGGACGTCGAGTGATCGAAGACGGCCAGCAGGCGGGAGTGTTGACTTCTTCCGTCGCTGACAAAGGTCGCACGAGGTCACGTAACAGCGTACCGACCTATACATTCCTGGCCAGTAGAAACGACGGCGTGCACGATCGTAGGTGCGGGAAAATTCGAGGTGCCCCGCTGTCGGCACATCATGAAGTTGGGCCAGAACAGTCGAACGAAGGTGTGCCGGAATCACAAGCAAGAGGTCAGGACTGTCAGGTATGAAACTGCGACGAAGCAAGGTTCCATCGCGTAGCACGAAGGTACGAAGGGAGGAATCAGGAGTCGGTGAGTTGAGCCGGTCAGTGATCTTGCGGAGAGTCGGGTCACGGCGCTGCTCAGCAGAGATTTTGAAGAGGTCAGTTAGTGCGAGCACAGATGGAATGGTATCGTTCGCCGAAGCTTCTGGTGGGTCTACGGGATAACGGGACAGGCAGTCGGCGTCCTGATGCAAGCGGTCAGACTTGTAGACGACAGTGTACGTGTACTCTTGAAGTCGTAATGCCCAATGACCAAGGCGACCAGTGGGATCCTCCAGAAAAGACAGCCAGCAGAGGGCGTGGTGATCACTGACAACGGCGAGAGGTCTGCCGTACAGATAAGGACGAAATTTGCCGAAGGCTCAAACAAGAGCGAGGCACTCTCTCTCTCCCTGTTATGGAATAATTCCGTTCAGCTGCGGAAAGAAGGCGGCTAGCTTATGCAATAACGCAGTCGTTGATTTTGGCCGAGAACAGCGCCGATGCCATGACCACTGGCATCGGTACGTACTTCGGTGGGTGCAGAGTCGTCGAAATGAGCCAACACAGGGGGCGATGTGAGCAGGGGCGTAGCCAGCAATTTTTTTCGGGGGGGGGGGGGGGTTCAACCATACATTATGTATGTTCGTGCGTGCGTTTGTATGTGTGCGTGTATATATACCCAAGCAAAATTGAAAAATTTCGGGGGGGTTTGAACCCCCCCAACCCCCCCCCCCCCCTTGGCTACGCCCCTGGATGTGAGTAGGGCGACGAAATGAGAAAAAACCGACGCTTGGGCAGGACTCCAAGAGAAGGGGACGTCCTTTTTAAGAAGGAATGTGAGGGGCTGCGCAATCGCTGCAAAATCTTTAAAGGAGCACTGACACAAAAATTTTGCACCTTGTTTTTTTTGTTGCAATAGATAGCTTATGATCCACTTATCACGGCTGCAAACCTCGTTTGCGCGAGTGCGCGACGGTTATTTATTTAGAGACGTTTTTAGAGCGCCCTGTCGCAGTTTCGGTTTCAAAGCACCGAGCTGGGCAGCACTACTTCCGGAGGACGGGTAGCCACAGCTGGCCACGTGAACACGCAAAATTGTGACGTAGGCGACGCGCGAGCGTGAGTGCGGTGGGCGCCGAACCACGTGAAGTGGCGCCAGCTATGGAGGATTAGAAACAACTAACAAACGCGTAATCTATGTCCTCCGAGCATTCGGAAGCGCCCATCTCGACTCGCTAAGCTTACAGCATCGATTATTTGACTATGGCTCTCAAAAACGGCGCCGAATCGGGATGAATACGTTGCTGTCGAAGCTTAAGGACATGAATCTAAAGCAAATGGAAGCATCAGTTCGGAACTTACGCGTTACAGAGCGCACGGCGGCCACTTGATAGATTCGAAGTGGACGACAACCGCTTTTGGCAGTGCTGCCATGTTTTTCGGAGGCGCGAATGCCTCGCCGGCGAAGCTTGCCGTGCAAGTTGGACAGCTCTCGCGCGTGCGGCGACGGCCGACGTTCTGCGGCACCGCGCCGTTGCGGCAGGCTTGCCGCTAGCGTGAGCGGGCCATAACATCTGCCAACGGGCACGACGAGCGAACAGCGAACACGCCAAGCCGCAGGCACGGAGGAAGAAATGGCAGGTGGCACGGCACAAGCGCAAGGGCACAACCAGCCACCAGCCAACACAAACTCGTGACGTAGGTTTGTTTACACACCCCCCGCGTTGATGTCGGCGTCGCGAAGCGCTCGCATCTCGCTCAGTCGCGCGGCATGCACTTTAAAATTGATTTTAAATATGTTCTAGGCTATATTGGCCCTTGATATTTCGTAGACGTTGTGTACGGCTCCGCATACATCTATTTAACTCATTATCTCGCCTTCAAAATTTTGTGTCAGTGCTCCTTTAAGAAAGCGTCGAAAATAGGAGCATAGGCCAAAAAACGAGCGAACGTCCTTGGAAGAACGTGGAGTGGGGAAGTTCGCAACGGCGCGTATTTTTGCAGTGTCACGATGTATATGCGCAGCGTCAACAAGATGGCCAAGCACGGTGATCTCGCGGCGGCCAAAGCGGCATTTTGAAGAGTTGAGCCGAAGACTTGCGGTGCGAAAGACTTGCAAAATAGCCGACAAGCGTTGTAGGTGGCTTGACAACGTAGGTGAGGAAACGACGACATCGTCGAGGTAGAAGAGGCATGTGGACCATTTAAAACCCCGAAGGAGGGAGTCCATCATGCGCTCAAATGTTGCGGGCGCGTTACACAACCCAAAAGGTCTGACTTTAAACTGGTAGAGCCCATCCGGTGTAATAAAGGCCGTCTTCTCCCGATCATTTTCATCGACAGCAATTTGCCAATAGCCTGAGCGAAGGTCTATGAAAGAAAAGTACCGTGCGCCAGGAAGAGAATCAAGGGCGTCGTCTATTCGCGGCAAAGGGTAGACGTCTTTCTTGGTGATCTTGTTAAGGTGCCGATACTCGACGCAGAACCGCCAGGTGTTGTCCTTCTTCTTTACAAGAACCACAGGGGATGCCCAAGGACTCGAAGATGGCTCGATGATGTCCTTCGCGAGCATCTTGTCGACTTCAGTTTGAATGACGCCGCGCTCGGTAGCAGAGACGCAGTAAGGACGTCGATGAATAGGTCTTGCGTCCCCAGTATCAATACAGTGGATGACCAGAAATGTTTGGCCAATCTGCGGCGAAGCGAAATCGAAAACGTCGCGGTATGGCGCCAACAAAAGGCGTACTTTCTTGCTTTGAGAAGGGCAAAGGTCCGGGGCAATCATGTCATCGAGCGGGTCATCAAGTGTTGCGCTAGCAGCAGGGCTTCCTGAAGCCGGTTGTGGAGTATCAATGGCCAGGGCCACAGGGTCGTGTGCGTCTAAAGGTGATATAGTGCCCAGCGTGATACCTTCGGGAAGCAACTGTGCGCAACGTCCAAAGTTGAGTACAGGTATGCATGCTCGGTTCGCAGAAACAGTCATAAGGGAGTGAGGCAGAGCTACACGTCGCGTCAGAAGAACGTCCAAGGAAGGGGTAATCAGGTAGTAGTCATCACGTACAGGAGGGTCTGAGGTAAATGAGACGTAAGTAGCTGTACCTGGGTGCAAGCGAACCAACTGCACAGCGCATAAACGTGGTGGCGACGCGATGATGAGGTCAGGCATAGCAGGAAGCTCTAGCTGTAAAAGGCCAGAAGAACAGTCGATAAGGGCAGAATGCGTGCTCAGAAAGTCGTGGCCGAGAATGAGGTCATGGGGGCACTCGTCCAGCACAGCAAAGAGAACTGAGGTCTTGTGGTCATCGAAGCTCACACACGCAGTACACATTCGAAGAACGCAAGGTGTACCGCCATCGGCCACACGAACAACAGGTGATGAAGCGGGCGTAAGGACCTTGCGGAAACGGCGAGAAAGGTGAGCGCTCGTTACTGATAATTGGGCGCCAGTGTCGATGAGTGCCGAAACAGGCACGCCATCTACTTCTACGTCCAAAAGGCTTTGTCGGGTAGCCAGGGTCGACAGAGGATTTCCGGGTCGGTAGGTCAACGCAGCATCACCTCCGGGAGCTGCACTGGTCAGTTTTCCGAGGAGGGACGGCGAGGGTACGGGGAAGGTGAGCGACGGGGCAAAGGTGACCGAGAACGTCGCTGGTTCTGCGGGGACGGCGAGCGGTCGTAACGTGGGGCCGAGGTTTGGGCATTAAGGTTCGTAGGGTCTTCGCGGGCGTAAAAAGGTGAGGATAGAGTGTTTTTGCACGGTACGTTGCACGAGGACACGATGGCCGACGATAACGACAATAGCGAGAAATGTGGCCTACCCCATTGCAGTTGAAGCATGTCGGCCTGTCATCTCGTGTGCGCCACTGGTTCGGATCACGGAACCTGGAATAGGTCGGTTGTGGGTGGTAGGAGGGAACAGTGCTGACCGCGGGACGACTTAGGGCCCATATGGGCTGGATACCTGCGCTCGCCGGTTCTTCGCGCACGACGGCCTGGATTAACGACACTGTCGGGCGGGTCTCCTCGTAAGAACGGGCTTGCGGTGCGGATGGGGATGCTGCCTCGATCTCTTGACGCACAAGGCGCAGGAAGTTTTCGGTATTGGGTGGCGGCTGGAGCTGGACGTCTTCGCACAACGACGTGGCGGCGGTGTTAGGGAGCCGAACAAATTGCTGCATGACTCGACGACTCTTCGCTTCTTCAAAACGTCGGTACTCCCTGATGATGTCGTCGATGGTGAAGCAGTCCTTGTAGACTAAGCCGGCACAAGCCTAAGACATCCTGGATGTACACCATGCACAGCTCTGTCGAGGTTTGTGCGCGGCACGAAAGTTGTTTCTGGGCGGCTCGTTGGCGTGCAATAGGCTTTCCGAAAAGGTCTTTCATTTTTAAAGACGATAGTCTTTATTGGGATACTTAAACGGGGAAATTTTGGTCCGTCTGTCTTTCTGTTTGTCGGCACGTCACTCGATTCAGCCGGCCACTCGGCCAAAGTTGAACCACTTGCCCAAGGGCCAGCCATCTTGAACTGGTACGGCTGTTCATACTTGTGAACGTTGTCGATCAAAAAGTAAATATCACGCATACCTGAGGCGCAACATCACTAGGTAAGTATTAGATGGTGTGTTCGTTTAATAGAAAATGCATACATACGTAATTCTAAAGACCCTAGTTTCTTAAGCTGCGCTGAAACTTGCCTTCCTCCGTGCCCTCTGCGCGAGCTCATTGTTGTGTTTCGGTTTCGGTTCTGTATTGCACTGTGCCATGGGGCGCCGCTCTGGCATTCCTGTTTTACGCAGGCGACGTGTAAATAAAAGAGTATGTGGAGAGTACACGTTGAGTGCGGACGTTTCTTCTGCTTCAGCGCATCGCGCCAAACCGCGTGTTCGGGCTGGCTGGCGTCCCCGCCGGTCGCGTTGGTCACCGCCGGTCTTCGCCTGCTGCTGCGCCGGGACTACCAGCCCGCAACGCAGCACTCATGTTTCCCGACGTATTGCCAGATGGCGTCCATATCTCACGCCGCGCCTCTTCTATCGTCTTTAGACGACATTTGCAGCGAAGCACGCAGATACGCGGCAAATTTTTTGTTTGCATATACCCCAACTGGTCAGCTCCTCCTCGTGCGTGTCGAACCACACACTGGCCGCTCCCCTGAGGTAGTAACCGACGTTTGCCAGCATCAAAGTGGGATCCCACCGCTTGGTCTTGCTGGCGCGCTCGTAGTCGGCCAGCCACTTTTCGACGTGCACGTTCTCAGTTCCCCAGAAGGTACCAGGGTCTCGGAGATGGGTCACAACGACGTGGCTGGGTTCAGTTGGCGTAGCGGAGGCTGGATCAACGGACCTGCCTGTCGACATGATGGATTGCCCAAGAAGACGCCCGCTGCGAAGTTCCGTGGTGTGCTTCGGATATACCCAGCACCTCCACCAAAGATGTTACGGGGAGAGGGCAGAAGAAGGCTGTATTTACAATATTCACACAATTGCAGTGATCGGGGCAACAACCAAGATGGCGAAACAGCAGCGAACCCATCCTCCTCTTCTTCGTCCTCTGTGTAAGCGGCACATAACAATATTTTCATAACAATCGTACGAAAAGATATGGAATTATTGGAATTACAAGCACAACGTCTCCGTAGGGTTATCTACGGATACTGAAAATTTTATTTTCTGAAACTTCTGGCGGATACCACGCATTGCGGAGGTCGAGTTCACGCTACGCGGTCATCGAGTAGCAGCGTAGGCCTAATTTATTGACTTTTGAAGTCTTGCGTGTTGGACCGATGTGATCGTGTGAATTGAGCTGCGTGTGTGGGCTTACCAGGCACTTCGACTATACGCTGGCGTGTATAGGGTGACATGTCCCGACGTAACGTCGACACTCACGTTACAGTATAACGGATATTACTTTTCTCGAAGCGAAGTGTAAGCAGCGCGCGTTGCCGTATTCCTGCAGTGACGAGTGACTGAAGGAATTTTGTATAAAGGTCCATGAATAAATTTTTTATATCAAAAATCAGTTTTTATTGGTCGCCCCTCGTATATATATATTTATAAATATACGTAACGGCAGGGCGGCGCTGACGCCGACGGCAAAAACCCACCGTGGGAGTGTCCATATATTTGCTACCGCAATACACTATTAAAGAGCGGGGGTCCCGTGGCGCTGCTTAAAGTCACGTGACCTACACATTGGTTTTGCCCTCGCGGCGTCCGCGCGTCGTAAAGTGCACGGTAGGATAGCGACACTGGATGACTTTCATCTTCGTGTGGTCCTAGGTGATTGCACAAGTATGCTGTACGATCATCGGCCTTTTTCTTGCCCTGCACGCAATTTTAGCTATTTAGACGCGCAATTATTCGCGGAAATTGGTGGTGACATGTCAGAGGCGAACAGGGCGGAAATGACACATGCAAAAGAGAGGAACTAAACCAGCAACGAAGCCGTGACTTACAAATGATGTTTGCTGCCGCACAGCAAAACAATACAAAGAGCACATGATGTGAGGAATATGAAAATATGAAAATGCTTGCAAAGATGATTAGGCTCCCTCCACGCAGGGAGGACGAGCTGTCACCGCGACGCGGCCATTACGCCAGTCTCGTGCGTGAGGAACAAAAAAACAAACAACAAAAATAGCAATAACTAAAAATAATGACGTCTAATGAAAGCCTACATGACATGAGCTGGTCATGCGCACGAGAAAAATAATGGAGTTTTTCCCAGTCGAAGCAATGGACTTGCACAATTTGTACCTGATCTAAGCAGCGGTACACGCGCTTCGTAGGTTGTGCTAGCTCCTGTCCTTTGTCTGTGCGGTTTCCGCGCTGTTGGCTTTTGACATCTACCGCTTACTTATGCTAATATACCATAGAATTTCTGGAACTTGATAACTTACCTGGAGGGGGCTATTTCCAGATTGCATTACTATATGATACGATAGAACATCAGTTCCATTATAACCAAGAGTATGCACATATAGATATTTGAGCGGGTCGTATATGACGTTACGAGTGTCCACGAGTTCGTCTTTGAAGTATAACTGCAAAAAAAAAAAGAATACATTAGGCGCATACGCCAGACTCTGTTAAAGGGACTCTGAAATGGTTTTTGAAATTTTGTCAGCGTACAGGCTACAGCATCGTCAAATCATTCACATCACAAAGTAAGCGACGCACTGTGTATCAAGGCAACTACGTGCAATTATAGTGGTCATGAAACTCCCGCGAAAGTTTCATATAGGGACAAAAGTGGCCACCAGAGGCGTCAACGTAAGCCGAAGGGCATATCTACCGCGCTTGGTAGGGCAGTTGTGCGTTCGCGGAAGCGTTTGCCGTCAAATACACTTCTTCAGATATTTTCCTTCTCCGTGTTCCCGCTAACAAATCATAACAGTTATTAGTATTGTCAATATGGTACATGATGCGCGTTGTCGAATTGCCCAAGTAATTGATTGTTGGCAATGTTTTCACTGAGGGTGTGTGTCAAGTGACGCATGTGTTGGTGACGTTCCTACATTTCTCGATTTCTGCATAGTCGCTTTCGGGCTTAAACAGAACACTGTGACTGATTCTAGATGACTGACAGGTTAACATATTTTGCGCTAGAGGTTGCGGAGTAGCCGTGATCTGGCCGCACGTATCGTTCATTTTCGGACTAATTGGCACTTTATTCTATAGGGCATCACGAAGCTGCAAAGTTCGTGTACTAATAAACAAGCCTGTATATCAGGCTAACTTGGCATTAACAGCTTTGAAGTACCTCTTGAGGAATATCGTTAGTGAAACATAGCTTTAAAAATCGAAAGCGCAGATTGAGATACCTCGAAACGGAGAGAAATGCTGGTGCTGTTTTCCTTTTTATCTTTGGTGTCATAATTTGCGCTTTTGATTTTGGAGATTAAAAAGATAATGAAGTGAAACTGCTGTCAGCTGATTTTGCTAGATGTAGGCACTATGTGCGATTTTCAAGCGAAAGGTTTTGATTTTACGCATGCAGATTTGATAACACTGCCGAGTTCTATTATACGCGTCTCTCTTTTTTTTTTATCCATTCCCATATACTCACGCAATGACCACGAGTTCTAAGTTGGCGTACCAGTTAGCAACCCTGTTCCTCCTACGTAAACATGAGCGCAAATCGAAATCAACCCGGAGCTTCCATCAACGCAGTTATGCAGCTTACACTGATCAATTATACATAAAAATGCATTACTCTTTTTGAACCTTTCTAGAAATTTTCTCGATTCAGCGACAGCAACAGCAAACAGCACTATCAGAGTGAAACAAAATATTGCATTTTAACCCACGGAATCACTTTTTAGCTTCCGTCATTATCCCGAAAGCAAACGCACACAATCCGAACACCGCACTTCACATAAAACTCCAAACACACTCACACACACTACACACACAATTCTAGGCACGGCGTCTTCCACCAGTCTTGGTCGAACTCGAGGCAGTGAAACGATGTTTCCATTCACTGTGCACACGTCCGCACGTACAATGTCACTTGCATCGAAATCTTTTTCGCACACGCGAACGTACTTGGAGTCGAACGAAAATCCGACAGTCTCCTGTCTAGGGATTGCACGCCTCCACCTGGCGCGTTGTTCTGCGTCGGCTGTTAAACAGAACAGGGAGACATTTTCGACGGTGCCCTTGTATCCTGAGCGACAGCCCGGCACACAGCAGGTTTTGGGCACCGCTGTAACGATCAGGTGACCGCGAAAAGAAAAAAAAATTGGCCGCGTACCTGCGTGCTTCGCTGCAAATGTCGTCTAAAGACGATAGGAGAGGCGCTGCGTGAGATATGGACGCCATCTGGCAATACGTCGGGAAACACGAGTGCTGTGTTGCGGGCTGGTAGTCCCGGCGCAGCGGCAGGCGAAGACCGGCGGTGACCAACGCGACCGGTGGGGACGCCGGCCAGCCCGAACACGCTGTTTGGCGCGATGCGCCGAAGGAGAAGAAACGTCCGCACTCAACGAGTACTCTCCACAAACTCTTACTTACAAGTCGCCTGGGTAAAACAGGAATGCCAGAGCGGCGCCCCCTGTCATTCGTACAATGCAATACTGAACCGAAACCGAAACACAACATGAGCTTGTGCAGAGGGCACGGAGGAAGACAAGTTTCAGCGCAGTCGCATTTTCAGCGCACCTTAAGAAACTAGGGTTGTAACATTGTAGGGCGAGTAGGGCCAGAAGGACCGTCACGACGAAAACCTGCCTCCTCAGTCGTATTCGCCTGGAACGTTGGTGTGGCTTCGCGTTCCCTCCTCCGCTCCTGGCCTTTCCACAAAGCTACTGCCTAAGTACGAAGGCCCCTACCGCGTCCTACGTCAAGCATCCCCAGTTAACTATATGATTGAGCCTGTTCAATCATCTACGGACCGCCGTCGTCGCGGCCGCGAGACTGTTCACGTCGATCGACTGAAGCCGCATTATGACCCACCAGTTGTACCTGTTCCTTAGGTCGCCAGGATGGCTCCTTTTCCGCAGGGGGGTGATTTTTAACATGGTAGGGCGCAGACAAGAACGCCTGCGAAAGAAGACGAAGACGGTTGTTGTTGGCGCTCGCGCTTGCTCGGCTTGGACCGCTGATCGCTTCAGCTGTGGCAATCTTTTAATAAACGCGTTACTGTCTCAACGTTAAACGCGTACCATCAAGGTCTTTAAAATTGCGTATCTATGTATTTTCTGTTAAAGGAACACACCGCCTAATACTTACCTAGTGATGTTGCGCCTCAGATATGCGTAATGTTTGCTTTTTGATCAACAATGTACACAACTATGAACCTCTTCAGCCGTTCACGATGGCTGGCCCTTGGGCAAGTGGTTCAACTTTGGCCGAGTGGCTGAATCGAGGGACGTGCCGACAAACAGAAAGACAGACAGAAAGACAGACCAAAATTTCTGCGTTTAAGTTCCCCAAGAAAGACTATCGTCTTTAAAAGGGGTGCAACCAGCACAAACAACACCACTCTGCGCCCACACTTCGCTAATGGCGGCCAGCAGCAGCCGGCTTCCTCGTCCCCCTTCTAGCTACGCCAGCGCCGCGGCACGGAAAGTGCGGGCGGTATATGAAGCTCTCCCATTGAGTTACGCGGGAGTTTCATGACCGGTAAATGTATTGAGGGACCATGGTTATACCCTGCTTCTCGCCACTGGTTTGCCTCCTCAACTCATCGAGATAGAGAGCGGAACATTTATTCATTTGTGTATTTATTTACCCTCAGGATCAACAGACATCACAGAGGGGAGTGGTAAAAACAAAAACGAACAAGTTTGTAAGTACAAAGAAGCAAGAAAACGTTCCTGATTATACAACAACAGTTTATGATAGGCAAAAAATAGAAAAAAATAGCGAATATCAAAATAGCAAATATCAAAACATTGTTCAAGGGAAAGGGGAAACGGGGGCCTCGGCGCCTCTGTGGCTTGGGCCCTATACTGTAAACAAAATTACACCATTTCCCGCTAAAGGGGACCATGAGGCGATGCGAAGGCGGAGCACTTGCACGATCGCGTTCCGTTGGCGTTCGTTGGGCATGCTACCGAACTCGCGTCGTGGAACGCGAAGAGGAACGCTACGCGCGTCGTGTCTTCCCTCTAGCCTGGCCGTTAATTCTCACAGGGCGAGCGGGGAACGCGGTCGACAGGCGCGCGAGAGGGGGCAGCGTAGGAGAGTAGAGAGAGGGGGAGGGGACGCGCACGCGCTGGCGCTCATCGCGGCGTTGCGAAGGAGAGAATTTCGGCATGTCTATCCCGCGTTTCAGAGGAAGAGTGGAGAGGAGGAGGGGAGAGGGGGAATGGGGAGAGGGTAGAGTGGAGAGAGGGGAAGTGGAGAGGGATTGGGGAGGAGGTGTGTGGAAAGGGTATGCGCATGCGCAGTAAGAGCGGTCACGCCGCACGCCACCACCACCACCACCGGTTTGAACTCCGCTATAAGATGCTTCGCATCTAAAAATTTACCCAGCCGGGAGGTCTTGGGGGATAATGCTCCCGCTTAAGTCCGGTGACCTCTCCCCAACTCGAACACGTCGGAATTTACCGGAGTATTTACGTTCATTCACTGCCGTTCTCCTCCCACGGGCGATGGACCGAGAAAAAGGGCGCCCATTCTCTGATTATACTGTGGTGCTCATGCTGCAAATACTCCGGCGCATCGCTCAGCGGCTTTCCATTGGCTGCTGGAGGAGTGACGTAGGCAGCTTCGCCGGCCGGCCGGTCCCCCAGTCCACTGGTAAAGATCTTCCCTTTCGACCGAACCGCCGCGGGGTCTCTGACCGACACTTGCCTTCGCACGGTTAGGGTGCCTCGATATGCTCCTCCGGAACAGGGTGGAGACACTGCTTTTGCGGACGCCATATTGGTTCAAATGTTCGCGTTCGGTGGCAATGCCTGGCATGCAAAGATGGAACGCTTTCAGCGAATGCGCGGTAATTTGGCTCAGTTTATTCCTTCTGGTGGTAAGGCTTGCACTTATAATGTTGGTAACAAATATATTAGGCACTAATTATTACGCACGAAGCATTTGATGGCGAAATAAAGGCATTGAGAGCGTATCTATCGTTCTATCTATCTCACTGGCTGAGTAGGTCCTCGTGCTCTCGCGGCCGATTGATTAAAGGGGCCATGACACCGTCACCCAAGGATTTGTGGTTTTCAGCAAAAACTACAAGCAGATGGTCTATTATGCATATACAGATTTCAAAAGCGGGCCGTAAAAGGATATTTCAGTGCAAAACAAGCCCCAGAAGTCGCCGGCTGTAAACCCCGCTATAAACCCCGCCCACCGCCGGCGACCGCCATTTTGTCATGGCGCGCGTGACGTCATGTGCAGCACGGAACGGAGCCGTCGTCTCCTACCAAAGTTTCAGCCGCTGCAAATCGTTAAGTTTCAGTGCCAAGCTGAAGAAAGCTAAAATATTTCGATATCACGTGCAGCTGACCACGGAACAATATCGCTCGCCGCAATGCAGACGCTTGCACAGCTAGGCGCTTGTTACGTCAAGGGAAAAAGAAGCGCGCGTGGCATTATATATATATACATATATATATATATATATATATATATATATATATATATATATATATATATATATATATATATATATATATATATATGTATATATATATATATATATATATATATATATATATACATATATATTGTAAGGAAGATAGTGCCGCTATTGCAAGGGCGCGCGCTAGGCAAGCGGGAAGACGAGAAAGACGAGGCGGAGAATAAAACAGTCTTGGCCAATCCCCCCGCAAAATCTTCAGAAGGCCGGAGTGGGCATTTTCTCCCAGCAGCTCAATTGGTCTTTTGCTCTCAGACTACCTGACTTCACCCCAATATTTCTTGCCGAATTTATGGCAATCACATTGGCTGTTAGAAAACTAAATTCTCCAAAATCGAAAGTTATTATTATTACAGATGCCTTATCGGTTTGTATGCATTTAACGTCCGTAAAACAATCACAGCTTCTTCGAATATTTTCGAGCCTCGTATCCTGTACCATATCAGAGGTTCGGTTAGTATGGGTCCCCGGGCATCTTGGAATCTCTCTAAATGAAGCAGCTGACGCACTCGCCACGGCGTCTTTAGATGGTCCAGTGTTAAATGTCGTACGCCTTTTTTCTTTCATTACCGGAGAGAGATTCAAACGACTGTTATACTTAAAAAACACCGAAACAGCTCTCATACAATCAGCGGATTACCAGCACTTACAGTTCCCATGGAACACCACCAAATGTCTTTCACGTCAATGCGAGGTGACTCTCACAAGCTTTCGCTGTAGAGTTCCCCGGTTAAATTATTACCTGCATAAATCTGGCTTTTCCTTAACAAATCTATGTGCAGTTTGCAATGAACCAGAAACAATAGATCACTTTTTTTTATCATGCCGCCGTTTCGCCTCACTCCGTAGAATGTTTCTGGAAATGCCGACTGGTAGGCTGGGCTTACAATTTACTACTTCTAGCCTGTTGTCGTTTGGAGCGAATCAGTTTGGGGCAAGCCGCAGTGCAATTATAACTGCGCTACACAAGTTCCTTCAAGCAACAGGCAGAGTACGCTGCTAGTGATACCGACCTCGGAAACCAACTTTTTTTCCTTTTTTATTATATATATATATATATATTTAATCGTTATCCTATGGCTTTGTTAACTTCTTAACTCTTTCCTTTTTTTATTTACATCGCGTTTCGTGCTTATTTTTTTTTCTTTTTGAAGTTTCATATATAATTGTCAGTGTGGCCAATCCCCCTCGTGGGTATGAGCCAGTATCCTTAGGGCAAACAAACAAACAAACAGTGGGCGTGAGCCAAAGTTGCAGGTGAACAAGAACAACCAGAACAGCCGGCCTAGTGAACAGGCGTTGTCTCTGTTTCTCTCGTTACAATGGTGCAGTCGACAAAAGGCTTTGGCGGACCCCAGCTGTTAGCTTGAGGTAACGCGTCTTCCAGAGGAACGCCGTTACGCTTCCTCGCTGATGGAACCCGCAAGTAGACCACTGCGGCAAGCATCCATCCCACCACTAGCGGACGGCGTCCAGGCCTCCATCGTGGTTCCGGGGAACTACTTGTCCGGTGACGTACAAATTCGCGGCAACAATGAGCACGGGCTCATCTCGCCCAGGGACGGCGTACATGCCTCCTCGCCACCACCTGCCAATCTGTCGGCGCTTCAGGCACCGCCCGTGGACGGCGTCCAGGCCTCCTCGGCGGCTCAAGCCCCCTTCATCGACGCCGCAGTACCAGTTCACAACTTGACATCGCACGGGTTCCGGTTGCCTCGGAACGCGGTTGACGCTTCCAATGGCAAGGCTCCCGTGCGCAGGACTCTGACTAGATCTGAGTTTCCAAGAGACGCCGTCCACGCGTCCATGGCCATGGGTTGTGCTACCGTGAGTACCGGAGCCGTTGCGTCCCCCGCAGATGCTGGCCCTGGCTCTCGGTGCGGATCACCCGACAGCGCCGCGGAGCTGCTGCATACCATCGCGCAACTCCGCATCACGACTAACGCCCTGACAGCGTCGAGCTCCGAGCTGTCTCCTACCGCGTTGTCAACATTGTTCGCAATTAATGCCGTGCTGGCTGCGGCCGCCTCACGAGACCTTGAGGCCAGCTCACCCGAGAACCGCAGAGAGCTCCGGCGTGTCCTCACGCAGCTCTCTTACCAACTGGCCTGCTTAGCGTCGGCACACTCTGGATTTTCGCCTGCCATGTTACCATCGCCGGCTGCCTGCGAAATACCGGAGTTCCGCGGCTTTCAGGACCACGTCGGAAATTGGGTGGCGACCGTCAACGCTGTGAGAGCACGCGAGGCCTGGACAGATCAGCAGAAATGGTGGGTGGCCATCGACCACCTTCACGATGCCGCCAAGGCATGGCATGCCTACGAAGGCGTCCGGCAAGAATCTTGGCCGGAATGGTCAGCCAAGCTGAAGAGTCTTTTTCGCCCGCTATCACATGCCTGCGACCCCCTCCCTGCCGACCGAGTCTCTAACGAGGATGGGAGCTGTGAGGCACAGAACCTCAACGGCGCAGCTCAGGCGTTCACAAACCTGCCCTCCCTTCGAGGCCGAGCTCGCGAGACGCAGCGCCCCTATGGTGCAGCTGTGCCCAGTGCCAACCAGCCTGTCTTCGCAGACACAGCTTGTGAAGGGCAGCATCTCGATCGTGCATCTGTTTCCCGCAGTCCCTGCGCAGACAGGATCGCGGACGCGGAAGGCCACCCGCCGGACACGGATACCGGACGTGAGCAGGACTCTACGCCACGTATTTCATACTCTGCGACGCCTCCTCCAGAACCTACCACAGCAGTCAAGGATACCACCCACAAGGCCCAGCAGTTGGCGATGCGGCCTCCACGCTCGCCAGCGCGTGAGGACATGCACGTTCCAGATCTCCCAGTGCCTGACACGCTCTAAGTCAAGAAACCGGACAAGCCCACCACAACCATCAACATGCCCTCAGGCCCACCGGGACAGCTACCACAAATTCGAGAGCAGTCACTGCCCGAATGCGCGGACGGTCACCGTGTGCTGGTTGAGATACAGAAATCTAATGCGACCAACGCGACTAAAAACACCGATGAATTGCCCCTGCATTCTACTCCCCTCTCTGAGACAAAACCACAACTAGTGGGGCCCATAAACCTGACCTTATTGCGGAGCCCTACAACAATGGACGCCCCTGATTTGGCAGCGCCGTACATTCCGCTTTGCGCGCGTGATGGGAGTGCATCGACGCGAAGTGGACGCACTTCTTCAAGCCTGCGCAGACGTGTCCGACTAGAGGACACGGTCTGTCTTCGGCCACAGCAGATCGATTCAGTCGCCCACCGTTCTTTGTGAATTTCTTGCAGTGCTTCGAAAATGCGACGTGCGAAGCGGCAGCTGCGGCCTTCCCGCAATAGCCAGTGCCACCCGCCTGAAATACCTGCATTTCACCAAACACAGTCGCACAAGGACCAAAACCTGCAAAGACCAACAAGGAACAGTCAATTCCGCCCACCAGAAACAATTCCCCAGTTGGATCTCCATGCAGTGCCGCAGCGTGGCCGAGTGTAAGGAAGATAGCGCCGCAATTGCAAGGGTGCGCGCTAGGCAAGCGGGAAGACGAGAAAGACGAGGCGGAGAATAGAACAGCCGGCCTAGTGAACAGGCGTTGTCTCTGTTTCTCTCGTTACAATATATATATATATATATATATATATATATATATATATATATATATATATATATATATATATATATATATATATATATATATATATATATACACACCCTTATGCTTGGGAACCTTCCAGATTATCTTAGAATCTTCTTATGGCTTGAGCGCGCAAACGCGAACATTTGAGATTATTCCCGAACTAACGCGGCCACCAGCGATAATGCTCGAATGTTCGATGCTGCATGTATAAATGCCGATGCAGCTTACCGCAGAGCAGTTTATCGACGGTCGACACTCTGTTCGCCGCTATCAGTGTACAGTGTGTATCACTGTAGTTTGACTTTCCGTTTCCCGGCCACAAGTTCGGCCAAATAAAGAGTTTTATCTTCGACACGCCGACTGCTGCCTTCGTCGACGTCACGACCCCGTGACATCTGGTGGAGGTGCTGTTCATGTTCCGGACGCCCACGTCAAGCCATGAACCCTGCCCAATTCGTGGCGCAGACACCGACACCATCACGGGCATTCGAGCTAGCCGCAGACTCAAAGCACTACACCCCCCACCCCTCATTACGGACTCCTACCGGCCAAGCCAAAAGCCACGGCGACGAAGACAACAGGCACGATGACGGCCGCGGTGTCCCCTGCAGCGATGTTATGCAGCCACCCAGAGAGCCACCGCCCTTCCATGGATCATTAAATGAAGACTCCGAAATCTGGCTCGAGACGTTCTAAAGGGCCTCAGCATTCAACAACTGGGACTCTGAGGACAAGCTGCGCCATGTGTACTTTTACCTGGAAGACGCAGCAAGGACCTGGTTCGAGAATCGGGAATCCGCTCATCGAACCTGGGACGTCTTTCGCAGCACTTCCTTGGAAACGTTCGCTAGCGTCGTCAGTAAGGAAAGGGCCGCAGTCTTGCTGGAGACACGGGTCCAACTCCCAAAGAAAAGCGTGGCCGTCTTCGCAGAGGAAATGACCCGACTGTTTCGCCACGCTGACCCTGCCATGCCTGAGGACAAGAAAGTCAGGTTGCTCATGCGAGGGGTAAAGCAAGAGCTCTTCGCTGGGCTGATGCGGAGCCCACCCGCGACAGTCCAAGAATTTGTCTCGGAAGCGACGACGATTGAGAAGACTCTGGAAATGTGCACCCACCAGTATAATCGCCGATCTATTCAAGACAGCCCCGCAGTTCATGCCCTCGGCTCCGACGACCTGCGCGAAACAATCCGAGCGATCGTGCGGGAGAAAATGCGCAAGCTGTTACTATTACCACAGCCTCAAGTGGACTCGATCGCAGACGTCGTTCGAGCAGAAATCCAGCAGTAGCTGGTCACCCTTGAACCGCCACAGCCTCAACCGCAAGCCTTGCGCTACGCTGTTGCAGCCCGACGCTACGCTCCCCCGCCGCGCCCACGTCAAGACACCGCATCGACGCAGTTCTGTCGCCAGACACCACCGCCGCCGCCGCAACCATCGACGCCCTACCGCCCACCTGTCGTCCAGCGCTACACCCCGAAAAAGACCGACGTTTGGCGCGCCCCAGACAACCGCCCGCTCTGCTACCACTGCGGGGAAGCCGGCCACACCTACCTCCGCTGCCAGTACCGACAGATGGGGTTTCGCCGTCAACTCGCCGTGTCCACAGCGGGGTCAACTACCTCAGACATTGCTGACTACCTCGCAGGAGCGCAGTGGACACCCCGACAACCTTCCCGATCGCCGTCACCAGCCCGATACATGTCACCCCAGCTCCGCCAGTACACCGTTCCTACTCGGGGCCGTTCCGCAAGCCCATATTCGGAAAACTAAGGGCAGCAACCGATGGATGTGCGGTTGCTGTGCGACGAAATACCGAAGATCCTCCGCCGCCGACAACGACACCGCGACAGAATACGCTACAAGCCGAACGAGTCTCCGATGTCGAAACTTCGTGGCCTGAAGAAGACCTGACGACGCGCGCGGAAGCAGCGGAAAAAACCGACATAGCCGTGATCCAACGCCACGACCTAACCGCAACGCAAGACGACGAACTAGCGACCTCGACGTTCTTATCGACGGCCACGGCGTCGCAGCTCTCGTCGACACCTGAGCCGACTATTCTGTCATCAGTGGACCGTTCGCCACGAAGTTGAAGAATGTTAAAGGGACACTAAAGAGCAAAACGATTTTTCTCGCATTAGTAAAGTAGTCTTCCACGATACCAAGAACACCACGCTTTCTTCGCGAAGACGCTTAATAAGCGAGAAAACGAGCAAAAAGAAAATACAGGTGGCGACGCCACCTTGGAATTCCCGCACCATTTGCCGTGACGTCACATATTTTTGACGGCGCCTGCTTGTGCCTACGTAGTTCCTAATCGGTTAAATCGAAGTACATTGTCCTCTGAGGGGGCCAGAGACTTGACATAACGAGTATGTGGAAATTTCGTCGAGCCAGTGGCACCAAAATACGGTAAATGCTCTTTGAAGTCTTTTACGTCACGAATTACAGTGTTCGGCGCGAAATTTAGAAATGAAACTTTGAACATTGTTTTCTCCTCTAATAATAAACCTATGGTGGTGAAATAAATTACACAAGAGTTCTCCGAGCACACTTTATCAATCTAAACCAATTCATTGTTTCTCTTTAGTGTCCCTTTAAGACTGCTTGGGAAGGCCCTGAATTCCGTATCGCTGGAGGCCATCTAATAACACCGTCTGGAGTCTGCACAGCAAGAGTCACAATCAATAATCGCGCGTATCCTGCGAGTTTCGTAATCTTGCAACACTGCTCCAGGGATGTCATACTTGGCATGGACTTCTTAAACCATCACGGCGCCGTCAATCGACTTAAGAACGAAGTCGATAACCCTATCGTCGGAGGAAACGACACCGCCGGATACAAATCCATGTCAACATGCTCTGGACGTTCTCGAGGATCAAGTTACCATTCCGCCTCGCTCCAGCGTCATAATTCCCGTCAGCACCGAAAAAGCTGAAGACATCGAAGGTGCCATCGAGAGCGATCAGCGTTTGCTGCCAGACAGTGACATTTGCGCCGCAAGAGGCATTGAATGAAGGAAAAGGAAAAGTGATGCTAACGAACTTCAGCCAAGAATACAGACACCTGAGCAGGGGCACGACGATTGCATACATCGAAGAAATCTTGGCCGCCGGTGATGCGTTTGCCTTTTCAGATTCTGACGAAGCTACGACGACGACACCAATGCCTGAGCCACCCTTCAACGTAAACCGAAGTCTTCCCGCTCGCCAACTTCGATGCCTTCGATGCCTTCTGCAGGAATACAAGGACTGTTTCTCGTCGTTATCGCGGGTCCGACAAACGTCTCTTGCTAAGCACCGCATTATAACAGAAGAAAACGCTCGACCTCTCCGTCAGAGACCTTACCGGGTTTCGACACGGGAACGGGAGGCCGTTAAGAAGCAGGTCAACGAAATGCTACGCGACGACATCATCCAGCCGTCCAAGAGTCCGTGGGCGTCTCCCGTTGTGTTAGTGAATAAGAAGGACAGGACCCTACGTTTCTGTGTCGATTATCGTCGCCTGAACAAAACCACAAACAAGGACGTGTACCCTCTCCCACGGATAGACGACGCCCTATTTCGACTCCACAACGCGAAGTACTTTTCGTCGATGGACCTCAAGACCCGCTACTGGCAAATCGAAGTCGACGAGAGAGACCGAGAGAAGACTGCCTTTATAACACCGGACGGCCTCTTCGAGTTCAAGGTCATGCCTTTTGGCCTTTTCTCGGCACCTACGACTTTCCAACGCGTTATGGATACAGTGCTGGCTAGCTTGAAGTGGCAGACGTGCCTCGTGTACTTGAACGACGTCGTTGTGTTTGCCTCAAACTTCGACGAACACCTCCGGCGCCTTTCAGCTGTACTTCAAGCAGTCAAGACGTCCGGACTCACCCTGAAGCCAGAAAAGTGCCGTTTCGCGTACGAGGAGCTCCTGTTCTTGGGCCACGTCATTAGCAAATCTGGAGTTCGTCCCGACCCGCGGAAAACAGCTGCCATCGCTGCCTTCCAGCTCCTCACCGACAAGAAGGCCGCGCGCTGATTTCTCGGCTTGTGCGCCTATTATAGACGCTTCGTCAAGGAATTTTCACGGATCGCCGAGCCACTAATTCGCCTCACGAAGAGCGACGTGGAGTTTAAGAGGGGAACGGCGCAAGTCGAGGCATCTCAGGAACTGATAACGACGCCTCCGGACGCCTCCGGTACTTGCGCACTTCGACGAATACGCCGATACAGAAATCCACACCGACGCAAGCAGCGTAGGACTCGGTGCCGTCCTTTTGCAGAGGACCGACGGACTGGAAAGGGTTATCGGTTATGCTAGCCGGTCGCTATCCAAGGCGAAAGCCAACTATTCTACAACAGAAAAGGAGTGCCTTGCCATCATCTGAGCTACATCCAAGTTTCGCCCTTACCTCTACGGCAGGCCCTTCGAGGTTGTGAGCGGCCATCACGCTGTGTGTTGGCTAGCTAACTTGAAGAACCCTTCAGGTCGCCTTGCACGGTGGAGCCTAAGACTTGAAGAATTGGACATTACCGTCGTTTACAAGTCCGGAAGAAAACACTCCGATGCCGACTGCCTGTCTCGTGCTCCCGTCGACGCACCGCCGAAGGACGACCACGATGATCACTGTTTCTTGGGAACCATAAGTGCCGTCGACTTCGCTGAACGACAGCAAGCCTACTCGGTACTCAAGGGCCTTAGGGAATACCTCAAGGGCAGGACCGCCGTTGTTCCGAAAGTATTCAGGCTCGGATTGGCATCATTTTTCTTGAAAAACGACCAGCTCGCAAAGAAGAACTTCTCTCCGGCACACACAAGACGTGAGATGCCATCCTTCCGTACGTGACCTTCGCATACAACGCGGCAGTGCAAGAAACGACGTAGATGACGCCATACATGTTGGTATACGGAAGGAACCCGGCAACGACGTTCGACGCCATGGTACCCAATGTCACCGACGAAGAAAACCTCAACGTGACTGTCTTCCTGCCGCGCACCGAAGAAGCCCGACAACTCGCCCGCCTACGCATCAAGAATCAGCAGGCGACCGACAGCCGCCGCTACAATCTTCGACGACGCTTCGTGGAATACCAGTCCGGCGAGCGTGTTTGGTTGGGTCTGGACGCCGATACGCCGACGTGGACTTAGTGAAAAACTTCTGCGGCGATACTTCGGACCATACAAGATTCTTTGACTTCTCGGCGCTCTAGACTACGAGGGCATCCCAGACGGCATCACGAACTCTCAGCGGCACCGCGCACGATCCGAAGTCGTCCATGTCGTGCGCCTTAAGCCATCTTAGATGCGTTAGCACCTTAGGACTGCTTTTTCCTTTATTATTGTACTTTATTTGTGTATGCACTTATTTCCCCCCTTCCATGTTCTGTTACAAGCATCGGGACGATGCTTTTTCAGAGGGGGGCAATGCCACACGCGCTTCTTTTTGTCATTTTTATGTAACTAGTGCGTTGCACGCGTAGCCGCCACCTTGCGCAAGCCGCGCCCTTATGTCTGGGAACCTTCGAGATTATCTCGGAATCTTCTTATGGCTTGAGCGCGCAAACGCGAACAGTTGAGATTCTCGAACTAACGTGGCCACCAGCGATAAGGCTCGAACGTTCGATGCTGCATGTATAAATGCCGACGCGCCTTACTGCAGAGCAGTTTATCGACGGCCGACACCCTGTTCGCCGCTATCAGTGTACAGTGTGTATCGCTGTAGTTTGACTTTCCGTTTCCCGGCCACAGGTTCGGCCAAATAAAGCGTTTCATCTTCGACACGCCGACTGCTGCCTTCGTCGGCGTCACGACCCCGTGACAATATTGTAGTAAGAGGAATGCCCAGCGCTGCAGCCACATCGCCAGCCCTCGTCGAGGCACGAGCTGGAGCTGCCTGTGTGGGCTGCAACGCTGCCTGCGCCCGTTCAGCTTTTGCTGCTACTGTTACGACACAACCAACGGTTTCAGCCCAATGTTTTCGTATATTTTCGTGGACGCTGCTGTGGTTTTCCCCGGCCCTGGAATCACGTAGCCGAAAGTTGCCACCCGTCATGCCTGACGATGCCATCTCGACACCCTCACCGGCTTCACCGCCCATGGTTAGTGCAGGTGCCCAGCGTCTGCGAGAAACCGAGAGCTTAAGCGGCCCTGATGAGAAAAACGTTGAGGACTGGCTTGAATCGTACGAACGAGCGAGCGCTGCGAACAGATGGGAAGATCCCATGAAGCTCGCCACCGTGATGTTTTATTTAACATATGTGGCCAAGCTATGGCCACATAGGCCAACCACGAGGCCGATCTCCTCACTTGGACGAAATTCAAAACCAGCATGGCAGCAGTTTTCGGTGCGCAAAATTCGGGTAGAGCAATGACTACGAAGCCGGTCCTAGCAAACTGGTGAAACGTTCACAACCTACATGGAGGGCATCTGCTGACGTGGTAACCCGACGATGGCGGAAGCGCACAAGGTACGCCTCATCATGACGGGCATTTCCGATGGTGCCTTTCAAATGCTGCTTTCTAAGAACCCTGGCGCTGTCTCTGAACTCATTAGCGCTTCGACGCTTCGAAGCGCTTCGACGAGCTTCGAAGGCAGCGTCTTCTCACGCGGCGCCAACACGTGTCGGACGCAACCATCTCGATCGTGGCTGAAGATGAGGAGCGGTAGCTCCTCATCTTCAGTCACTCCTATCCCAGATCAAGGAGTTTGTCCGTGCTGAGGTCGCTAGTCAGCTTTCGCCGCGATCAACAGCCGAGCAACCCCCGTCGCCTTTGCCAGCGAACATTCGCCAGGTGATCCAAGAGCAAGTTTGCCCGGCTCTGCCTTCTGCCCGCGACACTCCACCGTTGCAGACACCCGGCCGTTGCCTGTGCCGAGTTAAATGCGCCTCCAAGTTATGTCGAAGTTGCCGCACGGCCACCACCTCAGACTTTTGCGCCATTAGCCCATTACTAACAGCCGTGCCATTGCGACCAACTTCCCCCTTCGATCAGGCAAGGCACCTACATAGTAGTGGACAATGGCCCACAGTAGTGCAGTAGTGGACAATGGCGTAAAAATGTACAGAATTTAAAAAAAAAGGCGTGTCCCTAAAAACCTCTTTCGGAAGAACGATCGCCAAAATGTTGCTAGACCATGCTCTTTTTGCCTGCTACAACCGAAGATTATTACTTAAACTGAAAAGGCTGTGAAACAACAGTGTATACATTATTATTTATCGATTTGCCTGTAAAATATTCCTTATTCTTGCTTGAAAGCGAACATTTAGCTATTATTTCACAGGTATACCCTCGAACCCAATCTTGTGAAACACGCACCTTACATTACTGAGGCGGCGCTTTGGAAGGGTAGGTTGAAGGAAGCTTTTAGAATACGGGGGCTGGCGCCTTCAAGGAACTCGGTAAGTTAAGGAGGCATGAAGCGTTCCTCACGTAAGGTAAGGAAATGGTCCGACGTGACGAGCGTTTCAGAACACGGTCTTCTCAACGAGAAAAGTGACCGTCGGTGGCGGCATCAACACGAACAATGCAAAGGTCACGTGATCAGAGATTAAGGTTTGATGGCGTCATCATGATTTCACTGATCGCCAAAATTTGTGAGGCCATCGCCAAATTTGTGACGCCATTGCTCGTTCTAGCTGCTCACAATCGTTCAATGAACTGAATGAAATAATTTTCATCAACTATCCTTACAGTGTATTGGCCCTTGTCTTCAACCAAGGTAGGCTTCGATGTGATATGTATCGAACTATTGAAGTAGAATAATCGATTTCCGTTGTTGAAAATACTTTATATAAATATTCGATGAGTATCTGTATACTTATTTACGTTCACTACTGTAATGTGGCCTGTGAATTGAGCTGCTTACTTGCTTATCAAAGCTTGTATGACGCATCATACATTTTAAACATTCAAGCAGTCTAACCTGCAAGCTGAAGTTTGGAAGAATAATTTGTGCTACGCAAGGAAAATTCAGCAGACAACAAGCATTCATGCTTACCTTGCAAGTTTGGTCGTCAAAGATGAATTTCACCCAGAAGTAGTCTCCTACCTCGGGTACCAGATCAGAGAGCTCTACGTTACTGCTTACATGGTTATTTACGGTGCTCACATAGTGGAAATTGCTATAAGTGTAGTCTCCTATTTCTACGTAAATATTCCTTCGGGGAGCGTTTATAGAAAACCGGAATCTGAAAAAAATGGAACGTTGCCTGAGTGCAGACAAGTTTTCACGCAAGCATCACTGAATGGACCTTTTTCACGTTGAACGAGCGCCTCTAGCGGCGAGAGGCGAAAGCTCGACTGGTGGCTTAGGGAGCCCATCGGGCAATGGTTCTTTCTCTCGTGATCGGCGCGGCGGCGCCTTGTATCGTCTTCGCTTAGCTCACTGTGTCTCACGCGTCTGCCTTTTGGAATACTTTTGCCACTAAGCGGTAGAGCTTCTTGACTTCCGTAAACATTTCGCGTGCTTCCGCGCATCATTCGGATCATGTTTTCGGCGGAACACATGAAGAAACTTCGCGACTCCGGAGGTCAGTGGATCAGCGATTTGTCGTCCGTGCCGCAGGTGACGAGCGACGTGATAGACAATCATTTCGGCGAGTCGCATCGCCAGCTAATAAAAGGCTGGATGTTTAAAGAGGAACGGTATGTCCGCCGCATCGAGTGTACGACACAGCGCCAACCTACCGGCCTGGACCTCGTCGTGCTCCATGAAAGCGGGGTGCTACAAGCAAGAAACAACGAGTGGCAGAAGGTCGTCTACCTTGAACCCCTTGTCAACCATAATGCCATCTCCAGATTCAAATAAATCTAGCACTGCAGAAAGTTGGACAATAGCTCTGTCACTTGTTCCTCCCCCATATAATGGTGACACAAAGCTTACATAACAGTCCGGTGTAGCGCCAACGAGACATTTCATCGTATTTGCAAACTTGTAATGAGAAAAAGTTCTTCTCTGGGCAGTTAAGCTTGATGGCTTTTGTATGCGGATTTCTGCCGTGTCAAGTAATATGCGTGTGTTCGGGTACCGTCTAAAATGAGGTGGCATTTGCTGTTGCACTTCAGCAAGTGTGGGGAAGCTAGTTATTTCAGTCAGCACCTCCTGCAATTTCAGTACCCATTTTGAAAATATACGACTGAATGATGCCATTGATCCAAGGTGATCCGTCGGCGTTGACGCGGTGGATTGCTTGTACCCATTTCTTGCGTCTCGTCACCTGACGCGTCGCGGCAGGAAATCTAAAAAATCGCACGTTTGCAGGCTTTCCGCTTTTATTGCTGCAGCCTACGGCAGCACATATCGCTGCAGCATCGCGAAGAAAATAAATAAAAAACATGAGCTACGTACTCTACACGAACGGCAACAGCCAACACGGACAGCCGGAGAGCCCGCACGTCCGTTCGCGGTGGCGGATATCACCAAAAATACTTCGGGCGCTAGCCGCTAGTAGCGCCGTCGTAGCACTTCCGGTGCGCATGCGCAGAAGGCTCCCGTGAAAAAGGCCCATTCCTTATGTGACATTGGCCTCCAGATCATAGTTCTCACGTTCGTCACCCCCTCTTTTTGATTCTGCTTGTCATCTTTACTCTTATTTCCCACTTTCCTACTCCGTTAGTGTAGGGTAGTAAACAAGAAGTTTGAGCTCGCCCTATTCCTCACGCAAGCACCAAGAGCGCAGTTTTCCCACGACAGCATGCATCACGACGCAGCTAGGGTCGCCAAACACTCGCACAATGATAAGAAATGGGTCTATAATTATAAACGAATCTATAACTAAAAACGGGTCTATAATATAAAACGGCGAAACTGACTTCTTGCTTTCATTGCATGTTGCCTTGATATGGTGGTGTCTAACAAAAAATATTAGGGCATCTTCGCACTGGTGGTGCCAAGCCTAAAGGAATAGTGGAGCTGGGCGGCGTTCCTTAGCGCACCAGCCAAGCCTAATCTACGGATAGCCAGTTAAGCCTAGATATGGCCGCATGAGCATAGAGAGGGGCTCTTAGCCCTGGAAAGCCAAGTTGAGTCTAAGTCAAGATGGGGCTCTCTCTCCCTCCTATATATTCCTATATCTCTCTCTGTATCTTTCTCGTTCTTTTTGGGAGCTTGCTCCTTTTGCTGGGGGGTAGTCTCTCGTCCCTCCTGCCGTGTACGCTAGTTCTCATTGCTCCCGCTAGAGGCGCAGCTGTACTCTCCGTTGATTGAAAAGCGCTCACTGCATAGCGCGCCGCCGCTCAGGCGGCGCTCCGCTCTCGGCGCGTGCTCTAGTTTGATAGGGACCGCTAGAGGGTCGCGCCTTAGATAGCGCTCGCTCTTGGCGTGCTTCCTTTCTCTTTCGCCGGACATCACTCAGTGCACTTCGCTACCGCTACTCATCATGAACACCGAAGAAGCCAAGGCAGCAGCGCGGAGGGCTCACAATGCAGCAGCAGCGCGGGCTCGTCGCCAAGACCCTGCGGTGAGAGCTCGCGAGGCCGAAGACAGACGCCAGGGTGACAGCAAGTACAAGCCACTACCACCACCGAGGGCTCGCTGCTGGCGCCGCCATTTTACAAAGCCATTATACTAAAAGGAAAACGTTCCTCCCAGCTTACATGATCCGTAAATAAGCTCTTGAACAAAATCTATATACTGCATCAATATTTGAATTTGTGTATATAGTGCAACGATATGTAAATTATAAACATTGTGTATATAATGTGTATATACAATCACACCACAAAAACTGTCGTGTCACTTCTTTATATGATTGAGCAGGTGTACAGAGGATTACTACGAAAAACTGCGCAAACTAAACAGGGAAAAGGAAGATACACGCACAAGCGCAGGTTATGGAGTACCAACTCGCCCAGCACTCACTCTTTTTAATGTACAGAGGATTGACGGTTTACCGGATTTAACCTCTGGAGCAAGCTCCTTCATCATCATTCACTTCGTGGATATGCTGTGATTCCTTATCGCATTCTTTCTCTATCAATTCTATCAATTTCTTTCCCTTTCTTTCTCTCTCTCTCTCTCTGCCTCTTTTTCCTTCTTTTTCTATCTCTCTATCCTTTTCTCGTTTTCTCGCCCATAGCAACGCAATCATATGGTTCCCATTAGCGCTTGCTCTGCTTCTGTGTCTGGATAGCCGTGTGGTTACGACGCTCGCCTTCGGACTGTGGGTACCCGGGTTCGAATCCCGCCTCGCCAAGAAAATTTATTCTTTTTTATTTATTTCTTTTTGTCCTCTATACTTCTCATCGCACAGCTCACAGCTCTATAAGCTCAGCGCACAGCTCTATAAAGGGGCCCTGCAACCCTTTTCCAGGTTATAATGGAATGACCTCACTATATAAGCTCATTGGGATAGCTCCGTGAATATCGGCTGATAGCACCGGCTCGCACGACCATCACCACACCGGCGTTGCCACGTTGTCTGCGTCCTGGCTGAACGTTACCACGACTAGCTGTCTGGCCCCGAAGGCAAAGTACCGGTCTGCCGAATGCCATAGACGATGACGTGGGGTCGCCCCCTGGCTCTCGTCTCCTAGACGCCATCGACGACCTGGACCAGGGGCGTAGCCAAGGGGGGGGGGTTGGGGGGGTTCAAACCCCCCCGAAATTTTTCAATTTTGCTTGCTCATATATACACGCACACATACAAACGCACGCAGGAACATACATAAAGTATGGTTGAACCCCCCACGAAAAATATATCTGGCTACGCCCCTGACCTGGACTGACCACCGTTGGCGCCTTTCGCTTCAGCATTGTGCGTAGGACGCTCGTCAAGACAGCTCCGGCGTCTCGCGGGTTGCATCGGGCGGCGGCAATAGATAGTTATAGTTTAGCGGGTTTAACGGAATAGCGGGCTTACCGGAATAGCGGGATCGAAGTGCGCATGCGCAGTACCGTAAGCGACCCGTAGCGTTTACCGTACGCACGCTATTTTTCAGATTTAGCGTTACCGTGTTTGCGTGGTTAACGTAGTGTACGTAAAACATGGCGGCGGTTTTCGACGCCCGCTTCGAACTGAATTTAGCGTTGATGTAGACGGATCCACTTCTTTCGCAGCAAACGACTGTGCGAAATGGCTTCGCTTGCCTTGAGGTAGCTTCGACGACACGGTATTACGGATAACTTAGCGTAGTTTTTGAGATCGCTTCCCATTTCGAACGTCCCTAGGCCTATCTAGAAGATCGGTGTAAACAAGTCTGCAACATGAAGATTTTCGCTTTTGGCGCTTAGTTCCTATTTATTTACTTTTATTTTCACTAAAAAAAGGAGTGATATTGCTGCGTGCGGGGACACAGGCGAGCATTCTCGGTTTTATTCTTTTCACTTTTTTTTAACGCATTCACCCTTCGCTAGGTGGCGCCACCGGCTTGGGCACGTAAACGCTATCCCGCTAAACTAAAACACGCTTTCCGCAACCAACGTTTGCGGCACGGTAACGCTATTCCCTTAACCCCCGCTATCACGCTAACGCTAAACTATAACTCTCTAATGCGCCCGCGTTCTTCACATAGATCAGTATCGACGCCGGCTGAGGAGCCAATGATGCAGCCATCCCAAACTGCCTACACTCCGAAACGCAGTGCAAACGCATGGCTGATTCACAAATGAATGAAGATGATATGTCTGCTCCGGAAACACCAGCCAGCAAGCGGGAATGCCCCTCCCCGGCAGCTTCGGTAACAGCCGGCTGCAAGTCGAAGTACAAAGTCGCGGTGAAACCACTTGAGTGCTTCGACGTATCGATATTAACAAATCGCCTCCTTCAGTCTTCGATGCTTGCCTCAAAACCACTGCGTTTTAAGGTTTTTTAGGAGCAAAGCTCCTTAGGCCCGTACCCCGTCGTCGCCGTTTAAGCTCCCTTCTCTTAAGCATCGCTTCAGGTTGCAGTGGCCGGTGATTTAAGAGCAAATGTTTAGGCCTTGAGCGGTTTGGTTCTAGCGCACCAGAAATTCGAGGTTAAAAGAAATAAGCTCTGTGCACAACTACTTATAATGGTCGTCTTCACTTTCACCACCTTTATCGTGGATTGTGAAATGACAACCATTATTCTAGAGCACTACGAGCGCTTTGTCGAAAGTAGTAGCAGACCCACTCCCCACCCGTCACCGGCGCAAAAAGACAATAAGGAGTTTTAGTAGTGCGGAATGGTGTTACGTACGTATCATGCAAGCACCTTGCGTTACGTGGCGTCGCCACTGGTAGGTCTCTTCGTATAGACGATTTTCCGCAGCGGTGCACGGGCGCTGCCATGTTTGATCACGTGATCGTAACTGGCCTTCCCCCAGCCAGCTGCTCAAGCCAGCGCATAGGGCCAGCGAAGCGGCCGTGGCCGTACCACACAAGCTGGTTGCAGCAGGGTGTAAGCAAGTCACATGCCTGCTCAGCAAAACATAGTTCTACATGTAATCGCCTCAACTTTGATAACGTCGCGACATTTCTGTTTGTTTGGTACGTATTACGCCACAACGATAAGCGATATATTTAATCTACTTCGTATTTATGGCGTATGCCTTTAATTGTTGTATTAGCAACCGCCAGTAGCTGGGGTTACAAGCCAGCATGGCAGCACCCATGCAGACGCGACCGCCCGCTTCGATCTGAACTCGCGCTTGCTACTCGCCCACTGTACTCACAGCAATAAATAAATGGCGAAATCGGCCATCGCTTTGTGTCGGCTCACGCTGGGGAAAGAGCGTCAGGTATGCTTTGTCTTTATTATTGAGATCAGATGTGTTTATTTAGCCATGCCTGCTAAGCCTTGTCTCCGACAATATGAGAATGAATCTTGGAAACACTGCAAAATACTGACGAGTACATTGCTCTCGAAGCTTCAGGACGCGAATATAAAGCAAATAAATGCGTAGGTTTTGAACTTACGGGCCACACAGCGCAGGACAACGACGTGATAAATTCGAGGCGGAAGGAAACTGCATACACAGGTGCCGCCATGCTACTTTTCCGCCGCTGCCGTCTGCTCGCTTTTAATCGCGCGCCGCGCAGACGCTATGGGAATGCCGAGCAGACGACGCGACGCGGACGGAGACGTATTGAGCTGCACTCCCAAAGGCCACGGCAGAGGGATGGCCATGGGGACGGCCATGGTAGGGGACGGCCACGGTCCGGTGGCGCCATCTAGTTTTGAGCGAACGAACCAGCTGCGGAAAATCGTCTATACCTCCCGTAGGGACGCGTAATTCAAACGTTCTGCCTAAAGCCCCTTGATCTAGAAAGTAGCGACACTCTCCTCCGCGCGCGCGTTTTCCTCCTCAATTCTCCTCGGATTTCTCCCCTCCCCTGGCCGGCGCGCTGCGCACGGCACGCTGAACCCTCCACTGGCTCGCCGCAGCCGCATTAAAATCACTGCGCGCGCTTGTTTAATCGGCCCCTTGAAGCGTCAAATGAGAACCTGTTTCTTAAGCAATAGTCATGACGAAAGTGGGCTTCCGATAGAACAAAGTGACAAATATATTTTTAAAGACGCTTCGGTATATACAAATAAGCGCTTCGAAAAAAAATGAATATATCAACTAGCGGCTGAGCGGTTTACCTTCCCGTCGCCGCCTCGGCTGTCCTTAACGCGGTGTATTAACGCATATAATGTAACCAGCATAAAGTATAGGCGAGAATTTTTTTTCATAATTGTGGTCTTGATGAGCTAAAAGAAGGCACCCAAAAAGGAATGTGGTGGTTTACTTAAATTGGGCCAAATGAGTGAGCCCGAAGCCTTTTTGTGTCAATGCCGCTGTCAGGCACGCACGCACGCACACGATGCATGCACGCAGGCACACACACGTACGCTTATACACACGTGATAAAGACACGCACATACGTACACACACGGACATGCATACACACGCGATACAGACACGCACACACATAGATACACACGTTCATACGCACGAGATACAGGCACGCACGCTCATACACACGCAATACAGATACGCACATACATACACACGCGCGTACACACGTGCTACAGACACGCGTGCGTGGACATGCGAACAGACACGCACGCACTTACATACACATGCGCATACATACGCGATATAGACACGCACGCACGCACATACATACATATACACGCGCACATAGACGCGATACAGACACGCACGCACATACATACATACACACGCGATACAGGCACGCACGCACATACATACACACGCGATACAGGCACGCACGCTCATACATACATACACACGAGATACAGACACGCACGCTCATACATACATACACACGCGATACAGACACGCACGCACATACATACACACGCGATACAGACACGTACGCTCATATACACACGCGATAAAGACACGCACGCTCATATACACACGCGATGCAGACACGCACGCTCATACATACACACGCAATGCAGACACGCACGTACATACACGCTATGCAGACACGCACGCACATACATACACACGCGATGCCGACACGCACGCGCATAAATACACACGCGATACTGACACGCAGGCACATACATACACACGCGATACAGACACACACGCACATACACAACGATACAGAAACGCACGCGCATGCACAAGTGATACAGAGTATACAGACAAGCACGCGCAGGCGCACGCATACACATACGTGCGTACACGCACAAACACCGCGAATATACAAACGCACGCACATGCACTCACACGTTAACACGTGCGCACACGCACATACAAACGCAGGCGCACATATGCGCACATAGAAAAACGCATACACCTGCACACACCCGTACACACACGCCTGGAGGGTTGACCAGGGTTGACGCCTGGAGGGTTCATGGCGGGCGTGAGCAGCTGAAAGCGCGCGAAGTTTGCTTGCGCTCGCTTCTCGTGACGTCAGGGTCACCTGACTAGGAGCTATCGCGCGTCGCAGCCATTCAGCGTTGCGGATGCGCCGGCTCCGCGAAAGAGAGGGTGAAAAAAGAGGAGGTTGACGGCGCGGCAAGGATGAGCCGGCGTGGATAAAGGAGCGTCGCTACTTTCCAACATCAAGGGGCTTTAGTTCTGCCGACTGCTGCCGACGCTTACGCCGGGAGCGCCAAAAAAAGCCGTTGAGTTACGGCCCTGGCGAGTGGAGTCGCCGTAATGGCGGCGATGACGCAGCGGTTACGTAACGCTTGTTGTTTGCGTCGTCAGGGCAACAGTAACAACAACCGCTCGCGCTCCCGTTACCTCCTCTCTCTCTCTCTCTCTCTCTCCGCGCGCCGTTTTTTTTCTTGTTTATTTTTTGGGCGCGCTTGCTTTCTCTCTCATGCCGCGCGCCGTTCTTTTTTTCTTTTTTGCGCGTTCGCTTCTTCTCCTCTCAAACCGCGCGCCGTTTTTTTTTTGTTTGGCGTGCGCGCACGTGCTGCGCGTGGCGCGCTTTTTTTTTTTCGCGTGCTGCGCTTTTTTTTTTTTCGCGTGCTGTGCATGGCGCGCTCTTTTTTTTTTCGCGTGCTGTGCGTGGCGCGCTTTCTTTTTTTGCGTGCGCGCGCTTGCTGTGCTTGGTCGCGAATTCGTGTTTTTCTATCTGCTCGTGGTGCGATGTGCGTTTGAATGCACGCAGCCAGCATGTGCCAGAGCATAAGGGATGAATTCCACCCACAACATATCTTTGACGTCGTTTTATTGCTCCGTTTCAGACATAAGATTCGCGCATAATGGAGCACGATACGAGTTCAAGAGAATAACAGAAGGGACGAATTCACAGTGCGTCCACAACTAAACACAAAAGTTCATTGTAAAATCGAAAAATTTCAAATAAAAATGTCGAACACATTAACATGCGTAGGTCCTTTGACATACACACATACGAAGAACACGATTTTTATTTAGTGCAATGCTGACCAAACTGCAGAGGAGCTTTTGATGAGGCATGTTTATGAAAATTTTTCAGTGCATAGAGACACGTGGAATACATAAATATGCACCAATAATGTAAATATCTACTTATTAACTGCTGTACTAATAAAGAACAGCAAACAGTTATATATTTGTTAAGACATTGCACAAAAGTTCATGAAATACTTGCAATGTTCAACACTGCTAAACAAAATTTAAAAAAAAGCAGACTTAGGAAATTGAGTAATACATTGCACTAAAAACAGACTATTTTGTACTTGACCACAATTTGAGAGCTAGCTGGCGGCAATATTTATGCAGGCAATAATCACTTTATGCAGCAGCACATATCCCTCGCAGGAAAGTGTGTTACTGATGGCCAGGTGAAACAAGCCAACTCAACTTTTCTTTCAGCGTGCATACAATGCTTTGCTGTAAGATTGTCACTGAAGACAGTATATCATGGCGACTACACTGAGAACTGCATTGTGCAATAAACACAATCTACAGAATGCTGCATATAGGACACTTTCAATGGTCAAGGCTTCCAGAAAAAAAAACTGTCTCATGTCTAGACATGAAGGTTTCTTGAGCGGGTTTCCTGAAGGTATATGCATGAACACGAAGAAGAAGAATTTTTCAGCGCTAGGTACATGTAATGATGGCACATTGAAAAAAAACGCTACGGGCAGAATGGGACACTCATGGAGTTAGTGAAGTTGTTCATTGAGACTTGGCACAGAAAAACACAAAGTATGAGATGACAATAAGGAAGAACACATGCTTGTCTGCCTTGACTACTACGGCCGTGCTCATACAGATGCGCATCTGGCATCCTTACATCTTTCTTGCGCTGCTTTCCACTCTAACCAATATAAATTCCAAGTGAGCCTTCATAGATCCTATGATTGCCTTTGGAACGCTGTCTTTCTGTGCCAAGTAACATCTACACGAATTAAACTGAAATATGCTGAACGCTCGCAACATAGAAAAAGACTTCCTAGAAAAACCAGCTGCAGTGGCTAAATGGCGAAGGTGTTCTGCTCGTTAGCGTGAGGTCACTTGCTCCTGGCACAATGCAACATGGGAAGAATGCAAAACAAGATAACTTCTACATCAACTCTTCACAGTAGCTGTGTAGCTGTGGCATTGTACTTCTGAGCACTATTCCAGTCAAGGTGGCTGAATTTAAATGAAGGGGACACGCAAAAGTGCATAGTGAACCCCACAACAAATCTTTTTCCATAGTCTGCCAGTCTGCTTCCGCAGCATGTTCATAATCAGATCATGGCTTGGGCACGTAAACTCAGCGTTTAATAATTTTTTGCTTCTGCATAAACTACAGATGTGTGTTAAAGAACCCGAGGGCAACCAAATCTGTGCAGAATCACCAGCTACATCATTTCATATGACTGTAACACACCAAGCACAAAACAAGTGCTTACAAGGTGCCGAGGCAATATGGTGGTTACAGTGCTCGTTTGCTGGCCTAAAAGTCGTGGGTTCTGTCCCATATGCAATGGTCACATTTTATTGGGGTCTGTGCACTTACATTTAGGTGCATCTTAACCTAGGTGGTAGACTTTTCCTGTGCCCTTCATTACGGCATGCCTTATATAGTGGTTCTGGCATGTAAAATCCAGGATATTATTATTATCCAGTGCCTGCATTAGCCACTTCAGTGTCTCAACAGCTATGGTGTTGTAGTGCAACATCATGGGCTACGCGAATGAATACAATTGCCCTGTACAGGCTATTTTTGGACACACAAAGTGCCATCGAAATGAAACGGTTCAGCGTGGCCACTTATGCAAAAAAAAAAAAAAAGATTTCGAACGCCATCACTGGCTGACAAGTCCTTGGCTGCAGTAATTGCCATGGCTGATGACAAACAAAAATGCTAAATTCTGATAATGTTACTTTCTGCATATTCTATATTTTAATAGCAGTAACATCTCTTGTAACAACAACAAATTTAGCCCTATTGTAAAGGCGGTGAGCACACGAAGACAAGGACAGTGAACAGAAAATGTCACTATAACAACTAGCTTGGACCCAGCCTCTAATTCTATTTAGTCCTACATACAGCATGAACAACCAACTAAAATGCTGGCACAACCACAGAATAAAGAAATGTGAAGGACAAGAATCAACTAATGCTTCAGCCAAAAGCACATGATGTTGCATTAAGAGCGGGGCTGCTGATCAAATAAGGCATGAAAATTGAGGACATCAATAAATTACTAATAAGAAAATTGTTGACCGAATCTTATATCAGTAGAGGATGCTAAATTTAATTCTGAAGCTTTTTCAGTTTCCTTCTAGCTGATGATCTGCTTTCCCTTCGTTTTCGTAAGACTCGATTTACATGCCTTATGTGAAGCAGCAGCCTCGCTCGACAGAACTGTCGGAGGAAATCTGAGTGACAGCTGCTAGAGCAAAACAGTGCTTGCGAAAGAGTGTCACACAGTTTTTCCTCCAACACATGAACCACACTAGGAAGATGAGCTACAACACCAATGTGTTCTAGAAAATCTTTTTCTAGGCTCTTTAACACCTCAAAGAGACGTTCGGAAGGCTGTGCCAGGTCGGCAAAGAGTCCCCCTGGCTTACCATGAGCCTGGAGCATGGCCATAAACTGATGGGAGCCTACTAGTGCCTCCTCCTCATGTCTTATAAAACGCCTGCAAACACACTCGACAGGACGTTTCTTAAGAAATTGCTGCATGAGGTGACACGTAAAGCAGTAGAGTGCATTCTGCTCTTCCATATCTAGGAGGTCACCACCTGATGTATCGCAGTAACTTGGCACCTCTGACTCTTCAGCAATGAGTGGCGGTCCTGCTGCAGAACCGCCACCCATTACCTTTGCCAGTAAATAGGTGTCACCAATTTCACAGTTCCCACGAGACATCAGATTACTTAGCTTCCCAAAAGAAATGTGTTTCAGAGCAGCAACAAACTGAAACACATTTGGATGTTCATTACAGCCATGCTTCCTTCTCACAGTGCCAAAAAGATTCTCGAGAGGGTCCTGCTGCAAATGGCGTGTGAGGAGAAAAGTGAAGCCAAAATTTTGGGAGAGGTCTTCCCACAGCAAGAGGACAGCCTGGATAGTGACAAGCCAGCCACGAATTGTGTGAGGCTGTCTGGGGCTGTCAAACCTCCAGCATTTGATCCATTTGAGTGCCTCCTGCAAAAACTCCACATGACCAGACTCGGCACTGATGGCAAAGTTCATCTTGCCAGGACTGGCAGTGATGTTCTTGCTGTTGAGACAGTCAAATAGTTTATCAATTCTCTCAACAAACTCTGCTGTAGACGTGGCAGTCCCATCCATTTTCCCCAGAGCAATCATGACTGACAGTGCCACTGACACTGTTTCACTCAGTGCTTCAGTGGCAAATTTTACCCTCATACTGTTGAAAGCCCTCTTATAAATGTGATCGTCTGTTAATTTCTTTGCCAATTTCATGCCAATTGAGTCAGAGCTTTCGTATAACTCCACAATGTATTTTCATTCAATAGTGTCTGTGCCAATGAAAAGTTTGTGAGGGGCACGCAGGTTATTTCTGGTGCACTTTATGAGGTGCGGAGTGTCAAACAGAAAATAAACTTTGTGACCGCCCACTTCAAAGAATTGTTCATCTGGAGTTACGTTTAGCTGCTCTGAAAGCGTGACGTTACTTGTCCCCTGATCACACACCACTGCCTTAACAAACAGCTGAATTGTGCTTAGCTGTTCGACTAAGGCCACTAGCAGCTTCCTGATGTCAGGAGCATACAACTTAGTTTGTGCCACAGCAAACGCCAAAGGCTGCACCCATGGCTTAGAAATTCCAGAAAGGAGGACAACAAAGGCTTGGTTTGCCACACTAGGAGCCCTTTCAGTGCCGTTGTCTGAAAAGCCCATGACAATATCGTTTTTGGTGTCATACTGCAGGTTTTGCCGCAGAGACATTTCATCAAGCATGATGACACAGGCCCGATCCTCTAAAGACCAATCAGTAGTTGCTTCCTTAAGTACATCAAGTACTTTAGGAATAATTCCGGTTGTCATCGGCACTTCAGACAGCCACTTCCTGAGAGACCTCGAGGTTGGCAAAGCAAGAACTTTGGAAAGGTGCCTGTACGCCGCTGGGCTATGAAAGAATGTGCTCAGGGCAAACTCTTTCATTTCCAGTGGCCACCTCCTTCCCTTCATTTTGCGGCCATGGAGCATGACCTGACTATTCAAGAGCTGGTAAAACTCAGGTGTCAGGCACGTCCTCAGCGCTTCCATGGCATCCCTCTTCGTAACCTTACGATTACGAGGACTCTTATGCCTACGTAACCGTGACAAAACTTTCCTATACCTACGAGCGTCAGCTTTATACCTCTTCACTATTCTGCCCGTTTTCGGCGTAGAAAGCTTCTTCTTCCTCCCACGTCCTGAAGGAGTACCTGCAAGAGTGAAATATCATTATTGTAACATGCCTCTTTATTGCACCCAAAGCATACTTTATTTGTTAAATAACTGCGCTTTTGGGCGTCTGCCAGCACTTGTCAGATCAAGTGAATGCGACAAGGTGTAACATATTACCGCGTAAATCAGTTGTGAACTTATGTGTTTAACTAAGACAGCCTGTATACGATTTCCATCTGTCTCGCGTTCCCGTGTGCCACTGTCGGAACACCTGAGTGGTTCCGAAGCGTCATTATTATTATTTTTTTGGCGCCAGCATGCCCTATGGCATAAATTAAACAAAAAGATACAACTCGGTTTCCTAGACGAATTCCGCGAGCGGTCATTGGAATTCGTGAATCGTGTATCCATTTGAAATCAACACACTGTTGACGAGCGCAAGGTGAGGTTCTAATATTTAAAGATTGCGCGAGGCAGTATGCACTTTGCAAAGTAAGGTATGTTGATTAGACAGCGTGTGCGTCGCTCGTACCGCAGGTAACAAAAGATACGCTTTTATCACCATTCGTTGACACTTACGGTAAATGTTGTATTTTACAAACGCCGGTTTTATTTTCGCGTGTTGCCTGCCTCACATGTGACTACACTGTGGATATGTATAGTCATGCCCGGGACCAATACGAAATTACTTTTTTAAGGCCATAGCAACTAAGTGCGGTCGGAAGTGCAAGAGTGTTCATAAATTCTCAAGCGAAAAACTATCTCTGGAAATACGATGCGTCTCGCTGATATCAGTACATTAAAACATTAAAAGTATTCGTTGAATAAACATGAATTCGCGGTTAGGTGGACGGCATCTACATCTTTAGCCTACATCTACCCTCGCGTTGCAGTGGCCACTGTTGCTGAACGTTTAAAGAAGTCGGTTTTGTTAAGTCTGAGCATGGTTGTAGAAATTCTATAGGAAAAAAACGTGTCGTATAAGTATTCCTTACATTCATTGCGTATCTCACAGGCTAGGTAAGATTTTTGCCGCTGTGCAGAGAAAGAATGAGCGAGTATTAGACAAGATGCGGTCCGGCATTTGTTTTGTAAAACACACCAACAAATTCACAGATTGCAGTATACAGGTGTGGTGTATAAGGTTCCTTTTAGCTGCGGCGGCTTCCACGTAGGACAGACGGGCCGGTGTGTTAGATATTATTGGAACATAAGAGATCGCTAACCGGAGGCTCACCTCCTAATCTTTCTTTACATTGCCAAGAATGTCAGTGCACGTCGAAGTTGGATGCATGCGCAGTTTTGTACCGGCACAGGAATGAAGAAACGCGTTCAGTGATTGAGGCATGGCGTATCGATAGCAGTGATATCGCATGCGCGAGTTAATCGTCGATTAACTTCCATAAGAAGAAATTAAAAGCCAGCCATAACAGTTATGTCATGCAAACCCCGCGCGTGCCGGATTGATAGGTTCACCTATTGCACGGGCATGCGCAGATAAGATTTCGTTTCATTTTTTTTTTTCATTTTTCGCCGTTGTGCGCTTTTGCTGTTATTAGTCGGCGTCTGTGGTGTCTTCACTTCTTCCTTGTGTGTGTTTGCATGCCCTGTCTTTTAAAATGAATTCGGTGTTCCAGCTCATATTTAATACATCTTGATGATATTGGCACGCGATAATACGCATGCTCCTTACTGCTACATCCGATGCATATCCGCTCGGTAATATCGACACTGCACTATTAATCCTTTCGCAGTTCATGTGTAGAGATACTTGCAGATGCGTCCGGATGTGTGCAGTATTTATGGCTAAAGAATAATCAAGAAGCGATGACGTGTGCTTTTCGTTTCGTGGTCCCACCGATATCATGGCGCCAACGAGCAGCAGGCGAGCGAACAGCCGGCTCGCTCGGCGTACACACTTTTCCCATAGTGCTCCGCGCGCCCGCGGGGCACTCTGGGATTGCTTGAAAAAGGTCTATTGTTGATAAATCCTGACCATTTCATAGTATTAAAACTTAAGGGCTCTGCATGAAATCTTTTGGAAGTCAGCACAAATAGCACTGCAATATTTTTGTAAAATAACGTAACTCAAACGAAACATTTCAAGTACGTACACATAGTGCTCGCGGTAATTAATACAATACATCTTCATATAAAAGACTGGCATCTCTCGAAATCTTGTAATTTCATTGATTGTTAAGATATTCCCTGACTCCACAAAATTACCGGACTTTACGATGTAATTTCACAGTATAGGGTGGTTGGTACTGTTTGGTGGTATCTACCCTCTCCCCTCCCGGCCAGAAAACTCAACATGCAGAATTAATAGCTGAATTGAATCTACATATGTGTATAGTTGCGTATATAAACTTTTCATTTTCGCCAATGTAATTATTTATACTGCATTCCTGCCACAATACGTGGCAGCTTCAGCTTCCGCGCACTCAAAGACGTCACCATCTGGGTCAGTACATCAAGCTCTTGTGCAGTCTGCCACCTTACATGATTTTGTATACTGCCACGTATTTGCACTAAGCAAAAGTTTGCGGTAAGGCACATGCTTTAATGCTGAAACAAGGCACTGTGAGCATGCCTTCGCGGCAGGGCAAGACCGGTCGCAACGGGCAAAGCAATTGCACGAATGGTGGTTAGGCATGAGCAATATTATCAGCACAATCAAGTTCTAGGCGGCAAGTGGAATTATACTTGCTCATTACAATTAGCTTAACAGAATAATCTCTGGTGGGAATGTAGTTATTGACCGTTCGATATCTTTTTTTTTACACAGCTCTCACCCACCTGCCCCAATGACCACTAAAATTAACAGAGGTAACATAAGTATATATCTCGAGTACCTGCCATCATTCTTTTTTCCGAAAGACAGCAAAAATGATGTCTTGGCGCACGCTTGGCGCTAATTATGAGATTTTTGCCAAAATGTAGCAAGATGTAGCAGGTTTCACCTCTTTGCGCAGTTTGGCGCAACTGGTGCAGCTATCACATCACTGGGGTCACGATCAACTTGTAACACAGTAATTATTAAAGGAAAATCTAGGAAATGTTTAACAAAAAGAAATTCATACATAATAGATGATGCAAGAGTCTAGTAGTAGTATATCAATCTTCACATTTATTGCACTGTTGTCACAACATTAATGGGGAGCTCATATTGACCTACTGGTGACATTTCACTGAGCAACTTCATTTACTGCAAGTGCACTGCCGTACGTAGGGGATGCAAACTTACGTTTGATGCCAAGGCGACGTCCCGTGGGAGTACCGTGACACGGAGTACCTGCAAAACGCAGATTGGGCATCATGATGAAAAGGTTTCTTAGAAACATGTTTTGAACCTATGCTTAATCTATGTGTCTCTCAAACTGTGGGAATAACAGTCCAGTTTGGCTGCACTAGCTGCATCTAATACTGTGCTGATGTTGAGCATTATCGGTGACGTGCAGTGACAAATATACTGTCATTTCAAAAGAAAGAAAAATGGAGGATGCAACATCAAGGCTAATAGCCATCTGTAGATACCCACTTTGTTTGTTTTTTCAAGGAATATATGGCTGAATTTGCACACACACGAAGGCTTTGAATTTGGGTCGCGCAGTGGGTTGTTTTGTGGATGCCGACTGGTAAAGTCCCAAATGTGTGCTTATTAGGGGCGTGCAAATAGAGAATTTCAGAGCTGAATCGAGTACGAATTGAATACAATTGGAATAGTAAGGCAATCATTTTCAAAGCAACCACAGAATGGTAATGTAACCATTTTCAAAACAGCCCAAGAATTGCACACTTTATTTGAAACCAATCTTCACTAGCTTTAACAAAGGAACAGTGCTATTCCTTTATTTGAGAAAACAATACCACAATTTTGTAAACTGAGGCAAGCTCGCATAAAGCATGCAACTAGAGCCTTAGAAATATTTTGTAACTGCATGTTCAAATACTATAGGAATGACTATAGTATTCAAGGTGGTGCTTTATCAACAGTTTTTAAATAAAAACGTATGTATAAACACTATACAACATCTTGACGATAGTGCATAATCATGGTGCATGAGTCACCATCATCATGAAGGTCATGATGAAGATAGCGTATTGACGACCCTGTCGCTTCGACAACACTGCAGTTTTAAGCAAAAATGCCTTCATTCTGCAATCGATATAGCACCAATAGTCCCGTAAAACCTTGTACTGCATGCATCTTAGTTATTCGATGATTAAAACAAGAAACGTTAGCCCTCTCTGTCCCAACGATTGTTTCCTCTGAGGTTTTTTTCATCGGTGCTTATTAAATGCGAAGCATTTCTTAGCGAACCTCAGGCACTTTGGCCGTTTCTATCTACGTATCTATCTATCTATCTATCTATCTATCTAGCCGCCTACGTCTGGGCGCTCTCCAGGGCGTGTCCATAACTTGTAATATACCAAAATTAGCATAGCAGGGGATCAGTGTATGACGAACACGATCCACTGGTCATGACATGAATAACGCAAAATACCTGTCGCGTACGTCACGAAACCCTTTCTCTCAGTCACGTGTGGCACATACCCACATACCAGAGTTCATGTTTTGCGGGTATGTGCCACAGGTGACAGAGTCTCGACTAACACAGCCGCGAACACACACACATTCACACGCAAGGAAAGTGATAAATATATTAATTGTTGGGTTTTATGTCCCAAAACCACAATATGATTATGAGAGATGTCATAGTGAAGGGCTCTGGAAATTTTGACCACCTGGTATTCTTTAACGTGTACCGAGATCACACAGTACACTGGCATCTAGCATTCTGCCTCCATCGAAATTCGACCGCCGCGGCCGGGATCGAACCCGCGACCTTCGGGCCAGCAGCCGAGCACCGTAACCGCTACACCACCGCGGCGGACGCAAGAAAAGTGAGGAAACTGAAGACAGAACAGCCCTGGAGGACGCTCAACTACCATCCACTCGTCCACGTTGTCCGCAACGTGGACGACGTGGATTACGCAAAAACCGGGATCGATGCTTCCTAAAATAAAACTGCTGAGAGAACCAGGCCTCTCATCATTACCGGTGACTTCAACATTGATTTATCAAGACCGAACAACGCCTGGCCCTCATACTGCGTGAAAGACGGCTCGGATGTGGACAGGGCATCAAAAGACATCGCTTCCACGTTCAGGACAGGAGGCATCATAGATCATTTCATCGTAAGAGGCATCCAGGATTTCCACCATCTGTACTCGCACTTAACTGCACTTAGACCCCTCGCAGCCGCGATCACGAACGGATCCGAATAACAAGTTCGGTCCATCTGCTTGGGCTCACTGATCACGGTGATGACGACCATGTTCAAGAACTGTAAATAACCCCTTCCACACATGCACACCGGTTCGTGCGTACTTTCTTTCTCCGTCATAAGCGACAAGTATAAGCATAACACCTGTAACAACTGCAACTGTGACTGTAGGGTACATGCAGTGCGCCTGCGCGTGCCATTCGGCTGTGTATATATCTAGGGAAACTTTCCTGAAGGAAGCTTAGTTGCGAGTAACGCCTGTCCTGCGCATCTGTGTTCCTTCTTTGTCTTGTTCGGATTCGCGCTATCCAGTATTGAAGAATATAAGCTCTATATATCAGCTTACCGCGTCTGGTGTTGGTAACACCCATGTTTCTGTTGGCATCGTTACGCAACTGTAAACAACTGGTTATCTAATACATATGCAACTCTTCGACTTATGAATATACGTATACCACTTCCACATTTCTCTAGCGCCATTCCGTAACGTTTCGCTCAATGTGAAAAATTACGCAAGAGTCGCCATCTCGTGCGTGCTTCGCATAACATCGATTCCCACGGTACGTGGGATCTGCCGAATTTTAACCAAAAAATGTTCAAGAAACTGTTTGGCATTTGTAACATTCACTGCGTGACTCGAGTACCGAATTGTATGAAATGCTATCAGATTCGTTATTTAATCTATGAAACGCGATTAGCATGAGGCACACTAAGAACTCCCATCCAATCACTCAGTTACATCTGATACGCAAAAGTGAAACTATGTGCGTGTTTCAAGTGCTGTGTCTGCTGCTTCTTGGTATTAACGATCGATATGACTGCAATATCGTGCTCTTCTAAAGTCAGGTTTACATATATTGACTGCTCCTTCACTGCAAAATGTGTGGCTGTGCAAAGCATTTGGCACTAATGAAAAGGAAAGGTTGAAACTGCATACTCACCGGTTGTCTTTTGGGACGCGGACCTGGAACGATTTGCGCACCAATCGACAAAACATGAAGCGTTTGAGGAGCGCGACATCGCGGTGCAAGGTGACGAGCACAACTGACGAAAAACCAACGTACCGCTTAGGCTCGTTGGGATAGTTGAGGGCAGGCGTACGTGAGTAACCGGCTTCACCAGCTTGATGACAGCTTCGAGAACTCTCAAAAGCGAACATTGTCCACTCAACCTCAACAGGAAACTTGGAAGGTGTCTCCCAAGCCTCCACGGCCATCCAGGGGCGCCAGCGCTCAAAACTCGCTTCATGCTACAACGGAACACGAAACTATCGATGCTTCCCACGCTTTCGGCATACGAGGAACTTAGAATAGCCCGCCTGCACCACCTGCACGGCCATCCAGGGGTGCCAGCGCTCAAAACTCGCTTCATGCTACAACGCAACACGGAACTATCGATGCTTCCCACGCTTTCGGCTTTCGCTTACGAGGAATTCGAACGATTCAAATCTAGCGGCCGGCGCGGACGCGCGGGGGCGGGGGCGCGGGGCGCACGGCTTTGCCGGCACGGCGGCAGGCTGCCATTGGCTGCTTTCATTTTGACTCGCCATCGACTAGAGCGCCAATTTCGCCTTCAGTTATCGCACTTCTGGTTGGAGGCTCAGTTAGGCTCAGATTCAAGATGGTGGCGATGACGTAACGATGACGTAATTCTTTGGGACGCCTGAGCGGCAGTGTTTCCGACCGTTGGCGTCGCCACTAAGAAAGAAAAAATTGCACCATCTCATGTGGGGAAGCATGTGGGGATGCGAAGGAGCGAATGGGTAGACTTACCGTTCATCACGGGCACCTTGCCTGATGTTAACGCGTCCTTGCATGTGGAGCGCACCACGAATTCACTGTAGTTGCTGTTGCTGTTACTCGTCTCCCCGAACTCTTGTTGGAACACGCCACGCAGGTTCATCGCGCGTCTGCAGAATCTCGTTCCCCGACGCGATCACGTGATTGCTGAGAGAGTGTAAGGGGGAGAGGACACAGCCTCTTATCCAGCTCCTTACACAGGCCCGAACGCGCTAGCGCGTGCCAGCTCGTTCTGACTAGGATACAACGCGTTCGTTCATCGCGCGTCTGCAGAATCTCGTTCGCCGACGCCATCACATGATTGCTGAGAGAGTGTAAGGGGGAGAGGCCACAGCATCTTACCCAGCCCCTTACACAGGCCCGAACGCGCTAGCGCGTGCCAGCACACGTGGTTATGTCGGCGTTACGCCAAGCTAGGACAGCATACGCCAGCCCGGGCCCCTATAGTGCTCTGCACGTATCAACATCAAGGCGGTCGAAGAACAAGCGGAAGAAGACTTCTCCTTGGCGCGAGCTCGCGCTCAATATGTTACATATGGCTATGCTAGGTAGTAGAAAGCGGACGGTCGCCAATGGAACTACGGACACAGTCCCGAGCAAAAGCTGCTTCGCATCTAAAGCTAGCGTGGGTCGCCAGCGATACGACGCAAACGCAGCGTGGGCAACGATGCAGCATGGCCCGCGTCTCGCATAATTTTAATTTCGCCGCGTGTGGCGTCCCCATCGTTTCACCCAACGCCGCGTGCGTTTGTATTCTGCCGTTAGTATCCTACAGAACGAATGAGGCATGGCGTAATTTTCTAAGGCAGCGAGCTCGCTGCGGAGCGAGGGGTCGCAGGTTCGAAAGGCCGGTCGAGCGCTTCAGAATCTTTTTTGTTTCGAATTATTTTTATTTGTGGCTTTTATTTATATATACAGGCATATATTTATCCGGGACATGACGGCGACAGCGACGGCAAAAATCTGCCGAGATTGTCCATATTGTCACGTGGTCGTGACGTCGACGAAGACAACAGTCAGCACGTCCGAGATGAAACTGTTTATTTGGCCGAACTTGTGGCCGAGAAACTGAAAGTCAAACTACAGCAATACACTGATAGCGGCGAACAGAGCGTCGACCGTCGATCAACTGACAAGCGGTGAAGCGCGTCGGCATTTAAACATGTGCCGTCGAATATTCCAGCGTTATCGCTGGCTGTCGTGCAAATTCTAGAATAAGCTCGAGTGTGCGCGTCTTGCGCGCAATCTTAACAAAACGATCTACAATGATCGCGAAGGTTCTCGAACAACGAGGCGCGGTTCGCGCTGAGCGTTGCTGACAGTCTTTGTGGCCGAAAACCGAATACAGCAAAAGTGATAAAGAAACGCCCGTGGCAATGCCCCCCTCTGAAAAAGCATCGTCCCGATGCTTAAAACAGAACAGGCCAATGCATGCAACAATAAATAACAAGAATAAAGCAACAAAGTACAATAAACAATAAGCACAAGAAAGAAAGCACAATAATAAAGCAAAATGACAGTCCTAAGCAGGGTGTCGGAACGAAATGTTTTTCGTTTCGGTTTTAGTTTCGTTCCACCGCAAAAAGTTCCGTTCCGTTTCTGTTCCGGAACGAAAAAAAATGTTCCGTAACGGTTCGTAACGTTTTTTTTTTATGGAAAAATTTGAAGCTAAAGTAATCATAAAAAACATTTGATTTGTGATGTATAGTTACTTGCCTTCCTCCTAAGAAAGCGGGACAAGGGTAAAACACGTTCTTCAGAGGAGCGGAAGTAGCTGTACGATGAATTCCTACCAACTAGCACAAACCAGTATACCCTTCAAAGTCATAGTATTTATTTTTTCCAAATTCAATCACGATTTTTAGTGGGCTCAGTGCTTTGTGTCAAGGGAGTGAGCACGATCTCAGAAGCAGCACGTCACTGAGTGCACTCTGTGATGTGCGAGACCGCTGTTTTGATAAAAAGATTGCCTGCGCGGAATGCGCAGCACAGTCACAGCGAAAGTAGGAAGAGCGGACTTTGTAAAGCCCGTTGTAGAGTCTCTTGGGGCAGCTGAGACAAGTACACATGCAGGGTACCCACTACGCCATAAATCATCGTAATTTTTCTGAAGTACCGAAGTTCCCACTATGTCATTTTTCGTGATTCTTCGGAGAATCGTGGTAGCCGCTACACATCTGTAAGGCAATATGTGCGCTTTGTGCTGTGGCTGAAGACGATGAATTATGGCTGAGCACTTTGCAGTGGGTGGGAAGCATTAAACCATATACTCTTTGCGGAATTAGCATTGTGTGATGGCTGGTTGTCGTTTTACTCTTCTGCCACGCTGTATTACATATGTTAACACGATTCCTTGCCCGACATGACGCCTGTATAGAGTATTTTTGCGAAGGAGTTATAAGCACCAGCGTTGCACTGTGGTGGAAGACTCGACTGCCACGCAGGGGGCGCGGGTTAAAATCCCATCCAATCCTATAAATTTGTTTCTCATTTTATTTTTTCTTACTTCACGCGATAGTGGTCACGGACACGGGCGGCGGCGGACAACTGTGGTGCCAAAATTAGCTGTTCTGATCTCATAAGAGCCTTCGCTGTAACAAACTTCAGCGCCGACAATGCCCTCTCCACATTGGCCTGCGTGACAGGCCCGCAAAAGTCCACTTGCGCCAATATCAACATCTCTGGTTGCCACTGTTTTCGTTTTTCGCACAATTTCAACATATCTTTGCTTTGGAATTGCTGCCTGAGGTACGCGTTACTACTGCACCCTGAGATATGCTCACATTGCATGAGCTCAGTTATTCCGGACTGCGAAGTTTTCTCGTGAACCGAAAAACGATTGAAAAAATTTCGGTTTCACTCCGGAACGAAATAACAGATAAAGTTTCGGTTACGTTTTCGTTCTGGTCAAAAATATCGTTTTTTTTTCGTTTTTCGTTTTCGGTTTTCATTCCGTTTTGACACCCTGGTCCTAAGATTCGCTAACGTGCGTAATATGGTTTGAGGCGCACGACATAAACGACTTCAGGTCGTGCACGGCGCCGCTGAGAGTTCGTAATGCCATCACGGACAACCTCGTAGTCGAGTGCGCTGAGGGGTCGAAGTACCCTGTACGGTCCGAAGTATCGTCGAAGAAGCTTCTCACTGAGTCCCCGTCGGCGTATTGGCGTCCATACCCATACACGGTCACCGGTTTGGAATTCTATGTGGCGTCGTCGAAGGTTGTAGCGGCGGCTGTCAGTCGTCTGCTGGTTCTTGATCCGTAGGCGGGCGAGCTGTCGTGCTTCTTCGGCGCGTTGTAAGTAAGCGGCGGCGTCGAGATTTTCTTCGTCGGTGACGTTGGGTAGCATGGCGTCGAGCGCCGTCGCCGGGCTTCTTCCGTAGACCAACTTGTACGGCGTCATCTGCGTCGTTTCTTGGACGGCCGTGTTGTAAGCGAAGGTCACGTACGGAAGGACGGCGTCCCACGTCTTGTGCTCAGCGTCGACGTACATGGCCAGCATGTCGGCGATGGTCTTATTTAGACGCTCGGTGAGGCCATTGGTTTGTGGGTGGTAGGCGGTGGTGCGGCGGTGGCTCGTCTCGCTGTATTTGAAGATCGCCTGAGTTAGGTCCGCAGTAAAGGCGGTACCTCTGTCTGTTATGAGGACCATTGGGGCGCCATGACGCAAGACGATGTGCTCCACGAAGAACTTGGCTACCTCGGCGGCACTGCCTTTGGGCAAGGCCTTTGTCTCGGCGTAACGGGTGAGGTAGTCAGTTGCTACGACGATCCACTTGTTGCCGGAAGTCGACGTCGAGAACGGCCCCAGTAGGTCCATCCCGATTTGCTGGAACGGCCGGTGAGGTGGTTCGATTGGCTGCAGAAGTCCCGCTGGCCTAGTCGGCGGTGTCTTCCGTCGCTGGCAACCTCGGCAAGTCTTAACGTAGTGGGCGACGTCGGCAGGAAGGCGTGGTCAGTAGTATTTTTCCTTTATCCTCGCGAGCGTGCGGGAAAAGCCGAGGTGGCCAGCCGTCGGGTCGTCGTGCAGGGCCTGCAGAACCTCTGGTCGCAGTGCCGAAGGTACAACGATGAGGTAGTCGGCCCGGGCCGGAGAGAAGTTCTTCTTTACGAGGACATCGTTTTTCAAGAGAAATGACGCCAATCCTCGCCTGAATATGGAGGCGGAAATGTTTGAGGCCCGTGTACTTAGATTTAGGTGCACGTTAAAGAACCCCAGGTGGTCGAAATTTCCGGAGCCCTCCACTACGGCGTCTCTCATAATCATAGCGTGGTTTTGGGACGTTAAACCCCAGATATTATTATTATTATCCCCGCCTGAATGCTTTTGGAACAACGGCGGTCCTGCCCTTGAGGTATTCCACAAGGCCCCTGAGTTCCGGGTCGACTTGCTGTCGTTCAGCGAAGTCGTCGGCACTTATGGTTCCCAAGAAGCAGTCATCATCGTGGTCGTCCTGCGGCGGTGCGTCGACAGGGGCACGAGAGAAGCAGTCGGCGTCGGAGTGTTTTCTTCCGGACTTGTAAACGACGGTAATGTCGAATTCTTGAAGTCTTAGGCTCCACCGTGCGAGGCGACCTGAAGGGTCCTTCAAGTTGGCTAGCCAACACAAGGCGTGGTGGTCGCTCACAACTTTGAAGGGCCGGCCGTAGATGTAGGGGCGAAACTTCGATGTAGCCCAGATGATGGCCAGACACTCCTTTTCTGTTGTGGAATAGTTGATTTCTGCCTTTGATAGCGACCGGCTAGCATAACTGATGACCCTTTCCAATCCGTCGGTCTTCTGCACAAGGACGGCGCCGAGTCCTACACTGCTTGCGTCGGTGTGGATTTCCGTATCGGCGTGCTCGTCGAAATGCGCAAGTATCGGAGGCGTCTGCAGGCGTCGTTTCAATTCTTGAAATGCCTGAACTTGCGACGTTTCCCACCTGAATTCGACGTCGGCCTTCGTGAGTTGCGTCAGTGGCTCGGCGATCCGAGAAAATTCCTTGACGAAACGTCTGTAATAGGCGCACAAGCCGAGAAAACGGCGTACGGCCTTCTTGTCGGTGGGCGTCGGGAAGTCAGCGATGGCAGCTGTTTTCCGCGGGTCCGGGCGAACACCATCCTTGCTGATCACATAACCCAAGAACAAGAGCTCCGCGTACGCGAAGCGGCACTTTTCAGGCTTCAAAGTGAGTCCGGAGGTCTTGATTGCTTGAAGTACAGATTCAAGGCGCCGAAGTTGAGGAAAACACAACGACGTCGTCCAAGTTCACGACGTCTACCATTTCGTTGACCTGCTTCTTAACGGCCTCCCGTTCCCGTGTCGAAACCCGGTAAGGTCTCTGACGGAGAGGTCGAGCGTTTTCTTCTGTTATAATGCGGTGCTTAGCAAGAGACGTTTGTCGGACCCGCGATAACGACGAGAAACAGTCCTTGTATTCCTGCAGAAGGCATCGAAGGCATCGAAGTTGGCGAGCGGGAAGACTTCGGTTTACGTTGAAGGGTGGCTCAGGCATTGGTGTCGTCGTCGTAGCTTCGTCAGAATCTGAAAAGGCAAACGCATCGCCGGCGGCCAAGATTTCTTCGATGTATGCAATCGTCGTGCCCCTGCTCAGGTGTCTGTATTCTTGGCTGAAGTTCGTTAGCATCACGCTTCCTTTTCCTTTGTGCAACCGAGCAATGCCCCTTGCAACGCAAATGTCACGGTCTAGTAGCAAACGCTGATTGCTCTCGATGACACCTTCGATGTCTTCAGGTTTTTCGGTGCTGACGGGAATTATGACGCTGGAGCGAGGCGGGATGGTAACTTGATCCTCGAGCACGTTCAGGGCATGGTGACATGGATTCGTAACCGGCGGTGTCGTTTTGTCCGACGATAGAGTTATCGACTTGGTTCTTATGTCAATGACGGGGCCATGATGGTTTAAGAAATCCATGCCAAGTATGACGTCCCTGGAGCAGTGTTGGAAGATTACGAAACTCGCAGGATACGTGCGATTATTGATTGTTACTCTTGCTGTGCAGACTCCAGACGGCGTTATTAGATGACCTCCAGCGGTACGGATTCCGGGGCCTTCCCAAGCAGTCTTAACTTTCTTCAACTTCGTGGCGAAAGGCCCACTGATGACGCAATAGTCGGCTCCAGTGTCGACGAGAGCGGTGACGTTGTGGCCGTCAATGAGAACGTCGAGGTCGCTGGTTCGTCGTCTTGCGTTGCGGTTGGGTCGCGGCGTCGGGTCACGGCTGCGTCGGTTTGTTCCGCTGCTTCGACGTGGCGTCGTCAGGTCTTCCTCAGGCCGTGAAGTTTCGACGTCAGGGCTTCGTTCGGCTTGCGGCGTGTTCTTTAGATTTCGTTGCGGCGTTGTCGGCGGCGGAGGATCTTCGGTAGTTCGTCGTAGAGCAACCGCACCTCCATCGGTTGCTGCCCTTAGTTTCCCGGATACGGGCTAGGCGACCGGCCCCGATTTGGGCCAGTGTACTGCCGGCGGTGCGGTGACATGTAGCGGCCCGGCGAAGGCGAGCGGGAAGGTCGTCGTTCTTGCCAATGTGTTCCGGTGAGGTAGTCGTCGATGTCGCGGGGCCGTTCGCCTGGCTGTGGGCGCGGCGCGTTGACGGCGAATCCTCGAAGCCCCATCTGTCGGTACTGACAGCGCGGTACGTGTGGCCGGCCTCCCCGCAGTGGTAGCAGAGCGGGCGGTTGTCAGGGGCGCGCCAAACGTCGGTCTTTCTTGGCGTGTATCGCTGGCCGGCTGGTGGGCGGTATGACGTCGGTGGCGGCGGCGGTGGTGCCTGGCGGTGGGACTGCTGGGGCGGCGCGGCGTCTTGACGTGGGCGAGGAGGGGGGGCGTTGCGTCGGGCTGCAGCAGCATAGCTCACTGCTTGCAGCTGCGGCTGCGCTGACTCGGGGGTGCCCAGAGACTGCTGGATTTCCTCTCGGACGATGTCGGCGATCGAGGCAGCTTCAGGCTGTGGTAAGGGTAACAGCTTGCGCAGTTCTTCCCGCACGATCGCTTGGATCGTTTCACGCAGGTCGTCGGAGCCGACGGCATGAACAGCTGGGCTGTCTTGAATCGATCGGCGATTATACTGGCGGTTGCGCATTTCCAGCGTCTTCTCAATCGTCGTCGCCTCTGAGATGAATTCTTGGACTGTCGAGGGTGGGTTCCGCATCAGCCCAGCGAAGAGCTCTTGCTTTACCCCTCGCATGAGCAACCTGACTTTCTTGTCCTCAGGCATGGCAGGGTCAGCGTGGCGGAACAGTCTGGCCATTTCCTCTCCAAAGATGTCAACGCTTTCATTTGGAAGTTGTACCCGCGTCTCTAGCAAGGCTGCGGCCCTTTCTTTTCTGACGACGCTTGCAAACGTCTGCAGGAAAGCGCTGCGAAAGGCGTCCCAAGTTCGAAGAGTGGACTCCCGATTCTCGAACCAGGTCCTTGCTGCGTCTTCAAGGTAAAAGTAAACGTGGCGCAGCTTGTCCTCGGAGTCCCAGTTGCTGAACGCTGAGACCCTTTCGAAGGTCTCGAGCCAGGTTTCCGGGTCTTCGAATGACGACCCGCGGAAAGTTGGCGGCTCCTTGGGCTGCCGGAGAAGTATCGGCGCAGGCTGCACGGGGTCGGTCATCGTCGCTGCGGTCGGTGTTGGGACCTGGGGCTGCCTGGTGTTTTCGGGAAGGAGCCCGTACTCTGGCTGCAGTCCCTTCTGCCTGCGGCTTGTTCGACGATCCGGGTTTTCTTTGCCGTCGTCCTCCTCGCGGCTTGGACTTGGGTCAGCGCTTCGCGGGGGCGTCCGGATCATGGAAGAAGCAGCACCTCCACCAGATGTCACGTGGTCGTGACGTCGACGAAGACAACAGTCAGCACGTCCGAGATGAAACTGTTTATTTGGCCGAACTTGTGGCTGAGAAACTGAAAGTCAAACTACAGCAATACACTGATAGCGGCGAACAGAGCGTCGACCGTCGATCAACTCACAAGCGGTGAAGCGCGTCGGCATTTAAACATGCGCCGTCGAATATTCCAGCATTATCGCTGGCTGTCGTGCAAATTCTAGAATAAGCTCGGAGTTGCGCGTCTTGCGCGCAATCTTAACAAAACGATCTACAATGATCGCGAAGGTTCTCGAACAACGAGGCGCGGTTCGCGCTGACCGTTGCTGACAGTCTTTGTGGCCGAAAACCGAATACAGCAAAAGTGATAAAGAAACGCACGTGCCAATATAATTGCTATCGCAATAAAATAATGGTGCGCACCTCCACGAAGAGAACGATGACGAGTGGGCGAAGCTAGGTCCTAAGGCCCATAATGTCCACGTTGTAGTCGCCGAGTAGTATAAAGGATTTGTGCTTGTAGGAGTTTTATATTGTTCTGCCACAATAATGATTTATATTAGTGTACTGTTCAACCTTTTTTTGTGTCTCACATATGTTACCCGAGAGTTGCCCCTGATAATGTAAATTGAGTGACATAAAGTGACATAAACAGTCGATGACAAAGTTCGGGCCTAAAGTCCATAATGTGTACGTTGAAGTCGCCGACTAGTATAACGGGTTTGTGCTTCTAGGTGTCTTATATTGTTCTGTCACAATTATGATTGATATTAGTCTGTTGTTAAACCTTTTTGCGGGATTTTACACGGTGCCGTGCCGTGAGCACGGACACCACACAACGGGCAAGCCTAGACGGTAAGGTGCTTCGCCCCTAAAAGTAGTTGGAGGCGGTACCGTGGGCAGTTCAAGATCCTACGGCGGCTGAAACATTGAGCAGCAGGGACCTAGCGGACCTTGGCACAGCTACTGGCTCATCGTTATCGAAGGTAGGAGAGAACTGCTGCGCGATTTCGCGCTGACCGTCTGTCACTTGAAGTCAGTTGTCGCTAGGTCATGAGGGAGGGATGTAAGGAATGAGGGAAGCCCACAATTTCACCCCTACGAGGCACACCAGCAACTCTTGCCCTCGCACGTCCTCTTTGTCACTCCCAACCGGTTCTCCATCAAGGAAGACCGCGCGGTGATACGCGGGAGGGACCGACCCACCAAAATCGGACGAGCGCAACCGGATAGAGAGAGATAATAAAACGAGAGAAAGGCAGGGAGGTTAACCAGAATTGTAGCATCCGGTTTGCTACCCTACACTAAGGGGAGGGGGAAAGGGAAAGAAAGATGGAAAGGACAGCGGAGAGAAGAGCGCGGTCCGGATAGAAGAGGGAAGCGATTGGGACATGATCGACAATGGAAGCGAGGAAGCAGCGATCAGGAGTCCAAGGCCTTAGCCCGTACTGTTTCCTGCCGACCTTGAATTCGGCTTCTCCCGCCGACAAAGCATCGAGGATGCCTCTCCCAGGGCCAACGTATTCTATAAATCCGGAATAAACCTTGCAAATCCACCTCTGATTTTCCTGTGCTGCCCTCTGCCGTTTTGGTAGGGATTTGGTAGGGGCCGCGACAACCGGTATTGCCAGAAGCAGTGCCTCCGAGATGAACAGATGTCTCGCGACTTTTCCGCTAGGCAAAAGCGCATGCGCCGGGGCGTCGTGAAAAAAGCGGATTTTTTATTACTTGATGTGTGTCGCGCTCTGCGCCATCATACCGGTCTGCCTTCGAAGTCGGTCGTCGAGAACCGAGGCGCGGGTGTGCGCTGGCAAGCTATAGTCAATGTTCGTAGCACCTTAAAAGGACGGAGACCGGGTATAACCCGTTCACAATCGTGGTAACATTTAAGGCATAAGCATGTGAAGGACAAAAGACAAGGAACAGAACACATCCACTGATTTTGAACAAAATGGCTTATTGCACAAGATACCCTAATTTGCACAGTGGTGATGTCCACACGCTGTACCAAGGCGCCATACGCAGATTTATGTATTTCCGCTTCAATTTGACAAGATAAACGCAACACTAATCAGCTTACCCACTACTGCGCGTACAATGAAGTGAATTACTTATCCAACAAGCATGAGGACGGAGCGTGCCGGTGCGAACTTTCCTTTCACTTTAGTGAATGTGCAGGAGTGTTTGAGCTGATTAGCGTTATACTTATCGTGTGGAAATGAAACGGAGAAAGACATATCTCTGCGCATGTCGTCTTGGAGTAGCATGTGGACATCACCACTATATAAATTTATTACTCATGCGCATTAAACCACTTTGTTGAAAGCTAGCGCATTAATTGTTGTGATGAATGGAACAAAAATGGGTCGACGACGACGAAGGTTCGGCGTCAGACGCGTGCAATTTGGAGCCAGCTCTGTGCGTGAGGCCAGCCAATCAGCTGATGACCTGTGGGGGTCCTAGAGGTGGTGTGCTACAATTGGGCCACTTGTGGAGGATACGTGGCTTGGTGGCTGCGGACGAGCCGAAGCAGCGGTAGACGCAAGACAGCGGGCCGAAGCGTCGGACGCCGGCGACCCAGGTTGCAGCCAGGGAACGCGGCCGTCCGTGCTGCGGCCGCCCAACCACCACCTGAGGCGGCGTCGCCAGCAACACATCTCGGAGCGTGGCCTGGTCTGCTGTTCTCTTCCTTGCCGAGCGCATCGCGGATTCCGGCGAGGCGTCTCTACGGTCAGCTGTTCAGCCCAGCATTGAGCGTGGCCTGGCGAATGGACACGGGTGCGCAGAGCATCGCGACTCGAGCGCAAGCTGTCCGCTGAACAGGCTGACCATCCCTGCACGGAGCATCGCGTCTCTGATGCGGGTTGACTGCTCGTAGTCGTACCCACGCCGTCAAGCTTCATCGTCGCCACAGCGACGCACATCGAGACGCACCCCGCTACCCCTCAACTTTCGCCCGCCTCCTGCCCCTGCACCTCAGCGTCCGCCGTGCCGACCATCGCACCGTGAGGTCCTCGAACTTTGTTTCTTGAACTCGCGTTCTTCGTTTTTTTCGAGTGTTGCTTAGACTGTCTCTGTATTTCTCCTTTTCCTTAACGATTTTTGATAGTTGTTCTTTGTTATGTCGTAAACGTCGTGCGTGTTTTACCACGCCGTCCCCGCGTCCATTTCGTCTTCGCACGGCGCGCAAAACAAGCGTGACGATCGGTCCAACATACTCTTTACAGTTGTGTACAGCGATGAGCACTGTTAGTGTGAATTCGCAATGCCCACGAACTATAGGTGGCGCGCCGTGCTTTTCAAGATGGCGCCAGGAGGAGGGTGAACCCGTTTGCTAGCATAGGAACAGATAGGACGTGCGGACGTACGGCCCGTGCCACTTTCACCGGATGAAGTCATGAGCTGCGCTGAAATGGATATGAGACTAAAATACTTTCCCAAACCAGAGAAAGTGCTGAGAACTCGCCACCTAATTATTTGCTGCGGTGTGAAAGGTTATATTTCAGCTCCGTTACCGTGCATAACGATGCTTTGCGAGATCTTGTGCGTGCTACATAAAACTGCATGAACTAGAATTGACGTATGAGCTGAACGGCACTCCGAGGTAGTACGTACCGAGCCTGCCTGATGGATTTGCGGCAGTAGTTGGCCGCCAGCGAGTAGCGCCATCGCTGCTGCACGGGACCACACGTTTAACGTGGTGATGCTTTGCAAACATAATACGCCGTCGTCATTACTTGCGCAGCCGGGAACGCGGAGTTACGTCTTCAACGGAACACAAACATTTAATTAACATCCCATTCAGTAGCGCTTGTGTCACAGCCATGCTGAGACTCTAGCCGTGTGCAATTCACTTCACTCGCATGTTGCAGGTTCGATCAGCACGATCGAAACATGAATATCGAAAAGAATGCACACGTCTTCGCAACGTCGAAGAAAGCCGAGCGGCGTGGATTGGGGCCGTCACTGCACGTTCCATCGCTCTAACCATTTCGCTTCGCTGGTCGAGCTCGTGTTGGCGGCATGCGGCGCTCTATTATATCTACAATAATTGTGATACATGCAATGGACAAGAGGAACTATGCTTTTATTTTGATCTCGCTCAAGGATATTATACATTAAATACAATCAAAGTGACTTACGAGCGTGAAAGAACATTAACGCACGAAGGAACGTGAAGTGCAACTCGCTCCTCGTGAGTCAGATGATGGTTCATCGACGCTGTCACTCTCGGTGCTTTCACAGTCTTCTACGTCCAGTGAAAAATCCTCGTCGTCAAGATGGTTTCTTTCAACATCACTGCTGAAAGCAATCTGAAGAATTTCCTCCGCCGAACGACTTCGACCACTACGTCTGGGCGCGGAGAACGTTTTGCGGTTTTGCTCTCAGACCAGTCAACAAGCAAATCGCTTGCAGTGTGCTGCCACCTATCAACAAACGTACAAAAACAAGCGGCACAGCGGCAGCAGCGGTGGCTATGAAACCCAACACACTGGCGAAGGACGGCGTGGGAAGCGTTCGCTCCACGAAAGGCGTCGAGCAGACGCGTCCTCGAATGATAGAAACGTCGCTCGCACGATTCGTAACAGCGCTTTGCTGACAAAGGATAGAGGCCCTATTTTAATGTATCGCCAACTTTAGATCGCTCAGTTATACAAGAGCACATCGCGAGCCTGCGCGACCTCCCGCGTACAGTGTTATGGGACACATGCATTACAAGAAACACTGACCAATGCTATATGCAAGTAAAACAGGGTGAGCTTGAACTGAATATGTCAGACGATAACATTGAACTAACCTACGTGGCTACAGAAAGCCTCGCAAAGCTAGATAGTATGTGTACGCTCTGGGCTAGCATTGAAAGCGCAAGTTGCCACGTATTTTCACGAAAACTACGCGTCTCGCAAGAACGAATCAGATTTCTCGTGTCACGGAGGGCCCGGTTTGTTCACTGATGCAGGGAACATGCAAAGTCGAAGTGTTCCTTTCTTGCCAACGCGTTAACACTGAGGCTAGCACAGCCTAACGCTGAGTCGCACTTGCCGGAGGCCCACGTGTGCGGAGATTTGCCCTAACTCTCGCGACCAGGCCCAGTGGTCACCGCGAGAGTGCGCAGCATAGCCGCTCAAGACCGTTTCCCGAGCGGCGTGTCAAAGCTCGCCATTGCGAGCTGCGACGTGCTTCGCGGAACCCCTTTGTGTATTCCGTCCGCCTGCGGGGGCCCTTTGCTCCCCGCGTCCCGGGAGCGGACGTTGTGCTTCGTTGGGGTGCCGCCGAAAAGCAAATAAAGTGTTTGTGTGTTGTATTTGATTGAACACTGTGTTTCTGTCGCGCGGCGTTCGGCGCCCTCGTTAGCTGAACGCGCGCGGAGCGATGCGCGTACGTAAGCAGGCAACGGCACACGCGGCCCTGTGGCTCGCTAAGCCTGAACCCGCGGTGGTCTCTACTCCGGTGAGTTTTGAGGCTACCACAACGGCGACGTTCAGCGATGCTGTACGTTTCCGTCGCCGGCAGGGGGACGGAGCCCGCCCCTAGAAAACGGACCAATCAGAAATTAGGAAGCCAGCCTCTAAATATGGCGATCGAAAGCAAAAGATAGAAAGCAAAAGCTGGCAACAGGGGTGCTGCGCAAAAATTGGCTGCGCAAAAGTCACTGTCGTATCCGAATCCACAACTGTGTTCACCAGCCGCGTTTGACACGTGCGTTTGACACGCCTGGCACGCCGTGTTGTTGAGCGAGCTTGTGCGGTGCCACTATGTCGGACAACGAGAACCGCGAGGGACGTTTTAATGCAGAACTACTCATCGAACTGGTGAGACCTCACAGGTTCCTGTTGATCTTATTTCTCCACGTTTAACCGAACATGAGAACAGTCGGTCAACACTGCACAAAAACGTGCTGCTGTCGACGCTGCGACCCATGCTGCGACCGCCGTCGTCTGTTCGTACTATAGAGGAGGTCGTGGTTCGTACACTGCTACGTCGCGTTTGCTGTACGTTTTTTTTGACGTGACGATGACGCGACGGGTGGTTTGACGGCTGTGTGAACGAGCACTTAGCGGTCATCGCTGGAAACATTGCGCATGCGCATCATGCGTTCTGCGAAATAATCTTTCCACCGAGCGCGCACAAGCGTATCCACAACAAGGGTTTCCATGACGTGGTACGCGCGGTGGAAGGAGTATCGCAAGGCACATGCGGCGCATGTGCAATGTTTTCAACGATGGCTGTTACGCGGCGCTGACAGGGCCGTCGGCCACGCGCTCGCGTGTTCACTTTAACAGTGCTCATCGCTGTAGTACCTCCTCTTTCGTCCTTGCGTTGCCCATGCGCTCAAAATTCTTGGGATCTAACACTTGTGCGCAGTTTATTTTGCATCGTTTGCGCCGTAATTTGAGCCCCGTAATGTGTAGCAGCTGCACGGACACATGATGCTACAGGCGAAACAACAGGACAGCGAACGAAATGCTTCCCGCCGTTGTGTCGAAGGGGCTCAAACGCAGCGATGGTTCTAATGTTCGCCACTACGCCGGTTGGAAGAACAAGTATTAGGCAAATGAAAACTGAGCTCGGGCACGTATTGTCAAGGCCTCAGGTAACGGCACGCAGAAAAAATAAAAAAATCACAGCATATCCACGGGGTGAATGATGATGAGTGGGGCGAAGCTACGGAGGGAATCATCTGTAAACCGTGAAACTCTTCCGTGAAATGCGCCCAGTACATAATATAAAGAGTGTGAAACATCGTGTATATATTAAACATCAAACTTTTATTGTACTGTTGGTTTACGTGGTCCCTTCATTATCACTTGTGATCGGTGAAATGCAAGGAAGAAGTCCGCTCCCGAGCGAAAGAGCGCCAAGAGCGACCGCATTCCCCGCTCGCCCTGTGCGAATTAAAGGCAAGGCTAGAGGGAAGACAGGACGCGCGTTCCACGACGCGAGGTCGGTAGCATGCCCAACGAAAGCCAACGGAACGCGATCGTGCAAGTGCTCCGGCTTCGCATCGCCTCATGGTTCCATTTAGCGTCCCAAAACCAAATATATTGCTCAAGGTGTGCCTTGCGTTTTTCGTAGAAATAATTTCTTTATCATGTACATTAAGACGAAAAGTTGAAAGCTCACTAGAGTGTATCGCCCGCAAAGTATGTCTTTTAGTGTGATTTAACTCTCGTACGGCAGGGTCCTCGCGCCGTTGCCGGTCCACCTCGCCCGTTGACGATCGGGCGAGGTGGCTACATACAACAACTACTACTACACTTTAAGAAAAACATCTGGCGTTCTTTCGTTCTGCTTTTACAAAACATCTGGCGTCTTTCGTTGGTTTATTTCATCAATCAACGGCGTTTTGAACAAAATTTTTATTGTTTAATCACGCACAGGAGAAATCTCACCAGGCACTACCTTGGAGGTAAACAATGGCTGCTAATGGGAATGAGAGACAGAAGAAGTCGGCTTTTAGCTAACACTTACACTTCTACTTCTACTAACGTTTCCTACTGGAACATGCCAATGGCTGCTAATGGGGAATGAGAGACAGAAGAATTCGGCTTTTAGTTAACGCGCACGCTGCGAATTTTTTATTGTTCAACAACGCACAGGAGAAATCTCCCACCGGCACCACCTTGGAGGTCAAAGCGTAAGACTTGTTACGGACTACTACGATGACTACGAGGGACGAACGGGTGCCGCCTTAAGGAGCTTCGCCCCTAAAAGGAGCACTTGAGCAGAGGAATCTCTTGCGCCGCGACAGCGTGCGCAGGTGACACGATAAAGAACGATCGAGTGAGGAGGACATGCACTACATAATGATCGGGCGAGGAGGATTACATGGTGATGTTAATTCCTTCGTCGCGCTTAGTTAGCACGCCTCGGTTATTTTTCTCCTATAAATACTTCCTCATGTGCACTTCTTGCATGGCATGTAAAGTTCCGCACGGAGCTGCGGGCAAATAAAATTTAAAGGAGGGAGAGCCTGACTGCGCGTGAATATGGCGCGTTTTATGCGAAGTGAGAAGTAGATAGGATGTTTTGCAGGCGCATGTCGTGCCCATCAGCGTTTGAAAACTGGGCAATATCAGGTACACTGCGATGCGAAGCTTCTTTGCTGCTTCACAGCCAGTCGGCGTTCAGTGCTTTTCTGCTGCCGTCATGCACGCGATCTAAAATGATCTTTGATGGGAGTAGGAAGTTCTCTGTATTCTTAACGTACCTGCGATCCTTGCGGCTGGTAATTCGTTTTTGGTACACAAGTATGACGACGGTAAATCCATCCACGATAGGACTTGGCAGTAATCTTTCAAAGCCTTTCTTGCTACAGGGTACCTGAAACAAAGGAACTTATATTTTATAAAGTCTTTATCCGAAGAGAAAAAAAGACTATACAGCATGACTGAACTGGGAATTTGAATTAGCGCGCCAACAGCACGGGATCGCTGGCCCTGGCAGCAGTGTTGCTGGAAAAATAGTGATAACCGGGAAACGACGCGGCGAACGTTATTGGTCCCCAGGACACCAAGCCAACTACTGACACTGAAAAAATAGCAATACTTTCCGCAACCGCCCTATGAAAGACGTCACACTTAGTGTTCCGGCTCAGTTCGTGTGATCCCTATATCTTAGGTGCACACGTACTCGACTGTGCATGAGCTTAATAAGCTATGCTCTACACATTCCTCGAGGAAGGCAGTGACTTAAGTTGTGACATAACAAATGATTTGGAATAAGAAGTTCGTAACCTAGTCTTTAGGAATGCGATAAAGAAATGGTAGAGTAAATTGCTTCTCCAAGTGAAATGAGAAGCGACAGCTCTGGTAAAGGTAAACGAGGCAAAATGTTATTGAAAGAAGCTAATAATTCACTTTTTACATAAAGACTGGATTCTGGTACCTTGCTTTTGTAGTTAGTTTTCAGTGAAAAAGCAAGTAGTACCTGCGCCATGCCATGGGATTTCATTGAGAAATATCTTACAGAGGCCATATAGAGAGCATTGCAGTGTTCATGGCATCCAACAAGATATACAAGCAAAATAAATAAAAAGACGTGAACACGAAACGCGCTGTAGCAAGTCGAATGTGAATGCAGAAGTGCTAAGAGCTTCACGCAGCTAATGATTGCTAGCGTAATTCTCGAGCTCGACTAAATAGTGTGTGAAGTTATTTGACAGCGCTGATGAATATACTGGATCTTAGTTGGCGTATGTGAGATATTGGGGTTTAGACGCACACACCTTTTCGAAAAGAGCACTGTAAGGGAAAACGTACTTACATCAAACACGACGTGGAAGCCCTGCATAGCGAGCATTTGTTGTTGGCATTGCACCATTTCCCGAGGATACTTATTTCCGGTCAAGAGCTGAAAAGAAAGAGAGCAGTGTGTGAACTATTAGAGGCAATCGCTGAGGTTCCTGTGCAAGAATAGCTTTTTGACACAGCCATGATGCAGTACACACACAAAAACGCACACGATCTATCGGTCGTCGAACAGCGAACGACCAAACGAAAATGACTCCCTGTACTTTCACCTAACCAAGGAAGACTGCCATTTCAGCCTATTATTGTGGTACTTTCGCCGCCTTTCAACAAAGTTTTTTTTTATACATTGACTATGGCATTGAATGGATTTCCCCGACACGTGTTTCCGCTGCCAACGGCCTGCATCTCAGTTTGGAAAGTGTGGCAATTGACGCCAGCCACATCAAGCGTACTGGTTCAAGTACGCTCTACTAAAATGCCGAAGCAAGTACTGACCCCGCTCCGCGTGTAGACAGCCAAGCAACAGGTGAATCGGACGTCTGCACACGCCGGTCAATGACCAACGGCTTAAGGACAGAAACTTCATCACGTCTAGGTTAAGCACAGGGCTTAGTCTCCCTTCATTGAAAGGGGGAGGGGGGGAATCTCATAAAGCGGCAAGACACGTTCACCCGGAGCACAACCGAAACAGAAGAGTGGCCAGGGTCAGAGTTCTCCTCCACACTTACGGAGACGAAATGGGGGCGCGGTTCGTTGACGCCGCTGAATACGCAGAACGCTCACGATTCGTGGTCGCGGTCGTCGATTGGAAAGGCCAAACGAGAATATCGGCAAGTATACCGTGCGAGCACGTACAAGAAGCGGAGGAAGTGGCGGTGGCGCTCGCACTCACGGATCCGACGTGCACGACGGCCATCTGCGACTCGAGACAAGCGATCAGAAACTTCGCCAAAGGATGGATCTCGCGACGAGCAGCCCGAATCCTGCGCAATAGCCAAGTCCATCGGGCGGTAGAATGTCAAACCAGACTCATCTGGTTTCCGGTTCCCATGGGAGAGGTATCAGAGACTCAACGCAACCTAAACGAGACGGCACACGCCAAGGCGCGCGAGCTCACAAACCGCACCGGCGACCGTCGTCTATGGGGCAACACCAAAGACCGCTTGAGCAGCTATAATGAAATTACCAAGGCCTTCTGCCTGGCCCGCCGAACCTTTCCTCCGCACAGCGACAAGCTGAACAGGACGCAGGCGGCGACCCTCAGACAACTGCAGACGCACATGTACCCCAACCCCGCACAGTATAACAGGCTCTACCCGAGTACATACCCGACAAATATATACAAGGTCTGCCACACTGAGGTCGCCACATTAAATCACATGCTCTGGGACTGTGACAAAAACCCGGAAGGTGCTAACTCCGGAACCCTTCCGCCGCGGTGGGCCGCTGCCTTGCGCAGCCCCAGCCTCGTCGACCAACTTTGGGCTGTCCAGCAGGCCCGCGAGGCGGCGGTGAGGCAAGGCCTCGACGTCCCCACGTGGGAGACCTAAAGCCCAGTCGGCGAAAGCTCTGCCGGACCACCAATACAGTTGCTACCAACCCAACACACACACACACACATACACACACACACACACACACACACACACACACACACACACACACACACACACACACACACACACACACACACACACACACACACACACGCACGCGCACGCACGCACGCACGCACACACACACACACGCACACACACACACACACACACGCACACACACACACACACACACACACACACACACACACACACACACACACACACACACACACACACACACACACACACACACACACACACACACACACACACACACACACACATCGCGAAGAAAAGATTGCCTAGCAGCGATCTTCTCGCCGCAGTGGCCTCGGCGGTTCTGCTACGTACAGATCGGGGGTTGTTGGAACGCGGTGCGAGCTGACATACCGAAGAATAAACGCAGGATTTCTCGATATATCGGTCAAGATCCACTTTCGCGGTCGTATCCAATTTTGGGCAAAAATGTAATAGCATTAAACGCATGAAAATGCATTATTTCCAAGGGATGTTGGCCGGGAATAAAAACAAAAACGTTTTAGGCTGAAAAACGTACTATGCAGAATCGTATCAACGAGATTTCACTGTATATATATGCTATAGATTAAGCGTTAAGAGAGGTGTTTGCGATGATCGCAGTGCAGTGAAGCCAACTGTCTCTAGAGCTGAACAAATGCTTATGAATGCTATACAAATACATATAGCATTCCGAATGTATTTCGGGCATTTATTAAATGTGTCAATCCTATCAAGCATTAAATGAAATTATTTTGGGAACAATTTTTCAAAAATAACTCAGTAAAGGCTTAAAGATATGCGAGCTCAAAATAAGTAACATTGACTCACTGGATTCAGAGCTTCAAGCACGGCAATGCTATATTTTATTTTCACTACCACTTGCCTAATAAAGTAGGCAAAGTACATGCGTTTTGGCAATTACAGACTTGTGATGCACAACTAAAAGAATGAAAATTGACTGGCAAACTAAAGAGACCATTACACCATCTCTCGCTAAAGGGAACCATGTGTGGATGCCAAGCAGTGGGGACATGGTTAGCTTGAGCGGGAGATGGTGTAATTTTTTTTCGTGCGTTCTCGAGCCTGTGCCTTCCTTTGGCGTAGAATCAGCACTGTCTTCCAGTCTCCATCCATCTCCCGCTGCGTGGGACTGTCGGCGTTTGAGGTATTCGACTCCCGCAAAGTCGCAAGATCATGTGTGTCTGCCCGTCTGCCTCTGTGCAGTGCATGCCATTGGTGTCGTCGTGGATTCTTCAGCGAGGGAAGGAGAGCACAAGCGCCCCGCGTCTAGAGCCACAGAAGCAGAGGCGGCCATCGGCCGCTCGTGCCACGTTAAGGCGCCGGAGGCGTCGCTGCTGCCTACTAGTCGCAGGAGAGAATGAGGCGCGCGAGAGGGGGGGAGCGTAGGAGAGGAGAGAGAGAGGGGGAGGGGACGCGCATGCGCTGGCGCATCACGTGGGGGAGAGGAGAGAAGGCGACCGAACACCTGCGTAAAGGAGGAGAGTGGGAGAGAGAGAAGGCGCATGCGCAGTGGAGCGTGGACGCCACCGCCGGACACAGCCTCGAGCAAAAGCTGCTTCGCATCTAAGACTTGGAGGGTGCTTGAGCTTCGCCTTCAAAAGTAGAACGCGATAGCGTAATCAGGCCCTGTGCGCATCGCCTTCTCAATTGCTAGCCTAGCGGTTCTCGGTGGATGCCTCAACCGTGCCGCAAGGAAACGAACGTCTGTGCGCGTAACATTGGCCATTTCAAACTACCCTAAAATGCCTACGGCAATACAGTTGCGAGGTGCCCACTACGCCATAATTCATCCTTTTGCGAATCAGCAAAGAGCCCACTACGCGTCAGTAAGACAACACGTGAACCTACGCAGCTGCTCACTTTGTTGACGCTTTTGCTGCAGATGATGATTAAATATGTCTGGGCGCTTCGTAATGAGTAGGCCTCTAGAACACCCGATCGTTCCGCAATTCACATATTTTGACGCCTTGTGCGATCTACGCTTCTGGCATGCAATAGACAGTTTTAGTTTCACGTACGTAGGGACTTCACGTACGCAAACGTGAAAAGTCCACGCACGTTACGTGCACGCCATCTGAAACGCTTTTAGCTACACGTACGCGACGCGCGGTGAGAGCTACCACGTAGCTCCATCTGCTGGGAATCATGAACACGGCGGTAGCCAACTCGATCCAAGACGAGTATTTCAGCCAAGCCAGCGATGTGCATTGATGTATGTTGGTCCCCACTATGCCTGCAAAGGTTTTGTGTAAGCGTTACCTGCTGTCATCGTTGTCGTCTGATGAAATAGATAACCTGTTGATGACAAAAAAGCAGCGAGCAAAACGGCATCGACAAAAAGGCAGCGCGAGCGCTGAACACTTTTTGGTGCGACTCTGTCAAGCGGACAGCAACCTCTGTCCACCGCAGTGTGGCCCTCATGTTTTCCTCGAAAGGGTTGCATTCCCTCATATCGCGTAGCAGGTCTAAGTCGTCGCTCTTTGAAAAGCGAAGACGCGGAGCCGCTCCAGTCATCCTGTCGCCGTGTTTCGATGCAAGCCGTCTGCGCGCGCTCGACACGCTATAGCTTGTTCGAGCGCCCGCGCGAAGCTGTCTACGTGCGCAAGAAACGCACGCAAAGAATCTCACGTACGTCCGTGAGACCAGCGCGCGGCCGCTATGTTCTGCGCATGCGCACTGCTTGCACGTAGAAGTTCTACGTACGCACAGCCTCTACGTACGTGAAACTAAAACTGTCTATTATTCCATGCGTTAAGGAGACTCCTCCCACTACATGACATTCATGTAGTGTTTTTTTCCGAAGCAGCTTCGAGCAATGTCGTGGCTCCGTGGTAGAACACCTGTTTGCCACGCAGAAGGCCTGTGTTCGATTCTCACATGAACTTAAGATTTTTATAATTTATTTTATTTGCATCTTTCTCGATTTCTTGCTCACGGACAGCGCTGATGTGCTTGATGAGCAGGTCACTGTTCCGCCTCTCTCCAGCGTCACCATTTCCGTCGGCACCGAAGAAACCACATACTTAGAAGGCGTCATCGAGGGCGACCAGCACCTGTTGGTCAGTCGCGAAATTTGCGTCGCTTGAAGAATAGCCGAGCTTCGTGGAGGCGAAAGCAGATGTGATACAAATTTCAGCAACGAATACAAGCGCGTCAACAAACGCACGATAGTCGCCTTTATCGAAGAAATAGTGGAAACCAGCGATGCTTTCGCCCTCAAAGATTTTGCCGAACCTACTGCGACGACGCAAGGGCCAGAACCTGCTTTTGACATAAACCCGAGTCTTCTCCAGCACAGGCAAGAAGAGATGAAAGTCCTGCTCTGACAATACGAGGACTGCTTCTCGTTGTCATCGTGAATTCGACAAAGTCCAGTTGCCAAACACCGCATTATAACAGCACGTTATGCCCGTCCGTTCCGTCAAAGCCCGTGCCAAGTTTCGACGTGAGGTACGTGAGGCCGTTAAGAAACAAGTCGACGAAATGCTTCGCGACGACATTATCCAGCCGTCTAAGAGTCTATGGGTGTCTCCCGTGGTGCTAGTGAAGAAGAAGGATGGGACCCCACGTTTCTGCGTCGATTACCATCGCCTGAACAAAATCACGAAGAAGGACGTGTACCCTCTCCCACGAATAGACGACACCCTGGATCGACTTCGCAACGTGAAGTGCTTTTCGTCGATGGACCTCAAGACCGGGTACTGGCGAATCGAAGTCGACGAGAGAGACTGCGAAAAGACGGCCTTTATAACACCAAACGGCCTGTTCGAGTTCAGGGTCACGTCCTTTGGTGTTTGCTCGGCACCTGTGATTGTCCAACGTGTTATGGATACAGCAGTGGCTCGTTTAAAGTGGCAGACGTGCCTCGTGTACTTGGATGACGTCGTTGTGTTTGCCTCAAACTTCGACGAACACCTCCGGCGCCTTGAAGCTGTACTTCAAGCAATCCAGACCTTCGGACTCATCCTGAAGCCAGAAAAGCCGCTTCGCATACGAGGCGCTCTCGTTCTCGGGCCACGGCATTAGCACGTCTGGAGTTCGCACCGAGCGGTAGAAAACAGCTACCATCGTTGCCTTCCTACCGCCCACCGACAAGAATGCCGTACTCCGATTTCTCGGCTTGTTGACCTATTACAGACGCTTCGTCAAGGAATTCTCACGGATCGCCAAGCCAGTAACTCACCTCACGAAGACCCACGTGAAATTCAAGTCGGAAACGGCGCACGTCGAAGCATTTCAACTACTGAAGCGACGCCTACAGACGCCTCCAATACTTGCGCATTTCGACGAACATGCGGATACGGAAATGCACACCGACGCAGGTAGCGTAGGGCTCGGCGCCGTACTTGTGCAGAGGACTGACGGATTGGAAAGGGTTAGCACTTATGCTAGGCGGACACTATTTGAGGCGGAAGCCAAGTATTCCACAACTCAAAAGGAGTGCCTTGCCATCATCTGGGCTACATTGAAGTTTCTCCCATACCTCTACGGCAGGCCCTTCAGAGTTGTGAACGACCTCCACGCCTTGTGTTCGGTAGCTAACTTGAAGGACCTTTCAGGCCGCCTCGCATGATGGAGCCTAAGACTTCAAGAATGCGACATTACCGTCGTTTACAAGTCCGGCAGAAAGCACTCTGACGCTGACTGCCTGTTTCGTGCCCCCGTCGACCCCCCTTCGCAGGACGACCAGGATGATGGCTGCTTCTTGGGAACCTTAAGTACCGCCGACTTCGCTGAACGACAGCGAGCCGACGAGGAACTCAGCCTCGTGGAATACCTCGAGGGCATCACCGTCATTGTTCCGAAGGTATTCAAGCGAGCACTGGCGTTGTTTTTCTTGCGAAACGGCGTTTTCCAAAAGAACTTCTCACCACTTCGAGCCAAGTACCTTCTCGTGGTGCCTTCAGCATTGCGACCAGAAGTCCTCCAGGCCCTACATGACGACCAGACGTCAGGGAACCACGGTATTTCCCGTATGCTTGCAAGAATAAAGGAAAAGTATTACTGGTCGCACCTTTTTTCCGACGTCGCTCGCTACGTAAGGTCATGCCGAGACTGTCAGCGACACAAGACACCGCCGACAAGACCAGCAGGCTTTTTTCCACCGATCAAGCCGCCTCCGCAACCATTCTAGCAAATCAGGATGGACCTACTGAGGCCGTTTCCACCGTAGACTTGCGGAAATAAATGGATCATCGTAGCTTCCGACTACCTCACGCGCTACAGCAAAACAAGAGCCCCGCCCAAAGCCAGTGCCTCCGAGGTAGCCAAGTTCTTCGTTGAGAACATCGTCCTTCGTCATGGCGCCCCAGGGGTCGTCATCACCGACAGAGGTTCTGCCTTTACTTTTGACCTATAACTCAGGCAATCGTGGGATACAGCCAGACAAGCCACCGCATGACCATCGGCTACCACCCACAGACCAATGGCCTCACCGAGCGCCTAAATAGGACCATCGCCGACATGCTGGCCATGTACGTCGACGTCGAACAGAAGACGTGGGAAGCCATCGTTCCGTACGTAACTTTCGCATACAACACGGCCGGGCAAGAAACGACGCTGATTACAAGTTGGTCTACAGACAAGTTGGTCTACGGAAGGAACTCGGCAGCGACGCTCGACGCCATGCTACCCAACATCACCGTCGAAGAAGACCTCGACGTCACCGCCTACCTTCAGCGCGCCGAAGAAACCGGACAACTCGCTCGTCTGGGCATCAAGAACCAGCAAACGAACGATAGCCGTCACTACAATCTTCGACGACGCCACATAGAGTACCAAACCGGCGACCGTTTGTGGGTCTGGATGCCAATACGCCGACGAGGACTTAGCGAGAAGCTTCTTCGACGTACTTCGGACCGTACAGGGTACTTCGACGTCTCGGCGTACTCAACTACGAGGTAAGGAACCTGATAACTCTAGGTTTTGCTTACTTTTTCATTGTTCTTTCGTATTGCATACACTTTTTAAAACCTTCTGTTTTAAGCATCGGGGCGATGCTTTTTCAGAGGGGGCGATGCTTTTTTTTTATGTATTCGGGTTTCAGCCACAAAAACTGCTAGGGACGCTCGGCTAGACCTCGCCGCAATGTTTGGGGCACTTCACGATTGTTTGAGACCATTCCGTTAAGATGACACGCCGGACGCGAATAGTCAAATTTATTCGAGAGCTTACGCGAGCGCCAGCGGTAACGCTGGAAGGTTTGATGACTGCTTTACGAGGCGCTCCGCCGATGATCAAATTATTGACTGCCGAGACTTTCGTCGCCGCTATCAATGCAGGGTAATAATAGTAATAATAATATCTGTGGTTTAACGTCCCAAAACTAACATATGATTATGAGAGTCGCCGTAGTGGAGGGCTCAGGAAATTTCGACCATTTGGGGTTCTTTAAGGTGCACCTAAATATAAGTACACGGGCCTCAAACATTTTCGCCTCTATCGAAAATGCAGCCGCCGCGGCCGGGATTCGATCCCGCGACCGTCGGGTCAGCAGTCGAGTGCCATAACCACTAGACCACCGTGGCGGGGCTGTACAGTGTGTATTGCTTGTAGTTTGACTTTTTCTTTTCCCGGGCACAAGTTCACTCTAATAAAATGTTTCGTCTATAACCTGCCGACTGCTGCCTTCTTAACGTCATGACCACGTGACAGTATTCACTAAATCCACTTTTTTATATGTATGCATCTCGTGCACGAAATGCTTTCCACTTCTGTTGTAAGCGACTTTCAAGTGACCTTGAGCCAAAAGCCAGGGTCGTTATTCGGACATTCAAACGCGACCATTATAGGGCACTCAGACGAGTCAAAACATCATGAAACGCGATTTATGGCCTCGAATCATTTGTACAGAACCGCATTTATTACCATAGCTACTGTTCAGCGAAGTCACAAAAAATAGGGCTTCCGAGTTCTTTTTAATGTATGTTATGAATGTCACTGAAGCCGTAACTTCTAGTACGCTGAAGTTTCACTTGGCATTTACATTAGCGACGTTTCAAAGGCAGCTATACTGTGGACCATACACTTTCCCTGTGCTCTCATAAATGCCAGCTGTCGGCGAGTTTCGCTGCGCAGGTTGTCACCTTTTTCGAGAGATTGAGCTACGCGCGTGCGGCGCACCAGCTTGGCGCCGCATAGTCCCAATCCGCGTCGCTGCGATCTCCGCAGATTGTGGCTAGTATATATCTCCAACCAACCTGCTTTACCGGTAGCCATTTCATGCTTCTATCTACTCTCGAATACGAGAGAGCCAGCCATTTTTTGTATCTATCGCTGTCTTCCCATTTTGCTCTTTCTTTTTAATACTCTCATTCTTGCCCCTTTTCTTTTTATTAAGGCGAAAGCCTTATGTGCCCCAGTAAACACGAAATTCGAGCGTCGGCGTCCCGCGTTGTCGGCGGCGTCTCGTGTCTTGCGGCGTCGGGTACCAGCACTGATCTCCACTAGGAGGAGCTGGATGGCGCATCGAGCACGCGGGCGTGAAGCTACCGGAAACCGCCGTTTTTGTCCCGGAAGAGAGCTTTTCTCTTCTTTTTTAAAGAAACACGTGCCTGTAGCGCAGTAAACTGTACGAATCGACCGGAAAATTCGCCAGGGAAGACATTTCACGCGTAAATACCTCAAAGTTGCATTACTTTTTACGAGTTTTGTACGTTGCAGCACTCCGCCGTATTCGGACGGTGTCGGCACGGCGTCTGTCATCTTTCGTGTAGCGTTCGTCGGCGTCTAAAGTGAGGCGTAATCGCTGAGTTTGAAAAAATAAAAAAGAAAAACGATCATAACAACAGCTGCAACCCGAGAATATTTGAATTGCGCGACTCAGACGGACAGAAGACGCCAGCTTCCGGGACAAACAGGGGACCTTCTGGTGGCTTCACAAGCGCCCGCCTCGCAGAGTGGGGATGCGCCGTCCAGCCTTTTTAATGGAGGTCTGTGGGTACCAGTGGTACAAAAAATCATCACGTGATGACGTCACCACATATACGTCATCATGACGCCATAGATCGCAAAGGCTTGCGACGTCATCATGGCGTGAGGTCATGTGACGTAACGCCACATAATGCCGTTGTAGCGCCCTTCTTTGGGCGGCGAACAAAACCGGAGAGCGCGCGACCTCAAGAGAAGAAAATAAATACGGGGCTTCGCAGTGGCACGTGAAGCGACGGCTCGCGTTCCCTGCTGGCGTCGATTCTGGTTCAGCCGTCACGTTCCTTCGCTCCTGTGGCATAAGCCTGCACCGTCATCACGTGACATCGTAGCTTGGTCAAAGGTGGGCTGATCACGGAGGCAGTGCGAATCCAGGTGAGGTGCCTCCGATCCTGGAGGCAGTGCGAAACCACGCTAGGTGCACCAAACTTACCGAGGGTGGCGGGGCAGGATAAATCCATCTAGGGAGCCTACATGACCGGCCGGTCATGTAGGCTCCCTAATACATCGACTGAGAAGAAAAGGAAGATGGCTTTCGCCTTCTAGTCGTCTTTGGTGAATCCATGAGGGACCCTGTTATTTTAGATGCGAAGTATCTTATGGCGCAGTTCAATCCGGTGGTGGTGGTGGTGTGCGGCGTGACCACCCTTACTGCGCATGCGCATACCCTCGCCACTTCCCCTCTCCACTTTCCCTCTCCACTTCCCCTCTCCCCTCCCCCTTTCTACTCTTCCTCTGAAGCGCGGGCTAGACATGCCGAAATTCTCTCCTGCGCAACGCCGCGATGAGCATCAGCGCACGCGCGTCCCCTCCCCCTCTCTCTCCTCTCATACGCTGCCCCCCTCGCACGCCTGCCGACTGTGTTCCCCGCTCGCCCTGTGAGAATTAACGGCCAGGCTAGAGGGAAGACAAGACGCGCGTAGTGTTGCTCTTCGCGTTTCACGACGCGAGGTCGGTAGCATGCCCAAAGAACGCCAACGGAACGCGATCGTGCAAGTGTTCCGGCTTCGCATCGCCCCATGGTCCCCTTTTGCGGGAAATGGTGTAATTTTTTTGTTCTGTATGTTCTGTTGTTCTGTATGTCAGGAATCAATGGATATATAAATTTAAATATTTAATTTATAGCTTAACCTGCCGTGAGACTGCTCACACTGGCTCCGTATTTTAATACCCCCTTTCCCATCTCTGAATCGATGAGAGCGCTTTATTTTTTCCAGAATATCGTTATTTATCAAGAGCTTATGTCATCGCCTCTTCCTTTTCTGATTATTCTGTCACAAAGGTGCAGTGGTAGCACTCGATGAAGGTCTCTAAAAAACGTGTCCTATGCATGAGCGACTAATCAGCGTGTTGAAAGAGTGCTATAGACACCCTAGGTTAACTAATATCCCACGCAATCCCGGTCGAAAAGAGAGGCGGCAATTTAAAGCAAGAAAAACAGAGGTCAGCCGGAGGAGCTTCGTCTTGGGCCTTTGTCTACAGCGCATCAAGAAACTTCATCCTGTACATCGTTTTGCCTTCCGCACATCACGAAAAAAGGTGGAAAGCAGGCTCTCTGCCCCAGCGGGGGAGGTGCCGTCTACACCTAGCTTTAGCCGGGTGTCCTTCAGGACCAGTGTTGCGGAGTTGCCACTCCGGAATTTGAATGACTCCGGAATCATTCCATATTTTCGCGATCCCGGAATGGAATGGGAATTGAATTAAGCACCTTTTGCACGGAATGGAATGGGAATGGAATTACGCCTTTTTTCCGAAAATAGATCACGTTCTCGTCTACACGCTGTTTTTCAAATTTCAAACGTTAGTAAGTCAGAGCCTCAAATTTAACAATAAAGCAGTATTTTTGAAATGGCTTCGCTTATTACAAGCGCGGTACATTTATAAGCAACGCGCCTACTACAATTCGGTCCTTATATAGACTGTGTTGCTCCGAAGTTTGTCTCTATTCTTCGCGTAACCGAGGTTCTATGCCGCTGATATCCGTCGTGCGGAACTACGGCGGCGGCATAACCCCCTTACGCCTTGTGATATTTTTGCCCTCGGAGGCGCCCCAGCCGCCTGCGGTCTTTCCACCCTTCATTTCTTTGTTTTTGATTCTGTCGCCGTCGGCGACTCGGACGTATATTCGAAAAAGCGCTTCTGTAAGTTGTGATGTGTATTGACTCTGGCGCGATGCTTGCGTTCACTGCAAGCTTTCGTATACCAGCTTGCGCGCCGTCTCACCTCATACTACCCCCTCCCCCCACCCTTTTGCAATACTGTCCCCCCTGTCTAGACACATGGGCGTCTTTGCCCGAAACTCTGTTGGCGAAGGTCTGTAGGTTGTTGTTGTAGAAACATTTGTTTGAGCCGATAAAAATAAAATAAAGGTTGGTGGCCTCTTCTAAATTCAGAAAGCTGCGAGCGACCGCTGCTGCTCTAGCCCGGGAGATCAGGTGTTCCTTAGTCTCGAGCTGAGACCTGGTCAGCCCGCACTCCCATTGCTCCGGGGTGGGATCACGTGATTATTATCGTTATTCTTTTTCTTTGCATCTTTTCTTCGCCCGGTTGCTACGAATCAGACCCGTATTCGCATCGCCAAGCAAAGACGGCATTGCGGAGGAACGCATTTTGCTACACCCTTAATTGCTACTACTGTAATATCATGCTCAATTTAGTCATGTGGGCTTGAGTACGTGTTTTTTCGAAGTCGAAGGCCACAACGTATTCTCTAGGTCCACCTTTTGTTAGCCAGTGCCAAGGGTAGGCGGGGTGTAGAAGTGTGAACGATCTGCCAATTTGTAAAAGAGAAACCGAGGCATAAGTTAGGGTAAAAACAAATGCATTATCCCAGCCAATACTGAAGGGAGGAACAAATTATCCCTGCGCGCTGGTTCCCATTAATACCCCCACACGAAAGTGGCGAATACTCTATGCACAGCCTGATCTTTATCTCACGAGCAGTTTAGTACGTGAGGCACGTAAATAATCTTTGCGACAAGGAAGACATTGCATACCTGCGCACAGGCGAATACTGAAAGTTCTCCTCACCCCATCCATGCTTGCGAGGCGCGCTTGACAAGCGTGAGTGCTGACGAGCAGTGCGGCCCAGTGTTCCGTATTCGATGCAAAGGCACAAGGTGCCCGAGCGGTGCGCTGTTCCAGTTCCAGCAGATCTAAAGGGTTTTGTTCCCCATTAACCAAATCCTAGTTTTCTCCATATTCACGACCGCTCCAGACGCGTGGCAAAACTGCTTAGTCTTCTTGACCACTACTTTTGTCAGCATAAAAATACGTTATGTCGTCATTTTAGCATATTTAAGCTTAAACAATATTAAAACATCACCATTCGTTCAAACATGCTGACCATGCAAATACTATAGGTAGCGGTAGAACTGCCCCTATGGGAATTAGCAGGGTGGTTGTACTGCACGAGATATGTCACCAAGCTACTATCTATCGACCTCGGTAACGTGTTTTGCCTACTTCTGCAGTTCTTTATGCATCTGATGACATCAGCTTTATGTGGCGTTCGTTCTTAACTCGATAAAACTATCAAGATGCCTTTCCTACGTTGAGGAATTACAGGAATGGAATTGAACTGCCCGGCCATTCCCGGAGTGAAAATGGGATAAGTTTTTTCAATCCGAGGAATTGAAAGGAATGGAATTGCAGCAAGTTCTAATTCCCCGGAATGAAACTGAAATGGAATAGAGGCGCCCATTTCGCCACCAAGGAGGTCGAAAAGAAGTTACTACCATTCATTGTTAGCGATTCATTGTTAGCGAAATAACCGGCATTGTTAGCGAAAGACCTGAAAGCACAACATCGGTCCACTGCTAAAAACGAGCATCGACACTATATGCAATGAAATTTTTCAATTGCCGCCTCTTTCGCGAAGAGCTGCATAACGTTATCGCATATCCTTAGCGGGAAACACGAGAGGTAATCTTACCGGCATGACTTATAACACCGGCGTCCGTGGAAACGCAAGGCGTCTGAAAAATACAAGAAGAACAGACGTTTGGTGTGAGTTTATAAAATATTAACAAGCATCTACCATCAACTTGCGTGCTCCGCTTCTACTTATGCAATCCAATTCCATTTCAATTCAATTTATTAGCGGCAAGAGAACCGAGTTACATTCTTTCCGATCTTCCAGACCGCTCTGTGAAGCGCCGGTGCGAATTGTCCGAAAACCCTGATAAAAATAAAAGAATATATATAAAACGAACGGATTGAGCTCAGCGAAGATTTGTGTAGATGGTGGATATTAATGTGTGTCATAAATTAAAATTGGAGTCATGTGTGCGCGGAGCACGAAGTTCACCTAAGGAATTACACCAGAGCACACGAACTTCGAAAACGCGTATAAAAGGGATGGAATGGGTTAAGCTAAGGGCTGCATATGATAGAGCGAGCATTAAGGTACGTCCTAGCTTAAAATACCCTAAAGGGGTGTTCAGACGAGGGAGAAATGCTCGGGGGAGACGAGGGGATTGCGGATCATGTGACCGCGACGTCACGGATTAGCGAGTGGGCGTGACACCCCCGCGCCTCCTCGGGGGAGACGGGGACCTTTTCCCCGAAAGGACAAACGATCCCCCGGCGGTGGGGGATATAGCGAAATTTCGAGCTCTTGTTTGGCCACATTGTTGCACTTGCTCCTGCAGAGAGCGGCAGCGGGGGGGGGGGGTGATTCTTGATGATAATAAAAAAAACAGGAAGTGAAGAAAATTGAGAGCCCCGCAATTGTCTATCTCAGGGGATGACACCTCAGCAGTAGCTCTCAGGGGGATGGGATAAGGAGGGATTAAAAGAGTAAAAGGAAAGAGTAGGAGTGGGGGATCCGGTCAGCGAAGTTCATGGACGGGGCACGATGAGCCGGTGCACGAGGACATCACGGAAAGGCGGGCCTTAATCGGTGAGAGGTGCTCGGCTTGGCTGACGTGGGAACCGTGACGGCACGACGATCGGCCAGAGGCACGGACATCACAGAGAGTCGAAACTCAATCCGAGAGAGGTGCTGGGCGTAGCGGACGACGCAACCGTTCGCAGCGGCACGACGATCGGCGAGAGGCGGAGAAAACTCGGCATCGCGGACGACGCGACCACCACGCATGAAATCCACCGAGCGAATCCGGCAGCGGGTGTACAGTCTGCATCGTCGTCAGCAGCTCGTCAAACTGGTGGTGCAAGCCACCACAGTAGTCTAGTAACACTGGTCTCCCCCTCCGTTCGCCTCGTCCGTGTATGTGGGGGGCATTTGTGGAGACTTCTCCTCGCGAGCTGACGTCACAGGCTCCGCCTTTATCCCCCGAGCATTTCTCCCCCGTCTGAATACCCCTTAAGGGACTGCGAACATCTGGGGTGTTCACGTCACATCCTTCTCGCCGCACGTTCTCTCCCTGTGCTCCCTCTTGTTACGTCAGCTGTGAGCCGGGTCACACAGCATTCTCGTCACGTAAATCACAGGACATGGCCCGCGTAGGGTGCGCTTGCTCCGGCGCTTCTTCGCACGGCTAGCACGTACCTGCCCCAACCATTTTTTACACAGAGGACTCTAATCGCACTGCCCGCTGCACTATCTCCTAAAGCTAGTTGTTATGAAAGGGTTGGGCGATGTTAATGGCACGTGTTCCCAGCCTCCTGCTGCATGTCGAAGAAAGCCGGGCTCTCAGCAGAAGCGATAATGTTGAGAAGGAAACATGGGTGACACAAGTGGAACCACATTGCTGGTCTCTATGGAGTCGGTTCCGTATGGTCTTCTGTTCGCGCTCCGTTAGGTTGCATTGTTAGCGAAATGTAATTACTGAACTTAAAAACTGTAACTTGACAGGAACAAGAGTTGCGGTGAGTACAGAATTTTCGCACAACGCACCTCAAAATGGCCATCAGCTTTAACGTTGATAACACTCAGACAGTGCAGCGATACACAATACTGTAGCCGTACGCGTTATTTATGAGGCCTCTACTGCGTTCGCACTTCTCGACTGCGTTGCCTTTCCCGCGCAGTGCGCGTGCGCTTTCCCGGCGGATGACGATATCGACGGGCTGAGACACCGTTAGGTTTTGAGTTCCAGTAACACTTGGCAATGTTTCATTTGTCAGAAGTTGAATGGGAAGAAATCTGATTGCTAGTTTCGAGAACGCACTATCCAAGAAAGCTCTTGGTTCATCAAGCAGGCTTGAAAAGACAAACGCGCATATAGGTCGCCGAGTAGCATTAGAGTCCGTATACATCGCAGAGACGGCAATCAAACGTTAACAAAACTTCATAACATTTACGTCGCGTAATATCATCTAGGTGTCATGAAATGCAACTGCGGGTCACTTAAACCGTCTCCAGATATAAACTAAGATGACATAAAGATAATCACTCAGAGAAATATATATGCCAGATCAATCATGTCTGCAACAGCTGGTCATACGAATGAGGGGCAGCGCGCATGAATGGGAAGGCTTCACGAGCCCTGTGACGAGTGCTATGAATACGTTTTTGCAAGGACCGGTTCGTTGTGGTCAGTTGATGCGTGTACAATTAATTGCGAACGCTATACTGTTGCCAATATGGCATAGATACTGCCCGAAATTCATAAGCGCGATATATTGTGGCCGCTGTGATGCTTCGTGCATTAGTTGAACTTTGACCTCGACTCAACAGTGAATTTCTTCATACGATTTCCTTACCGTTTCCTGGCTTTATAGTTTTACGCGATATTGTAGACGAAAAACCGCACGAAGTATTGTGGCACAAGACAAGCAGCAGTCTATTCATATTGCCTCCATTTTACTTTTAGAAACGCACTTGCTGTACGAATATACAGATTCTGCATTATCTGTGAGGCGTTCACGTAGACACTTCGGGTCACAACCTTGGAAAACACACGTTCGTGAAAAAAGCAATGACATACACCAAATGTAGACTGTATCGCAGCCATAACGCGCACTTGTAAAAAAAAAAACCTTACAATAATAACACATTGCGTTGCGTGTCGACCTTTAATTCAATATTAAAAAGAGAGGCAAGATTGCAGCCGTACGCGGTTATTTTCTTTACCTTATCCTCGATTACAAAGGTCCTATAAAAATCGTTTTTTTATATTTAAAAGAATAAAGTTTATCACAGGAAGTGATACTTACGTTTTGAATGTCGCGATACCTTAGAAGTGAGCAACCACCTTCTATGCTTTCAGCAAAGCAAATTGGGAGGGTGGCCTCGCATTGTGCTGCGTAATACACTGCACCTTTACGCAGCTGTTTGAGTGAAATATCACAGACAGTTTCAACCGGCGCCATCATCAAGAAAGTAGTCGGCCTATGAAGAAGCTTGACGAAGCGCGCGGGCCTTCGTGAAACACCTGCGCAGTATATGACGCCGCTTATATTGTTCTGCTCACTTATTCATTGCTGGTATTCCTTCCCTAAAGACTGATATTTTTATCTCCGTGCAAAATAACATCATATTGCCTGCTAGTCTGGCAGTACTTGGATCAAATTTGGAACGAATAAACGTAGAATTGCTTGTACTTCATGGACTTTGCATTTTGAAGCAATTTATTTACACGCGTCTATTCCGTGCGAAAAAATGATTCCTCTAATCACTTCGATTTCAATTCAAGGGTGTTAAAATAATGTATTCAACTACACGTGTGAAATTGACACTGAAAAGGAAAATGATATGCGTTACCTTAAGGGATAAGAAGAAGAGAGCAGTGTGGGTCAGGGAACAAACGGGTGTTAAGGACATCTTCGTCGAAATCAAGAAGAAATGGACATGGGCGGGGCATGTAGCGCGTAGGCAAAGATAACCGCTGGTCAATAAGAGTAACTGACTGGATTTCAACAGAAGGCAAACGCGCGAGGGGGAGACCAGAAAACTAAGTGGGTAGACGAGATTAAGAAGTTCGCGGGGATAACGTGGCAGCAGAAAGCGCAGGACCGGTTTGATTGGCGGAGCATGGGAGAGGCCTTTGCGCTGCAGTGGGTGCAGTCAGGATGATGATGAAGATGATGATGGTGAAACACAAGTCGCGAATCTCATGTCACAGCTTATATCGCTTCGTATTAAACATGCGGACTACCAGACACACGGCTACACATATTTACGAACAGTTAGCTACACTGACGCTGCTGAAAGGAACCCAAATCAAAAGGAATTTATTGCTTCTCAACATGCAGCTTGAAAACCTGTTATTCAAGAATTGTTAGTTAAACCACTGCACAAAGTCGTGGAAGAGAGTAGTCGCTTTGTTTTTAACACATTTATCTTTCAAGGCGTTGCAAGGGGTATATTGAAACTGTGAAGAGGAAAAACGCAGGTAATTGTGCCCGACTTGAGCCATGAATATAGGCTCCGTAGCAGAGGCACAGAAAATTGCATTTATGGAATAATTTGCCGCACTTAGAAATGCCTTTCTCCTCTCAGGTTCTACTGAACCAGTAACGACGGCACAACTCCGCGAACTAACCTTCGACATTAATCCGAGCCTTCACAGGCATATACAGGAGCAGTTCAAATGTCTCTTCCAGCGATACAAGAACTGTTTCTGGCCATCTTCAAGGATCCGACAAACATCGATCGCGAAATATCGGATAACAACCAAATAATGCGCCAGACCAGTTCGTCAGAGCCCGTACCGAGTTTCAGATGCAAGCACCAGAAGCCGTAGAGAAGCAAGTGGACGAAATGTTGCGTGACGAAATCATCCAGCCGTCGAGGAGTTCATGGGCGTCAATACTGAAAATTCAATATTAAAAAGAGAGCCAAGGTTGCAACCGCACGCGGTTGTTTTCTTTAGCTTATCCGGGACTAGAAAGTGCTGATCAAAAATCGTTTCTTTAGATTTAAAAGAATAAAGCTTACCGCAGTAAGTGATACTTACGGTTTGCGTATCGCGATACCTTAGAAGTGGGTAACTACCTTCTACGCTTTCAGCAAGGCAAATGGGGAGGACGGCATCGCATTGTGCTGCGTAATACACTGCACCTTTACGCAGCCGATTGAGTGAAATATCACAGACAGTTTCAACCGGCGCCATCATCAAGAAAGTAGTCGGCCTATGAAGAAGTATGAGGGAGCGCGCGGGCGTTCGTGAAACACTTGCGCAGTTATATGACGCCGCTTATATTATTCAGGTCGCTGATTCATTGCTGGCATTCCTTCCCTAAACACTGATATTCTTATTACGGTGCGCAATAAAATCATATTGCCTGCTAGTCTGGCGGTATATGGATGAAATTTGGAATGAATAAACGTGGATTCATGAATTTAACATTGCATTATAAAGCAATTTGTTTATACGCGTGTATTTCTTGCGAAAGTTTGAACACTCAGATTATATTCTGGAAAAATATGATTGTTTCGACCAATTCAACTTCAATACAGGGCTGTTAAATAATGTTAAAGGTTAAATAAACTACACACGTGAATCTGAACAGTTGGGAACCTCATGTCACAGCTTATATCGAGGAGCATGTGTTTGGGGGCTAGTTGGCATGACATGTTATGAAAACTTAAACTGCGCTTAGGACGAGACACCAGAGTAGAGGCCGACAGCACGATCGTCCTGTCGTCCTCTACTCTGGTGTCTCGTCATAAGCCCAGTTCAAGTTTTCATAATACATCTTATATCGCTTCGCGTTAAACATGCGGACTGCAGAAACACACCAATGCATACTTATGAGCGTCGCTTTTAGGGGCGTAGCTCCTCTTAGTCTAACCTTGTCACGTCTCCGTTGTCCGGCGTAAACGGCAGATGGCACTGTCTCATAGAAGTATATACAAACTGCAGTTCAGGGACGATATTCTAGATGGCGCTGTACACAACCTGTGTCGTCATCAACATTTCTCGTCTCATTTCCTAGATGGCGTTGGTCCAATAGAATAGTGTGCAATATGGCGCTTGTGTGAATCGACACTAGATGGCGCTAGAAGTGCCGCTGCTCTCCGATTGGCTGCTGCGCGGGCTGCGCGGGGATGCGCGGGGAGCGAGCGCCTCTCTCATTATCCTGGATCGTCGCGGCACGTGTCGGATCGTTGGTGGAGCATGGACGATGCGCAGCAGCGGGCGCTCGCTTGGCGGCAGCCAGGCGCATCCCGAGACGGTGCGCGCCAAGGACGCCGCTGCGAAACGGGCTCAACGAGAAGCGGATCCCGAGACCATGATTGCTTCAGGAGCTTCGCCCAAGCTCTTCATCATTCACCCGTGGATATGCTGTAATTTTTTCGATAGCAGCAGGCTAATACTTCTGGCGTCATTTTAGTTAGCTGCTGAAAAGAACGCAAATAAAAAAGAATTGATTGCTTCACAAAATGCAGCGTGAGAACGTGTTATTCAAGAATTGTTATTTAAACCAGTGCACAAAGTCGTGCAAGAAAGTAGTTGCTTTGCTTTTAGTGCAATAACCTTCAACCATACTTTAACACGTTGTCTGATCACGTGTTACACAGTACGTTGGATGTTGTCGCCAAAATGCAATTTAGTGTATTCTTCAATAGCTTTCAATTTTTTTTCTTCCTTCTAAACAAGCAGTGAAAAATATCAGAGTGTCATCATTCTTGACCGCTTGGTCTGGCGCAATTTTTTCGTCTTGTTGCGGCGAAGCCAACTTGCTGAAGACTCTGTTGATGTTGGATAATGTACTTACACATGCCTCAGATACTCCTTGGTGACACAGTGTTTCATGGAGTGCTGGTACCTTTAGTAAGCCTAATACATTTTCGCCGTATATATGAAAAAAAAAATCGGCAGATCTCACTCATTCTGGGAGTCCGTGTCGTGCGTTGAGTCAAGCGTTGCGGGTCGGACCGACTTCGTACATATTGCAGGTATGGGTATTTCGTGGGCAGGCCCGTAGCAAGGAAATATTTTCGGGGCGGTGTGAGTGGGTGGAGGGGAGCACTTGCTGAAGGCCTTCACTATTTGAGGAAACATTTTTTTTGGAGGGGGGGGGGTCTCCTTAGATATTAGACCCTCCCCCGCTGGCTACGAGATTAATCGTGGGCTTACCAGGCATGTCGACTACACTGACGCCCAAACGGTATCGCATGGTCCAACGTGACGTCGGCACTCACTTTGGAGCACAAATGAACTGCACCATACTGAAATGAACCGAAATCAACTGCACGCTACGGTGCGATGATGTGCACATCATAAGAATCAGTCTTTGCCGTATTCCTACGGGTTGAGCAATGATTGACCATAGCTTGGTGAGTCATAGGAGTTAATATGTAATGTTTATTACATTGGTACGAACGCCGATAGAGAACACTGCAACCACAGGTGACGTTGCCGCGATATGACGCCATTTATGAGGTATTTTTCGTGAACAACTCCACGCAATGGCGTAGCTCTGTGGATGAATACTTCACTGCTCACCCTGAATACCTAGGTTTGACTGCAGCTCTAACCGTGATTTTCAATATTTCCGTCCCTCTGATATTTCCCTCACCGACAACGCTGCTGACGCCTGCCCCGCATTTTCAGCGACACAAGCTACATAACGCGATCGCGTAAACATTTTTAAAAGTCTGTTATCGCCGTTCTTGGGTTGATACAAACCGTGAATCCCCTGTGGATCATACCCGCATTCCATAGGCCGTGGTATACGGGTATGTGCCACACGTGACTGAGAGAGAGAGAGAGAGAGTACAACTTTATTAAGAGTCCAGTGCAGAGGCAGAGGTTGCCCCGCACCACCCGGCTACTCCCACGTTGGGACCGACAGGTCTAGCCTAACGGCCCTGTCGCGGGCGCACTGTTCATCGTGTTCATCATACACTAATGCCCTCCCATGCAAATTTTGGTCTGTGTCAAGCATAGGTCGGCAAAAAGCTCACTCAGACTCACTCATGGAATATATTTTGCCCTTATGGCTCACTCGCACTCAGTCTCACCACAATTTTTCTCAACCGGACACACTCGGACTCAGATTTACTAAAATTTTTCTCGAACGGCCTCACTCGGACTCAAACTCACCCAAATATTACTCACTCAGACTCACACTCACGGCTCGATATGAGTCTGAGTGAGTCGACTCCTGAGTTCGTTAGCTTATAATTAGGTTTTTGGATTAGGATGTCAACGCACTTAAACGCCAATATATCGCATAATCGGTGCTTTACAATACGCATTTTGATTTCGTACCATCACATACGAGTTATCAGTGATTGCAAACCAGTAAGGACATTGAAAGATATGACTCCCACGAGATATTTTTATCGAGAACTTCCTTTGAAAAATTTTGAAAAGATTTGTTCTGCAGAGGGGAGGGGGTGAGGAGGGGGGTCAAGACACGCCTCTGATTAATAAATATTGAGCTGGCGTATGAACGCTAGTGCGTTGAAGTATCTGAGAGTACAAGTGAGTACCAACGTGAGCCGTCATAAGGCTGATAGTAATGCTGAAGTTGAGTAGTTATCACCTTAGGTCGGCAAAACAATTTGGAGCTTGCTCAGACTCACTCAAGAAATATATTTTGTGCTTAGGGTTCACTCGGACTCAGACTCGCCACAATTTTTCTGAACCCGACTCACTCTGACTCAGACTGAATAAAATTTGTCTCAACCGAACTCACTCGGACTCAAACTCACCAAAATATTACTCTCCCGGACTCACTCAGACTCATACTCACGGCTCGATCTGAGTCTGAGTGAATTTGAGTGAGTCGACTCATGGTGTCAAGTTAAGGAGACGGACCACCAGAGCACCAAGGCCTTAGGGTCTCGGCGTGTCGGCATGCATCGTGCTTCGTCGTTTGCTGTCGGTACGGCCCATTTGCTTGAGCACAAAACAGGGCGCCACCGCCTCAGCGTTCGTCGTGTGGCGAGAGAGAGCGAATGGCCCGCGTTGACTATGGAAGTGCTCTTTCTGCGGTGAACGCTGAACTACCACCAGCTCGCAAGGAACGAGACGCACCCTCGCCCGCTAGAGACAACGCCGACGCAGACAGGGTCTGGTGGCGAATTTAATTATTGATTGAAAAAACCGACTGCTCGCGCTGCACAACCGTTCGCCGGCCATTCCGTATATATATAGGTACTGCATCTTGACCTGCAATGTAGTGCCGGTGGAAGATTTCTCTTTTGCGTAGATAAACAATAAAGATTCACAGCGTGCACTTGAACTAAAGCGGACTGCCGGTCTCTGTGTCTAATCTCTCTTCTGTCTCTCAGTGGCCATTAGCAGTGATATTGCTGTGGAAAACACCGGCGCACACTGCATGCTACGCGCCTCCAAAGGTTTCACGTTAGTGGAGCTGAAACACCCTTCTCTACATGCTTCGCCCCTCCCCAATTTTTTCTATACGCCATTTACGTGGTGGTACGCCCATCTCGAAGGTGCTTCAGCGTGGCAGACGCTTGTTCACTATAACCCGCGAGACGGAGGGCAGTACTTTCACTTACAGGGCGTGGTCGCCTGTGCTCGCGCACTTATCTCTAAGGGGAGTTCAACAGGTGGCTCACAGTTTTGCACATGCTATGCTTTCATAGTGACTGTTTGCGTTGAAACCATAGAAAGTACGAAGGACGCTTCGCTCGCGGCTTCGACCGTGTTTGCTAAAGGAGGAAAGAGTGAACACCCCGCCCATCTTTTGTCGGGCGTAGGAGCGTGATCGGGCCCCCGAGGCAGGAGAGGAAGGGGGCGCTGCGCCACTGGAGCATGCAGCAACTGCAAACTTTACTCACAAGGGCGTGATCGCGAGCGCCGGCTCGCGTTATCTCGACGGACATCACTAGACACTTAGAAATACGAGCGCCTAACTTAAACAGGGACTTAGGAAGACAAGGCAAGCGCTTGTCCTTGTCTTCCCAACTCCCTGTTTAAAGTTACGCGCTCGTATTTCTCAGTATCATGAATCACCAACTCGCCCAATCAGCCATTTTAACAAATCACTAGACAGCTCGTATAGGTATTGCGCTGTCACCGCTTACTTCGCGTTCAGACGACAGAGAGCACAGAAACCGCTTCGACCGTATTCGCTTGAACCAGCGTTCTGATAAGCTACGCGAGATCAGATCCAAAAGAGTTAGCTGCTAAACTTTCTTCGTATGGCATTCCAATTCATTGCTGTGGCATTCATAGCTTCGCCCTTGCGGCGAAAGTGTCATTTTTTATGTGGAAATATAGCGCTCGACGTCTTCCAATATATCGGCATATTGGAAGTATTCGGACATGGATGTATAGCATCCCGAGATTCACAAATAAAATTTTCCATCGACGTTTCATCGAATAGACTAGTATGCAGCCTTCTCTGGATGCTTTTGCGTAGGATATGTATCGTAGGTTCCTTCTAACTTCGCAGAAAGTTAACTTAGAATTTCATTGTCGTGTTTCGCTAGGAGTGTACCTATTGTTATGTTACGATCTGCAACCTATAGAATTCAAATTACTATTGCTTTGCCACCTGTATTGCTTTGCCACACATTTACTCTGTCCATTAAGTTGCTAATAATATGGCCCTGCCCAGCATTTACTGCAATCAGTTTGCTTCTTCCTACACAAGTATTTCGTGTAGCTGTTTTCATGCTTTTGCATTTATCTGTTTCTCAGAATTGCTTATGTCAGTGACATTCCTCTTGGCGATTAGCGTTCACAATTGGTAATACAATATATCCAAAAACGTCATATTGTTCTTTCGACTGTTCCCTTATGTATACTAATCACATGCTGGCAAGCTGAACTGCGTGAAGGGAGGACGTTTGGGCGTGTGGGTATAGTTAATCGTAGTTCAGAAATCATAGCGCACTAAACGAACACCAGATGAGATGAACACAGGACAAGCGCTTGGAAATAAATGAACAGCAGTCGTTTTACAGCGAAAGCTGTTATGAGATCAAAACAAGGGCCGTTTTTGGCGCCGTAGTCGTCCGCCGCCGGTGTCCGTAACCACCATCGCGCGAAATAAAAATATACTAAATAAGAAAAATACCCGGGATGGAACGAGGTTCGAACCTGGGCCCTCTGCAATGGAGCCCAGTATTCTACCTCAGAGCCATGCCGGTGCTTGAAACTGCTTTGCAAAAAGACCCTGTAAAGGCTTCCCACATTAACATGTGTAATGTAGTGTGGTAGAAGAGTAAAATAACAACCAGGGCGTCACACAACGCGAATTCTGTAACCAAGCGTCACACAATGGGAAATGCGCAACGAGTGGGTTGTTGAATGCATCCAACCCATTACAAAGGGCTTTGCCATAATTCTTTATCGTCATCAGCCACAGCATCAACAAAGTGCGTATAATGCCTTAAAGGTGTTTACCGGGTATCACGGTTCTCCGCAGACTGACTAAAAATTGAATAGTGGCTGCTTCTCTACTTCAGAAAAATTATGATGATTTATAGTGTAGCGGGTTCCTCGCAAGTGCACTTCTATTGGTTGCCAAGGAAGCCCACAGCCATAAGGCTCCCATGATCCACTTGCCTCAGGGTCTCAATAAAATTAATTCCCTCTCTCTCTCTCTTTCTTTCTCGCGTTAACGTATGTCATAAACGTGGTGGGAGAGTTAAATAACACCGGGCGTCACACAATGCGAATTACGTAACTAGTGGGTCGTTTAAAGCTTCCAACCTATTACAAAGGGCTCAGCTATAATTCTTCATCGTCAACAACCGTCGCATCAACAAAGTGCACATAATGGCTTCCAGATGGTACCTCGCTTCTCTGCAGAATGATGAATAATATCGTGGTGGGTGCTTCCCAACTTCACAAAAATTAATATTTGTGGCGTAGTGGCTACGCTGCTAGTGTACTTGTATTAGCAGCCACAAGCAGGGTGTCGGAACGAAATGTTTTTCGTTTCGGTTTTAGTTTCGTTCCACCGCAAAAAGTTCCGTTCCGTTTCTGTTCCGGAACGAAAAAAAAAATGTTCCGTAACGGTTCGTAACGGTTTTTTTATGCAAAAATTTGAAGTTAAGGTAATCATAAAGAACATTGGGTTTGTGATGTAGTTACTTGCCCTCCTCTTAGGAAAGTGGGCCAAGGCTAAAACACATGCTTCATAGGAGCGGAAGTAACTGTACCACGAATTCCTACCAACTAGCACAAACCAGTAATAATTTCAAAGTGATAGTATTTATTTTCTTAAAAGACAAATACGAATTTTTTTGTGGGCTCAACGCTTTCAGTCAAGGGAGTGAGCACGATCTCCGAAGCAGCGCGTCATTGAGTGTACTCTTTGATAGGCGAGATCGCTGTTCTGATAAAAAGATCGCCAGGCCTGCGCGGAACACGCAGCACAGTAACAGCGAAAGCTGGAAGAGCGGACTTTGTAGAGCCCGTAGGAGAGTCTCTTGGGGCAATAATACAAGTGAACATGCAAGGTACCTACTACGCCATAAATCATCCCAATTTTTCTGAAGTAGAGAAGTTCCCACTATGCCATTTTTCATCATTCTTCATAGTCTCGTGGTACACGCTACACATCTGTAAGGCATTATGTGCACTTTGTGCTGTGACTGATCATGATAAAGAATTATGGCTGAGCACTTTGCAATGGGTGGGAAGCAGTGTTGCGGAATGGGCGCCTCCATTCCATTTCACTCCCATTTCGGGGAATTAGAACTTGCCGCAATTCCATTCCTTTCAATTCCTCGGAATGAAAAAAGCTTATCCCATTCGCACTCTGGGAATGGTCGGGCAGTTCATTTCCAATCATGTAATTCCTTGACGTAGGAAAGGCATCTTGATAGTTTTATTGAGTTAAGCCTCGGTGTCTAGTAGGCGCGTTGCTTATAAATGTACCGTGCTTGTAATCAGCCAAGCCATTTTAAAAATACTGCTTTATTGTTAATTCGGAGGCTCTGACTTACTCATAGGTGAAGTGTGAAAAACGGCACGTAGACGTAAACGTGCTCTATTTTCGGAAAAAGACGTAATTCCATTCCCATTACATTCCGTGCAAAAGGCGCTTAATTTCATTTCCATTCCATTCCTCCAAGCGTTGTCCCCATTCCATTCCGGGGTCGCGGGAACGTGGAATGATTCCGGAGTTATTCCAATTCTGGTGGGGCAACTCCGCAACACTGGTTGGAAGCATTAAACAACACACTTCTTGCGCTATTAGCATTGTGTAATGACTGGTTGTTATTTTACTCTTCTGCCACGCTATATTACATATATCAACCCGATTCCGTGCCCGACATGACGCCTGTATAGAATATTTTTTCGAAGGAGTTACAAGCACCAGCGTGGCACTGTGGAGGAAAACCCGACTGCCACGCAGAGGGCGCGGGTTGAAATCCCATCCGATCCTGGATTTTTTTTCTCATTTAATTTTTCTTATATCACGCGATAGCAGTCACGGATACCGGCGGTGGCGGACAACTATGGCGCCAAAATCAGCTGTTGTGATCTCATAACAGCTTTCGCTGTAACAAACTTCAGCGCCGACAATGCCCTCTCTACGCTGGCCTGCGTGACAGGCGCGCAAAAGTCCACTTGCGTTAATATAAACATCTCTGCTTTCCACTGTTCTCGTTTTTCGCACAATTTCAACATATCGTTGCTTTGGAATTCCTGCTTGAGGTACGCGCTAATACTGTACCCTGAGATATGCTCACAATGCATGGGCTCAGTTGCTCCGGATAGGGAAGTTTTCTCGTGAACCGAAAAACGATTGAAAAAATTTCGGTTTCACTCCGGAACGAAATAATAAATAAAGTTTCGGTTACGTTTTCGTTCCGGTCGAAAATATCGTTTTTTTCGTTTTTCGTTTTCGGCTTTCGTTCCGTTCCGACACCCTGGCCACAAGAGAGTTTATAACGAGCCCTAGAAATGCCGCTCTTCCAGCTTTCGCTGTGACTGTGCTGCGCTTTCCGCGCAGGCCTGGCGTTTTTTCTTTTCTCGCACCATTCTATTTCTGGAAACCGCAGGAACGGAAAAACAGCCCACCTCAATATTGGAGAGAATCTGCGTGCAAAAACAGAACGGTGAAGGAAGAAAACGTGAACGCACCTCCCTTGTCCGGCCTTGCGGCATTAGTAACAACTTTATGCGGACTAGTTGGTTCGTAATTGCAGCATAAAATAAAACAGCACGACGTTAACAATGACAACAGACGAACGAAGCACTTGTCCTGTGGCCTTAGTTCTTTAGTTGTCCTTGTTCTCGTCGTGGTGTTTCATCCTCTGTCCTTGCGCAGTTCACCCCAAAAAATCAAGTTTAATAATAAGCCCAGCTTAAAGCCAGTTTTCGGGGGGCTCGCCTGTTTTCGGCTGGTTTTGCATGGACTAATTCACGTGTTGTTGTGAATTAGTCCATGCTGGTTGTTTCATTTATAAAAGCTCTTATATGCACGCACGTTTTTAAGCAAGCTCTCTTTCTAGCTTTCTTTTTGCATTTATTTTCAGCTCGAAGCTGCCGAAGGTCTCGTATATGTTGTGTGCGATCTTGGTGGAATTTATTTTGAAGCTTTTATTTTCTCGGTTTTCTGGACATTAGCGTCGCCAAAAGGGTAGCTTTGTTCGCCACTCTCTTGACAAAGGGTTTTCGCCCCATTTCCAGTTAAATTTAACTGAGCTGGTTTAAATCAACGGAGTTAAATAACTGAGTTAAATTAACTGAGTTAAATAACTGAGTTAGATTTAACTGCACACCTGCAGTTAAGTTTAACGCGAGGGCCAGCGCAGTACCAGGTTAGCGCGCAAGCACACTCACATGAGCGCCGCGAGTAAGAGCACGCGCGCTGCCGTTCAGCACAGCGTGAGAATAGAACGTGCGTAGCGCGAGCGAGAACGAGACAGGGGGAGAGAAAGCACGCGCGCTGCCAGACAGCGCAGCCGTCGCGTGCAGCGAGCCAATATGCACGCAGCCGCAGCGTAAACAAACCGCCGACAGAGCGCCGTGCGCGGGCGCATACGAAGATTACCGAAAAAAATGCCCCCACCTCCCCGAAGGGAATCGTGAGGAAATGCGAATGCATTTCTTGCGCCGAGAGTACACGGCGCAGTAATTTTAATGGCGTAAATTAATGACGAGACGAGGATTTGTACCGTAACCATTTATTTACACATTCATCAGCACCTGTTTGTGTTGTCATTGTACCTGACGGCCATAATCCCAGCCTTGTGGTCGCCGTTGGCGTTTCACAGCGGCGTCTCGAGCACACATTTCTTCTTGAGAGAAGAGCGGTGCGGAGCCGGCGCGCGCCCGCGCAAACCGCGGTGAGGAGGCGGAGCGCGCGCAGTCACGTGGGGTGTGACGTCGCTGCGCCGTTGCTACAGACGCTCCTCTCCGCTCCTCGCGCCGTTGCTATGGGACGGCGGATTCAGGGTCGCTTATAAAGTGCATTCGCACTTAAAAATTATGGCTCCCATCCACGCTGTGAACGTGGTTGGACAGTGAAGCTGTGAATGACACCCAAAACGATTACCCATTGGGACATCGCTCGAATGGTCTTCCGCATTAGAATCGTACGAGAGTGAGACTGGCGTCTTACCTTCACCTGGAGCGATGGCCAAGAAGTGCGTCTGATTTTGCGGACCGGCCATGCATGTTTCATCGTACATAACCTTCTGACTGGACCCGTTCATAGCCATGACGCATTGCTTTGGGTCATCGAAGTCCATCAGCCTCTCGACCTCATCTTTGTCTATTTGTCCTTCGTCCGGGAGATGTTCGAAAGTTTGTGGGTTGAACGGAATGCTGTTGAACTTGTAGAGCGGACTCCGGAGAAAAACGTTTTTAGAATCTGCACCCTTGAAACGGTTGATAGCATTGCACCTTCGTCACTTACGCTGAGGCACGGTCGGACTGGAGAGGCGCGTGGGCGTTCCCTCATACGGCCTTCGCTATCGCTCCGGACACAATGGGAGCATTTCTCCACGGTGCAGCGGCAGGGTCACAGCGACACTGCAGGGGTGCTGCGGGAGGTGGAAACAGCTAAACGCTGCGACACTGCTGTTGTTAAGGCTGGAATACGTGCGGCGTTTGACCGGCGTCCGTGCGACGAACCTTCATCAGATGGCGAACGCTCGACGCATGGTGCAGAGCGAAGATCCTGCGAGGAAAGCGTCCGCTTGCGTTTACTCCGTCATGCTGTTTTGATGCTTATTTTGTGGTTTCTTTTATTGAAAGGAATGCTGAGCTGTATGCCGTAGGTCATGTGGTTATTGCCCACGCGTTTTTCGCCCAAACGTTTTTGTGCCCACAGAGACGAAACCGTTTAGGGGTGGGGGCTCTGTAAAAGGGGGCGCTTTGCAGAAAGCCGCAGCAGCGCCACCTGGAGCAGATTTTCTTGTCTATGCGCACGGCCATGCGCACGGCACACAATTTCGCCTTGGCTCCCGCGGACGGGCCGCAGCGTTCGATTGAGACGCGTGATTTTGGGCGATTTGCGCGCCCCAGTGGTTGGTTGGTTGTTCGATAAAACTTTAGTGTTTGTCTGGGCTATGGTGACCTGGGCTCATGTCTCCCACGTCAGTACGTCCAGGTTTTGTCTGGTTGCCGCTTCGCGGGCCTGCTGGACTGCCCAAAGTTGATCGACGAGTTCGGAGATGCGCAAAGCAGCTTCCCACCTCGCCCAGAGAGCATCGGGACTAATTCCTTTTGATTTTGAAGCTAATTCTCAGTGAATGTGATTTAGTGCAGCGGTACCATTCTCACAGATTGTACAAGAGCTGGTGCGATACACCTAGGGGTGTATGATATGATACAGGAGCGGTTTAGAGTAACTGCGGGTTTGCAGCTGTCTCCAAGCGACAACCTGCGCCCTGTATAGCTTGGTGTTTGGCGGGGGAATTCCCTGCGAGCCACGTAAATGCCTTCATTAACTCGGTAAACCGCTCTAGTCTGTCCCGATTCGCCGTTGTCAACTCGATGGCCTCTCCGGCATGTCATGGCACGTGCCACAGAGTCCGCCACCTTGTTGACTTCGGCGAGCTTTAGGCAGACCGAACCCACGTGGGCGGGGAACCAGACTAGTGTGGCTTCGGTCGATCGTCTCTCGATAGCGTGCCTCTGAAGGATCTGGAGTGCTTCAATCGATATTTGCCCCTTGGCGTAGTTGCGCACCGTTGCTCTGTTGGGGACCGTTGCTTCGCATTTTCGATGGAAGCGAGAACGCTCGAGGCCCGTGTACTTAGATTTAGGTGCACGTTAAAGAACCGCAGGTGGTCGAAATTTCCGGAGCCCTCCACTACGGCGTCTCTCATATCGGGGTTCTGGGACGTTAAACCCCAACACTCATTATTATAAGGTATCTGTCGCGCGACAATTCACATGCCTGTACACGTCACACGAAACGATAATTTATCGGAGCATAAGGCAAAACGTAGTGCACGTAGCGCCCGCGCAATTTTTGTACTTATTACCACACCTAGAAACAATGCTCATTGTGTGCAGTATAATAATACTACGTTATTGTGACCAGCGTATAAAGCTGAAATGTCATAATGCTGGCGTGACAAGGCGTCATTTCTTCTTTTTAGAACTGAAGCATACAAGCTTAACGAACCTGCGTATGTGCGAAGCAAATAAGCAACGCTGAATATATGACAGGTGCGCTGCTGCTTGCTTTAATCCATCTGCGAAGATGTCATGAACGCCGAATTAAAGTTCCAAGAATAATAATAATATCTGGGGTTTAACGTCCCAAAACCACGATATGATTATGAGAGACGCCGTAGTGGAGGGCTCCGGAAATTTCGACCACCTGGGGTTCTTTAACGTGCACCTAAATCTAAGTACACGGGCCTCAGACATTTTCGCCTCCATCGAAAAAAAGTTCCAAGAATAAGTTTCATGGTAAAGGCAAGGCGAATTAAACAGCAGTACACTTAAACACCACTGTGTCTAGTCATCAGTCGACATTAGTTTAGCTGGCGTTGACTTGAAGCGCACTCGTCAAAGACTCGCCGGCTCGCCTCAGCGCGATTCCTTAGAGATCAGGGGCCTACGAAAACTATTTTTAGATCAAATTTCCCGCTAGTGCCAACAACATGACGTCGCTTGTTTACGGGATGTTGCGTCACATCCGTTTTATTTTTGTTCCACCGGAAGTGTTCCCTCATTACACAGACGTCGCTAAGTCCTACGAGCAAATGATGAGCCGCCATTTTCTGAAGTATGGGCTTCGGCTTCCAAGGAAGCTTCGCTACCAGTCACATTTACCTTGCACACGGTATGGGTGCTCCTTTGAGGATCTATGCTTCTGTGTACTTTGCTCTACCGGTAAAATCGTTCCTAATTCCTTAAAACATAAAATGGAGGTATTCATCCTCCCTACATTCGCTAATGACGCACTGTTTGGCAAGATTTCATGCGCTTCCATTTACAGCAGCATCTTACGCCAGTGTCAAATGACGTCATTCTGACAAATCCTCGCAATTCCTTTGTTTTCACGGCGCTTTTCCAATTCTGGAAGGCAAAAACAAAACAAAAACAAAATGAGCTGCCCACCGTTTTGTATCTATAGTGTCATTCGAGCGGAATAATACAAAACACTTGCTCTCTGTTCTAAGTAGGGCTGCCTGGAATAGAAGTTCCGATAACAAATGGCGTATGTCCACATACGCTGCTGTCAGCCCCGGCGACCAACAGCGACAATGCTAGTTCTTTCTGCTAAAGATCGCTCTTCCTGTCTACGTCGATTGCAGGCAAACAGCTGGGCAGTCGAAGAGTCTTTCCTTTCGTTTATGCGGCTTTCGGTGTGTTATTTACTGCCGTGTTGCTCGCCCGTTACGTGCCACACTTTCGTATACATTCCACTGTGAAATCCGGTGAGTGTTGCATGCTATTTTGTTCAACATAGTTAAAGTGCACATTCCCACGTTAACCACCAGAGCCATGCTTATTTGCAGTTGAAGTGTCGACGGTTCTATGCTTATGCAGATCATCGATTTTATTTGCTTAAAGCATTATCTAGCCAAACTTATCCCTGTCGACAGCTTTGACATGGGCATTGAAGTCGTCCTGTTAACACCTCTACCCTCAAGCAGCCCGCAGAACCTTGCCGATATGAGAAAAAAAAAAGTGTTAACGAAAATGGGCAAATGCGTTAAGCGGAGGGCTGTATGCCTCACCAATACATGTGTAGTCCGTGAATGCTTTAGGGTTGCTTTGAGGCCCCGTAGGCATAGATCGGCAAACTCACTCATGAGCCGACTCACTCAGACTCACATTGGGCCGTGAGTCTGAGTGAGTCCGTGTGAGTAATATCTTGGGTGCGTTGAGTCCGAGTGAGTCCGGTTGGGAAATTTGTTTTATGAATCTGAGTCCGGCTGAAGAAAACTTCCTTGAGTCTGAGTCCGAGTGAGCCGTAAGCGCAAAATCATATTTTGAGCGAGTCTTAGTGAGCTTCGTCTTTCTTTTTTTTTGCCGACCTATGGTTCCATATACCCCTCTTCAGCATTATTATCAGCCGTATGTCGGCTCGCGTTGACGCTCAAGTCTACTCACACGTATTTCAAAGCACTAGCGTTCATACGCCATCTCAATATTTATTGATCAGAGGCGTGAGGGGCGGTGCGTTGCCTTGACCTCCACCCTCAATCTGTTTCATGAGATGTTCTTCATACAAATATCTCATGTGAATAGCATCTTTCATAAAAATTGCTTTACTAGACTGCAGCCACTGATAACTCGTATAGCGTACGAGATCAAAAGGTGCCACTTAGAGCAACGATTGTGTGAGATATTGGCGTAAATCACATTGACGCCAGGATCAAAAAAGCTAGCGCACTCATGAGTCAACTCACTCGGACTCACTCAGATTCAGATCGAGCCGTGAGTCTAAGCCTGAGTGAATACGGCTGAGTAATATTTGGTGAGTTTGAGTTGGAATGAGTCCGGTTGAGAAAAATTTTGGTGAGTGTGAGTCCGAGTGAGCCCTAAGCGCAAAATATATTTCTCGAGTGAGTCTGAGTTAGCTCCACCTTTCTTGCCGACCTGTGCCCGTAGGTACGAGCGAAAAACTGTGGAAAGGTAAGAGCGTAATCTTACCTGTTAAATACGCTGGCAAAGTGTGCAATACCCATTCCTCACTACATCAGTGAAAAATTAAATGTTACGCATGCCTAGCATTTAAATCGTAGTCTTTTACAACTACCAGTTGCCCAACAGGCGTCATACTGACCGCAAATATTTTAAATTTCAGAAGCTGGGCCAGCACTGTAATCATGAAACAGCGTTGTCCACTGAATATTGGGTAGACTGAAGTCACCCGTCAAAATTATCTGTTCAAGCAACTTGATACGTGAGTATATATATTTACATAGATTCTATAAACAGTGACTGAATAGTGTGATCTCCAAGTGGCTTCCAACGTTTTTAATGTTCCCGCAATAAACCTGAGAAATCATCGCCCTCAAAGGTTTGAGTTCTCTGCATTCCAAGTGCACACAATGTTTTCTTTGTCTAAATTTTCACTCTTTTTTAAATGCATCAGAACCATGCAGGGACAAACTGCAAACCTAGCCACGGTGTCGATCCGAACCCGAGCCTTAACTTGTGACGAAACTGAACCGGTATTCTCGAAACGAACCGGAATATAACCTTCATCGAACTCAAATAGTATTAGTTATCGCTTGAGAAAATAAGCTACCGCAGTTTCTGCATTCTATGAAGAGAGAATGGTTCAAGCGGGGACTCATCTAAGGAAAGCTGACGTATTGCTATTGTTTCGTCGGCATCTGGATTCCTCGAAAAACACGCTGAGGAAGTCACTTAAGCAAAGTAGTTACGAGCAGTTCAGTGAGAGTGTCTCGCTTCTATATAGCCTTTGAATTTGCTGTCTTGATTTAGACAATAGAATTTATTGTTTCCAGAATTTTGGCATGTTCGCATTCATTAGAGACAGGGCGTGATGCTCTGTCCATTAAAAAGCATTGTGCTCCACATTAAATAAATGCATCTCTAACGTGTACTGCTCTATTTTGGATTAACTTCAACGTAATCGAGCAACAGCCAATGTCGCATGTGGTTTGCATGCGTGAGACTATTTAGATACCTTTACTGGCGAACAGAATCTACGAATGTTTTCGCGACATGTCACGTCAACGGATATTGGACGGTCTTATTTTCCCAAGCATTTCTTTTCAAGCCTACTCGCGATTTGCTTAAGTTGACTTGAAATTTAATTTTATTTCGTTGCACAACGGCGCCTTTTCAACATCCGCATGAATGTATATATTTTATTTACTTATTTATGTATGTTGTTATTTACTTATTAGCGTAGAGGGAAGGCATTACAGAGGGAGGTGGTATATGTGAGAGTAAATATGAGATTAAGAGCTACATTGGAGTAAAAGGATTATACAAAAAATATAATTGCCTTATTATACAATAATAGTTAGTATGGTATAACAAGAACGCAGTAAGACATGTGATAGTAACAAGGAATAATATTGCTTATATGGTGCAGTGATAGTTATAAGTGATAAAAAAAAAAACAAGAACAGGGTCTTGAATGCAGGCGATTGATACGGGAAGGCCATTGCAGTCTTTACGAGGACGTGGAATAAAGGAGTGCAGGTAGGTTTTTGTACGGCGCGACGCAATGCCGACCTCGTTGACGTGGTCGATGCATGGTGTCTAAGAAGGGGGCGGGGGGGGGCAGTACTTGAGAGCGTAGCTGTGGATTACTACAAAAAAAGATGGCTGATCCCTCCTCCATAGGAATCGGTATAACACGAAAGTGAAACGTGCCTTCACAGAAGTACTTTACTGTTTATAGTGCAAGTGCATTAGTATATGAGAGCATGTACGAGGTCTAGTGTTGTTTGGCAGATACAGCATCGCTCGATGTGGACGCATCGCACTCACGTTGACGCCTAGTGGCACATCTCCGTACCGACGACAAGCGCCCATGATCATGATTTATCCCTTGCGGTAGTTGACGTTCTTATGTGGACACCGCATATGGTGAATCCTGCGCAAAGATGGCATCAACAAGCACATAGGCACTCCTTCAAAGCGTCGTGAAATGCGAAGAGAAACGCGACGAGCGTCGTGTCTTCCCTGTAGCCTGGCCGTTAATTCTCACAGGGCGAGCGAGGAACGCGGTGCGACAGCCAGGCGAGCGTCGGAGAGCTATTTGTCGATATGGATGAATGCTATGAGCGAGGCTTGCGCTAAAGCCGCCACCTCACGGTGTGTTAAAGCGTTGACGAAATTAAACTTGCATTGGAAACGCGCCGAATGGGACGGTCGTTGCAACGGCGCGTTTTTTTTTTTCGAGCCTGGTGGCACAGGTGTCACCGCCCCGTTATAAAGGGGACGCTCATAGCATCCATCCATCCAAGAGCACTGTGAGAGGCAAGTGTGAAAGATAAAAGGCGCGTTCATGTCGTACCCGTAATGTACGTACCCGTAATGTGTTTGGCGGTACCTCGTCCGGCACGTCAATACTTCAAAGAAAGCGTAACCCGTTTTGTTGAAGAACAAAAACTTCTTGAAGATATTCCCGATTGGTTAGATCGTGTAGTGCTTCTTTTACAAATGAAGGAGGTTTAGAGCCTCCTCATTAGTCCCTGTATGGCCCTTCCCTTTTTTTCCTGTCGATCCCTCTCCCTTTTTACGCAACCAGTGTTTGTATTGTAAATAGCGTTTCTTCTTGTGTTTTGTTTCTTGTCAAAAGCAGGCAATAAAAAAAATGTTTGGCGGTAGCTCAGTATGCTAACCGCCCACCAGCCATCGTCGCGGACCGAGAGGTCATGGGTTCGATTCCCGCCAACGGAACTTTTTCTCAGTTTTTTTCTTTGCCATCTCATGGCGTTCCTTTTGCTGACGTACTTCCGTGACGGAAATACGTCAGAAAGACTTGGTGGACCCCGGCATAAAACACTTTCGTGTTAAAAAAATGAAACGAGGCAAGGCGGAAATCTTTGGATTTCGAGTGTGTTTTTCATGTTAGTTATTATAGCTTTAAATGAATGAAAGAAGAGAATATTTCAGGGCTCGTTTCTTTGTTTGACAAAACCTTATTGAAAACCGGCAGATAATGAAGCCAAGGAAGGTATAGGGGACGTTAATTAAACTGCAGCGAACCTGCAACCTTTGGATCCGAAGGCTGCAGCTTCGGTCCCTGCCGGTGGCAAGTTGTCTTTTCGTCCACTTTACTTTCTTCACCTCTATATCACATTTAGTACAATACACTTAAAACAGTACAATTAACTTCCCTTATAGCTTCCCTGGCTTCATTATTTGCTGGTTTTCATTAAGGCTGTGTCATTCACCAGCAAAGCGGCGTTGCCGAGAATTGTCTACTGATAGCGGTGACACGAACGGCACTTTAGTGATAATGGTACTGGGACTGTCGTCTGTTATTTCACTCTCGGTTTAGAATAGTTGCAGTTCAATTCGTTTCCTCGCTCTTCAGCAGTTCGGCGCTCTTCAGCAGTTACATATTTTGATTGGACGGTCAAAGAACCATCAGCTCAGAATTTATTTATTTATTTATTTATTTACTTATGTGTTTATTTAATGGTCAAATTTATGTTTACTTCAGCCGCGTTCGTCCCCAGCGCTTGCATGCTTTTACTCGCGCGTAGAACATACGATGGGTCGGGCGATGTTATTGATTTGGACTTTATAAGGAACATGACGGCGACGGGGACGGCAAGAACCCGCCGAGAGTGTCCATATAATTGCTGTCGCAATAAAACGTAGTCGTTTGCTAGTGGCAACGTGGTGGAGCCTGCTCCTACCATTTTTTTTGTCAGTGCACTCATGCCACGAAAATACTTCAAAGCTATATCGCAGTTCAAATGCGCATGGCCTGTATTGCGCATGCCTTGCGCATGACTTGTATTCAGAAGAAAGATTTGGATATGGCTCTTATAGATATGTCACACAGTAAGTGGTTCCTCTTGAATGGAACATGTTATTTGAGGTTGCATTGGCTACGCAAGAGAACTTTAAATGGCGCAGCATATGAACAGCATCGCGATACTTTGCGGCAAAATTAACATTAATATGCTGTTGTCGGTACCGTTATTTGTTGCATGGGCGTGATCGCGATTATTGGATATGCAGAGCAGGCGGCTCTCACTGGCCAAAGGCGCGCTTTTCTGGACAGTTGGCAGCATTTTCATTTTGTTGGCATCTAGTGAAGTCCTTCAAAAAACACTTCAGCTCTTCTCCTTCTTAGCTGGTATTATGCGGTGCCGTATGGAACCTCTTCTTCTGCAAGGAATAGATTGGTACCAAATGTCTCCATTTCTAGGCCCATTTTCAAACCTAACGTCTTGGAGCTGTAGGAGGCCGTGTTGGCTGCAGCTGAGACCCTGTCATCAGACCAGGGTCGGGGGGTGGACAATCTAGGTCGCCGGTAACCATGGGTTGATGACCACACAATACGAAATCGTCAGCATATGCTTTGTGATGACATAAAGTTCTCTCCACCCATTCATGGAGCGAAAACACGATAGCAAAGCCACCATAGGTCACATGTGAAACAGATTGGATGCGGCCATTTCGGTTGTTTTTGTCACGAGGTGTAGTCGCAGCTCTCGTTTAATGCTTCTAGCTCAGTTTGATTCAAACAGGTGCAGCATTTGGCTCATTTTTTATTCGAAACTGCTTCTGAGTCCACATTACAATCGGGAGTCGACCCGCTTTGATTGAAAGTGTTATGAACATGAAAAACAGCTAGGCGTTCTTAACGTCCCCGTCAAATTTAGCCCAGTTTCGGTGTCTGGATCTGGCTCTTTTGGAAAAAAAAAGGAACTCTTCATTTATTTCTCTGAACAACAGAGGCCGAGTGAAATGAGCACGATGAACTCGAGAACCAGCCAAACCACTACAGCCGAAACTCGATTTAACGAAGTGATGACCATGTTAGAATTACTTCGTTAATGCTGGAATCGCGTAAAATCGGGAAAGCGATTTTTCGGTCTTTAGAAATCTAAAATTGTAACCCAAAAGCTTTGGGTTACAATCTAAAATTGTAACCCAAAATCGGCCGCCAATCCACGCCTGCTCGTGTGAAAAGTGCGCGCTGGATGGCCAAGACACTGTGGCTCTCACACCCGGGTAATGTAGACCAGTTAGACGGTCACATCAAGCGTTTACAGGCTGCCGATATATACGAGTATACAAAGTCGGGGAGACGAATGCAGTGATTGTGGGAGCAGGCCGAAAAGCAAAAAAGTGGCGAGGAGACGATCCGCACATGTTTCGCATCAACCATGAAATACCGAAGGCAACCTCCTAGTTTTCCTGTGGGAGCGTTTACAGAGAGAGTAAAGCACTCTCGCCCGTAGCACCATTTGGTGAGAGCGCTACCGACAGCTGAGTCCGTTGTTTCGCGCATGGGCGCGACGTGCAGCCTCGTCAAAATAAAACTAGGGTCGTTACTAGGGCGACTACGCGTTTTAACTGGACAACGTTACAGCGCCCGCTCGAGGAAAAAGTAGTCTGTGTCAAAATTAGAAAAAAAAATCACCACATTTTCAATCATCTGCTTCCGAAAAATCTTTGTTAAATCGGGTTTGGAGCCAAGTTAATTTCATTAATTCAGGTTAATGACAACATTGAACCCTATGGGCACCTGCCGGAGTATAGAAATTTCTTTAGATCGGGAGCGTAGTAAAATTGTTTTTCATTAGATGGAGTTTTAACTGTATTTCCTTTTCACTTTTATCCTGAAATGTAAGCACAGTGGCAAGGAATAGAAAAATCGCATGGCAGAGTGCAGCGCAGACCTTTAGATGGTTGCCGGCAGTATTGGTTGCCGGCAGCACATTGATTGCTGATGGCGGGAAGTACATAAAAGCTTGGTAGAAACAAGTACGAAGATGTCCAAAGCCATATGATGCTGCATGCAATCTCAGAGAAAGGAAGACTCGTCGCGTTTCTTAAACGTTGTTAAAACTCTCCATGATCTTGATTCTTTATCTTGAGGTGCGCGTATAGGACGTGACGCTGGCAAAGGTGTGTTGCCAGACGGCGAATCGCACACAAAACTCCACGCGTGAAGTGCAATCGAGTCCCTAACAATGAAACGCAAGCGGGCAACGATAACTGCGACAATAAGTATACGTCGTGTCCTGGTATCACAGTGCGCGCACGTAATGGTGCTTCTTGAACCGCTCATTAAGGCATCGCCTATTTTCCCAGCACTACCTATGTACATAACAGTGACAGTGAGTAATCCGCCGCGGTGGTCTAGTGGTTATGCTGCTCGACTGCTGACCCGAAGGTCGCGGTGGCTGCATTTTCGGCGGAGGCGAAAGCGCCTCCACCGAAAAGCACCAAGCATGCCCCCCCCCCCCCTTCTCCCCCCTTCTCCCCCATTTTTTTTTCTTGTTGTCATCCTCTGTGTGCGCTTAGATTAGCTATAGATTAGATATAGGCGCACTTTGAAGAACCCCCAGGTGGTCGCAATGTCTAGAGCCCTCCACTATGGCGTCTCTCATAATCATATCGGGGTTTCGGGACGTAAAACCCCAACAATTATTATTTGTGATATTGCGTAAATCAGGCCAACCACGCTGGCCACAGAGCGCGTCCTGCGCCTCATAGCGTCGATAGCGGCACGACTGGCGAACAAGTCCAACCGTTTACAAAGCCGCTGCGCGTCTTCCAGATCAGAAAGCCCGCCTTCTAGACCTGTCCATTGTCCTGTCTACTTCAGTCCTTGGGGCGCATTTTGTACAGACAGAAGCACTATGGCATTTGTCCTGTCATCCTCCTCGGTGTATCAGAGCCGTTGTCTGTCCATGGCTCCTTTAATAGTATTCAACTACTGCAACCAATTACTCTACAAGATAACCAGCCCACGAAATAGGGCTCCTTGAGCTGTTAGACTACGCGGCATAGCATGAAAGGAAAATATTAAGGACATCAATTGAGCAAAACGTAGCTATACATTGTTTTCCACTATGACGCAGGACGAAGCAACGTAAGACAAAGTTGGCTACGTCACGAGCACCAGCAGAAGGTAGCGGAGCTGTTTCAGCGTATCTCGTTGCATGCTCGACGGCGACAATTGCCCATCGATTACAAGCCGCAATGTACGGAAGGGCTCCACACAGATCAATGCCAACACGGTGGAAATGGCGTGCAGGACACGGTAGAGGGTGCAGTAATCCGGGTGAATAGGCCAATGCCTTCCGTTGTTAGCATAAAGGACAGGATCGAATATATTTTCAGACGAATGCCATGCCAGTAGACGCCACGCCAGTAGTAACGCTGGTGGAGCTGGGGATACGTTTTCAACACTCCAGCGTGAGCATGTTGCGGGTCAGCATGAAAATACGCACATACGTCAGATCGCAGGTGGCTTGGTATAACCAAGAGCCATTTACGACCATCCGCTCGGTAGTTTCTGCGGTATCTCGTCCCATGTCTCAAAATGTGTGGCTTGGCGGCGAAGGGCACGGGGGTATGCAGACGTTGAAGAGTCGGAAAGGATGTTAAGGAGGGAGGCAATCCATGGGTCTTTTCGCTGCTCACATGACATGCTCGTGACGGAAATGGCAGCGATGGAAAAGTCAGCGTCTGAGCGCGGATCTTCACCGGATCTCACTGGTGATCGTGAGAGCGCGTCCGCGTCAGAGTGTTTTCGTCCCGAGCGGTAGGTGACGCGAATGTCAAATTCTTGTAGGCGAAGAGCCCAACGTCCAACGCGACCAGAAGGATCCTTCAGTGAAGCCAACCAACGGAGTGCGTGATAGTCGAAGTCGAAACACTGTCCGTACAAGTAAGGACGAAACTTGCTTAATGCCCACGCAATTGCGAGGCACTCTTTCTCGGTGACTGAATAGTTGACCTCCACTTTTGTGAGTGCGCGGTTATCATATGCGACGACGTATTCAGGAATGCCGGGCTTACGTTGCGCGAGTACTGAGCCAAGACCGACGCCACTAGCATCTGTGTGCACTTCAGTCAGAGCACTTGGGTCGTAATAGCGCAGAATGGGTGGCGACGTAAGCAGGAGCGCAGTGTACTGAAGGCTTCGTCACATGCTGGGGTCCAATTAGAAAGATTAGCAGGGCCCGCCAGTAGTTTCGTTAGTGGTGATATTATCGATGCAAAGTTACGGACGGAACGACAAAAATATGAGCGCAAGCCGACGAAGATCCGAAGTTCTTTGAGCGTAGTCGGCTTCGGAAACTGGGCGACTGCATGAAGTTTGTCCTGGTCCGGGAGAATTCCATCCTTTGATACAACATGGCCAAGTATAGTGAGTTACCGAGCTCCGAAGTGGCACTTCAAGTTAAGCTGAAGGTTTGTCTTAGTAAGGCACTGAAGAACCGTGCGGAAACGGTCGACGTGTGTAGGGAAACCTGGGGAGAAGACAGCATCATCAAGGTGACGACATCATCCAACATCATCGAGGTGACGACATCATCCAGCCACACAAAAACGGGTCTCAAGGAGCGAGCTGTGATGTGCATAAAGAAAACACGGATGATCCCTCCGTCACAGGAATCGGTATAACACGAAAGTGAAACGTGTCTTAACAGGAGTAGTGCTTATTGTATAATGAGATCTGAGAGCTTGTACAATGTCTATTGGTGTTTGGCAGCTATAGCACTGTTTGAGGCATATGCACCCACGTTGACTCCTAGTGGCACATATTCTTCACGACGACTAACGTCCATGATCATGATTTAACCGTTGCAGTAGCTGAAGTTGTTAACACATACCTGGACACAGCGTATCGCGAATCCTGCGCAATGATGACATCAACAGGCGCATAATAAACACTGGTACTCGATATGCATATTTTTCAAAGCGTCGTCAATTAAGGAGAGAAACGGCACGCTGTGCGCTCCCGAGTAATCGGGTAACCTCGCCTGTGCTCATGCATACACTACCGCACTGGGCTTCAGCAACACGGGAGGCAGAGCTTCGTTGCTTCAGCCGCAAACGCGCAGGCGTTCCACGTTCCGCTGGCCTCTGTCTCGCACCACAAAGGCAGGACAATCGCACGTCGACATCGTTGCCTTTCTGCAGCGCTTATTGCAGCAGTTTTATCAGTCGGTGATATCGCACTGGACGCAGTAGGCGGCGGAGAAACACTATTGGTGCATGTGGAAGCTGCACTACTCCGACAACGAGCCATCACACGTTAACACGAAGAAAGCGAAGAACATAGCTACGTCTAGGGCGACTCCCCGATGCTAGCGCGACCAGTGTTTTTCGCTGGTATCGAGAGTGTTTAACCATGCCCTCCGAGAGTGCGCGCCAGGAGGAAAGCTGTCAGCGCGCAATCCCGGAGGCCACGCTTTAACTGCCTCGTCGCCGAATCGTTTTCTGTCGGCGCTAGTAATTGTCATGCCGCATTACTTCGCTTTACCGCTGACAGACGGCGGCGGCGCCACCCCGCCCCGCCAACAGAGAGCACCGTGCGAGAGAGAATGTATGAGAGATATAAGGCGCGTTTCTTGCTTGTCGCGCATCTGCCTCGATGACTTAGTTGGTAGAGCGCCGGGCGCTTATCGTCGCGGATTGAGAGGTCGTTGGTTCGATTCCCGGCGGCGGAAAATTTTCTTATCGTTTTTCTTTCTCAACCATTAGCGTCCATTTTATCAACGTCATATCCGTGACGGAAATACGTCACTGAAGTCTTGGTGCACCCCGGCATAAAACACTTTCGTGTTAAAAACGCCAGGCCTGCGCGGTACACGCAGCACAGTCACAGCGAAAGCTGGAAGAGCGGCCTTTCTGAAGCCCGTCGTAACTCCCCTGGAACAACTAATACAAGCACACTCAAGGTACCCACTACGCCATAAATAATCATAATTTTTGTGAAGTAGGGAAGTGCCCACTACGCCATTATTCTTCATTCTGCCGAGAAGCAAGGTACTTGCTGCACATCTACAAGGTATTATGTGCACTTTGGCTGATGACGATGAAGAATTATGGCTGAGCCCTTTCTAACGGGTTGGCAGCATTACACGACTCACTCCTTACGCAATTCGCATTGTGTGACGCCTGGTTGTTATTTTACTCTTCGACTACGCTAGATAACATATGTTAACGCGATTCCTTGCCCGACATGACACCTGTATAGGGTTTTTTTGCGACGGACTTTCAAGGATCCGCGTGGCTCTGTGGTAGAACACTCGGCTGCCGCGCAGGGGGTCTGGGTTCAAATTCCGTCCGATACCTGGATATTTTTTTTCGCATTTTTTTGTAATTTTGCGCGATCGCGGTTGCGGACACCGGCGGCGGCGGCGGCGGCGGCGGCGGATAACTACAGCACCGAAATCAGCTGCTGTTGTGATTTCATAACAGCTTTCGCTGTAAAAAAAAGTTCAAGAGCCCTTGCCCTATCGGAAAAATTGAGACAAACGAAGCTTGGTGTGGGTGCTCTAAAAAAATCAGCTAGCTGGAAAATATGGAGATGGTATAGGTTTTAATGAAAAAATGATGGAACGAAAAACGATAGACGTTGTGCTACACTGCAATAGATCTTACAAACACACCTTTCCCGATATAAAGTGGCAAGTTCAGCAAGGTCGACGCAAGCTAATTTCGACGTGATGGTAATAATAATTCCTGGGGACATAGTGGTGATCAATCGCCATAAGGCGTCTGTGAAGCAGAGCACAGACCAGGACAACGCGAAGAAAACACGTCAGTGCGTGTGATTTGGTATTTTCTTTACTCGTGCTTTGTCCCCCTTGTCCAGTTCCCTGTGATGCTTCAGAACACATTATGATAGGGAAAACCAGGTGCGTCTGGTTAACCAAATGTACCTGACTTTCCTTTGCGTTTTTTTTTATAACTCTCACGAAATCCTACTGACTAGTTCCCTATTTGCTACTATGCCTTGTGAAATACGAATTCATTAGAGATCATACTTATTACGTACCCCTTCCCGCTGTACTCACGAAATGAAAATCCGTCTTTTAGATGTTGGCCGTTGGCATAAACTACGATGGTTTTTCACAAAGTAGATGGTTGTTTCACAAAGCAAATGTCCATACTTTGTGAAATGTTCAAAACGGTGATTTCACAGAGTGACTGGTCGCTTAAATGGGGACACACCTGCGCTACGTGGGGAGAAAAAACAACGACGCACGAAATACTTGTCTGAACTTCTTGGACGACTGGTATGGCTCGGACGTTCACTTGTGCACTTAACATAATACGCATTTTGAGTCGTTTAGTAAAACAGCTACAGTTCAACGTGGTGAAGTTGCCCCCTTAAATTAATTCGCCTGTTTGAAAAAGCATTTGGTCCGCCGCGGTGGTGTAGCGGTTGCGGTGCTAGGCTGCTGACCCAAAGGTCGCGGCTTCGACCCTGGCCGCGGCGGTCGCATTTCGATGGAGGCAAAATGTTAGAGGCCCGTGTACTGTGCGATGTCAGAGCACGTCAAAAAACTTGAGATGGTAAAAATTTCGGAGTCTCCACTATGACGTACCTCATAATCATATACTAGTGGTTTTGGCGCATAAAACCCTCGATAATATTATTGAAATAGCATTTGTCGCACATTTGTGACGTGCTCGTCATCGAGATAATTTGCGGGGATTCATCAGATGATTCGCTAACTCTCTCATGCCTTACATTTTTTTCTGTGTGAAAAGTATTAAGGTAAAACCAATGCGTGACGCTGCCAGCACCTGTGCCGCATCGCCATAACTTCTGGAAAGGCACGCCAACCGTTGTTTTGCTATAGAAGGAGATTTTCTCTTTGACTGCCAGTGCAACTAGTATATTTTTAGCAAGGGCGGGACTACGAATAAGCTGGGTGAACTCCTTTACTATATATACACACACCATGGCGAGGAATCGCAGTCGTCGAATGAGGGATCACTGGCACCCCATTATGCACAAGTTTCATTACCTCTGCAGGAGTAGCATGCGTGAGCAAACCTTTGGCATTTGGAACATCTTCTCTGCATCGGGATGTAGGGTGTGACACTGACTTCGATGGAAGTCACATCGAGATATGCAGGTATTTTACGTGTACCGAAGGTGAGGGTGGTGCGTTTGGCGAGACGGTGGTGAATATGGTGGGAATTCGGTGACATGTGGCGAAAAAGTGCTCCGAAAGTCCACAAGTACATCACATTCGACAGTTAAAATGAGGCTGTATGTGCGTTAGTGTGAGTGTTGTTCTCAGGTTCTTTGAGCTCGCGAACTACGTGGGGTTTGCTCTGACCATTTGAAACGTTTCCTCACTATTGTGAAATTCGATATTGACCCCTCAAAATTTAGACCGGGGCAATTTGCTTGTACCGCCTCATTGACGTGGTGTGAGCAACGGTGCAGTACACCCCTTGAAGTTTGGCTGCTCTTGCTCTATTGGCACGTGGTGCAGACGCCATATTGCTTGTGCAATTAAAGTGAAGAAAGTTGTTCCTTCTATGTAACTTGTACAGACAAATTGAAACCAGAGAATGTTTTACAAACGTTCAATCATAGTTGTGGCACAAAGATATTCTATAGTTATACGTTCAAACGATGGTGTCAACCTGGCCTTTTACTGCCGAGCTGTTATGCTCGAGGTTCGCCGTGCTTCGTAGATAGAAAATTATCATCACCATGAACCGGCACGCGCTATCTTCGTCCTCTTCTTCATCTTTGTCCTCTTCTTCCTCTTGTGCTTCGCTCCCAGAACACGTGCGCCGATTTGTTTGGCGTGGGATGCAATAACTAATGGTCAAGAGAACGACTGCAGAGAGAGAGAGAGAGAAAGAAAGAAAGAGACACAGAAAAATAGAGAGAATGAAAGGGAAGAAAGAGAGAAGAAGATAGAAAGACAGAGAGAGAAAGAACGACACGACAGAAGAAAGATAGAAAAACGTCGCAGTTTCGCCGCAAGAGTCAAGCGATGGATGCGATAGCAACAAATTGGAATTTCACAAGAACAACGGCAAGTAGCTCGAAACTTGCAACACGCTGGTCAAACTCGAAGGACGCACGAAAAGAACACACCACACACAAGACGAGCGCCAACTAACAGCTGTCATAGCTCCACACTTTCACCGCCCTGCTCAAACATGAAGGACGCACGAAAGTGAGTGAAATAGGTGAAAAGGAAACGCAGGGAGGACTCACGAAAGAAACGCACAGATATACATAGGACGAACGCGAACTAACAACTATAAAAGTTCTAACTCCTTTGTGTTTGAGCAGTGCGCTGCAAGTGTCGACTATGTACAGTCAGCTAGCTCTTACTTTGGCTCTTCTAGCTAGCAGCTTACTCCTTTCGCAAACGCGGCCGCTGCAGCGAGCGAAGTGACCTTCGTGCGCTTCGTAACTTCAACGCAGACTTTGCGGTGAAAGCACAAGCCGTACGCACACCCCCTCCCCTCCCCGCACTACACAAGCGCGCTCGCATCGCGAAGCCGGCAGTAAACGTACGGGGCGACGACCTTTAACGCGCGCCCTTCGCGCCATCTCGCGGGTGATGAAGAGAACACGCTGATGTGCCTCCGAGCTCTGCGTGCCTCTAGTGGTACATGGTGTATATAAATAGCTCCGTCTTGTTCTGTCGTGTTACGTCGTGATTGCGCTGACTTCTTTACAATAAATAGCTCGCCGAGTATGCTGAGGGACGTATGCTCCGTGACACAGTTGCCTAACGCGGCACGCTGTGGAGCGAGGGGTCGCAGGTTCGAATCCCTGGTCACTCGCTTACCCGTACACCGCGGCCCGTGGTAAACGGGTATGTGCCACGCGTGCCTGGATGAAAGGGTTTGACGACGTACGCGACAGGATTTTCACGTTATTCATGTCATGACCTGACAGCCATATTAGTCAAATACTCTTACCCTCCCATGCCAATTTTGGTCTACACCAAGTTAAGGAGGCGATCATGAGAGCACCCAGACGTAGGCGGCTGATAGATAGATAGATAGATAGATAGATAGATAGATAGATAGATAGATAGATAGATAGATAGATAGATGGATAGATAGATAGATAGATAGATAGATAGATAGATAGATAGATAGATAGATAGATAGATAGATAGATAGATAGATAGATAGATAGGCTCAAAGTGCCACAGGTTCGCTCAGAAATGCTTCGCATTTAAATGTCCACTAACATCTTAAGCGATAAACAAAATAAAAGCTGTGAAATTTAAAGTGATAACTAGTGAAGTTACATCTACTTTGATGAAAACCTAAAACTGTAAGCGTTTTAATGCTATCCGCTTTTAAGATACCATAAGTTGTAGGTTGGTATTGCAGTATTTCTACAAGATATTAGAAAAAGGGTGTTAACAAAACTCGAAGAGGTAAAAAAATATACTAAATTTTTGATCAGAAAATGCCTCATTGCTGCAAAATCTCAGGGTTTAAGTATGAAAGAGGCAGCGAGTAATCGAGAAATCAATTTGCTACTTTCTTTGTTTACAACAAGGACATTGCAGAATATCGTGCTTGTCTGCATTGTGTATGTTATTTATATCTGCTTCCTCTGATAACTCAGTTAAAACAATCTAAACTACACGTTCGAGCCAGCGTACAAATGTGTTTTTTTGGCGTGGAGAGTTGGGCTAGTTGGTTCATTCTGGTCGAAACTGCGCAGTAGGACGGGACACGAAGAAAGGCAAGACAAACGAGCGCAGTTTGTCTTGCCTTCCTTCGTGTCCCGTCCTATTGCGCACTTTCGACCAGAGTGTTTTTTTAGATATAAATATTCTAGGTTGCGAAATTATCTAAGTTCCATATCGGCGGCAAGCTGTCATATTCGCGAGCTTGTGAGAAAAACAGGTACATACGTAAGAAGACAAAACACAGCCTCTATTCTACTACCAAGTCTGCTCTGAATATTTATTTTCGCTACAGTTGCGCGATATATGAGTCGTGTGCCTATATATACACACCGTGTTTCGTGCTTTAATATACCGCATATGAACACCTGATAGCACATACGCGATCATCGTGGCATGAACACCTTCGGGAACTGCTAGAGAATGTTTTCGCTACGCGCATCTGCTTCCGAGAACACTACGCAAGAACCTACTATTTTTTTTCTTAATCCTTGAAGGTCACATTATTTATCACGCTCGCTGAGCTGGACGGTAGCATTGTTCACGGCTCACGCGGTCTTCTTCTGAAAAACTCCTTCTCAGGTCTGCTCATCTACATGAGACGAGACCCATGAAGCTGCACCGTGGTAACTGCATCAATGTGATCCGACATGCTGCGTCGTGTTGACGGCAGCACCATTTCTGTTGGTAGGCCTCGCCTCCAGTACTAGTAAACGTCAAGATAAAAACTTAACTTTGTGATATTTATTAAGTAGAAAATGAAAGCCAGTTGCACGCCTGTGAAATCTGAGTAGACAGCGGGGCTGGCAAGCGAAAGCCACCACCTGGCGAATGCAGATTAAGTTCTTTCTTCATCTTCTTATTATTCCTTTCTTTCTTTCATATTTCCTTCCTTCCTTAGCTCTTTCTATAGCCTTTTCTCCTTCTTTCCCCCCTCTTAATCCTCGCATCACTCCTCATCCTCACTTCTAGTTCCCATCCTTTGCTGTGCTATACTGAACATGTTTTACCCTCTGACCTCCTTTCCTTCCACCTGATCTTCACATCCCTCCTCAGGGGTGTAGCCAGAAATTTTTTTCGGGGGGGGGGAGTTCAGCCATACTTTATGTATGTTTGTGCGTGCGTTTGTATGTGTGCGTGTATATATACGCAAGCAAAACTGAAAAATTTCGGGGGGGGGGGGGGGTTGAACCCCCCAACCCCCCCCCCCCCCTTGGCTACGCCCCTGTCCCTCCTCCTCACGATATACAGGGATGGCCAAAGATACCTTGCAACTGTATGATAATACGATACAAGGTACTCAGGCAACAAGTATTTGAGATACAGATGCAAGATACTTCCTGTTATTCTATCCCGTACGATATCCTCTATTCGTATCTTTAGACACTGCGATACAGTTGAAAATTTCTTGTTATGGATCTATACGATGTAGAGGCAAACGTATACGCGCATAAACGTTTGCTTGGACATTTCTTCACTTCGACGAACCTTATTTCATTTGAATGGAATGACCGTATCTGAAAACGTTTGTCATTTTTGCTCAACGTATGGAATTTTTATTTCGAAACGATTTCTTTGGATTGTTTTAGCTGCATAACATGGGAGCTGTATATACGCGGCTGTTGTTACTAATGTCTGCTTGCCGACAAGTGAGCGGGTTGCAATCTAAGTGCAACAACAACAATAAGAAGCCTCTCCACGACGGCGCATATAGCGCTCGGAAGTTCTACCTTTCCCGTCAGCGAATTAACCGTTTACTCAATAGCGAATCCCCGGGCAGGTATACGGCAAACACAACGGTAATAGTTATATTTTTTGTGGCGCATTATGTACAAATGAATAACATAACGCTGCAAAGATATTTCATGTTTTACTTACCTGCTGGCGTAAAGCATTCGTTAGCGATATGTCCATTAAAGTGCAATCATTTTACGATTCTTCTGGTGCGAGAAAACGCGTGGAGCCCAGAAACGTTTCATACGGGTTGTAATGGCACAATGCGTCGCGGGGTACAGAGCTGTTAACACTACAGTTACCGCGGTTATTGAGACTACGGTTACTTGCAATAGCAGGAAATTTTTGGGTGAGCTAAACAGAAAAGTAATGTAGAAAGTCGTTATGTATCACACATCTAAGTAAAATAGAAATTTAAGTAAAATAGAAAGTCGGTTATGTATCACACACTCATGGTGAATACGTAGAAGCACGATGTATGAGGCACCACTAATTATTATGGCATTTAAGCATGAACTATTGTCGACTTACCTGTCGTGGCAACCGAGAGCGTCCTCCACTTCGCGCCTCGTTCACCAGCTAGCGCGTTGTGCCAGCCCCGCGCGGCTCGATTGCCGGGAACCGCTGTTAAGCGGCAACATGGCGGCGGTAGCTACGACGCCAGGCCATTTTGTCCGGCGCAAGCCGTACTCTTCTCTCCCTGGCCATCAGATGCCCGGGCGCCGCACGTCAAACGGCACGCTAGCTTACGTCACTGTGCCACGCCCGTCCTCACTGGCCGCCAGTGACAGCCCCCGGGCTCACCTCTCCGCTTGAGCTCGCTTCTGGCTGGGGCTTGGCCACCGCGAGAGATGCTCTCAGGCCTGCAGCGAGAGGTTCACGGGCTGTCTTAGCCGGCGGCTTCTCGTCCGTGCGCTCGGCTGCTCCCTTTGTGTGACAGCTGTAGTGCCGCAGGCAAGCGTACGCAAGCGGTCTTGCGGAGTTACCCTGTGCGGCCCGCAGTCCCGTGATTGTCGTGCGGTGATGCATGTTGGGTTAGTAAACCGGTGCTTGTTGACAACCTGTCTCGAGGGCCTTTTATGCGCCGTGTCGGAGGGTTGACACACGCGGCCGTAGCGTTCTTGTGTGCGGCGGCGGTAGAGGAACGTCGCATGCCTCGTAGGGTAAGCTTCGTGCAAACCGATCTCCACTGCTAAAGTCACACAATAAAACATTCCGTACCTGTGGAAAATAGCTTAAAATGGCTCCAGTAGGCACTCATGGAAAAAATCCCATAGAATATGTCATCATAATCGTTCTATGGGTTTGTAGGCAGTGTTCGTAACCGCCGCGGTGACTTAGTCTAGGTGCCCGACTGCTGATCCGAAAGACGGGTGTTCGGTGTTGGCCGTGGTGGTCGCATTTCGGCGGAGAAGAAATGCTAGAGGTGCGTGTACTGCGCGTAGTCAATGGACGTTAAGGAACCCGAAGCGGTCGAAGTTATCAAGAGTCCTCCACCCGGCGTCCTGACTCGCTGTGGGACCTTAAACCCCGTGGACCAACCAACAAATCGTTAACAGAGCGTGTATAAGCATGCTTCAATAAAATTATTGTAACCGACTGCTAGCAGAGTGTATTAAGACACAAGTTACTGGATGGTTAACAGACTGCTCATGGACAGTCTTTCTATTGAGAGAATGTTACTAGGGTGTCTATGGAACATTGTTGATAGTTCGTTACTACGAGGTCACCAGACAGCCTATGAACATGAGTCTGTTCAAAGTTGGTGGCCAATTGCAGCCAGAGCGTTGATAGATCATTGGTACAGACGTATAAAGACAGTTTGTAGACACTCTTTTGATTGTTGGTAGGTTCTAGTAACAATTGTCTTTAGACCGTTAACTTAATGTTACCAGATATTTTTGTAAGAGAAATGCCCTCTTGATATATTTAACATGGCTTCTTAAAATTTTCCATTATTACAATCCATTCAAGTTTGCCATTTCACCGAGTCGTAAGCAGAGTTTTTGTTACCGTATCCTCCAGGCAGACCCAGATTATTTTTTCCGTAACATCACCTGGAGATAAGGTAAACTTAAGCGGAATATAAATATTCGAATGTCAGAACTGACTTATGCAATTCTAAAAATATAAAAATAAAGCAGTAAATGCACTAAAAACACTTATCGGAATAAGCGGAAAGGAAATAAAATAGAGACCCAGGAAATAGATGGAGACCCACGCAAAAAAGGCACCTGAGGGAGCTCTTTTGCCAAGAATGAAATTATGATTTAAAAAGCTCTTTGTATGAAGATACCACGAAGAATAAAGATGCAGTACGCCAAGATACACTCTGTTAGGTAAATGCTTGTTTATTCAGGTGGCTTGGTAGCAGAAGTATCAACTTGACAAGCGGAATTCCGCGAACATTTATGGTTTCGCGCGGTGGTGTTGCTATAGAAGTATTTGTATCCTACTATACAGGGTGTTCAAAATTAGGCTTTATGGTTTTTTTTAAACTCAGCACTGGGAAGAACGTAAAAACCATCTTTGCAGATAAGTTATTTATCCAGGGGGACACAAAGTGAGTCAATAATTATCGTTGTCAGTGACGAGCAGTCAGTGCTTGCTATCGCCAGCCGGTAGCAAAAGGGTAGCCATTATCATCTCTGCCTACGCCTTCGACCCGTTGTCAGATTGAACGCCGCACGCAACTGTCGCGGCACATCGGGGAGGAGCTTTGTGCCAGTGCTCACTGTCTAGCATACGTAATCACGCAAACCGCAATTAAACTTTGCAGCAGGATATCTTGGGGCACAGACATGCTAGAAGAATTCTTTCAAGTGGAACTGTGCAGAAACGCGACTGCCTCCGACTTTTCAGTACAAACATGCCCGCTTGCTGCACTTATTAAAAAGTTCATTATTCAATCTTAGTTAATTTGGCGACTGACAACAATAGTTATGGTCTCACTTTGTGTCCCCCTGGATAAATTACTTATCTGCAAAGGAGGTTTTTATGTTCTTCCCAGTGCTGAATTTTAAGAAAACCAAAAAGCTTAGCTTTGAACACCCGGTATAAACGATACATTCTCTCATGTGTCGGCCTTACAGATACTGATGCACGTCTTGCAAGACGTATCGTCATACAGGTACAACATACCCAAAGTGTATGTAACTGTATATAAAGTAGTATCTAAGATACATGTACCTTCGATGCCGCGCAGCACTGTACAATGACAGCATGTACATGGGGAAGCCCATAGTGAGGCGAGCCAATTTGAAAATCTTGGATTCGGCCGAGTTTAAAGGAGGTGGGTCATCTAGTAAACTTGCGGTGTGGGCCGATCTAAAATTTTGTGGTGGGCACTAGAAGAATTTCGGAGTGGGCCAGCAAAAACATAGGAGGGGTGGGCCAACCTAAAAATTGTCGGAGTGGGACACCTTGAAAATTGACAGACTACCGACTCAAAATTTGGGAAGGAGGGGGGGGGGGCGAGTCGAGAAATATGACGGGTCAGCCTGCTGGGGAGTGCGGGAAGTGGGACACAACGAAAAAAAAATGGCTTTGGACCAACTTTGAATTTCCTGGTCGAACAACTTAAAATTTGGAGGTCGGCCAGGTTGAAATTTGAGGCTGGGCGAACTTGGAAATAGGGGTAGGTTAGGGGCGGAAATTTGTTGGTGGGGCATAACGCATGTAATTGTTATTGTAGTATAAAAATAATAGTACGTGATTAAAAATGGCTGGCTCTCCCGTGTTTGAGAGTAGATGTAAGCACGAAATGCCTAACGGCAAAGCAGCTTTTTGGAGGGTATGCTAGCCACAATCTTGGGTACGTTCGCAAGGGCACACTACACTGTGCACTCGGACACCATTGTTTCCTGTCACTGTTTAAGATAAATCTCGCGCTTTGCCTAGAGTATGCGGCCGACGCGACAGCAGGCTGGTGCGCCGCACGCAACGTGGCGTGGTTTCTTGAAGAAGGCGCCAACCGGCGCCGCGAAATCTTTATCGATCGGAAATTCCTCGTTCTTGACTGTCAAATCTATGTACCGGTAATAATATCTCAAGTTTTATGTGCGAGAATCAAGATATGGTTATGAGGCACACAGTAGTTGGGAATCCGGATATTTTGACCACATGGGGTCCTTTAACCTGTACCTAAATCTAAGTATACAAGTATCTACCATTTCTCCTCTATCGAAACGCGATCGACGCGGCCTGGATCGAACCCGCGACCTTCGGGTCAACACCCGAGCACCACACTGCCGTGGTGGGCCTATGTAACAGTGCGTAGAGTATATTAAAATAAGAAATCATCATCAGCGATCCCTTATATAAAAATCATGCCACATATAGGACTGAGGTAATAAGCTAACGGCGCGAAAAATATATAGCTTCACATTTATCTTTGACAAGCAGATATCTGAACTATCATAAGAAGGCAGGATAATATTTGAGTTCATAGTGGCCAGGTGTGCCATGTTTCTAGTGCACTCAAACGTTTTCCGACTTCGGGTGTGCAATTTATATTTGTCTCCTTTTTTCAGACGTCTTACGGGACACACCGCGCCTCAACTCGCCGTCGACATGCTGTATCTACCGACTGATGCCAGGATAGCATTCCTCGTCATCTGTACTTTAATGACGCTTACAATGTTAGCATACGTGAAGCTGCAAATATATTTAAACGGTGAAGATATCATGAAGCCGAAGCACCGATCTCCGCCACCAGAATTTGGGAGTCGAATATTTGGTGAACACCGATACGTGAAGCTAAGCGTAAGTGTCACACATGCATAAGTATGCGGTTTATGTTGCGGCAGGAAGCTGCTCTAAGCTTACGATGTCTATGTTCTAGAAAATAAGCTTTCCTTGTCACGAATACGCGCGGCGTGACACCATTCTTGTGTTGCTTCGGCGCCAAATGTCCATTACTGTAGTTGCCAATAAGAATGCCTACCCTTTTTATCAATACGCTACCAACCGACACCGATGCCCGGTGTCGGCCGAAATTCATCAGGCAGAAATTCCACGTATTTACAGTCGTGCGAATGCCCATGATTCCAATCACAGCCGCTTAATAACACATGCCTTGTGCCATATGCAAGGACTCTGTCAGTTTCTGCGTTAAGTGTTTCGGAATAATTCAACCTTGAGGCATAACTTCAGTAAATTTTGTCTTCTAGCAAAATACCATGACATGCGCGTACTCACGCAGATAAGTGTCATTGCCTATTCACTGAAAGAGTGCAATATCGTGTGCAATCGACAGCCTTGTTCTCTGTCACCAATTCTTGTAGTCAAACATCATCTAACGTTTCAACTATAAAATCGACGTTTTCTTTCCCGAACTCTCCGTTGGTTAGTCTAAGTAAAGTCTGTTGTGTAATGGACAACTTACAGTGTTGATTGTTTACCGGGTGCAAATCATCAAACATACGTTTTGTGTAAAACGCAATCAGTGACGCCGTCGAGCACACCGTCGTGTTAATAAAATTACCCGTGGTGCTAACCGCTACCATTTGCACATACTGTTCACCTTCAACGAGATGGCGCTTCCATACCACCCAGTCGTTTCTCTCCTGCAGGCATGTAACTCGCATCAGCATAGGTTCGCTAACCGACTGTGCTAGCAGCTTTAGCAGTTAGATTTCTCTGCACGTTATAGCAGCTCCGGGAGGCATAGGTAGCCAGCACAGCGATGCCTCTCATTGCCGGCTTTGGAAAGTAAACTTTGGCTTTTGTTATTTAATCATCAAACTGAATGACTGTGAAATACCATGAGCACGGAAACAGCGTGATTTCCGCATGACTAATGCTCAAAATACATATCTCTTTGCCGAAACCTGTGTAATCTAGAGCTGCGTTTTTAAAATTAGCAACGCTTTGTAGAAACAGGCCTTAGCTACCGAGGGACACGCAAAAGTAATGACGCTAGAGCAGCTCAAAAAAGTGCACAACCGAGAGCAATCCGGCATAGCAGATATATATGCTCGTTCTTAAGTACAGACAAAGTACGAAGCACAACGTCAACAACCATAAATGTGCCATTTTCCAAATGCACCTACATACCTGCATGTGATACGTAGCTGCGTGCTGTTGTACATAGCTGATTGAGAATTGTTCCAATCACCAGATCAGCAGCAGGTGTGTGACTGGAACCTCAATATCAGTGCAAAAGTAGAACACCAAATGGGGCTAGTTGGTGGAAGTTCATCTTGTAATGCTTTTAACTGCGCTACGGCACAGGCAAGAGAAGACGAGAACGTGCTGTTGTCTCATTTTCTGTTGTCCGTGTTTTCAGTGCAGTTAAGACCATTTCAAGATGATCAGTATGAAAGCTGAACCGTATAGTGATACGTTCTGAGGACAAATTGAGACAACAAATAAACTTGTGGCATGATTGAATATTCTTTTTTATTCAAATAAAAGAATTAATGAAGGAATTGTTGTCGCCATTTCTTGGAGGCAGCTACCCCTGTTCACTGAGCCGCCAAGGAATCAGTGATTACGACCCACTTTCTAGACGTCTTTGACAGTTTAATGAAGCTGATTGCTAGCAAAATGGCTGCAAGCTCCGGTGTTGTTGAAAAGGAAAGGTCACCCAGCCGACACGCATATTCTTATGTAACTAAGGAATGAAAAATGCTGGTGTCGAGGTCTCTTTGATGACGGAGCCATTAGTGTACACATGAGTATAGCCTTGGTACATGTCAAACACGTGATGCGAGGCCAACTGCAGTGCGACAACGGCTGGTACGTCATGGTTTCTGCGAAGTCCTTCTATCGATGTTTCAGTAGTTGGTAGCTCCAGTTACTAGGGCGAGTAGTTTAAATCCGTTTGCCAGTGTGTCGACGAAGGAAGCTGTGAAATGTACTGTTGGTACAAATGGTGTATTTGCGCTCCGGTACGACTTCCAATTTGAGATATAAGTGGATGTGAAGGGGGCCGTGTAAATAGGCGAAAGAGATGCCGACAGGTCTCCACATTCCGGATCACATTGAAGTTGCGTTCTCGTGCCTCTGCTAGAGTCAGGGAACTTGATGTTGCCTGTTGAAGCTCCAGATATACGCGCAGGCTACGTACTTGTAGCAATTGAAGTTGGTGTAGAGACGTCTTAGGTATGGTATGCAGAACCAGCGCGGGGTAGGCAGTATTCTGCCGGATAAGAGCGCAATGAACGTGGAGCAGTGGCGCCGATGTTGCGCCCCATTTTGTTCCCGCTATGCGACGGAGAACATTTATGGTGCTGTTGACTTGGTGTTCGAGGTCGGCTATATGTTGACTCCATCTGAGTTGGCGGTCTAAAGTAACACCAAGGAAGCGGTGTTTTCGTGCGATTTCAACTGTCTGGCCGTCCACAAAAAGCTTCAAGTTGGTCACTGTCTCTCTCGTGAACGGTAGAACTATAGACTGGGCGTGGAAACTTCGCATGCTTCGCTTCTTGAGGTACTCGCTTATTGCATTTATTCCTTGCTGAAGACGATGCTTGACAGCTTCTAGAGATTCGTGACACGTCCATATGCATGAGTCGTCTGCATATATAGATATGTTCAAGGCTTCCGGAAGCACTTCCGAAAGCCCTACCATTGCTGCATTGAAAATAAGCGCACTTAAAACGCTTCCTTGGGATACATCTCTGATCATTGGTAGAAATATAAATCTGCCCATCATGGAAGAAGTTGGCGATCCATTTAGGCATACTGCCATGTATCCGAAGTGAGGTAAGCCCGTACAGCACAGATGGGTAGCTGACAAAATCAAATGCCTTTCTTATATCTATTAAAACCGCCACAGCGATGTTTCCACAGTTCATCTCACATTCCACAAATGTGACCAGGTCAAAGACGCACTCCATAGTGCATTGTCGTCATCTGAAGCTAGCCATCTGTTCTTGAAGAGTGTTGTTAGGTCCACTTGCCACTGCAACCTAATGTCAATCATTGTGTTCACTCACTTTTGATATGCCGCTAGAGCGGCTGACTGGGCGAAATGAGCCAAGGGATAGCGGTGATTTACCGGGCTTCAGCAGCAGCACAATGTTCGCGATCTTCCAACACGACGAAACATATGCATTCATCCACACGTCGTTATATATCTCTAGAAGAACTGCATGCCTATGGGGCCGAGATCTTTCAGAACGCTGTCTGAGTCAGTTGCTGTTGTTACGCGGGTTAGTGATAAACCAGCACGTAGCTCTAGTAGAAAACACGTGTTATCCAGTTGAATATGTGGTAATGCGCAAGCGTCTTGAATTGGCTTCTCTACAGAATTAGTTCGTGTATTAGTATTCTGAATAAGTTCTTTAGTTCCAGTCAGAATTGAACAAAACTCATTTGCAACATCAAGTTTGGAAAATCCAAGAGATATAGCCAATGTTCTCAGTGGGCTGCGCTAGGATACTGGATGGCTTAAGGCAGTGATTATTTTCCAGATTTTTGGAAGCGGGGTAAATAGGGTCAGCGGGGTGCAGAAATCACGTCATTTTTTTCTGACGCAATTTTTGGTAGTGTCGATTAGACTTGACATGTGTAGCCTGACTCTCCTTGTAATGTTCTAGCGTTACAGTGCGGCGAAAGTGACGTTCTGCTCGACGTCTAACTGCATGCATGAAGACGTTCGTAGTCTGCATCTACACTGTATTGGCCCTCTGGGATGTCTGTAAACCTGTAAAAGGAACCCTTTGGTGAAGAACGTGCCGACTGCCTGGATTTATAGGGTCCTGGGCGGAGGTCATATAACTCCTTGGCCTCCGCTCACGTGGATGGCACCCCCGGATTTACGTGCTCAGAAGAAATAGATTGCCGATCTTAAGCGAAGCTTCCATGAGTTACAGATTTCGGTGGTGGCTTGCTACGCCAACGCACCATCGTACACCTCCTTTTCTTAATTCACAGGACGAGCAGCTACAGGCGACGGAGCTATGCAAGTACGATCCTCTGCCGCTGCTGCGCGTGATAGAAGCTTCAAGCCGTTTTGTACAACCTTTTCAAATAGATGGCACGAATCTATTTGTGAAACGAGTGGTGTGTGAAGTCGTGTGTCACATTCAGTATTTTTTTAAAATCTTCAGCTACTTGAAATTCGCGGTTTATTGCTGCGCTCTTTCTACGTGTTCGTTCATCTAGCCACTATTGCGCGAAGGGGAATGACACAGTCTGCGGTATTACAAACACGCTGGTGTACCGAGATAAGGAGATTGCCGGCCGCTTTCGCGGGTGTGTGCGTAACTGTTGTGAGGTGCCGAAAGAAACGTGTGCAACCCAGGAGCTCAGGCATTCAGCGCAACTTCGACATGCGCAATGTGGACAATGTCCTCTAATACTGCTTTTTTTTACACTGCACTATGCGTTCGCAGCTGTATTGTTTGTGACGTCACTTGGCTTCTTTACAAATGTCTTCACAGTAGGCGACGACTTACAAAACAAAAAGTACATTTACTTTAATGGCTACATACACAGAGAAGTGGTACATTTCTGTTCCCTGCGTTCTGTCGTTATTTTTGCTAAACGATGCTTCTCTTTAGCACTGGCACTTTTGCCGAACGCAATAACAATTATTCTTTATCGTGCCTGCCAAAATTTCTCTCCTGTGCATGCGTATTCCAAACGAGCGGTCGCCTTTACTTTTGCAACTTTAACCTTGACTACTTGCCATTGTGTCAGCGTAGGCGCTCCTCATTGGGCGTAATTTTAAGTAATCGACTCCTCAAAACAATTCAAACAGCATTTTACTTGACGCAAGAAACGCGACGTTTTACTTGACGTTGCAAAGAGCGTGAGCGAACCTTCGCACCAATGTCTACGGCGCACTTGAGGTTAAGCGAAGCATTTCAATGGTTCGCTCTCGGCTATGCTTCAGCCAACTGTAGCAACGCCATGAACTCATGATCTTGGAGTTATCCTAGCGTCAGTCCTGCCAATATGCGATAATGTTACCGCTAGATAACCGCACATAGGGTGACGAAAGCCGGCAAGAAATACTCGTCTGGTGTGCAGTGGGCAGCGGTGGGCCTGCAAGCGTTTCACTTGCAACGCAACAGCGTATTCGTTAATTTGTAGACGCGCTTGAATACGAAATCAATTTTGCTTAATTTTATGGCGCAAAAGTGACAAGGCTATGATGAGCCAGTCACGAGGCACAACATGTAGCAAAGTAAAAGCGGTGCCATATGCTCGCTTAGTTCCTGCCCTATGAAAGTTCACTGATATTCGTGTATTAAAATTATCGGCATCATCTCGGTGAAGCTACGACTTTAGAGAGGCTTCTGTGGTACGAAGCACTTTGCGGACTATAAGAGCGGAGGTAATTAAGCTTGAGGTCCGCCCGTGCGGTGTAACCGATCAAAGCTATCTTCATCACGTCGAGGCAGTAGGAATGTCGACGGAATAGCTAAGAGAGAGGAAATACCGAAAAGCATAGTAAAATCAAGCGATAAGGAGTGTTTAGAGAGGGGTTGAGGTTGAGGATGAAGGAAAAGAGGAGGGGAAAGGGTAAGCACAGCATAGCCATGTATAGTATAGTATAGCAAGGTGGCCGGAAAGGAAATTGAGGGTGACAATAAGTAATGCGAGGCTGAGGAAGGAAAGAAGGAGGAAAAAATATAGTATAGCATAGCAAGGAGAGGGAAAGGGAAGTGAGAGTGAGGAGAACTGAAGTGAGGCTGAGGAGGAGAGAAAGGAGGAGGGAGGGTATAGGATAGTTTATGGTAGGGAAGGCCACCAGCCCCACTGTTTCCTCAGTCTTCGCACCACTAGTACGTAGCTACCCCACTTCTTTTTTTTTTTGACACCACGGAGATGAGAAGATCAGGGTGGCATCCTACCCCTTCAAGCTGTCAGTGACTTGTCTGGGCCCAGAGTTAAAAAGTCCTTGAACATGGGGTGTCGCTGAAGCCAAAGGGTCGACAATTAGACAAGTCTAAGGACGAGTATACTTGCCGAAACGTTAGTTCCAGCTACATTACCTGTTCAAGGATTTTTAACTTTTCAATCTTAAATCTTGCCCTCATGTTCTGCTTTATAAGGATGTTCGCCACCAGGTAAAACGAGACCTGAGCTAGAGCTAGGGGTGAGGCGAGGACTGAGCCGGTGTAGTTTGTACTGCAGAGGCTCTTCAGCGAAGGTGAAATACCACTTTAGTCTGGGCCTATCGCCTACAGCGCCCATCAACTGACCCACTGGAGGACATTGGTGGTCTCCTCGGTGTACACTTGGCGGTGTATATTTGTTGTATATTTCTACTTAACGAACGCACTTCTTTCTCTCTAGTTTTCGATCATCCGAACCCGGTATTGGTCTCAAAGAAAGTGGAGATGATGCCAGACACATTCGGGACTACCGCATGACATTTGAGCTTACGTGGCGATGTTTGTGCAGTTGATCGCCACATAAATATTGTGCTCCCTAGCCCATTCATTAGAACACCTCCCCGTTTGGCCTATGTTCCGGCGACCAGAACTCGAAGGAATTTCATAAACAACATTGGCCACACATTTAGCGAATTTCTTTTAGCGTTGTGTCGTGCACTGCGGCAACGTCTCTGCTTTGCGCAGCAAATATTTTGGACAATTTACATGGCACAGAGAACACATCTAGAAGCCCGTGCTTAAAACCTATCTTTCTGACATTTTGTGAACTTTTCTAAATGTTTTTAAGGCTTACTTTTTGGCTCTACAGCCACAGTAAATGGTCGTCCTTAAATAGGAATCTTAAAACCGGAAATTGTTTTAAAGATTCTACGTTTACGTGTAATTACAACAAGTGTTTCATTGTCACTCTTCTTTGTTCAGAATATCACCGTTCATTACATGACCAAGGGATGTGATGACGTCAACGGCGACCGCACAATGTTACTGCTTTTACACGGATTTCCCGATTTTTGGTTCGTGTGGAACAGGCAGATACCACACCTCAGCTTGTACTTCTGGTAAGAAAAAAAAAAGACCCGTATTTCTTTGGCACCTTACTAAGAAAACGACTGTCATATGGTACATTATGGTTGCGCGAAAGAAGCCTTAGCTAAACTTTGAAGATCTATATACTGACTTCAACTATTTTCTGTGCGCTGTTCGGTACCCACGACCTCAAGAAAACAGTACGACGCGTGGTGGGATGATCTCAACTGCAGTGGTTTCTTGGCAGGATCAATCTGTGTTGATAAAGCGTCAAAACGGATGGCTACGAGCGCTGCGCCCGACTAAGAAATTGTAACTATATCGCTGCACGTGGGACCAAGTTCATCGATCATGTCTACAGGCCCCGCACGCATTATGTGCAACAAGTCTTGAAAATGTATTCTATATCAACCCGTTCTCAGAGTAGGCAGAGCAGGCAGCTATAGCACTGGCTTTCACGATACCCTCAGCCACCACTGTCATCGGCGACTCTAGATCAGCCGTGTACGACTATGGAGCCAGATGCGTCGGCTGATTGGAGAGAATTATCGCACACAAATCGCGATTAAATCAGATGCCACACTCGTTTGGGCTCCTGCGCACGAGGGACTATCAGGCAACGAAGCCGGCCAAGCCTGTGCCCGAGGTTTCATGAACCGCGCTCAGACACTACGAGAGGAGGCTTAGGCAAGCGCCTCGCGTGATGGACCCATGACATACAAAGACATCTGTCAATACTACAAGTCGTCTCGACGCGCTTAACCTCCTCTCATTCGTCCCCATTCGAAGGAATCGAAAACCTTATGAAGACAACTGCAGACGCATACCGTCACTACTATATACTCTCTTGAATAAGCTATACCCTTGTCACTTCTTCAGTTCTGGCTGTTGTCGTTGTCGTTTCGCTGCAAGTTGTGCACTCTAAACTTATATTCTATTAGAATGCCCCCGCCATCCCTGCACCGAAGTATAAGTACGCGGGCCTCTAGCATTTTCGCCACCATCGAAAATGCGGCCGCCGCAGCCGGGATTCGATCCCGCGACCTGCGGGTGAGCGGTCGAGCGCCTTAACCACTAGACCACCGCGGCGGATTCAAAAGAAATCGTCGAAAAGTGTGGCTTTGTCGCTGCCCTCGGGAACAGTCATGCCGTCATGACGTCGATTTGTCGGACTAACTTTCGCGCTACAACATCGTTTCATATGCTTCCAGAGCCTCTTCGTTTTAGGAAAGAAAGATGGCGCAAAGGTCTAAAGGGCACGCTTAGGGCGTTGCCCCGCCCGTCTTTCGCCGGAGAGGGGCTGGCGGCCTTTAGCTTCGTACTTTGACCTACAGAGCGTGGTCGCCTGCGTTCGCGCGCTCATCTCGTTAGGGCGATTCAACAGATGGATCATAGCCTTCTACGTGTCGTGCTGTCATCGCAATGTTTGCGTTGAAGCCACAGAGCGCGCGAAGGTCACTTCACTCGCTACAGCGGCCGTGTTTGCTAAATGAGCGAACTGCTAGCCTTTCCTCGTTATGACATTCCAAATGGTTACTATCGCATTCCTTGCTTCGCCTTTGCAGGGAAGAAGTTACTTTTGTTTTCATGGGCGTTTCGGCGAGCGCCTTACTTTTGCGACATCCTGCGCATCAGCCTCCCAAGTATAAGTTTTACCGTCAGTAGTAAGCTTATCAAAAGAAAGTTTCACAACGCGGCCATGACTCCTTTATTTTTTGCTTTTGCATATTCCTATAAGTGCTTTCTTTTTTGACACACGTGCTGGGAATAGTCGTCACTAACCCTATAGCACGCAATGTTGCCACAGAATTGAAGCAGCTTTCTCAATGTGGCAGCAACGACGTATCAACATTTGGGGCTACTAGGGAAGTGATAAGCCAGAATCTTTTCACTTGTGCGCACTTCTGAAGAGATCCGCCTTTTTTTTTTTGAAGTTGTAAGCCCGTAGAATGATTTAGGGAGCGGGTTGAGGTGGACAAGTGGCTTTCACAGCTGTCAGGGCCCGACCGACGAGCCATTGAAGTAGGTAAGCGTCATCGCCGCGAAGGATGGCCTCCTATTTCTCGAAAGTGGAACTGCGCATGACTTCTAAAACGGGATTAAACTGTCCAAGTTTTGTGTAATTCTGTTAGTAAGCTCTCTCAATCGTCGACAGAGTCGAAAAAGAAAGCCGGCGGCTTATGTGCAGCCGTGAACAGAGGTTGGAAGGAAGAGGCCGTGACGTGGAGTTTTAAATAAATAAAAAAATATATATAGGTGACGCATTCTGCGCTGCGTTTTTAACACAAAGAGCGAGAAGGTGACCCGATACAAGCGTGTGCGAAAACTTTCCACTGTTTATTGTTCGCCCAAGCATGACACATACACACGCAGGAGAAACAGTGAAAGAAGAAAATTTTAAAAGAAAACAGCAAATCGCTAAGTAGAAGAAAAAAAATAAACGAAAATCACCTAAGCTCAGAAGCGTTTCTAATGACACGATTGTCTTAGTCTCAAAATTATTAACGAATTCACAAGCTTCTTCACGCAGCGCATAAACTGCCCGGTCACGTTATTTTGCGTGTGCTCTTTTGGGCAAAATGTGCTTCTAACAATTCGAGCCTTTTTGGAGCTGCAGAGAGCCATATGTATACGTTGTTATATTCATGATGTGGTTGCAGCCGCATCCTGCGCAATGTGTCGATAAGGTTCCCGGTGACTGCAACGGAATTCGGAAGGTAGGACTTGAGGTGTGGTGTTGTGCCGAAGCCCGATGCTCTAACCCCGAAACCAATGACGCATATTAAAGCGGAATACCTCTTCGAGAATTTCCCGCATGCAAGCGAGTGCGTTGAGACGCTTGGCGCCATTTCTGTAGCGCTGTTTCTTTCGTGCAAAACAGCGCGTTTAGACGCTGGAGGCATTTTCACAACCCTGATGTCTTGGAATCGGCCTCATTTCGTGCGCACATCTTGCGAGTCGAGCCAATGTCTTACATTTTTTACTAATTCTTGTCGTGCGCTGTTGCCCTGTATAACATAGTTTCTAGCAAGAAACATCTATAACTTTCTCCACTACCACTTCACCTCGAACGGTCGCAGCATTCTCCGTTATGTTTCACGATAGCGAACGCTTTCTATTGTGCTCCAGTTTCACCGCAACAATGAACACGATAACAAAAAAATTAATATGTTGTACGAAGTAAGGCTGGCCGACCAGGCGTAACTCAGCAAAACGCTGACGTAAGGAAACGCGGCCGCTGCAGCGAGCGAACAACCCTTCATGCCGTCTATCGCTTCAACGCCATCTGAGCGGTAAGCACCAAACACGTACAAAGATAATTTGAGCGGTCAGGCGCGTGACCGCGCCTGGCCGCTCAATGTACGCAGTTCTTGGGAAGCGTCGGGTAGAGGCAGTACATTAGTATACCAAGGAAGAGGAGGAGGAAACGAAAAAAAAAAAAACGGAAGGACAGGGAGGTTAGCCAGTTCTGCGACCGGCTGGCGACCCTGTGCCGGGGAAAGGGCAAGGGGGCGTGAATATAGTATACCATGGTTGTATGTGTTACATAGTATACCATGCTTGTATGTGTTACATAGGAGGCGTCTTAATATAACGCTTTCTTCTTTAGTGAGTTTTGGATGATGTTGAGGATAGACCCGGCGGTCTAGTCTGTAGTGTTTGAGTAGCGACTACTGGCTCTTTGGCCCAGCCTCCGTCTCGTCTGCCGCGGGTCGGAGATCCTGTGGGCTGAACTGAAGGCAGCCCGGCTGACGTGCTCGCGGGCAGCGTCGTGGGCCGCTTCACGTCCTCCTAGTCCCTCGTGTGCTGGCACCCATATGGATATACCATTTTCATAGTCGGCGATTTTAACGTAGACATGACACTAGCAGACAAATACGGACAAGCACGCTGCAACGACCCTCAGCAACAAACCACGCGGTACAGATAGTACATATGTGTAGTACACCAGCAGATCAGCTGATGGTTGTCAATTGTGCTGGTGGTCCATGTCTAACGTAAATTCAGATTGCGGTGTTTACTATCCACTCTAATAGCAATGCGATAAACATTACATATTTTTATCTATAGTCTAGCGTTGCTCGGCCCCTCAGGAATAGGTTAGCAAACGCTGCTTATGAAAGCACACCACCGAACACTAACGTGAGTTACACTCTTCGATCACACTAAAGTCTATGCTCTGTAGCGCAAGTGCCGGCATTGCGTCCGACGTTAAGCTACCCTTTAGAGGTCACAGTGTAGTTGTTGTGCCTGGCAAGCCACGTTACTGAGGCAACTACTGAATTCACACAAACACACCGATTCGCCTCGCAACACTTGGCTCAAAGCCAAACAATGTGGAATGCGTTGCTCCTCAAGGTCTGCCCTCAAGGTCTGCTTCGCATGACGTCAATTCTCACAATTCTCACAATTTATTTATTTATTTATTTATTTATTTATTTATTTATTTATTTATTTATTTATTTATTTATTTATCAGGGCTAAATAGAGCATTGAGAAAAGGGGGGCTTAGTAGAAGTTAGAAAAGGTAGCAAACTCGCAGGAAATGCGCACATAAAAGATGGCAAACAAAGCAAAGCACTTTATAACAAAGCAGTAGGAACGCTATCCGAAATAGAATACATGGGGGCTTGACTATTTTTAGAGGCCATGACACGACACGGTCACCCAGAAACTTGCTGTTTTCAGTGGAAAATAGACGTAGAGGCCCTATTGTATCTGTGTATATATGAAAAAAAAAATGGACTGCAAAAGAATACATCAGTACAAAATGAGCCCTAGAAGTCGCCGGCTATAAAGCCCGCCGACCGCCGTATTGCCATAGCATGTGTGACGTCATGTGCCGCATGGAGCGGAGCTGTGTTCTACCGGAGTTTCAGCCGCTGCAAATCGTTCAAGTTCAATGCCAACCTGAATACAGCTGCAGTATCTCAATTTCACACGCAGCTGATTGCGGAACAAAATCGCTCGACGTAATGCAGACGCTCGCAAAGCGAGCAGCTTTTTACGCCACAGCTCGCGAGTGCGCCAGTGTTGCTCACCTATCAGGTTGTTCGCGTGTTTATAAAGATATTTAGTTATAAATTAAATTCAGTTTTACTAGGTTAACTTCTCTGACTATGCTTTCGGGAAGGCTATTCCATAAACAAGTGGTAGCGCCGATGAGCTAAGTGCGTTAGTATTACCGTAAATGCGCGAGAAACTAGGGTTATTGTGTAGTCAACGTGACGTGTGCGGTGATGTTTCTATGCCTAAATGTTTGGTTTGTGGCTTAACTGACGAGCGTATTCATGAAACGATCATAATAGAGCTACGTCACGGCGGTTACTTAACAGTGGCAGATAAAGACTTGCGTTACGCTTGCTTAACAATTATCAATAAGGTTGAGAGCTGGGCTAGTTGGTGACTGATCATTATGCCTATATGGTTAGGTAGCGCACTTTCGACGGGGACAAAAGAAACAGAAAGGACAGGACACTCGCTAAACTCGCAACTGAATTTATTTCAGGAAAAATACTTCAATATATATGCACCCAAGCACATCCGAGCGACACAGAAATGAACCAACCCTCAATGTCACCTGATTAAAGACAAAATTTTGCACACTCCTGTGAAAGGATAAGTTATGCACGTGTGAAGACAAACCGACAGTCCATGTATTCTTATCTAGGACCAAACTATCTGCGCATACTCAAGTGATACAAAAACCAAAAGTTAACGAAACACGAGCAGCTTGTACACTATAAAAAACCATGCACAATCTAGGGTTATTGCAAGACGTTCAACAAGAAATCAACACTCGCTTAAAACATAAATAGGAGCAAGAATGAGGGCGTAACAGAAGCAATCCTACAATTTAAGGCCCTTCCAGGAAGGTGACTTCCCGATGACTTAATGAAATTGATGGTTGACTAATGCAGCAGTCTTTTCTTTGGTTAATGTGAAACGCTTCAACTATTTCCCTGGTTAGTTGGTTTACACGATGGAAAACGACGGAGGTGTCATCAAACAGTGGCAAGCAGCCACACTGAGAACAGTGTCCCTTTATGTGGGAATGATCATTTTTTTCTAAGGCCCTCTTATGCTCTGACAGCCTGGTGTTCAAACACCGACCCGTTTGCCCGATGTATACTTTCCCACAAGATAGGGGTAAACAATATACAACGGATAATTTGCATCTAACAAACCTCGTTTTGTGATTTATCGTGCATCTGTTGTTGTTAGTCTTTTCTGCTGAGGAAAGCTTGCGGTCTAATCTTGCACATATTTTACCAAGCTTGTTGGGCGCCGAGAAAACTACTTCTAGGTCAAACCTATTGCCTACATTCTTTAAGATATGTGCGATCTTGTGCGCATATGGTATAGACACCATCTTTTTCCTGTTTTCATTTTTTGTTGTCATTTTGTTCCTGGAGTTATCTCGTACGTAACTAATCAGCTTGTTTGCTGATCTACACAGCACGTGTTTTTCATACCCTGCATTTTTTAACCTGCCAATTTGTTGACTGAAGCTTTCGCTAATCTTTTCTGGGCACGACTTCGTCAGTGCTGCTCTCAGACATGAAAATGCTATGCCACTCTTTACGACCTTAGAATGAGCCGAACTATAGCTAAGTAACGGTTTTTCCGTTCGTGGATTGTACGACCAGCATACATGTCCAGCTGTGGCAGCTATTTCAACATCCAAAAACTGCAGTTTGTCACTATTTGGTAACTTAACCGTGAATTCCAGCCCCTTGACTATTGTTCCTAAATATTTCTAAAACTTCTGCTACTCTTTTTTTCTAAATCACCCGGTTTAACAAATACCAAAAAATCATCGACAAAGCGGAACACCCCGAGTGCAAGTCCGTTGAGGTTCAAATCTATTGTCTTCTCCAGGCTAGCTAAGTATATTGTGCTCACAACCGGGGCTACTTTCGAGCCTATAGTAATGCCCGATTTTTGACGGTACAAACTATTGTTCCACATTACAAATGTCGACCTCAGGTAAAAGGATAACAATTCAAGAAAAGCATCAACCGACACACCGCACTTATTCACGAACTCTAACTCATCGTTTTCATCTGTTATACAGTGTCTTACACTTGACAGTAGGGGACCATGCGGAATGTTGTAATACATATCCTGCACATCAATACTGAAGAAACTGCATTTACCCGGGTTATGAGTGCTTAAATACGCAACTAACGCCTCTGAGTTTTGAAGAACGAACGGATCTGACACTTTTAATATCTTAAGGTGACTCTGAAGGTACGATGACACACATAACTGCCACGAATCTTAATTCTTAAATAACTGCCACGAATCTTAACTGCCACAATTATAATAATCAGAAATAAAACGGGCGGCTCTATTTTGAGTCGCTTCTAGCATGGTACCACGAAATACGGGGAATTGTTCGAGGGACTCGTTATTTTGTGAGACACAAGCAATGAAACCAACTGACAATTTAGCCAAGGAAAGGATAGGGACATCGTTTGTTGTGTTTAACTGCTGTAACTGCAGTTTGAGGGTTATGGCCCAAATAAAAAAAAAAAGGATTTAAAGTGGACAAGAAAGCACGTAATTCGAAGGTTGGGGGTTCGGATCCCAGTGACGTGAAGGGAAGACTGCAATTAAGGCGCGCAAGCGCCTTAGTTGCAGTGCACCCTATAGCGTTCCCCATTCAAACGATGCGATTCTCTCGCGGTGGTTCATGGCAATGATAAGCGGGCGCAGCGTTTATAGCTTGTGCTGCCCAGCTGCCGCAAGCGACAGGTTCGTCATCGCACAGCCACCACCATAGTCGCTACCCTGTCGCCTATTAAGCCGCAGCACTGCAGATGGCCGAACCAGGGTTGCCAATGGTGGCTACTTTTCGCCAAATTGGCGAATTTGAGGGGCCCGTGGCGACCTAAAATTATTAATGGCGACATGGCGAATTTTTGGCGATTTTCGGCTTAGGTCTCCGCTGAGTTATACATCCTAAGCTCAGTGTCTTCGCAACGAATGAGCGGCAGCATTCACTGTATTTTTCTTGGTTTTAGACCTAAGAGTAGAATGTGCACATTACGCGTCATTCTGTATGCCCGTTCTGTAACTCGTGTGTATCTCCTCAATTCATCTAGAGGCAGGGGCTACGGGAACGTCCCCCAGAGAGACATTCTAGCAAAATGTAAAGGGGCAGTGTTTGACTATAAGTTAATAGCTTTCGGTGCTTTAAGTTTCTCTAAAGTTTCGCTTCTGAAGGGGCTAGGCGACAGGTTGGCCGCGTGTTCCGACCATTTGTTCCGCCAAAGCTCCAACTGTTCTGAATAGCTTGGCGCCTTATTCACTGTTGCAGTACCCCCTAATTCAGCTGGTAAAGACTGTTTTGGAATAGCGAAGGGAGGAGGATACGCGGCTATTTGTGCAATAAAAAATATTTATTGAGGCATTTTCCACTGTTCTCGGTGAGCGTGTGCAATGACGATTGCTTTACAACATTTTACATTGCCTACCTGTTCATTAATAACGCATCGGATTGACGCGTGTAGATATAAGTGACTGTAAGAAAGAGTCGGTAGTGTCCGGTATCATGTTAGTTCACACTGAAAAGGTGTAAGACTCACTAATGAACGGTTCCTCTAAGACTTCTGTCGTGTTACCTTCAACAATCCTTTTGTAATCATTTTAATTCATATAAGGGTACGTAAAGCTGTCTACAAACAACGAAACGAGCGGACAGGGATGGAAGGATATCATGAGCGTTTCATTCATTCACCCTTGCGCCACCACGCACATCTTGCGGCTAGTCGGAGAAGCAGCACCATGCACTCCCACGGTGAAGCGGGCGATACGACTGGCATTGAGAAACGTCGATATAATTTAAGGGTCTTGGGTGGTACTGTATTCTATGGGGCTATACGTGAGAGGAAATTTTTATTACTAGGTATGACGCACATATCTAGAATGGCGACTTTTTTGGCGAGGTTTATTAAAAAATGGCGACTTTTGGCGACTTTTTGCTCGTCATTTGGCGACATTTACTCGAAAGTGAGTGGCAACCCTGGGCCGAACGCTATGGCCGTTTGCAGGCAGAACGTTACGGATCACTGAAATTACGGCGCGCAATTGGGCGTGTAACGTGGTATTTTTTTTGTATTTCGCGGTCATCTGCAGGAAGCAGTAAAAAATTAACACTTACTAGACAGAAAGTGAGAAACTGCCTAGTCAAACGTTTTGCAGACTGATCTACAACTTCCTAAGCGGAATTTTTTGCCCAGCTTTGTTACTTTAGTAGTCAGTTAATCCTGCCCTATTGATCAATTCAGGAAAGCACAAAAATAGCGTGACTTACTGCATGCAAATAGTAAGCAACATGCAACATGCGCCGTTATAAATTGCGTCGTCATATTTTTAAAATCTGGCCGGAGTTAGCCGGGGCACCCTGTATATTTTCTACAGGTTCACATTTGCCCCTCATGCACCTTGCGACCCTAATAAATGCGCGCCTGTACCTCGAATGCAGGCGTGCCTCTACTTGAATACACCAAACGCCCAGATGACCATGTCACAACGGACGTAGTTGTATTACGTAGTAGTTAATAGATAGGTTAGGAACTCGTTTCACGCGCTGCTCGGTATCGGTTCGGTGGAAACTTCTTGAACGCTGTGTTCCATGTTCCGGTGTCACCACTCGTAACTCAGATCGACGGGAGTGACACCTGACTGCGACAGACGTTCCATGAAAAACGGCACTAAGAAAAAGCCCCTCAGATGTATTATGTAAAAAAAATGAAAATAATTAGAATGTACTTAACAAAATTACTCGAAATATGCCGATCACGTCAGCACTTAAAGCTCCCAGTCCTACCAGGCCGAAAAAAGAAAAACACACAGGGTCCCTTCTGGATTCGCCTAAGATGTCTTAAAGGCGAAAGCCGTCTTCCTCTTTTCACTCGGTACGTTCATCCTGCCCCCCCCCCCCCAACGTGGTTTTGCACTGCCTCCAGGATCGGAGGCATTGCAAGCTTTCTGCACCTCACATGGTTCGTTACTGCCTCCGTAATCGGCCCACCTTTGAACAAGTGACGATGTTATGTGATGGCGTCATCATGTGACGGCAAGTTGTGTGAAGTCGCCATTTTTGTATATCTATGACGTCATGTTTTGACGTCATAACGTGATGAGGATTTTTTGCATCACTCGTCTTGGCGCCGACGCCGCGGGACGCCGACGGCCATTTTTCGCGTTTCATGGGGCACCTAAGGCCTTCGCTTTGAAAAGTGGCTGGGCCGCGTTCTGAGTGTACCTATAGGCTGTCTCATGAACTAGGGTCTTTTCGCTGTTTTAATTATCAACAGCCGAGCTGTTTAAGCCGGCTGTAATCTGTCCAACACGAACAAGAAAAGGTGGCACCACCTCGCGTTGCCTGGCAAACACTTGACCTCGAACATGGCGCCACCTGCACCGGCGTTGGAAACCGCTGACGCAGGTGTGCGCCGCTTAGCGCTCGCTCCGTCCGAGCCATACACGGCTCTGCCGCCAGCTATGCGCTATTAGGCATGCACCGTGACGTCATAATGGCGCAGCTGCGCCCCCGACCTCGCTCGCTACCCGTACACCAGAAGAGCCAGGGTCAGGGCCAGTTGGTTGTTGATAGTGTAAACTTTATCGCGCTACGTAGCTTTCGTCTACTATCAGCGCGATAAAGTTTACACAATATACCCGTACACTGCTCGCGCCCGCTTCACCGTGACTCCGCCACGAGCTGCGCGCTGCTGCGCATGCGCAAGGCGCACCTGCACTCGTATCCCCCCCCCCCCCTCGCCTCGACACTGCTCGCTCCTGCTCGGTCACCCCATACGATCAGCTCCGCTGTGCCTTTAGCCTTGCGTCACTAGTGCAAGACGCCCGGCTTTTTAGGGGCGTATTGGGGCGTAGCTCCTCTTAGTCTAACCTTGTCACGTCTCCGTTGTCCGGCGTTACCGGCGTAAACGGCAGTATCTCCCGTATAATGCAATAGATGGCGCTGTCTCATAGAAGTACATACAAAGTGCAGTTCAGGGACGATATTCTAGATGGCGCTGTACACAATCTGTGTCATCACCACTTCTCGTCTCATTTCCTAGATGGCGTTGGTCCAATAGAATTGTGTGCAATATGCGCTTGTGTGAATCGACACTAGATGGCGCTGGAAGTGCCGCTGCTCTCCGATTAGCTGCTGCGCGGGCTGCGCGGGGATGCGCGGGGAGCGAGCGCCTCTCTCATTCTCCTGGATCGTCGCCGTACGTGTCGGATCGTTGGTGGAGCATGGACGATGCGCAGATCCCGAGACGGTGCGCGCCAAGGACGCCGCTGCGAAACGGGCTCAACGAGAAGCGGATCCCCAGACCATGATTGCTTCAGGAGCTTCGCCCAAGCTCTTCATCATTCACCCGTGGATATGCTGTAATTTTTTTCAAGTATCTTAACGCCCAAATATAAGAACGGACTCGTTTCAGGTGGTTGAACTTCAAGTGAAAGCATATAAAATCTGAACATTATCATGGTTTCCAGTATTCTAGTTCATTGCACAGCTTAATGTCCAAGAAATAAACATCGAAAGTTTCATTGAACATGATTGCTTTATTCAAAAGTTACAAGCTCTTGCGCAATAAAATTCAAGATTAAGCTTGCCAGGCATGCCCCTTTCGGTTCCAGGTACGTCCGTGGACACCCGCGAAGAAGAGCATAACTTTGGAACTCAACCGCCTAGAGACACAACTCTTTCTGCACAACAATGCCGAGCGTCTGCACACTGTTAAGATATTAAATTCAACAAATATATTAAATTCGACAATTATTATATTAAGTTAAACAAAAATTACCTCAAACATTTCCTTCGCACAGCTTACCAAACTCACGTTCAGAAGATATGGTCTGTGGTCTCACTAATGTCGCAGTCATCACATTGTGGATAATCGGCACTACCGATGAGGTGCACGTAGTGCCCATTAGACCGCCACACGTAGACGTAATCGGTGCATCATGCAACAATTACAGTTTTCTGCGGTTGGTTTTGTCTCCAAGCTGCGACGAGTTTCTGCGACGAGTTTCTGAAGGCGCCGATGGTGATAAATTAGCAGTACCCAGTATGTTGCAGTATTTTGGACAGGTCGCATAAAGTAAGGGCGAAAACTTCAGAGAATATATTTGCAATGACATCATATTTGCACCTACAATTTATTCTTTGTGCATTCAGCCTGGTGGTCAAAATCAACTTCCGGCAAGTGGCAAGCCATGCCGCACTTGACCTTCGAGAACATACCAGCTTTCTTCAAGCTGATGACGAGCAACCAGTCCTCACTGTAATAAACGTTCACAAAACTTTCACGTTCCAAATGAGGAATCGAGGCTCTCTATTTAGGCACTGCGCGAATGCTCAGCAGTGACGGTTCTATTGATTGTAAGCAGTAGGTTTTGAAAAGCTTGCACTAAATATCCGCAGGACGAGCTGCAGTGATTGCGTAACCTCGTGCTAAACTTCGTTCACAAGTTTCATGCGAAACAAGGCCTGGCGGTGTAAATTTAGCGTCTGTGCACCGCGCTTCCAAAATACGTTGCACAACTTTTCACCTGAGATTGAAAGAGTAGAAAGGCGTTGCCATATTCAGCAGGATGTTGTACCTTTTTACCTGTCACTATTCAGGTGTAGAGGTAATGCGCAATAGCGCGTTGCTTTCTGGCTGATCAGCAGCTATTATTTTTTTTCACTAATTTTTGCCATTCGTGCGTCTTATTGTGAACATGGTTTATACTGTGTGCATCCGCGAAAGGTGAGTTCTGGGCCTCTTACACTGATATGCATTCCGAACCACAGTCACGTCGCTTTTAACAGCGTCATGTCGATCTTTTGGAGCAAAAATTACTCAAACGCTCCGTAGTCCATTCGATCAATTCCGTATGCTTTCGAACCGAATCTATATAGAGTAGATATAGTTTTTTATATATTTGCCATATAGCTTTTTCGTAAAAATATGACGGAAACATGCTTAGTTATTGGAATGGTAAACGAGACGTTTCAAGAGGGTTACTGTGACTTTTCTTATGATTACTCTCATTCCTCCTGCCTACAGCGTCGTCGTGCCGGACCTGCGTGGCTGCGGCAACACCTCACGGCCGCCGCATCCCTCGGACTACATGATTACAAATATTATAGAGGACGTCCGTGAATTCATCACTGCTATAAGCAAGTACACATTATTCTTGAAATACGATTGAATATGAGCAATGATCAAATTTGTAGTCTACAGCTCAAAATATTTTCGGGAAATATCCTGAACTATTATGAAGGTTACAAGATGGTGATTTGAAGTGAGGGAAATTCTTAAACAGGAAATGTCGCTTGAGCTAATGTTTGTATACAGGTGAACATATCGTCGTCAGGGATACAAGCTTTCTTCTGTGGCAGTGGGTTTCTGTACGTTATGCTCGCTCTCTCTCAACCTCAGGAGTTGAGGAGGAGAAGAGAAGGCATGTGCGCTAAGGGAGGAGGTGAAGGAAAGGGGAAGAGGGGACCAATGAGGCTGGTGTAGTAAAGAAGGAGCAAAGAGAAAAAGAAAAAGTGAAATAAAAAAAGGCAGGGAGGTTAACCAGAAAACCTTCCGGTTGGTTACCTTACACTGGGGGACTAGGGAAGGGGAGTAGAAAGACGAGAGACAGAGAGAGGATCGAGGAAAGAGAAGAAATTGGAACAAAAACTGGGAATTCACTGCAGCGTGCGAGACTGCACCACAAGTCACAGGCCTTTAATGTTTCTTTTACGGCGACAGGTTACCCTCGGTACTTCGGGAAATGCTTTTCTAAGGCGCTTGTTGATATCTGATATTGGACAGTACTTACGGAGGACACTATTTATGTTTGGGAGTGCATTGGAGTACTTTGCTACCAATGAAGCGACACCACGTGACGTGACGTCAACTACTAACCCCCTTACAAACTAGCAGGTGAAAGATGAAAAAACGCCTTTGATAAAGATATTTCCACTTATCAAAATATCTGTCAGCCTGTTTGAGGCACCTATTCCTGTCTATTCAACCAATATATATTTCGTTTGCTTCAGTCTTGGAAAATGTCTGCATACAAACGGGATCCCTGCTCACACATTGTATTTTTATATGAAAGAGCCCCAACACACGTAATACAGACGCACACACGTACGATAGAAGTCCGAGCTGGCGCTGATTGTATCGCTGCACATATCATATCGTCATAGAATGCCTCAGGTTTCAACGCATGTATTAGTCAAAGGCGCTAGATAGTTCCTACGACCCATGATTGCTGTTAGGTAATGAGGTTATTCGCAGATGCACAGGCATTAGTCAAAAGCGCAAGGTACTCCCTACGACTAGTGGAAAGGACAGCGGAGAGTCTTTCTTTCCCTTTCCCCCTCCCCTTAGTATAGGGTATCAAACCGGATGCTACAATTCTGGTTAACCTCCCTGCCTTTCTCTCGTTTTATTATCTCTCTCTCTCTCTCTCTACGACTAGTGGTGTGTAGTGAGGTAAATTGGTTATCCGTAGTTGCCTCAAGATCTTGATACCGGCTCAATGTGGCCCTGATGGCATCCGATCCGCTATTCTAAAAGCGCATGGGAGTGTATCCCATCGCTGACAGCGATGGTAATAACTGTCTCAACAATTCCACATTATCTAGTATGTTGAAATCTGCTCGTGTTTGTCCTGCATGAATATCTGGGTGTAAATTATATCCTGAATTATTGCCCTATTCCCCTTCTGTGTGCCATATCAAAGATCTTTGAGCTTGCTTTTGACAACACAGTATTCTTCACAGTAATAAACAGCGTGAAAAACTACAGAAAAAAGGGAAGAACAACACGAGACGAGCGTTGTTGTTCTTCCCTTTGTCTCTAGTTTTTCGCGCTGTTTATTACTGTGAATGCATACCAACTAGCCCAGCTTACCACCCCCTTGAACATTATTCTTAAGTACGAAAAACTCATTGGTTCTGAATCCCCATGAATTTGTCACTGCTCACAAAACTGTCGCGACTATTGCTATTTTATGACACATCTCCACGCATGTGTTTCGGAGGGGGCAGGTTGGCTCCATGTAGTGTGACCTTTGCAAAGCTTTCGTCGTAGCCAGCCGCCCACTTCTTATGGTTAATGCTATGCACTCTGACGTTGAAATTTCAGTGGTCAATCACTTCCACAGCTATCTTCTTGATAGTTCTAGTTATGCAACCGTGAACGGCCAAACGTCTTTCTTGAACAAATCAACTAATGTTGTCCATCAAGAGGGAGTATTAAGTCCACTTCTGTTCTCAATTTTTGTTGGCGGCCAAACGTCTTTCTTGAACAAATCAACTAATGTTGTCCATCAAGAGGGAGTATTAAGTCCACTTCTGTTCTCAATTTTTGTCGGCAAAGGCGAATTCCATTCGGAATTCACCTTTGCCGGCGTGTTGACGATGTATACGGAAATATACTAATAATAGCATGCCGCAGTCAGGTTTATTTTATTTATTTATTTAATTATTTTGCCAAAGTGAGCTCTTTAGCCAAGCTACCCATCTTGCTAATGGACGTATGTTGTTTGCTAGGCAATATTGACTAGTGCAATCTTTCTAATTTCTCGTGCAGATCCCAACAACGCAAGGCGGTTGGTTTTCGTCGGGCACGGATTGGGAGGCTTGATCGGCTTCTGTTTCGTTACGCTATACGAAGATCTGGTGTACCGCATGATCGTCATTAACAGCTACCATCCTTTGGCCTTCGTAAAGCAGCTCCGACGAAGTCTCGTACAAATGATGATGTCTTGGTAAGAAGCCATTTTTATAATCGATGAACATGCAGTGTCTCTCGTTTTTTTTTTCACATCACTTCAACGTACATTAATCGTAACGTCTCACACCTACTAAAACATGTAATTCCTCTTACCTAAAACTCATCTTCGGTATTTAGGTCAGCTTGAAGCTGGAACAGAGAGCACATTTAATCAAGAAATTATGTCACGAGGAGGTGATAATTGAAACACTTCGTACTTCTTGGCGGTACTGCTTCAGCCTGGACATGACATGCAGGAATAGATGAATGATATTAACAAAATGGTTTTGTGTAGCACCCCAGTAATCGAAACACGCGCTCATAAAAGAGCAAATGAGATAGGCAGATGCCGTAAATGTGTGCGAAGTAGAAATAGTTAAAAACGCCATATTGTATAGGTAATTACCAGGGCAAAAAACAACGAAAACATTTACAACGCGAAAAAGTGTTCACGTTTTACCGCTATAGTAAGTATATAGGCACTCGAAGGGCATTTCGCCGTCTCCGTCATGTTCCGTATAGAGTTCGAATTGATAACATCGCCCTGCGCGTCCTATGTTCTATGTGTGAGTGAAAGCTTGCGAAGCCTGCCGACGGCGACGCAGCGCGCCGGTCGGCTCCGTCGAATGGAGGAACACCAAGGCGTGCCAGGGGCAGGGAGGGGGGGGGGAGGTGGCTGCGCCTCGTTAACTGAGAAATTTGATCAAAGGGGCGCGATGGCCCATGCTATCTCGGCGGAGATTAGCCGATGGCTCATACCTTTGTAAGTGCTGTGCTCTGACCGCTTCCTTCGCGTCGAAGCGACAGATAGTGCGAAAGCCGTTTCGCTCGTAGAACAGCCGTACTCACTTACGCCATCGTTTTGTAGTTACGCTAGGTCACACACTAAAGGATTGAGCTCCTAGCCTCACTTCGTGTACGATTCCAATTTGTTGCTGCCGCATTCATAGCTTTGCAAAAGGGATAAGGTTTGGGCGTGCTGTTGGTCATCGTTTAAGCAGAATGCATAGGGAAGAAGCAAGCACTGGACAAGAAGACGACGGGACCGTCCCATCGTCTTCTGGTCGTGTACCAGTGCCTATAGAGGAGGCGCTGCCTGTGCTTCTTTCTGCGCTATGTATTCTGCGTTTCTGCGCTATTCATTGCTTCACCCTTGCGGTGAACCTGTGATATTTTCGTTTTTTGCAGCACAGAATTTTAGCACTAAACATACACTTGAATATGACTGCAAAAGTGTGTAGCGGGAAAAGTCCGTAAGACAATCACCCGCAGGTTATCGTATGCCAGGATACTTAGCTAGCGCTGTAGTCAACTTTTACGTTGTATAATTCCTAAGGTTAAAGCTTCTGGGATCGGGTACTGGTAGAAAAATCTTTAGTATTGTGAGAAAATATGCGGTAGCAGATGGAGCATGCCCGGTTGAAATCTACATTAGGCGAAGCTTCGCTTCGCAGAATATCAAAGTCATTCTCGCTGTTCACGGCGCTTCCTTTCCTCCAATATTCGTTGCTCTGTAAGCTTTTAAGGCGAAAGCTTCATATGCCTCATCAGACCGAAAATCCGGCGTGATCGTCAAACAGCGCAAAATAATTCTGGGTGTGGCTTTACTGCAATGGACAGCAAAGAAACAAACAAAAAATAGAAAAATGAAAAGAAACAAGGAAGGCCGCCCAGTATAGCAGATCCAGGGTTTGGGATAGAGATGTGAGAGTGAGGAGGAGGGGAGAGAATGAAGCATTGAATAGCCATAGTATAGAAAGGGCTGGGAAAGGGAAGTGTGGGTGAGGAGGAGGGAAAGAAGGAGCGGATCGCCACCAGCTCCACCACTTCCGCAGTGTTCGCATCAATAGTGCGTAGTTGTTCCAACTTTTTTCAGCCATCACATTCTTTTTTATGAAATAAATGGCGCTACCTCATGCATTTCACTAACTTGTACCTTAATTGGTACGAATTGAACAGGACATGATGTCGCGTTTTCGGCATATTCGCAGGTACACGGTCGCGTTCCGAGTTCCCTCGTTGCCGGAGCAGTACATGACCATCAAGGACTTCTCATTCTTCGACTACATACTCTGGGATTCTTCGACTGAGGAAGAAGTGAATGCAACAAAATACGTGTATTCTCAGCCTGGTAAGCGATGACGTTTTTCTTCCCTAAGAGCTTTTTACGAAAAAAAAAAAAACAAAAAGAATGTGCAGCTGTAAAATGTCATATTATATACCCTGTAGGCGCTGAGAACACAAACCCCGCACGAGAAGACGGCGAGAGAGCGGGCCACTGGCTTTCATAGACATACGGTAGCTCTTGCGTGAATGATATTTTCATAGCACTGCATACGACCACAAAAAGGTTAACCTCGCACGCATTATCACGTCGTACTGCATGCTTGAGTATGTGTTTGCTGCGCACGCGCGAGCTGGCACACTGTGCCGTTGTGCTCCCTTCACGTCTGTGTGTTCTTAGCGCCTAAAGTTATTTTATTTTTGCAAGCCATCAGGAACAAGAATGTTACAGAAAGGCGATGAAGACGGCGAATGCAGCAGTGCTCGTTTTGTTGCTGTTCCTCCACCTTGAGTGCAGCTGCTTCTGTCTCTCTCGGTGTATATTTTGTAAATACATTTCTTTTTTTTATGATATCACCCCCGCGACTGTTGGTGGAGGTGCGAGGTAACAACACGATACAACGGAGCTCCACAGCAGTCGACGCTTGGCTTTTTCCGCAATGGCAGAAAAAGGAGTCCGCTTTTCTGCGGAAAAGATGCTCTCCCTGTTCGGCTAGTCTGCTTGTAGAAAGGCAGCGGCCATAAAGGATTTGGCACCTCGTGCGCAAAGATCGACAGAATTGTACCTGACCTATATACAGGACGTGCTCGCCCATTGCCGCAAAGCAGAAAACGGTATAGATGAGACCAAGAAAGTGGGGCACATAGTAAAATGTTTAGCAGATGATGCATTCATTCTTCTCATATGCAAGCACTGTGACACTGTGGACGCCATCATCAAGGAGTGCCAGAGTTTTGAGGCCGCAGAAAGTCGGCGTATCGCCCATCATGCGCTCGACTTCCGACCACAGCAGCGACATGGTCGTGCGAAGACGTACGTGCCTTGCAGGCAACTGCCGAGCAAGTGATGAAAATAATCCGACTTGAGCTTGAAGCTATGTTTCCTGCTTCCACGTGCTCCCGTGCGTGTGACTAGGTCCCAGATGGTGTCACTGATGCACGCTATCATTCATCAAGAGGTTTTCAATGCTGACCTTTATTCTGTGTGCACCACGGCTCCCTCACGGCCGATGGACCGCCATCGTGCCCACTTTCATATGCCTCAGGTCAGAGCCTTCCGGTGCGCACTCGCAATCCAGTCGCGTGGAGGATTCCTGATGACCGTCCCGTTTTCTTTAACTGACGTATTGGTCACGTGGCCGGACATTGCACCAGCCGGTGGTGTTGGAATCAGGCATCCTATCAGTACAACCCTCGCCCAGAGGTTGATCATGAACGCCTCAAAGATTACCGCGGACCACCAAGGCCATCAATGATATAGGTCGGCAAATTCACTCATGAATCGACTCACTCAGACTCATTTAGACTGAGATCGAGCCGTGAGTCTGAGTCTGAATGAGCCCGGGTGAGTAATATGTTGGTGAGTTTGAGTCCGAGTGAGTCCGGTTGTGAAAAATTTCAGTGAGTCTGAGTCCGAGTGAGCCCTAAGCGCAAAATATATTTCTTGAGTGAGTCTGAGTGAGCTCCGCACTTTTTTGCCGGCCTATGGTTCTTTCTCAACAACTTCAGCATTAATATCAGCCTTATGTCGGCTCACGTTTATACTCCCGTCGACTCACACATACTTCAAAGCACTAGTGTTCATGCCCCAGCTCAATATTTATTGATTAGATGCGTGATTACGGAGGGGTGGGGGGAGAACAGGTGACACTCCCCTCCAGCTCTTTCACAGGTAGTTCTTGATAAAAATATCTCGTCAGGGTAATCTATTTCAATAAACATGTCCTTACTGGATTGCAACCACTGATAACTTATATTTGAAGGTGCGAGATTGAACGGCGCTAAGTAGAGCACCATTTATGCGAGATATTGGCACTGACATCATGGTTGAAAAAGCTATAATAATAATATCTGGGGTTTAACGTCCCAAAGGTTGAAAAAGCTAATAATGTGCTAACGTACTCATGAGTCGACTCACTCAGACTCAGATAGAGCCGTGAGTCTGAGTCCGAGTGAGTAATATTTTGGTGAGTTTGAGTCCGAGTGAGTCCGGCTGAGAAAAATTTTAGTGAGTCTGAGTCCGAGTGAGTGCGAGGAAAATTTTGCTTAGTATGAGTCGGAGTGAGCTCTAAGGGCAAAATATATTTCACGAGTGAGTCCGGGTGAGCTCCACAGTTTTTGCTGACCTATGACCAATGACGACGTTCCTTCCATGCTGTGGTGTCACCATTCTCCATCCCCGCATGGTCACCAGTCCCGTTCGCCGCTCTCCCGCCCCCATCATCTCGCTCGCACCGATTTGGCCGCGCTTAATGTCGCCGACTGAGCACCTGCCTCGGCAATACCACATGATGCGGCTCCCGGAGGTGATACTGCACCGGCCACTTGCCTGCCAAATCCTTTGACCACATTGCAGATAGACGTAACCTTATTAATGTCAAAGTAGACGACGCAATCGTTGTCGCTCTTGCAGACACAGGAGCCCACGTATCCGTGATTAATTAGGAGCTTCGTCGCCGCCTTAGGAAAGCTTTAACACCGCACACGGTGCGCTAATCCAGGTCACCGAAGGTGGAACTTCTCCCGTGCTTGGGATGTGCCCTGGGCGTATAAATGTTGTTCACCGTTCCACAATCATTCTACTTGCCGTGCTCGTGAAATCCTCCCATGAACTTACCCTCGGCAAGGACGTTCTTTCCGCCCACTCTGCCCGTATCCAGGGGGCGCGGCCGTCACCCGCCCCAATCATCTAAAGGGGAGCGCCAAGTCTGCTCCATATCTTGACGCAGTCGGTTCTTTCACGTCATTTTTAACGCGGAGGGTTATGGCTACACATGTTTTTTTTTACGATAATGGCGACGAGGCACCTCTGATGTTGCATTCGAAGAGCTGTTCACTTCCCATCTTCACCCCGGAAAGCCAGAAACCGATGGCAAGCCTTTGTAAGAAGCACGTGGCCGCTTCATTATCCTTTTTTAAAATCTATTTATTAGTTCGGTTTCTTTCGGACTCGACCGACTGAGAGGGGGCGGGGGTCGTTGCGGTGAAACATGCCTCCACCCCCCCCCCTTCTGACGGAGAACCCCGCGCACGCCTATGGTAGACCCATGCACCAAGTTTGGCGACCCTGAAATGCTGGAACAAAGGAGCTAAAATAACATTTTGCGTATAGTTGCAGTTTTGTGAATCTAGACAGATTTTTGAGCTAAGAAAATCTTTGATGTCGTAGACATTGTGAAAACGTAAAAAAAAACCTGCGTAAGTTTCTCCTGTTTTATGCTGTGGTTTTTTTTTTTTTTTTTGTTCTCGACTTTTCGCAGGGGCCTTGACGGGCGTGCTGAGCTACTACCGGGCATTTAATAACGACAGCGACCAGTTCATGAAGCTGAATTACCACAAAATCAGGGTGCCTACGCTCATCATGTGGAGCGAAAAAGACCGCTATCTTACGACGCCCATAGCCGAGTTCAACCGAGAGCACCTGAAGACATCCTCGGTTGTGTACTACCCAGAAGGTGGCCACTGGTTGATACGCCAATGTGCGGACAGCGTGAACAATCATATTATCGAGTTTGCGTACACCGGAAATATCGTTTATAACGCAAACATGTCACAATCGAAAGTTCCCTTGACAGAGTACAGTTGCGCAGAATCACCAAAGCCGTCCAAAAAGAGCTGAGTAGTACAACTACCGCGCAAGGTACCATATGTAACCTCGTCATGAGTGCAGAGTTTCTCATACGCAGCGTAGCTCTCATCTTCACCAAATCGGGCAGGTGAATCAATATTGCTAAACTTATATGTCATTACAGCCCATCGGGTACTCGTCAACTTAGAAGAAACTTTCTTGCCACACCTCTCACGACTGTGTATTTACCACTATCCTCAATATCAGGGAAACGACGCAATTTTTCTCATCACGGGAAGTGGTGTATGTATAGTTCATTCAATCAACGTTACATTATTATTGAGATAGCAATTATATGAACACTCTCGGCTGATTTTTGCCGTCGCCGTCATGTTCCGGATATTATATGTATGTATATACAAATAAAACCAACAAAGAAAACTAAATCAGAAGAACGAAATTTCTTAAATGCGCCACCGGGATTCGAACCTGCGACCCAGGGCCTAGGGGCGTAGCCAAGGGGGGGGAGGTTCAAACCCCCCCGAAATTTTTCAATTTTGCTTGTGTGTATGTACACGCACACATACAAACGCACGCACGAACATACATAAAGTATGGTATGGTTGAACCCCCCCCCCCCCGAAAAAAATTTCTGGCTACGCCCCTGCTGCGACCCTTCGCTCTTAAGCGCGCTGCTCTAAACAACTCCGCCACGCGCCACCGGTTGTGTAAAATACTAACGGCGAGCTATTTATATACCCCATTCAACGCTGGCGGTATGAAGATCTCGGGGGTGCTTGCGCTTGTGCGGTATCACCTGCGAGATTGCCCGCAAGGCGCGCTTGAAAGCAATGCTCCTGGGCTTTAATGCTCCTAGCTTTTGCTTCTGTTTGAAAAAAAAAAACTGCCCTTGAGACGCGCACTAAAAGTGGCCCATTTCTGCACCCACACGCGATGTGGAACGCCTGCTAAACAATGCGTCGAACGCCACCCCGCGGCAAGAGACGCGGAGGTGCCACTTGATGCGCCGCAGTTTTCAATAAAACAAAAAAATCGCAGCATATCCACGGAGTGAATGATGATGAGTGGGCGAAGCTGCGGAGGTTCATCGGTAAACCGTGAATCTTCCGTGAATTCAGCCCAGTACATCATCACCGACGTGGGATCGGGCGCGTTTATACTAAAGGTTCGATGAGAGTTATGACGACTTGCAGCTCACTTTAATTTTACATGTACGCTGTGAATTTTCATTGTTTAAAAAACCATTGCTTTAGAAAACATCTGGCGTCTTTCGTTAAGCAGCTGGCGTCTTTTCGTTTTGCTTTAGAAACATCTGACGTCTTTTCGTTTTGCTTTTAGAAAACATCTGACGTCTTTCGTTGGTTTATTTCATCAATCAACGGCGTTTTGAACAAAATTTTTATTGTTTAATCACGCACAGGAGAAATCTCACCAGGCACTACCTTGGAGGTAAACAATGGCTGCTAATGGGAATGAAAGACAGAAGTCGGCTTTTAGCTAACACTTACACTTCTACTTCTACTAACGTTTCCTACTGGAACATGCCAATCGCTGCTAATGGGGAATGAGAGACAGAAGAATTCGGCTTTTAGTTAACCCGCACGCTGCGAATTTTTTATTGTTCAACAACGCACAGGAAAAATCTCCCACCGGCACCACCTTGGAGGTCAAGATCTGGTACTAGCGTTACGACTGGTTACGCACTACTACGAGGGACGAACGGGTGCCGCTTTAAGGAGCTTCGCCCCTAAAATATCTAAGAGCGTAGGGTTGTAGTGTGACGCTCAAACACGAATAAGTAACTGAGACAGTTAGTTCGCGTTCGTCCTGTGTATACCTGTACGTTCTTTTCGAGCGTCGTTCGTTGTGTTTGAGCAGCGCAGCGTGCTGCAAGTGTCGAGCTGCTGTCGTTGTGAGTTCATGGTCATCCTGTGCGTGTTCTTTTCGTGAGTCCTTTGCGCTTGATGGGCGCGCTGCAAGTACCGAGCTGCTTGGTGTCCTTCTTGTGACTTTGTAATTTGTCGCTATCGCATTCATTGATTCGCCTTTGCGACGAAGCTGTGACTTTTTTATGCATATTCAAGGCTAGCTTCTCTGAATATGCTTTGCAGTGTTTGAAGAAAACAGCTCGCAGTTCTAAGAAGTGTGCGCCAATTGAAATATTCCATCCCATCACTTATAGAAAGAGCTAGAAATACGCCCAACGAATTAATTTATCCGTATGTGTCTCCATCGCATTCTTGCGCCCTTCATTTCAAAGGAGATCAACGCCATTCCGTGAGGGTTGGCTGTTATTGCATCACCCGTAACAGCCTTGTAGCTTTTTTTTTTTATTTTGCACTTGCTACTGACGACAGTAGCTTCCTTTGAAGCGGCATCGATTTTAAATGCGGAGCATTTCTTAGTCGCACCTGCGGCGTCGGCGGCGCCGTCCACACCCCCACTGCGCATGCTCGGCTCGTCTCGTGCCGGCAGCAAGCCTCTCCTCTCCCTCCCTCGCATGCTCGGCTCGTCTCGTGCCGGCAGCAGGCCTCTCCTCTCCCTCCCTCTCCTCCTCCCCCTCCCCTCTCCTTCTCTCCTTTGGTATATGAGATTCCGCTCAGCTGTGGAAAGTGTTACACCAGGCAACCTAGCAGCTGCTTTAACAGCCGAATGAGGGCGGTATTTCGCGTCGCCGCTTAAACGTACAATTACGTGCGTTAAAGCACCTAGAGTACGCTTTTATTATCGCAGTGAGTTTTCTTGGCCAATGAGAACCATAAACAGCTCAATATTGAAAAACTGTACCACGAAGATTCTCTTTGACATATTGGTTAATTGTTCGACAGAAACCTGCGCATATTTTTTTATTGCGATAGCAATTACATGGACATTCGGAGGATTTTTGCCGTCGCCGTCATGTCCCGTATATGTATATGTACGTATATATGAATAAAATCCACAAATAAAAATAATTCAAAGAAAAAATTCCGAAGCGCGCGATGCAGTTTCGCCTCAATGGCGAAGCCATGAATGCGGTAGCAAGAAATTGGTATGTCACAGGAGGGAAGGCAAGCAGCTAGAAACTTGTTGCGCGCTGCTCAAGCACAAAGGACGCAGGAAAAGAAAACACACAAGGCGAGTACGAACTAACTCTCGCAGCTCGACACTTGCAGTGTGCTGGTCAAACACAAAGAAGGACGCACGAAAAGGACGCACATGTACACACAGGACTAGCGCGACCTGTCACGGTAGTTTCTTCAACTAGCCCCTACCTTGGCTCTCCGAGCTAGCAGCTCACTCCTTTCACAAACGCGGCCGGTGCAGCGAGCAAAGTGACCTTCGTGCGGTCTGTAGTAGGTTCAGCGCGAACTTTGCGGTGAAAGCACAAGACGTACAAAATGCCCCCTCAAGAGATAATCGCACAAGCACGGTCGACCACGCCCTGTATGTCAAAGTACTACAAGTCGGAGGCGCGCAGCCCAACTCCGGTGAAACACTAGAGAGTTTTAGAATTGGGGACCCAAGAAATTTGCGAGCCGCCAGGAGGCATGCGCAGTACGCAAGACACTCTCGGACTCTAGCGCTCGCGTTGTCCCAAGACCCTCGCCGCCATTTCCCTGCTACCTATAGTCACAGGCGGCCACATGTACTCCCGATTCCACAGCCTACACGCATAGCGCGTGATCGGCTCATATCGGAAAGGTGTTAGAGTGACTAGATGCATAGATGATAACCTGCTTGTAGGCACAAAGTGTATGAAAATAACCAAGGAGGAGAAGAGGCCACTATATTTCGCTTTTCTACGTATCAGCGGCGCATACGATAACGTGAAAAGGGATATTCTGTGGATCATCATAATAGATGAAGGCCTCGGAGAAAGCGCCGCTCAGTTCCTAGAAATAATATATTCAAATAACTGATTTAATATATAATTGAAAAGACTAACTAATGACACTTCAGTGGATATCTAGTAAGGAGATGAACCAGCTCCTCGAGGATTTATGTGGAGAGAAGTGGAGAGTGCGAATTTCATTTTAGCGTTAAGAAATCTGGTTTCATGGTGTTTAAAGGGACACTAAAGAGAAACAATGAATTGGTTTAGATTGATAAATTGTTCTTTGAGAACTCTAATGTCGTCAGTTTCACCATCATAGGTTTATATTGGACGATAAAATCAAGTTCAAAGTTTTATTTTTAAATATGGCGCCGACATCTCCGTGCGTGACGTCAGGGATTTCAAAGTGTAGTTATCGTATTTTGGCGCCATTGGCTCAACAAAATTTCTTCAAACTTGCTACGTTAAGTCTATGCCCCCCTCAGAGGCCAACGTACTTCATTTTTACCGATTAGGAACTACGTAGGCCCTAGTAGGCGCCGTCAAATTATGTGACGTGACGGCGAATGGTGCGGAAATTTGAAGACGGGGTCGCCACCCACATTTTTTCTTGCAAGTTTTCTCGCTTACTAAGTGTCTTCTCGCAGCAAGCGTGGTGTTCTTGGTATCGTGAACGAGTAGTTTACTAATACGAGAAAAAAACGTTTTGCTCTTTTGTTACAACGGACAAGTCAGTTGGAATACCGGGGAATGAAATGCCAGGGGTAGATCAGCAGAAATATCTAGGAGTACGGATCAAAGAAAAGAGGTACTTGGAATAACATCAAGAGGAAATCAAAGCGAACGTCGAGAAAAACACGGTCAGAATAAAGCATAGAGCACTATGCATTATAGCAATGAACCTAGCAATGAAGCATACATAACTAATAAGTTGAAACAAGTAATGGGAATTGGGAAAACACTAACGGCTTCAGGACTAACATTTGCTAAGTCGACGTTGGGCATGAGATTTGAAGTGAACTCGAGACTATAGACCTTATCTCTAGTCTCGACTGCACTTCAAATATCAGCGGACATTTGTGAGGCTGGCACTAGGTGCTTGCAACTGCTGAACTCGCAACTGAAGGTTCATTGGAAAACATGTTCAGATAAATACTGCCACCCACTTACCCATGTGACCAGAAAACACCAAAGACGACATCACCACCCATCTTGATTTCAAAAAATTACAGGCAAAAGCACGTGTACATCCCAATACGGAAATGTGAAGATAGCGCGCTTTCCGAAAATGCATACTCGCTGTTGTGCAAACCGGCAGAGGGCACACTGACACATTACTCGCCCCTTTTATTATTGTTAAAAGCCTCAGTTATTTATTTCGTGACCTGATCTCGATGCGTAGACATCGAGATCAGGTTCATCAAAAAAATTCAACCTGCTCCGCTTCGTGGACACCGATCAAACAGTAAAGCTGGTGGTATTCATTTCGTTAGGCTAGCACATTTCGATGTTTTGCAAGTCTTTCAGATATATTGTATCACTGCTCTTTATTAAACACTCTTTGTTAAGCTTTGAGGTGGTGATATAGTTTTATTGCATCTTGACCGTATCACTCATATACAAAGGTTTACAAAGAAGCCTTCGCTTAAGATGCTCCAATATGTTGTATCACCGCTCTTTATTAAACACTCTCGGTTAAGCTTTGAGGTGACAGCATAGTCACCACCTTTTATAACCACGAAGTATCACGTGACCGTTGTCTGACTGTGGTAACGCGCACGCCATTTGTTTGGGCTAACTGTTGCCTTCTTCCTTTTCAGCGGAAGTTGTGAGTAGTGGTACTTACGCAATTTCTGTGGCACAAATGCGTTTATGATGGTTATAGTTTTCTGATAGGCCGCACAGATTTCTGTGGCACATACCCGTTTGTCGGGCTAACTGTTGCCTTCATTTTTTTAGTGAAGCAGCGGTGAGTAGTGGGATTTACCCAATGTCGGTGGCGCATACCCGTTTATGATGCCCGCAAGCGTTACCACGGATCCCGGACATGAAAGGCTCGACCAAGAACAGCTTTGCTGTTAAAACAGGGGAGCAATGGCATCGCAAAACGTTTTGGGATACATGCAAGTGCGCATTCCCCTGCAAAGAACGCTTATGCGTTCCAATCTGACACTGGGGACTTTTAGCTTGCACGTATACTCTTTAACGTTACCGTGTTACCGGAATACCGGATTGCGTTTACCGTGTTACCGGAACGCATGTTTTAGAAAAGTTGTAGCTCGCCATAAGTAAACGTTTACGTAAGTACGTAAACGTATACCTTTACGTTTGCGCAAACCACTAAATGGTGATGATTAGAGCTACTGTATAGGTTAGCATATACAGTAACTCTAGTGATGATAACTGCACTTAAACTAAATTTAATTTAGATAATATTGAATTACGCTGCGGCAAAATCATAAGAGAAGTTTTTAGCGTGTGCAGTATCCCGGTATAGACCAGAATTTCCAGCGCTCGTAGGCGGCCGCCATGTTTGGCCGACCGAGGCGCCGCGGTGCGAGCGTTTGCTTGGGGGCTGATGAAACGCGCTGGCACACAGCACGGTGCACCACGCTTGTGGCTCTCAGTAGCGGGCGATGGCAGATTCGCAATCGCTGCAGCCGCTCAGTCGTCTCTGAATGTCGGAACGTGCATCTTCTTTCATGCGTCGACATTTTGGAACCGTGGAATTGTTCCAGGGAGCTTGCCAAACATCGCGAGAACGTCCAGCAACATCGTCACGAAGGGTTGACTAGTTGCAACACCGTGCAGTTGTCCATTCTTTTTTTTTTTTGTAGATGCGAAGCAGCTTTTGCGCTGCGCTTTGTTCGTAGCTCCATTGGCGACCGTCCGCTTTCTAAAACCTACCATAGCCATCTGTAACACATTGAGCGCGCGCTCGCGCCAAGGAGAAGTCTTCTTCGTCTTGTTCTTCGACCGACTTGATGCTGATACGTGCAGAGTGTGCGCTCGCGCCATGGAGAAGTCTTCTTCGTCTTGTTCTTCGACCACCTTGATGATGACACGTGCAGAGCACTTTAGGGGTCCGGGCTCCGTATGCTGCCCTAGCTTGGCGTAACGCAGACAAAACCGCGCGTGCTGGCACGCGCTAGCGCGTTCGGGCCTGTGCAAGGGGCTGGGTAAGACGCTGTGGCCTCACCCCCTTACACTCTCTGAGCCATCAGATGGCGTCCGGGAACGAGATTCTGCAGACGCGCGGTGAACCCGCGTGGCGTGCTCCAACAAGAGTTCGGGACGAGTAACAGCAACAGCAACTACAGTGAATTCATGGTGTGCTCCGCATGCAAGGACGCGTTAACATCGGGCAAGGTGCCTGTGATGAACGTAACTTTAAGTCGACCTATGCGCTCCTTCGCATTCCCACATGATTCCCTTTAGTGGGAGATGGTGAAATTTTTTTAGAACTGTATCATATCAAGAAACGTATTAAACTTACGCATTTGCGTATGCTAACGGCCAGATGAAACTTAGTAAGCTGTATCTTCTTTTTTTTTTCTGAAAGGCAGGAGCGAGATATTTTCGTGCCGCGCTACCGTCCGACTTTGTGCTGCACGATGGCTGTTTGGTGCTCTCTGTCAAAACGCAACGGAATGAATTTAATTCGGCGATTATTTCACTTTTTAACGCAGAACGCTGTAGCTGAGATTACGTGCGGTTTCTAAGCGAGATTACTGCGAAATCGTGGCCCGGCGTAGTACGTCCGAAGCCTCTTGTAGCAAAGCTAGACGTAGCTTTCATGCCGGCCCCCAACCTCTGTTTTCTTAAAGAGCAGAGTCTGCAAAATCACCCCGTCGCACAGGTGCTTTGAATCACGATCAAAACCGACGAAGATTACGTTTGAGTCTGGTATTGATTAGGTTCGATCCTGACCGAACGGAGCACACGCGTGCACTTTCTGTCCCGATATGCCTCGGTCAGGATATACTTAACTGCAATTAAAAGACCGCCCCTACAATGACAAGATCCCTGTCACACGGGCACTTTCGATCACGATTGAGCCGAATCAGGATTTATCGTCTCGGCCTTCCTTTGCTGTCACAGTAAAACTTCGTCGTTATGAAACCATAGGTAGGCATGCCTCGCGGCTGTGAGGTTCAAAATACATACGTTCTATGAACATGAAGTTGTAAAAACTGAAACAGTTCGTTACATCGAGGTTTACCTGTGCCTTTTTGAACAAATTTATAGCCAAGGTGGCCGCATTTTAGATTTCGGAAGCAAGTTTAAACACCCGCGCGTTGAAATTTCCGTGCATGTTAATAACTGAAGCTTCTTTCCACTCAGCAGCTGCGGTGGCGCCTGTAAGTCTTCAGACGAAATTGAGAAAGATTTGTTAATTGGCTTCGCAGTTTGAGAAAATATCTGGTGATGTGCATGGATACTGTCTTTCTCATTTCAAGATTCGTCGTTGCCGTTCTAGTAATTCAATTCTTTTTTTTTTTCATCCGGCAGGCGGTCCTGTTTTAACCCATGCGCTTGCAGTGCAGCCGTTTGAATAGGTAGAAAATATGGCCTCCTGAGCAAGAGCACCAGCTCACTTATTATACTTGTCGAAATCAAGTGCCTTGAAAACGTCTAGAATACACGCTGCACAAACAGAAGCCTCTCGTGTTCCCGTGAACATCGCGCACGTCTGTTGCATCAGCCGCTTCCTTTTTCGATCTTTGTTCGGGCACCCAACGACGGCGCAGTGCCACCCGGACGAATTTTTATACATTGCCCTGCCGCTCCGAGTATGCGGCAAGCAAGCAGCTGAGACCGCTACTTTCTAACAGCTCTGAAAGCACTGACACAAGCAAACACGCCACGCAAGCACGGCTATCACCTCCCGCCATCAACAGCCCCCGCCGTCTTCTGCACCACGAGGCGGTGCCTGGTGTCGAGAGTAGCGGTAGGGGGGCTACCCTAGTAGAGTAGGGTAGGGTGGCCACCCTAGTAGTGGCACGGGGATGAAACTTCGCGGTTTTTCTGTCCCGTGACCGCAGCGATTCTAATGTTTGGGGGCTGTACTACCATCGAGCATAAATGAACGTTGTTGTTCCATTTTATATTTATTAGCAGGTTACTTAATAACTCCGGAGTTTTTAATACGCAAGTGAACCTAAAGGTTGCAGTTCGAGATTGCGAAAATACGAGCGCCACCCGGAGTGGAAAACGGGAACTGCGCCGTCCTCTCTCTCACGGCGAAAAAGGGGCGTTTCTCGTCGCGCGCCCATGTATGCTACGCCCTACGGTGTCCCAAAGACCGCTTTTACCACCGTAAAGTTTGTTTCAGCAAAACCCTTGCAAGCTTCACCGAATCAGACGCATGAATGGATTCGCGTCACCATCACAAATCGTGCTGTGCTGAGTGGTGTCGAAATTCATCCCGCCACACCGGCATAAAAGTCTTTCGGATCCCGGCGGACGAAAGGTACGATCTGCATGCTGCTCGTTTGGTTTTTCTGCGCTTGCACGGCGTATCAGGATGCGACTTTTGTATGCGACTAAAAACGTAAGATATTCAAGTTCTGTTTTTACTTTATGAATGGTACGCTTAGGCAATAAACATTCAAACAAACTCTGCTCTTTATTCTTGTCTAATTTATGTGTACACGTAAACAAAAACAAAGTCTTACCTAGAATAAGTGATGCAGAAATAGGTGGATGGGCAAACCTTCATCAATCAGAACGCAACGATTGCCGTTTTGATCATGTGGCAGGTTGCGCAACAGTAAGAAGGTCGCGCGCTCGCCATCTGAATACCTTCCACTCGCTCAATTTCGCTTTCTGGTGCATCCCAATTGTATTTGGCGCTAAAGCGTCCCCCCCCCCCCCCCGCCACTCGGATCCTCACTCCTCATTAAGATGGCGTCCCCCAGTGCGTGTCTGCAATGCGCCGCCATGTTTTAGTACCGCCCCCAAACACCAGGTGTTCGTCCAGCGCTGCGAGCGAATATCGCGTTCCTGGTAGCGGCGCGGCTGGCACTCGCGCTACGAGGCTAAGAAAAATCAGATCAGGCTACAGGCGGCAGCACTGTCGCCGCGCTAGTGTGGATAGGCGGCCGCCACACTAGCGCTTTGTTGTGGGCAGTTTGAACTGATTATCAGCGAATAAAACGCGTTGAGTGTAGCCTACTGGTAGTATGTACATTCTCCATTGCCAAATAGATGCACGAAGCCCGCCGGCCGTTACTATTAATTAGAGAAGCGCAACGGGCTAATGAACGGGACGGTCGTCCTCGGCGACATTCTGCGTTTTTGCACTATATGGCGTTTTTTGCTGTTTTATTTGCACGTGCTTAGCTTGTGTTTCGCCTACTGCGCACTGCTGTTGCACGACTTAGCTAATTACGTACTTACTTCTTGCTCATCTGTTGACCGAATACATTTTGTGCACTGCGTGCACGAATACGTATTTTTTCTTACTCAGTTATCCGCGATGTGCAGGACAGTTGATAAGAAATTTCGTCAGAAAAGCTAAGTGGCTGACAGAGCTTCAGCACTATGAATATGTTTCACACGTACGTGCTTGTTTTTATTCCGGTAACAGTCCAGCACAGAGCTCTTTTTTTTCGATTGATTACCTGCATACAACAAAGGTGTGGTTTATTTATGAGACAAAAGTCTTTTTTTTTCAAGTCAATGATGTCCACTGCATTCCATCAATCTATAATAACGCCACACAACAGCAAAGGTAATGTAAAAAAAAAGATGAGGTTTGTGAAATAGCACGATATAATTCTAAGGCACACCATCTGGATTAATTTTTTACCCTCCGGGTTCTTTAACGCGAGCGTAAATAAAAGTACACCGGTGTTTTTTCATGCATTTCGCCCCAAGTTAAAACAACGCCCGGCAACTCAGTTACTTTCGAGTCATTCCATTTTCTGTTAAATTGTTTTTAGGGGAATATTTATGTATACCGAAAAGTCAGACTTCACTTGTCCGAAATATTACTCTGTAGTGAACCACTACCGTACCATAAAATGGCATCTTAAGGACATCCAAAGCTCGTCGCGTAACCGATAAAAGACAGTCACGCAATTATACACCTGACAAGTGTGAGGCGCAAGTGCGTGGCCTAATTTTGTTTACCACCGAGTTGCTAAAACCCTGCATTCACTCGGCGTTTAATACACCTCGTGTTTGGGACGACGTCAAGTGCACTTTACTATATGTGTTTGAAGCAGAAAGCGGCATTCACACAGAAATGATTCTGGCGAACGGAGGATACGACGCAATGAACCGCATTTTCGACAAGTGCACTCACTGATCTTATTACTGTGCATATACAGCCGAGCAAGGCCAAATGCTTCTGTACATCGTGCTAGGAATATGTACAATCAGTTGAAATTGCGCTACCAGAGCGGAACAAACCACCCTTTGAGGACATGCATGACGTACGCGCACATGCAAACACGCCGCAGCTGCCAGACGACGCAGGGAGCAATCCACACTAGGCACGGATCAGCCAGTAACCACAGTCATGGACACGTTTGTTTTCGCTAGTGTTCTTGAGGGAAAAATGAGTGAAAAGGCAACTCATTCGTAATTATGCCGCTGCAAGGCATTTACATTGGAAGCAGAATGCCCGATGTTACTGTAATAACAATTTTGTGGTTGCCTGGTTCACCTAGGCCCCGCTAGATGGCGCCGCCTATCCAGCCGGTCGGGGGCTTTAGGCCCCTCACGTTTACGAATTCGGTATTCTAGGTCGCTCTAGCCTCGGTAATCCGGCTGAAACAAGGTGAGTGGCGCTCGCACAAATTCGGCTTATTTTGGCTCGGCGGCTGGAGTCTCCGCAAAGTGGATATCGCGAGTAGCCACGAACGAAGGTGGATTTGCGAGATAGGGCCGTAAACGTAAAGCCTGTCCGGAGAGTAGTTTACGTTCCGTAAAGGTTCGTGCATGCACAGATTCCATCCGGTAACACGGTAACGTAAAGAAGTATACGTACAAGCTAAAAGTCCCTATTAATACATGTATTTGTCTGACCTATGTAAACATGACAATGTGAAAAAGGCACAAGGCCCATGCCGGACCCCACTCTCTCTTTTGACAACTCATGCCACACAATTTTTTTAAAGCTTCCCCTCTACGTTCCCACAGATCATAACCAAATGGGCGTAAAAAAAAAAAAAAAACGCCAGGCCTGCGCGGAAAGCGCAGCACAGTCACAGCGAAAGCTCGAATAGCGGCATTTCTAGAGCCCGTTATAAACTCGCTTGTGGCTACTAATACAGCTACACTAGCAGCGTACCCACTACGCCACAAACGATAATTTTTGGTGAAGTTGGAAGCACCCACCACGACATTACTCGTCATTATGCGGAGGAGCGAGGTACCATCTTTAAGGTATTATGTGCAGTTTCTTGATGGGACGACTGATGACGATGAAGAATTATGACTGAGCCTTTTGTAATGGGTTGGAAGCTTTAAATGACCCACTAGTTACCTACTTCGCATTGTGTGACGCCCGGTCGTTATTTCATTCTCCCACCACACTTTATAACATACGCTAACGTGAGAAAGAGATAGAGAAAGGGAATTAACTTTACCCTGAGGAAATGGATCATGGGAGTCTTATGGGCTTCCTTGGCAACCAATAGAAGTGCACTTGCGCGGAACCCACTACGCTATAAATCATAATTTTTGTGAAGGAAGGAAGCAGCCACTGCGCAATTTTTCGTCATTCTGCGCAGAACCATAGTATCTGCTAAACACCTGTAAGGCATTATGTGCACTTTGTTGATGCTGTGGCTAATGACGATGAAGAATTATGGCAGAGCTCTTTGTAATGGGTTGGAAGCATTCAACAACTCACTCGTTGCGCAATTCGCATTGTGTGACGCCTGGTTACAGAATTCGCATTGTGTGACACTTGGTTGTTATTTTACTCTTCTACCACGCTACATTACATATGGTAATGTGGTCCCTTCCCGACATGAAGACTGCATAGAGTCTTTTTGCAAGGCAATTTAAAGCACCGGCATGGCTGAGAGGTTGAATACTGGGCTCCCAAGCAGAAGGCCCAGGTTCGAACCTCGTTCCATCCTAAAATTTGTTTCTTTTTTCGTTTTTTTTTCTTATTTCGAGCGATAGTGGTTACGGACACCGGCGGCGGCGGCGGCGGACAACTACGGCGCCAAAAACGGCCGGTGAAATGATATCATAACAGCTTTCGCTGTAAAAACCACTCTAACAGCAAACCGGATGGCCACAATTTTTGGGTAATGCGGCAATTTGTGTACATGCATTAAGAAGCACAGCTGCATTTTTTTCTGCTCCGGTATACTTGATGAAAAAATTGATTGTCTGTCTTTATCTTCACTCTCTTATTCAACTTCTGGACTATTTAACGGATGACAGCATCGCAAAATCAGCGTTCTTCAGCCTCACCACCTGGTCAGAGGAACTAGTGCTCATCTGGTCAATGCACTACCGAAACAGCGCAGAACGCGGACATTGAAAAGCAACACCTCTTTCAATTGCTAGTGGGGGGGGGGAGTTTCATGGCAGCGCCCTCCTCTCCCCCACCCCTCCCCACCCATCTCCGTTGGTCGGGTCCGACAGAAAACGATCTCCGCAATGAATAAAAAAAAGAAGGTCCCAGTTTCGCCACAAGGGCGTTGAAATGAATGCGGTAGCAAATAATTGCGATGTAACACGAAGAACGGCAAGCAGCTCGAAACTTGCAGCGCGCTGCTCAAGCAGAAAGGACGCACGAAAAGAACACGTACAGGACGAGCGCGAACTAACAACTGCCAGAGCTCGACGCTTGCGGCGCGCTGCTCAAACGCAAAGGAGGACGCTCGAAAAGAACGCACAGGTGTACACAGGACAAGCGCGAAGTAACAAATGTCACAGTTGTTGCTTTGTGTTTGAGCAGCGCGCTGCAAGTGTCGACTATGCACAACCAACTAGCTCCTAGCTAGCAGCTCACTCCTTTCGCAAACGCGGCCGCTGCAGCGACCGAAGTGACCTTTGTACGCTCTGTAACTTCAAAGCAAACTTTGCGGTGAAAGCACAAGTCGTTGCGGCAATTGCAGTAAGATTGTGCTTCACGACTGACGCCTGTTCCGTGACGATTGCGAGAAGTATTTAGGCGAGAAGTATTTGAGATACACATACAAGGTAGTACGGCAATAATTGCATCCGATACGATATTTTCAAATGTATGTTAAGATATTTCCATACATTCGCGAATTTGTTAATATAGATCTTTATAATGTTTCGCCTATTTCGCCTATGCACAAAAATGTATGCTTCTTAACTTCTTAACTGCCAAAAAACCCGACTTAACTAACTGTAACTAACTTTGTTTCATTGGAATGAAATGCCTGTTAGTATCTCAAAAGTTTTTTTCTTTCTTGGTCAAAGTATATTACTTTTATTCAGAAACAATTATTGGGATTGCTTTGACTGGTTAACATGACAATTCTTTACACGCTGTGCTGTCAGCTGCTTTTGCTTTTCGCTTTTGTGATCGACGGGAGTCGCTGCTCTGTTTGCCGACTAGCTTGTAAGTTGCTATCTAAGCACAAGAAAGTCATGACTTAACATATCAAGTTTCAGGAAATTTCGTCGAGCCAATGTAGACAAAGTGAAAAAAGAAAAAGGACGTTGTGAAATCCGTGACGTCAACATCCGAGATTTCGGCTGGAAATTTAAAAGTGAATCTTTTGGCATTGATTTTCTCATCTATAAATAAACGTATGGTGGTGAAATTAACGACACTACAGTCTACAGAGCATAATTTATCAGTCTAAACTAATTTCTTGTCTCACTTTAGTGTCCCTTAAAGGATTGATATATGGGTGAGCTTTTAATGTACGTTCCCAATATTGTGCTTGGGCAAAGAGGACAGCGTTGAAGATCTTTGCGCTTCTAATGCGTTTTGTGTGCGCGTACAATGAGACTAACTCGTGTAAGCTTCCAGGCACTATCATTCCAAGTTCATGCAGTAGGATGAACATCCAGCAGCGCGAACAGGATGCAATAACCTCAGGTAATCCGGCAAGAACACGGAAGCTGCTGCCGCCTGTAAGTCTTGGGTGGCATGAGCCGCGTCCACAGTTTCTCTTTCCGACGCGACGAATTTCTGTGAGAGTTTATTTCCGCGTCAGATGCCGTTGACTGTTGGACACACAGGAAGAGAATATCAAAGACGTTAGTGCAGGGACTCTGCACTACACTTCTAGCAGAAAAGATTCTCACCGGAGAAGGAACAAAGATGAAGAAAGGCGGTTGCAGTGTTGAGGAAGATGAAAACGGCAACAGGAAGAACGCAGCACGGACAGTGTACACCTTTTACACAAAGTTCCTGCACACATAGGCGTGCGCAAAGAGGGGGGGGGGAGGGGGGCGCCCCCCCCTAATCACCTAAGAAGGGGGCGCAAAATATGCCCCGTACATTGACCCTTCTAGTCATCTAAGCGGGGGTGGGGGCAAAATCTGCCCCATACATTGACTTAGTAGGGCGTGGGGGGGGGGGGGGGCGCTGCGATGAACCTTCGACTCTGCCATAGTGACCAATCGTATGTTCACTTTTTATTAAGGCGAAAGCCTTAGATGCCTCGTCAAACGCGAAAATTGACCGTCGGCGTCGGTGTCCCGCGGCGTCGGGGACAATACTAGTGATGCAAACAACCATTATCACGTGATGACGTCGCTATGACGTCGTATATCGCCAAAATTTGTGACGTCGCTGTGACGTCACTGTGGCGTCACGTGACCTGATTGCGTCATCACGTGACATCCAGCTTGGTCAAAGCTGGACCGATCACGGAGGCAGTTCACAACCAGGTGAGGTGCCTCCGATCCTGGAGGCAATGTAATACCACGTTAGGTGTAGAAAGCTTTCGGGGGGTGGCGGGGGGCAGATCAGTACATCGGCTGAGAAGAAAAAGAAGATGGCTATCGCCTTCGAGTGGTTTAGATAAATGACACTCGATCACTTCTGCCTGCCGGACCCCCATTTCAGATCAAGGAGGTGCCCCCCCGAAAAAAATTTCTGGCTACGCCCCTGGCACGGCATGAAAACGTCCCCGCTCCGCAAAAAACTGTCATCATCATGAACGAGTGTTTGCCACAGAATTTGGGTGGGCAGATCCCACTACTCTACGCTCCGATGTGGCCTGCAATAAGCCAGAGACCACGCTATTTTAACTTTTGGCTAAATGCCCGGCTGGTCTCATCATGTCTTGTTTGACGACCCGTAGGCTCTCGTGTGATTGCCAGGATGTCTCGTTTGAAGTGTCCGGATAACGGCGCTGGTATTTCGCTCAACGTCACTTCAAGGCCGCCGACAACGGGAGGTGGAAGCATTTGATGCTTAGGGCTCTCTAGTGGCACTCTCTCTACGCGTCTTGCGTGACGTTTCTTACGAGGACACTTTAATTCGCTGTTCTCTAATTCTCTAATTAAGGATTCTCTAATTAAAGATTCTCCGTTTCTTACTAAACCAAGCAGAAAGGAAGAGACGCCGCTGCAACGCTGGTTGCGTTGCATGCTTTCATTAGTGGCGCGTCCGTTCTAAGCGAAGGCAACTCTTCAGTGTTGCTCAAGGCCTCTCTGGTGCAATAAATACACCGCGGATCTCTTTCTCAAAAGTTAAAGATGTAAATTGCAGTTTAAATGCTCGCGACGCACGCTGGCCACATGCTTTCAAATGCGCCGGAGCGGAGATATCGGTCCAGAGTATACCTGCTGCCACCTTGCGGAAAAGCGGCGGCAACTCGAGCACCTCAGTGACACGTGCGGCGCATTGGCGGAGCGGCGCGTCGTGCCACCTGTTATTCTACCACCGTGGCCGGGGTAGTTGCGGCCCCACTCCACCCAATACCACCGGACACGTTCAATAAGGTTTTCACGCACTCTCTATGCTCACGTTTCTCTTTCTCACTTTCTCTTTCTTTCTGTGTATATCCATCTTTCTATCTGTTCTTCCCTTTCTTTATCTCTGTTTTTATCTTTTCTCTTTACATGCAACGCGTTACTCTCGTCCCCTCCTTTTCCTCGTCTTCACCCTCACATCTGTCCTCCTCACTCTCACTTATATTTCCCACCCCTTGCTATACCATACTGTACTATACTATACTATACTATACTATACTATACTATACTATACTATACTACACTATACTATACTATACTATACTATACTATACTATACTATACTATACTATACTATACTATACAAGGCTATGTTTTGCTCTGCTAGCGTGCCTGGATAACAAAGTGGTTACGATGCTCGCCTTCTGATCGTGGGAACGCGGGTTGAAATCCCGCCTCGTCAAGAAAATGTTTTCGCCCAGAATATTTCTTTCTCTCTCTCTCTCAACTCGTTCTCTCGCCCATCCCAGTTATTGCGTCCCACGCCGGCAAACCGGCAAAGTGGAAGAGCGCTCGCCGGGCGCGCATGTTCGGGGAGTGCGGCAGAAAATCAAGAAAAGGACGAAAAGAGAGCACGCCGGCCGAGTTATTGCGCTGCACGCGCTGGAAAAGTAGAGGCCATCCATGATTATGATAGTTTATGCGAACGCGTAACGGCATAACGAAAACCCTAACAGCTAAGCTGTAAAAAAAGCTACTTCATTTTCTACGGGAAGCACAAGCTTCGAGACGCGACGCCGCACACACCGGTGAGATATTTATATTTGTTTTTACCTTATCCGTTGTCATTTTGCGTTACAGCGATCATGAGAAATTCGCGCCGCTTACGTGTACCTCAAGAACCAGATGGCGTCTGCGTCTTCAGGGGAGCGTCCGTCTCCTTCCGACTCTTCCGTCTGCTCCGTCTGTATACAGGGTTCCTGCTGAGAAAATGGCGGCCCCCGTGTTTTTTACACGGAGCTATAGTCACTATACACGGAGCTGTTCAGCTTTTCATTACGCCGCGTGGCGTAGCATAACTATCATCATCATGAAGCCACACGCGCTCTCCTCGTCCCTCTCCTTCCTCTTCGTCCCCTTATTCATATTCTGCTTCGCTCCCATAACCATAGGCGTGCGCACAGGGGGGGGGGGGCCGCCCCCCCCTAATCCCCTAAGAGAGGGGGCGCAAAATCTGCCCCGTACATTGACCTTTCTAGTCACCTAAGAGGGCGGGGGGGGGATCGCAGAATCTGCCCCATACATTGACTTAGTAGGGGGGGGGGCGCTCGATGAACCTTCGCCCCCCCTGATGGGGGAACTCTGCGCACGCCTATGCCCATAACACGTACACCGATTTGTCTGTCGTGGGATGCAATGACTTTGACGTGCAAGATAATGAGTACAGAAAGAGAGAAAGAAAGAGAAAAAGAGACAGAGATAGAGAGACGCAACAAGGGACAGAAAAAAGAGAGGACAAGCATAGCCTTGTATAGTACAGCATAGCAAAGTGTCGGAAAGAGAAGTGAGGAGGAGGGAAAGGTGTTTAGAGGGTAAAGCATAGCGTAGTTTTGTGGGAAAGGAATCTGAGGGTCAGGAGGGGGAGAGGAGGAGGGCAACGTCACCAGCTGCCCTTTCCTCATGTTTGGCACCATTAGTGCGTAACTGCCCCTTTTTTCCTTCGAATTGTTTCCGACACTTAGTCGGTTATATTACAGCGAAAGCTGTTATGAGATCATTTCACCGGCCGTTTTTGGCGCCGTAGTTGTCCGCCGCCGCCGGTGTCCGTAACCACTATCGCTCGAAATAAGAAAAAAAAACGAAATAAGAAAAAAATTCCACGATGGAACAAGGTTCGAACCTGGGCCCTCTGCGTGGGAGCCCAGTATTCAACCTTTGAGCCATGCCGGTGCTTGAAACTGCCTTGCAAAAAGACCCTATACAGTCTTCATATCGGGAAGGAACCACATTAACATATGTAATGTAGCGTGGTAGAAGAGTAAAATAACAACCAAGTGTCACTCAATGCGAATTGCGCAACGAGTGAGTTGTTGAATGCTTCCAACCCATTACAAAGAGCTCTGCCATAATTCTTCATCGTCATTAGCCACAGCATCAACAAAGTGCACATAATGCCTTACAGGTGTTTAGCAGATAATACGGTTCTGCGCAGAATGACGAAAAATTGCGTAGTGGCTGCTTCTTTCCTTCACAAAAATTATGATTTATAGCGTAGTGGGTTCCGCGCAAGTGCACTTCTATTGGTTGCCAAGGAAGCCCATAAGACTCCCATGATCCATTTCCTCAGGGTAAAGTTAATTCCCTTTCTCTATCTCTTTCTCACGTTAGCGTATGTTATAAAGTGTGGTGGGAGAATGAAATAACGACCGGGCGTCACACAATGCGAAGTACGTAACTAGTGGGTCATTTAAAGCTTCCAACCCATTACAAAAGGCTCAGTCATAATTCTTCATCGTCATCAGTCGTCCCATCAAGAAATTGCACATAATGCCTTAAGGATGGCACCTCGCTTCTCCGCAGAATGACGAGTAATGTCGTGGTGGGTGCTTCCAACTTCACCAAAAATTATCGTTTGTGGCGTAGTGGGTACGTTGCTAGTGTAGTTGTATTAGTAGCCACAAGCGAGTTTATAACGGGCTCTAGAAATGCCGCTCTTCGAGCTTTCGCTGTGACTGTGCTGCGCTTTCCGCGCAGGCCTGGCGTTTTTTTTGAAACAACTTCAAACCAAACTTATGCTCCGATATCGTACCTATCACTAACCTCAACTACAGCTAGGCTTTTTTTTACATGATGCTATTCTTCGTATATTTTTCAGAGCGGAGCTGCTCTAAGCCCAGTCTGCGTGTCTCTGGTTTCCCGCGTCACCGCTAGGGGCGCTCATGATGATGTTCGAAATGATGATGATGCTCGAAACAAGAATGATGATGCACGTGATCTTACTAGCCAATCACATACGCTAGCGCGCTTGCAGCCTCACTGACCGACGGTTTTCACGGCGTGGAACTGTCTGAATATTTTACCTAAAGCAGAAGTCGGTAGGTGAAGCGAAAGCACTGCGCAAGAAACCAGAGTGTCGCTGGGCCGCAAAACGCAGGCTGCTGCTCACTACGGACAGACAATCATGGTACTCAGAATCCAGAAGGGCACATTCAACTTAACTGTCATCTTAATGAATGTCAGCGTCGCTTTACCGGTAAATGTGAGCCAAACACTTTCGACCGAAGTATCCGGAGCCAGGTAAAAAAAGAGCGGAAATTTTCTTTCACCTTCCATCCGCAGATGCGCACGCCGCCGCACGGGAGTGCGGAGAACAAAACACCACTCCAACCGTGGCCTCAGTGATCAGCTCGGGCAGCGTGTCGTGGCAGGTACGCTGCCGGCGCTAATCGCGGAGGCCACGCGTTAACGCCAGGTCCCTTTTGCCGGATTGTCCTCCATGCTCCAATAGGCATTTGCACAGGCCGCCGCTGGCCCACACAGACTCAAAAACAGCATTTCTTCCAAATTGACGTCATCTTTATTGACAACTCAAAAGAAAGAAAATTGAACTTTGGTAGGGTACGCATTGGCGCAGCACATGTACATTTGCAGTCTTGAGAAGACCTGCAAACATGCCCTCATGGGAGGTGGCCTCGAAGTCTGCGATTTTACGGCAGAACGCGGCCAGCGCCGAAGTGTTGTTCAAGTGTTCTCGTTCCCTGTCGAACGGCGGCCAAAGTCAAGTGAAACGCTCAAGGTCACCGATGTCACCTCCGAAGGACGGCACGAGGCACACACAACATGGCTGTCGACGGGAAGCACAACTCGATGCAAACGCACACACACAACTTGGTCGTCGACACGAAACACAACTCGATGCACTCACAAACACAACTTGGTCATCGACACGAAGCACAACTCGATGAACACGGTGGGGCCTAAAAAGCGCCAAACTCAGAACAGACAGCGTTGACACCATCGTGCCCTACACACATGTGCATTTATGAAACGTTTTACATAACGGTGAGCTCACCAGCCTAATTTAACACATGTGAAGTAACATGCCAAATACCCGAACAAACGACAATATAACACACACAGAACCATAACACATACAATGCGCCGGGAATGCCGCGTCGCCGACGTTCGACTCGCCCCGGAAGTCCGCGGGAACGAGCCGCGGTATCGCACCCACGGACCTCCCCGAGAGCCGTCCGTCGCCGACCGCGCCAAAACCCTTTAAGAGAAAGAGCTCTTCCTCTAGCACCCGCGTAACTTCGCTCTCCGCCAAGCAACCACAGCGCCATCTCTCACTCGGCGGCGAAGATAACTACGCTACGACGCATTGGCACTATGAGGTGAAAATGACTGTACAGGGGGTGATAACAACATAACGCACGCACACACAACTTGGTCGTCGACGTCAAGCACACGCGCTCACAAACCTTGGTCGTAGACTCGAAGCACAGCACACGCGCACACACACCTTGGTCGTCGACTCGAAGCACAGCACACGCACACACACACCTTGGTCGTCGACTCGAAGCACAGCACACCCACACCTTGGTCGTCGACTCGAAGCACAGCACACGCGCACACACACCTTGGTCGTCGACTCGAAGCCCAGCACACGCGCACACACACCTTGGTCGTCGACTCGAAGCCCAGCACACGCGCACACACACCTTGGTCGTCGACTCGAAGCGCAGCACACGCGCACACACACCTTGGTCGTCGACTCGAAGCGCAGCACACGCGCACACACACCTTGGTCGTCGACTCGAAGCCCAGCACACGCGCACACACACCTTGGTCGTCGACTCGAAGCGCAGCACACGCGCACACACACCTTGGTCGTCGACTCGAAGCGCAGCACACGCGCACACACACCTTGGTCGTCGACTCGAAGCACAACACACGCGCACACACACCTTGGTCGTCGACTCGAAGCACAGCACGAAGCACACGCGCACACACACTTTGGTCGTCGACGCGAAGAACAGCACGACGTACACAGACGAACTTGGTGGCGGTGGTGATGGTGTTGCAACCAGTAGAGTTATCCTCGCATGCGTGATGTGCAATTCTTCCGCACTCTCCACCTGATTCCCGCGGGTCTTGGAGAAAACAACTTCAAATGTCCGGCGCCTCTGTCCGCGTTTTTGCAGGCTGTAGATCAACGCTCTTTCCCTGTCGAACTGCGGGCAAAGTCAAATGAAACGCTCCATGTCGCCGGTGTCGCCTGCGAAGGCACGAAGCGTGGAAGCGCATCACCCAGTCTTGAATGGCGAAGCCTGGGTGTATGCAGAGTCGCGGTAAAAGTGCGTCACTTCTCGAAGAAGTCCATGGCTTGCTGTGGAGTCTTGTAGATCGCGCGAAAACGATTTCGGATGACATTCTTGTAGTTGCGGTAAGAATACGCAGCTCTGTTTTTAGGGACACATGTCTGCCCTTCGCGCTTCCAAGACAATCTCTGGCGCTGCTTGAAGATCTGATTAACCAGTTTCAATCCTGTGAGATGTCCAGCCCAAACCGAAAGGTACAGGGTGGTCGTAACCCAACGGGATACACGAGCAGTGGATGCCATCTCACGTTAAAACCGAAGTCAGTGAAAAATTGGATGCTCTTGCACGCACAAACTTTGCGGTCGTCGCGAAGAACAAAACTTGGCTGCCGTCATGGCAAAACTTATCGTTGCATGTGGCGGTGGGCTGGGAACAGGATATCCCCTCTGTATAACGCGGGTGGACCCTGGTCACGGAGTGCGCCTATCAAGGCGGCTCGTTGAGTTTGAGACAAGAGGTACTCAGCCTGCCCTGCAAGCAGTGCACGCTGGTGATGAAGCACTGCCAAGTCGATGACGCCGAGCCGCAGACCAGGAGCGGCCGATCTGTACACGCAGTCGCAAAGACGCTTCCTTCTTGAGAGACCCCCGGTCAGCCAGCTCGGGTCGGTGGTTCCATCCTGGCTACACGTTCTTCAGGGTATTAACTTAGCAGAAGCCGCCTCAAGGTAAGCTTCTAATGATCTAAGGCGACCACAGCATGGTAGACCTCGGCACTTGTGCGATGCGCTTCTTTTAGCCAATGCCTCTGCCTATTCGTGTCCCTGGATTCCTACCTGAGATGGGACAATGCAGGAAGACGTCGTCGCCACTGGCAAGGAAGACGTGAAGCTTGCTGATGAGCAGTTTGGCGCCGAAGCCTGCCCGTCCCGGTTTCGCCACGGCCAGCAGCGCGACTCTTGAGTCACAAGTGACAGCCACGGGGCACCTTGGATGGTCTGCTGCCAGGAGGTCCACGGCCAGGTGAATACGGGCTGTCTCTGCGGCGATACAGCAGGCCGCAAAGGAAAGACGACACGAGGCCGTCGTACCAAGTGTTGGCATGACTAAGGCGGCTGTGCCTGTGGCTGGGAAGACGGAGCTGTCAACGTAGACAATCAGCATTCGCGCCAGCTCTAACTTAGAGGCAGCCACCTGCCGGAGAGCGCAGGTAGCTGAGCGACGCTTAGAGAGTCGTCCCAGGTCGGTAGTCGCAGCCAGCGCCTTATCCGTCGTCAGTGGTGGGGGTATGGCGGAAGGCAACGGTCATACAGCTTCTCGATATAACCCGGAGCAGCTCGCCCATCCGAGATGTTGGTCGGCTTTCCAGCCGGGCAAAGAAGGGGGCGCCTGTCAGGCGCGCGGGCTAGACGATTACTGTGGAGGAGTCCGCGTTGCAGTAGGAGCAGGCAGAGGGGCCAAGGCACCCGCCTCTGCCAGGGTGGCTGCAACTTGCGAGGACCGCGGCTGGCTGAGGACACGTGAACTCCCGATGCAGCAGCTGGAGCCGTTCTAGAAGGCGCGGAGGAAGTGTCACCGCAAGGAAGGAGTACAGGAGCCTCGAGGTTTGCTGCTGCTGCTGCTGCTGCGTGAAAAACGGTATCAGCACACAACTTGGCTCCCGTTGTGAAGATAAACTCGATGCACGCACAAACACCGCTTGGTCGTCGACGCGAAGCACAGCACGACGCACACGCGCACACACACTTTGGCCGTTGACACTGTTACAAGAAGGATCCAGAGATGGCGCAACCATCGCGTGCAGTCTTACGCAAACCGCACGCTTCTTCGAGATTATCCGCTTACTCCCTCTCTGTTTATTTCCTCCTCCTCCTCTATGAACTCCGAGCTCACGAAGTATCAAGTCTCGTCTGGCCCTCCGGCGGGCCGCCCCCCGCCTCTGAACACTCCACTCTACATTCCTACCTCCATGTAGGCACACCTATTCTTGTACCCCAACGCTTATTAAACTCAGTTAATCCCCGTTAACAAAAGCCTAGTGTTTCATCGGCCACTGAAATAAGTCATAACAAAACATGGTGTCAGAAGTTAACCAGTTTTAAGCCAGCGCATGAGCCATGGAGAAGATTCCAGCACCCGCGAAATTCGACTCCAGGGGCAACGCTGCGGAACAATGGCGAGCCTTCAAGCAGAGCTTCACGTTGTACCTCAAGGCTACTAACACAGCTAGATCACCATCTGACCGGCAAGTAGCACTTCTTTTCGCCATCGGAGGCTCTTCACTGCTTGATATATACAAGACTTTGGACTTCGGGGAATCAACTGCAGAAAGACCAAACCCAGAATTCAACTATGCTCATGTCACCAGCCTTCTCGACGCGCATTTCTTACCGAAGCACAACGAACTGTACTTACGATACGTCTTCAGAACTCGCATGCAACGGGTTGAAGAGCAGTTCGACAGGTTCGTAACTGATTTGAAGCTCAAGGCGCACGACTGTGCATTTAGAAATGAACGAGAAAAAATGATCCGCACCCAGATCGTGTGTGGCATCTACGACGAAAAGGCTCGTGCAGACTTTCTCAAATCAGAAGATCCAACACTAGAGAAGGTTGAAAAGGTGTGTCCAGCCCATGAAGCAACATGAATTCAAATGCAAGCATTTAAGGAGGGTACTTCAAGCAGCAGCGATTCTGTGCACGCAGTAAAGAAATTCGCCCATCGCAACAACGCCAAAGCCTCAACGTTTGCTGAAGGAATACCACAGAAATCTACTGTACCAAAGTGCAGGTACTGCGGTGGTAGCCATGAGCGCAAAAGAGAAGCATGACCAGCTTGGAAGCAAACATGCAGCAAGTGCAAGAAACAAAATCACTTCGCAGCAGTTTGCAAAAGCAGCAAAGTAGTTGCGGGCCTGGCAGTAGATAGCGAAGACGAAACCATCTTGGCAATTCAAAGCAGGCAACCAAGCACACGTTCCTCACAGTGAGTGAAAAGTCAGTAAAATTTCGAGTGGACAGCGGAGCAGCTGTATACGTCATCCCAGCTAAACACGTCAACGCACAGCAAATAGAACAGTGCACAACGACGTTGCGAACATGGAACGGAAGCAAAGTGCGCTGCTGGGGCAAAACTCAACTAGAAGTCACCACAGCGAACGGACAGCGACATGCTATAGAGCCTATAGTGGTTAAAGAAGACCTCACTCCTCTGATTGGAAGAACAACAGCTGAGAAAATGGGTCTGATAACTGTAGACTATAACCTCGTGGCCGGAATAGATGAAATTCCCGAAGAGCAGTTCAACAGTCAGATAGTAGAAAAATACTCTGGCGTCTTTGGAAACACTCCAGGAACACTCCCGGGAACTGTTCATTTGGTCAATAAGCCAGATACGCTTCCGAAAGCAATAACGAGTTGCAGAGTGCCTGTCAGCATTAAACCGCAAGTCGAAGACGCGTTGACGGACTTGGAAAAAAGAGGTGTCATCAAAAGCGTAACAGAGCCAACGCAATGGGTCAGCAGAATGGTTGTCGCGCAACCAAGGAAAATGGATAAATGCGAACATGCATCGATCCCCATGCGCTCAACGAGGCTCTCGAGCGAGAACGTCACACATTGCTCATTCGTGATGGTGTTTTACCCGATCTTGCTAAAGCCAAAATTTTTTCAAAACTGGACTTGCGAGAGGGGTACTGGCAATGTTCTCTCGATGACGAATCAATTAAGCTTGCTGACTACTTTCCAAACTCCGAAAGGTCGTTACCGATGGCTCCGCCTGCCATTTGGACTCGCAGTAAGCAGCGAAATATTCCAAAAGAGACCTCAAGTGGCGCTTGAGGGACTTCCCGGAGTTCTCTGCATCGCAGATGACATACTTGTCTTCGGAGTGGGCGAGAATCAAAAAGATGCTCAAGCGGACCACGACAGGAAGATAGAAGGCCTACTTCAGAGATGCCGACAAGTTGGAATCCGTCCCAACAAGGACAAAACACAGCTTCGAACCACATCAGTCGTCTTCATAGGACACGTACTGACCAATGAAGGACTCAAAGTTGATCCAAATAAGGTCAAGGCAATTCAGCAGATGCCAAAGCCAACTGATGTCCAGGGAGTACAACGCTTCTGCGGTATGATGAATTACCTCTCCAGATTCCTGCCCGAAATTTTGCGTGTATTGGAGCCTTTGAGGAAACTCACTGTCAAAGATGCACCATAGCACTGGGGGAAACTGAAAGAAGAAGCATTCGAAAAGGCAAAAGAGTCCGTGACAAGAGCTCCTGTTCTGGCCTACTTCGATCCACGAAAGCAGCTAGAAATCCAGTGTGATGCGAGCGATCTTGGACTCGGAGCAGCTCTTCTTCAGGATGGACAGCCAGTCTCCTTCGTCAGCAGAGCACTGACACCGACTCGATATGCAGGAGCTCGATATGCACAAATAGAAAAGGAAATGCTGGCCATCGTAATCGCCTTAAACAAGTTTCATCAGTACACATTCGGTAAAGAAACGAAGATAATCAGCGATCATAAACCACTGCAAGCAATCCTGAAGAGACGATTGGATCAAGTTCCAAGACGACTGCAAGGCATGATCCTTCAGACGCAAAGATACAACAACATGATCGAACACAGACCAGGAAAGGAATTAATCTTAGCTGACACGATATCTCGGGCCTTCCTTCCCAAGGAAAGCAAAGAACAGGAACTCGAAACCATCAATGTCGTACACTTCCTCCCTGTGAGAAAGGAAACCTTGGAAAAGATAAGGGCAGCGACTGAGAGTGATGACTCCCTGCAAAGACTAAAGTCAATCATCCTGTCAGGCTGGCCACAGGACAAACGTGGACTACCCAAAGACATGCGCGTATACTTCACGTACATAGCTCACAGTTGAGGACGACCTGATCTTCAAGGGCTTACGCCTAATCGTCCCAATGTCTTTGCGAGGTGAAATCAAAGTGAAACTCCACTCATCGCATCTTGGAATTGAGAGCTGTCTCCGACGAGCTCGTGAATGCGTCTTCTGGCCAGGAATGAATGCAGAATTTAAAGACTTCATCATGAGGTGTGAAATATGCCAAAAGCACGCACACGCTCAGCAAAGAGAAACTCTATCGCTCCATCCAGAACCAAGCTATCCATGGGAACCAGTCGGATGCGATATCTTCGAATTCAAAGGGAATAATTTCTTGGTCACAGTCGATTACTACAGCAACTTTTGGGAAATGGACCAACTGAGATCGATAACCTCAAACCAAGTGGTACTGAAACTACTAAAGACTCACTTTGCAAGGTACGGGATACCGAGAATACTGATAAGCGACAATGGACCGCAATTCACCGGCGAAGAATTCCAAAACTTCACGAAGAGCTGGAACTTTGAACACAAAACATCAAGCCCAGGATACCCGCGTTCCAATGAAATGGCTGAATCAGCCGTCAAGACAGCGAAAATGCTCCTCAAGAAAGCAGATGAAAGCCACTCAGACTCACAAATGGCATATTTTGATTACAGAAACACGCCACTGCAAGAGCTGAATGTTACTCCAGCGCAACTGCTTATGAGTCGCCGCACTAAAACGACTGTACCAACAGCTTCGGAGCTACTGCAACCCGAAACAGTCGATTTGAGCGAAAGAAGAAAGCAGAAGAGGCGAAAAATCACGCACTATCACGACAGACAAGCGAAAGATTTACCGAGCCTAAGAGAAGGTCAGAATGTCACAATTCGACCGACGAAAACTGGACCATGGGTCAAAGGCACCATAATCAAGAGAATTGACGACAGATCGTATGAAGCTCAGACGGAAGACAGTGTCCTGAGAAGGAACCGAGTATTCATCAGGGCAAGCCCTTCCCCGGAACAACGCACTGAAGTCAACCAGCCAACTAGAGCGACAGATCAACTGAAGCAGATAGAAACTTCTGCCAGACCAGCCGGACCTCGAAGAACCATACAGCTTCCAAAGAGACTCGAGGATTTCATCGTAGGTTGAAGGATCGACTGCAAAAAAGGAAGGATGTTACAAGAAGGATCCAGAGATGGCGCAACCATCGCGTGCAGTGTCTTACGCAAGCCGCACGCTCCTTCGAGATTCTCCGCTTCCTTCCTCTGTTTATTTCCTCCTCCTCCTCCTCTATGAACTCCGAGCTCACGAAGTATCAAGTTTCGTCTGGCCCTCCGGCGGGCCGCCCCCCGCCTATGAACACTCCGCTCTACATTCCTACCTCCATGGAGCCACACCTATTCTTGTACCCCAACGCTTATTAAACTCAGTTATTCCCCGTTAACAAAAGCCAAGTGTTTCATCGGCCACTGAATTAAGTCATAACAAAACAGACACGAAGCACAGCACGACGCACACACACTTGGCCGTCGACACGAAGCACTGCACGACGCACACACACACTTGGCCGTCGACTCGAAGCACAGCACGACGCACACGCGCACTTGGCCGTCGACTCGAAGCACAGCACGACGCACACGCGCACACACACTTGGCTGTCGACACGAAGCACAGCACGACGCACACGCGCACACACACTTGGCCGTCGACTCGAAGCACAGCACGACGCACACGCGCACACACACTTGGCCGTCGACTCGAAGCACAGCACGACGCACACGCGCGCACACACTTGGGCGTCGACACGAAGCACAGCACGACGCACACGCGCACACACACTTGGCCATCGACTCGAAGCACAGCACGACGCACACATACTTGGCCGTCGACTCGAAGCACAGCACGACGCACACACACTTGGCCGTCGACACGAAGCACAGCACGACGCACACACACTTGGCCGTCGACTCGAAGCACAGCACGACGCACACACACTTGGCCGTCGACACGAAGCACAGCACGACGCACACACACTTGGCCGTCGACACGAAGCACAGCACGACGCACACACACTTGGCCGTCGACTCGAAGCACAGCACGACGCACACACACTTGGCCGTCGACACGAAGCACAGCACGACGCACACGCGCACACACACTTGGCCGTCGACTCGAAGCACAGCACGACGCACACACACTTGGCCGTCGACACGAAGCACAGCACGACGCACACGCACACTTGGCCGTCGACTCGAAGCACAGCACGAGGCGCGCGCGCACACACACACAACTTGGCTTCCGTCGTGAAGATCAAATCGATGCGCGCACAAACACCACTTGGTCGTCGACGCGAAGCACAGCACGAGCCGCGCGCACACACACGCATACAGCTTGGCTGCAGCACACACACACACGTAGCTTGGCTGCAGCACACACACACACGCAGCTTGGCTGCAGCACACACACACGCAGCTTGGCTGCAGCACACACACACACGCAGCTTGGCTGCAGCACACACACACACACGCAGCTTGGCTGCAGCACACACACACACGCAGCTTGGCTGCAGCACACACACACACGCAGCTTGGCTGCAGCACACACACACGCGCAGCTTGGCTGCAGCACACACACACGCAGCTTGGCTGCAGCACACACACACACGCAGCTTGGCTGCAGCACACACACACGCGCAGCTTGGCTGCAGTACACACACGCACACACAGCTTGGCTGCAGCACACACACACACGCAGCTTGGCTGCAGCACACACACACGCGCAGCTTGGCTGCAGCACACACACACACGCAGCTTGGCTGCAGCACACACACGCACACACAGCTTGGCTGCAGCACACACACACACGCAGCTTGGCTGCAGCACACACACACGCGCAGCTTGGCTGCAGTACACACACGCACACACAGCTTGGCTGCAGCACACACACACACACACGCGCGCGCGCGGGCGCCGCTTGGCTGCAGTGGCGAAGCACGACCTGGAGCCCGCGCACACAGCTTGGCTGCAAGTGGCGAAGCACGACCTAGAGCCCGCGCACACAGCTTGGCTGCAAGTGGCGAAGCACGACCTGGAGCCCGCGCACACAGCTTGGCTGCAAGTGGCGAAGCACGACCTGGAGCCCGCACACACAGCTTGGCTGCAAGTGGCGAAGCACGACCTAGAGCCCGCGCACACAGCTTGGCTGCAAGTGGCGAAGCACGACCTGGAGCCCGCACACACAGCTTGGCTGCCGCGGTGAAGCACAACATGCAGCGCGCGCACACACACAGAAGCGCGCGCACACACACACACACACACACACACACACACACACACACACACACACACACACACACACACACACACACACACAACTTGGCTGCCGTTGGTCGTCGACGCGAAGCACAACACGAGGCGCGCGCACACACAAACTTGGCTGCCGTCGTGAAGATCAACTCGATGCGCGCACATAAACCTAGGTGGTGGTGGTGTTGCAGCCAGCGGGGTTATCCTGGTATACGTAGTGGGCAATTCTTCCATCTGGGCATCTTTGGATAAATCGGGGTGTGTCAGCAGGTCTTAAGAGCCCTGTGTCACGCAGCAAAGTAATGAGCAACCGTTGCACTTTCCTCCTGATTGTCGTTGGCCCTTTGGGATGAAACTCGCAGGGTCCCGATGCATACGCCTGAGACGACTCGAAAGCGAAAGCCATCCTCTCAGTCGATGTATTGATCCTCGGTCGCCACCATCTGAAAGCTTTTTGCACCTGACGTGGTCTTGCACTGCCTCCGTGATCGGCCCGCCTTTGACCAAGCGACGATGCCATGTGGTGACGTCACGTCATAGTGGCTTCACGGCGATGTTATGATGACGTCACAAATTTTGGCAATATATGACGTGAGATGACGTTATCACGTGATGATTTTTTGCGTCACTAGTGTTGACGCTTCCGACGCACGCTGGACGCCGACGGTCAACTTTCGCGTTTGATGAGGCGTCTAAGGCTTTCACCTTAATATGTCTTGAAAGGTCCGGTTTTGCAGTCTGGTGCCTAAGTCCGCCTTCCCTTAGAATGGCGGGCAAAGCCAAATATAATGCTCAATGTCGCCGATATCCCTGCAGAAGGTACAGGGTGGGGGAAGCCAATGGTCCAGTGTTGAATGACCAAGCCTGGGTGTATGAACAGTCGGTACAAGAGTGCCGCTTCTTCTCGAGCGAGTCCATGGCTTGATGTGCAGTCTCGTAGATCGCCCTGCAAAGATTTCGAACAACATTTTTGTAATTCAGAATAAATTAGAGGTGGAGAGGGGGAGGGGAGAGGGTGAATGGGAGAGGCGAATGATGAGGGGGAAGGGGAGAGGAGGAATGGTGAGGGGGAGTGGAGAGGAGGTGTGTGGAGAGGGTATGCGCATGCGCAGTAAGGATGGTCACGCCGCACACCACCACCACCACCGGATTGAACTCCGCCATAAGATACTTCGCATCTAAAACATGGTTGATCCCTCTGTCTTAGGAATCGGTATAACACGAAATTAATACGTGTCTTCACACGCGTAGTTCAGTGTTTGTTGTGGATTGTTTCGCCCCAAGGGCGAAGGGAGTTGTAATGTCACGCGATAATGGCAAGCAGCTCGAAATTTGCAACGCGCTGCTCAAGCAGGAAGAACGCACGGAACGAACATACACAGGATGAGCGCAAACTAACAACTGTCACAGCTCGACAGTTAAAGCGCGCTGGTCAAATACAAAGGAGGACGCACGAAACGAATGCACAAGTATACACAGGATGAGCGCGAACTGTCACACTTGTAACTTATTTTTTTTTTGTGAGCAGCGCGCTCCTTTCGCAAAAGCGGCCGCTGGAGTGAGCGAAGTGACCTTCGTGCTCTCTCTAACTACAGCGCAAACTTGCGGTGACAGCGCAAGACGTACAAGCGCGCGCGCAGGAGCGACCACGCCCTGTAGAGGCGCACGGTCATCTCAACGCGTGGGGCGACGCGCGCCGTTCTTACGCCGTTCGAGCCATGGAGGAAGGAAAAACAAAGGAGGGAGCATGACGTCACGCGATTGAAGCCCACCGTGTCGGCCCAGCACGTGATCAAAACGCCAGAGCGCGCGGGTATGTTTTAGTACTACCGGTGGAGTTCTGTTTTTGAACGTCCTCTGTGAGCCGGCCGGTCTGCGCCGAACAAGCGCGCTTCGATTAAAAGCTACCGGGTGCCATACCCGAAATCTCGGCAAACCTCATTTCTTGCGTGATCTTGACGCAAAAGGTCACGTGTTGTGCCGACACTGCTGGCTTCAAAGCGAGTTGGCTTGCCAAGGCTGGCTGCGTGACGTAATGCTACCTCCTTTCTTTTTCTTTCCTCCATGGTTCGAGCCCTTCGCGCCATCTTGCAAGTGATAACGAAAACACGCTGATGTACCGCAATCTCTGAGTACAGCCACCGGCAAATGGTGCATAAAAATAGCGCGCCGTTAGCATGTTGAAGAACTTGCCGTCTGTGGTGGAGTCGTTTCGCGCTGCGTGCTAGGGATCGAGCAGTCGTAAGTTCGACTCCCAGTGACGGAACTTTTTCTTCTAGTTTTTTCTTTGCCATATGTCAGTTTTTATATTTTAGAAGGTCATATCCGTGACGGAAATGCGTCAGTGGAGCCGTGGTGGACCACGGCATAAAAGACTTTCGTGTTAAAATCTACGGCTACATCGAACAAACCTAGCCGGAACACTTCGTACATCGAACATCGGGCCGCGCGAAACGAGCCTCGAACTCGGCTTTTTCTCGTGGAAGAGGGCTTTCCGGCATGCCTTTTGGAAAGCGAATGCTGTGATTAGGAGGCCGCCGCGTGGAGCGTGCAGAAACTACCGCTTGCCACCACGAGACTTCTCCCCGTCGTCGCGCCCATAGAGTTTTGGAATCTTCATGAAATCGCCCCGGTGCGCACCGGGGCGCCAAGGCGCTACGATGATTGGACGAAGCGGTGCACCGGGGCGCACCGGCGCGATTTCATGAAGATGCCATCTCACAATTACCTATAGGGAAATCTGGCGCTACTGAGCTGTTGTATGCATGGGAATGACGGTATATGTGAGCTTCGAACTTAGCTCGGATTGGTATCGTTTACGAAGAGCCCCGACACCTCGAAGACGCGTCTGGCTTCAACGCGTTCCTTGCGTCAAAACGGTTGATTTCGTACTGAAGGAGCATGTAGTAAGCTACTTCTTTTTTATCATTGCACAGAAACTAGTTTTATTAAGCCTTGGAAACTTATGCGTTGATGTACAATTTTACGAAGTATAAAAAGTAACGAACGCCCGCTAAACCGGAAGGCAGACGACAAAGCCAGCGTTCTGTCTGCGACTGCTCGTCGTCTGTTTCTTTCTTTCGTTGTTTGGCTAGCCGTCCAGGTGGGTGGACTTTTATTCTAGAATATAATACGCGTGAATGAGATCCATTTATACACGTTTTGTTTTAGAGAGGCTTTATCTGCGTATCCGCATCCGCTTTTCAGCCGAAGCCTCACTCAACACCAGCCAACACAAGCCTAGCAGACACATATACCATCATTCCCATCGCGGCAACGGCGCCCCTTGAGAAATTCGCATAGACGGTGGCGCCAGATTTCCCTCTAGGTATTATTGTGAGAAACTCTATGGTCGCGCCCATCGAGCGCGTTCGCTTATCCACAATCCTCCGCTCCCTTTAATGTCAATGCGACGGCTGCCGAGAAACGCAATAACCTGCTGTTCTTCGCGAAGCTGGCCATGATCAATACCTTCGCTCAGTCGTACCCATGGAGGAATAAGAAAAAACTAGGAGGGAGCGTCACGTGACATTTTTGAAGCCCAGCCCAAAAAAAAAATGAAACGGGGGCATGCTGGGAAATGAGCACCCCCCCCCCCCCCCCGTGATAGGCAAGCGGTGAGTTTCGGAGTATCGGAGGCAACGGTGAGTTTCGGGGTGAGCTGGAGTACGAGGGGGGTAGCGGCGTCCGAGGAGGTTGGCTTGTGGACTAGTGATGCAGAACTATCAGTAAATTGACTATCGATAGTATCGATAGTTTTTTGAAACTATCGATAGTGTAAACAAACTATCGATTGTGCTACTATCGACAAACTATCGATAGTACCACCGACGGTAGTACCATCGTTAATATTACTAGAGCGATATTACTATATTACTGCCACGCGTGTTTATTGCTTTGTTTTGACGCATTCGGGTTTCACCCACAAATACTGTTAGCAACGTTTGACACAGACTGCGCCGTAATGTGTGAGAAGCTTCACAATTGTTTGAGATCATTCTGTTAAGATTACGCGCCGGGCGCGAATAGTCAAGTTTATTCGAGAGCTTACGCGAGCACCAGCGATAACGCTGGAAGGTTTGATGACTGATGTATAACGGACGACGCGTTCCACCAATGATCAGATTACTCAACGGCTGACGACTGCTCCCGTCGCTATCAGTGCGCAGCAGCATGTATCGCTTGTATTTTGAGTTTTGATTTTCTGGACAGAAGTTCGCCCAAATAAAGAGCTCTGTATTTCCCAGTCTTGCTGCAGCATTCTTCACCGTCACAACCACGTGACAATACTATCGATAGTGCTGTGAATAATGATGCGGTTACTGGCCGGCCATATTGCCAAAATATTTGCGATAGCCTACTACCAGCTTCGCTTAATTTGTGAGCAATTTTTGGCAGAGAAATTAATTATTTCCGTAGTCAAAATCGCGGAATATGTCCATCAGTAAATTCGTATTCAAAAGCAACCAGTTACACCTTACGATTAACTTCTTGGTATTTTTTTTGTTTTGAAACCATAAAATGCAATATCAATTTGAAGCCGCGCAGTCCTACCACATGCAAAGGCTTTCATTCCGCTACAGCAGAACAGTTTGGCTTTATGATCACGTGTCAGCAAAGCACTCTGGTGAAGAACGCAATGATGTCAACTTTCTTGCCGTTCAGCCTGCTCCTCCGGCTCCACTATGTACCACGCGCGCAGAAAACCAAGTTTATTCTGCAGTGAGTCCGCGCTGTTGATTTTATACTATCGATAGTACCACCGAATTTTTTACTATCGATAGCGCTATCGATAGTATATTTCACCATTGATAGCTCGATAGTGACTCAGCTATCGATAGTATCGATAGTACTATCGATAGTTCTGCATCACTACTGCACGCTAGGCGCGCGCGCTAGTCAAATTTTGTTTTTTTTCCTGAGCCCCCCAAGAAAGGAAATGAAACAGGAGCATCATGGGAAATGAGCCACGAACGCGAGGAGCAAGCGGCTTCTGAGGAGGTTGGCTTGTGAACGCTAAGCGTGCTCCCTCCTATTTTTTTTTCTTTCCTCCATGGTAGAACCTGTCCCGTTATGGGTTTAAATGCAGGGTTGCGACCATGCACTTTCAACAGCAGAGCTGTGTAGGCTTTAGTTTCAGCCGTGGCCGGTAACCATTCAAAACTCGGCGCAGCTGTGCAAAGAAGTGGAAGTATATATGGCCACGAGATCGAGCGGAGTCGCCACCTGGCGGCTTCTGACTGAACCGCGCCTAGTGTGGATTGCTCCATGCATCATCTGCTAGCCACGTTGTGTTTGCATGTGCGCGTGTCATGCAGGACCTCAAAAGGCGGTTTGTTCCGTGCGCTAGTGCAACTTTCACCGCTCGTACGTAAGCCTAACACGATATAAAGCAGCATTTGGCCTTGATCGGCTGTATATGTACTGTAATAAGATCAGTCAGTGCACGTGTCGGGAGTGCTGTGTGTGGTCGTCGTACCCTCCGTTCACGAGAGTCATATCAGTGTAGGTGCCGCTCTGTGGTTCAAGCGCATTGTAAAGTGCACTTCGCGTTGTCCTAGAGCATTAAATCTCATGTGAATATAGCCTTTTATCGGCTCGGTGGTAAAAAAAAAAGGCTCTCATTCACTTGCGCGTTGTGGCTAGATGTATAACTTCGGGACTGTCGTTTATAGGTTACGCGACGAGCTTGAGTTGTGTATAACCCTGGTCCCACTACACAGGAATATTTCTGTGAAGTCACGTCCGACACTTCGATACTTAAATTGTCCCCTAAAGAGAACAGAAAATAGAATGACACGGAAATAGCAAAACTGAGTTGCCTTGCGCAATTTTAACTTGTGGCGAAATTTATACAAAAACACCAGTGTACTTAGAATAAGCTACGCGTTAAAGAGCAGTGATGGTCAAAATTAATATAAACGGCGTACTTTACATTTATGTCGTAGTAATTTGACGCGAAGCCACATCTTTTTTTTCCCCTTTACATTATCTTGAGCGTTTGTGTTGCGTTGTAATATATAGATTGACGGAAAGCAGCGGACATTACTCGCGTGAAAAAAACGTACTTTGGTCCTGTGAAATAACTGGGCCTTTGTTCCATTACTGTCGTGCAAGTAATCAATCGAAGAAAGTTCCGTGCTGTACAGCTACCTTTGTGTACTGTTACTGGAATAAAAACAAGCCTGTGCATGTTAAACGCTCCTGTAGCGCTAAAGCGCTGTCAGCCATATAGCTTTCCTCAGTAAACCTATCTACTGTCCTACGTTGGAGAACTGAATAAGAAATGCGGATGAATATTTGAACATGCAGTGTACAAAGTGCTATTTGAACTCATCGTGCAGAAATACGGGCTTTTTTTTTTGTTGCGGGGTATCCAGATCAACAAGTAAATACTTAATTCAGTCGCTCTACAGCAGTGCGTAGTAGATAGAACACAAGTTGAACATGTGCAAATGAAACAAGGAAACGTCATCGATTACGAAAACGCCGACTGTTGCCGAAGGCGAGCAACCCCGTTCGTTGGCTGCATGCGCTTCTCTCACAAGTAATAGTAACGTTCGGCGCGCTTCGTGCATTAATTCAGGAATGAAGAGCGCACATATTATCAGAAAGCTGCAGTCAAGGCAATTTGTTTGCCGAAAATTGAGTCAAATCGCTCACAACGAAGCGCTGTTGTGTGCGTTTGTATACGCGCCGACAACCGCCTATCCACACTAGCGCGGCGACGGTGCTGCCACCTCTAGCCCGATCTCGCGGCGAATAGTCATGTATAGTACAGTATAGCAAGGGGTATGGAAGGGAAGTAAGGGTGGGGAGCGATGTGAGGGGGACAAGAATGAAAAGGAGGAGGGGAGAGGGTAAAGAATAGCATAGCCTTGTATAGTATAGCAAGGAAGTGGGAAAATGAAGTAAAGATGACGGCTACTTGTGGGTGAGGAGAGAAAGGAGGGGTGAGAGGGTAAAGCATAGCACAGCCTTGTAGAACGTAGCAATGCGTAGAGAAATTGAAGTGAGCATGAGGGGGAGTTATTCGTGGGCGAGAAAGAGGAAAAGGAGGAGGGTGAGAGAGCCGGCAACCATTCAAAACTCGGCGCCGCTGTGCAGAGAAGTGGAAGCATAGCATAGCCATGTATAGTACAATATAGCAGGGGGTAGGGAAGGGAAGTAAGGGTGGGGAGCGATGTGAGGGGGACAAGAATGAAAAGGAGGAGGGGAGAGGGTAAAGAATAGCATAGCCTTGTATAGTATAGCAAGGAGGTGGGAAAATGTAGTAAGGATGACGGCTACTTGTGGGTGAGGAGAGAAAGGAGGGGTGAGAGGGTAAAGCATAGCACAGCCTTGTAGAACGTAGCAATGCGTTGGAAAATTGAAGTGAGGATGAGGAAAGGTTATTCGAGGCCGAGAAGGAGGAAAAGGAGGAGGGTGAGAGGGTAAAGCAAAGAATTTAGAAAAGTTATTGCATATTTCGAAGGCTGATTATTATCATCAAATAATTAGTGCCAAATCACCAAATCCAAAGTGCCAAATCACCAAATAATTAGTGCCGCTAATAATACTGCTAAAACATGGAAAGTTCTGAAATCTGCAATGAATATTGAGACACATCAAAGTAAATCGATAGCTATTAGTGATGGTAGCACTGTCATAACGGAACCATATGCGCTGGCAGAAACATTTCACAGTTACTTTGCTGAGGTTCTTGCAGAGCTTACCTCAAAACTACAGCCTGCGAACTTTCAACAGCCTGATGATTTACCTATAATAAAGCATCACAATAGCTCCTTTTATCTCGCACCTACTGATCCTACTGAGGTGCTTAGTGCTGTGCTATCGTTGAACGGCACAAATTCTGTAGGACATGATGACTTACCTGTAGCCCTGTTGAAACAATCAGTGAATTTTATTTCGGAACCCTTAGCCGATATAACAAACACAGCGCTTTCATCTGGTGTCTTTCCAACAGCTTTGAAAGTCGGCAAAGTAATACCGGTCTTTAAAAAGAACAACAGACTACTCGTCGAAAATTACCTGCCCATTACTTTGCTTTCACCTCTATCTAAGGTAATAGAAAACTACTTCTTAAGTGAATCACATTTTATTTTGAAAACAACAAACTTTTATCAAGCGCACAATATGGCTACCTGAAAGCGAAGAGTACTGAACTAGCCTTGCTGACCTTAACGGAAAAAATAAGGCAAAATATTGAAAATAAGCCACTCACCATGGGCATATTTATTGACTTAACAAAAGCATTCGACGTTAATAATCACAAGAAACTGCTGTCAAAACTAGAGGCCTATGGCATTCGTGGCACTCCTAACAAGTTAATAGAAAGCTATCTTACGAGTAGGCAACAGCATGTGTGCATCAATGGACGAACTTCTGATAAAAAACCCATTAGTACAGGTGTCCTACAGGGGTCAATATTAGGGCCTTTCTTGTTCATTGTATTCATAAATGATCTCCCATCGTACATACTGGAAGAATGTGTCTTATACGCGGATGACACAAATGTGTTCATAGCGGCTAAGACTGAGAAAGATTTATATGAAAAAGCAAATCACATTCTCAACAGGCTCTCTTACTGGTTACACACAAATGAACTAATTCCAAGTCTTGCTAAAAGCAATTTTATAATTTTCTCTGGCAAAAACATGCCACTTAGTAAGGACGGAAAGTTGCTTTTTAATGGAGTTTCTTTAGAAAAAGTTAGTCAAACGAAATTTTTAGGATTAGTGATAGAAGAACATCTGACGTGGCACAATCATTTGCACGATGTGACTAGGAAGGTTTACAAAAAAATACTAATATTTTATAAACTACGGTATCTGTTTCCACTACGCACCATTCTGATCTTTACCGTAGTTTTGTTGAATCATATGTCTCATATTGTATTTCAGTTTACGGACTTACGTGTCCCCCAACATTACAGCCAGTTCAGGTAGCACAAAATACAGTTTTGCGAATAATCTGTTTTACCCAACGTACTGAGTCCATATCATTCGCTCATCCCCTATTACATATTTTAACGCTGCATTGTCACATTCGTTTCCGTACAAATTTCTAAGAAGTATTGTACACTGCCCGTCAGTTCAATTTCATCAACACGTTACGCACTGTCCAACACGTTCCTCGTTGTTAACGTTTCTAACAGTTTCACGCGCACGCACAAATTATGGAAGCGTTTTCGTTTATAAATACTGCAGTCAGTCTTTGGAATGCACTTCCTAAAGAAATAACTTCATCGCCATCCATTCAGCATTTTTGTAACTCACTGCGCCAGTACTTCCTGTGGAATTCCTAAGTTCACAAAAGCTTAGTTTCCTTTCGTGTATTGTGTACCGTTCAGCCTTTTTTTTTTCCTTTGAATCTTTTCTTTTACGATTTGCGTACTTTTGCTTCCTTTTACGCATTGTATAACGTTTCGTTTTGTATACACCTAGCTATGCGTAAGATCTTTTTACACGGATACAAATACCACCACCTGTCAAAGGGACCCCTTCCACAACTCATGTCGAGTTCTGGGGTCCCGACTGTATAAATATTAAGCACTGTCCTCAATTTTGTCTGAATAAAACCTGATGGATTGATTGATTGATAGCCATGTATTGTATGGCAAGAAGGTAGGAAAAGGAAGTGAGGGTTAGGAGGTAGAAAAGGGGGAGGTAGAGAGGGTAAAGCATAGCATAGTCATGGATAAGATAGTATAGAAAGGAGTGGGAAAGGAAAGTAAGCCATGTACAGCGCCACGCAGGCAGAACCTTGGATAGCACAGTCATGTATAGCATAGCCAAGCGTAGTATAGTGTAGCATGGGGTGCGAAAGAGAAGCGAGGATGAGGAGGAATGGTTTAAGGGTAAAGAGGAGAGAAAGGAGGGCAGCGATTTGCATACCCGTGTTTAGCACAGTAATGCAAAGCGATGGTGGGGACAGATGTGAGGGTGATGAAAAAAGGAGGGGAAGGTAAAAGAGCATAGCCGTGTGTATGGTACAGCAAGAAGGTTGAAATGGGAATTGAGGGTGAGTAAGAGAGATTTTAGGGTGAGAAGGAAGGAAAAGAGGAGGGGCAGGGTGAATCAGCATAGTCATGTTTAGTAAAGTATAGCAATGGGGTGAGAAACGGATGGAGGGTAAGCATGGAGTGAGGTGAGGGTGAGGAAGAACGAGGGGGAGGTTAAATCGTAGCCTAGCCATGCATAGTGTCGCACAGCAAGGTGTGGGAAAGGCAAGTGACGGTGAGTAGTAGTGTGAAGAGGGGGAGAGGAGGGGAGCGTAGCGCAGGACGTAGCCGTGTGTAGTACAATAAAGCAAGTGGTGGGAAAGAGATTTGAGGCTGAGGAGAAGTGGTGTCAGGGTTAAGAAGAGGGGGAGGGTGAGCACAGCATAGCCATGTGAAGTACAATATAGCCAGGGGTGGGAGACGGCAGTGAGGATGAGAAATGGTGTGAGGGAGAGAAAGGGAGAGAAAGTACAGGGAGGAAGGAAAGGATGAGGCGAGGGTAAAACATAGCTGTGCAATATAATGCAGCAAGGCGTGGGAAAGGGAAGTGAGGCTAAAGAGAAGTGGTGGGATGGTGAGGAGAAAGGAGGAGAGTAAGTGTAGAGCGTAGCATAGCCGCGAATAGCACAGTAAGGCAAGTAGGTGGGAAAGGGAAGTAAGGGCGAAGAAGATATGTGACGGTGCGGAGGAAGAAAAAGAGGAGGGGGAGAGTAAAAAATAGCACAGCCATGTGCAGTACAATATAGCAATGGAATTTCGAACATTCCCGATTATTTTAGATTGTTCTGATAAGCTCCAGCGCGCAACGCGAACAGTACAGTTTGTTCTGGAACTGACCAGCACCGGAGATAAAGCTAGAATATTCGATGCCACATGTATGAATGCCGACGCACCAGACCGCTGAACAGATTATTCGCCGACTGACGTCTGTGTGCGCCGATAGGGTTGAACTCAGAGTGCCATTCCTTTTCTGGACGCCAGTTCGCCCAATAAAGAGTTTGACCTTTAAAAGCGCATGACCATGAGCGTGTTGGTACGCGATCATAGTAAAAAAACATCGTTGAGCCTTCCGTCATACGAATCGGTATAACACGAAAGTGAAAAATTGAAGCGCACTAATTTCCAAAGTGTGTTCGGCGAAAGCGTGTGGCCATTCGACTGACTATGCCATGGTATGGGGGAATCCACATTCTTGGGGCGCATCTCTGAACCGCTTGCCATGGAATCAACACCGGGTCGCTTGGGAGCCATCCGACCAAGGAGGTTTAGAAATATCACCGCCATATCCACGAAGTGAATGATGTTACAGGAGTTTGCTCGGAGATGATCAGGCAACCCGCGAATCCTCCGTACACATTCCTCTACCATCATATATATAGACGTGACAACGTTGTGCAGCTGTGGCCGAACGTGTGGTCGAGGAAATCGCGCTTGAAGCGCGCGTCGGCGCCGCCAACCTCAGGTAGCGACCGCTTCTTAGCCGCGGCATCCCGCGGCCGCACTTCTTCGGGGTTCTGTTGCCGCCGCTTCCGTGCTGCTTCTGCTTCGCGACCTCTCCCCGCAGGGTCCGCTTGACGGCGCGCCCGCTTCTCTTCTGCTTCGCTGGCCCGCAGCTCCTGGTTTGCTTGACGGCGAGCCCTCTTCGCTTCGGCCTCCCGGGCTCTCACCGCAGGGTCTTGGCGGCGAGCCCGAGTTGCAGCTGCGTTGCGAGCCCGCTGCGCTGCTGCCTTGGCTGGGATGTTCATGCAGCGGAGCGGCAACGATGAGTGTTCAGTGAGTGAGCTTCGGCGAAGAGAAAGGAAGCGCGCCAAACGCGAGCGCCAAACTAGAGGCGCGGCCCTCAGGGTCACCTATCTAACTAGCGCACGCGCCGACGGTGGTGTGCGCCGCCTTTAGCAGCGACGCGCCATCTAGTGAGTATTCTTGAAATCACCTGAGAGAGCGCAGCTACGTCTATCAACTTTTGGCGGGATCAATGAGAACTATACTCCGCGACAACTTTTCTTGGCACCACTGTGGAAGCTACAGAGCCAAAGTGCCTGCCTGCGCGCGCGCCAAGAAATAGTACCTATATTTATTTTCTAATTCGAAAAGTTACCTAGCTCGAATAAATAAAGATTTCTTCATTATAAAACGAGAACGAGTATGGGAAGCTATTCATGAGAAATTGTAAACTTCAAGTTTGTTTCTGTCTTTATTTTTTGGACAGCGCCACGTTTTCCTCACGCCTGCACCACATATTCCTCACGCCTGCTCTCTCAGAGTCTCAGTAAACATGGCGTCCACGATGCCGCCTGAACCGTTGGGCCGTTTCGCCGTTTCGCCGTTTCGTTCTCCGAAGAAGCTGTACTCTAAATGTGACAAAAAGTGGCTATCAAACCAGACCACGCAAGTTATCTGCAATGTCATCGCTGGAGTGAGGCGCCGTCAGCGTGACTTGTCTGCAAATGCAGTGTGCCGGACTGTCGCCGAGCTCACCGGAGTGAGTGAGCGAACAGTCAAGCGTATCAAGGCTGAAGCTCTGCGGGCTCCACTTGCCTCCCCGAAGCGCAAGAAATTGAATTTCTCGGGCCAAATTGAGAAGCGCATCACCGGCAAGACGCGGCTGCTGCGCTATTACACGTTTGCGTTGGCAGCATTGCGGCGCAAAGTGCACAGCTACTTCATGCGCAATGAAATACCTACGGCCGAGAAACTACGCTCTGTGAAGGTGTGTGACCAGCGAAGCTTGATAAAATAATCTGCGTCAATCTCTTTTTAATTAAGCGTGAGCTCTCTTTAAATCTAAACCCAATTCAGCGGCATCATGGTACTTGCATTCCGTATTTATTCGAATACAATGCGAGCTTTTTCTCCAAATTTTTGCTACTAAAGTCGCCCCTCGCGTTACAATCGTGATCGCGTTACAATCGAGCAAACGCCGTATTCAGGTTGCGGTGTGCGCTTGGTGGCGTTCATCATATTCCCATGTGTCTTATTTTGTTGTCTTTGGGCTTCACCCTCAAAGACTGTTTGGAATGCTCCGCGCAGACCGCGATGCGATGTTCCAGAAGCGCCACGATTGTTTTAGATCTTTCTGTTAACCCTTTCAGCCCTGGATTTTTTATTTTGGCCGGAGACATTTTTTGTGCGTGTTTTCCTAATGTTTAGGACCTCAGAAGACCAAAAATGAGAAATTGAGCCAGTGGTGCAAGTATTTATGGATTAATTAGCATGAAATCAAATTAGGTCATCAGGGCTCAGCGGTTGTGAAATTAGGAAAATGGCTTCTTTATTTCTGCTACTCAGTAGCGTACACAAAATGTGAACCACGTGTCATTTTTCAGTGTGATACTCTTTGAAACTGCTTCTGTACGATGTCCCGAAAACTGGGCTTAGCCGCCTCACCTGACACGCCTCGGCGTCACCCATGACTTCGGTCAAGCCTTTTCTTTTTTGTGGCTCCCAGCTCCGCAAGTATGTCGCAACTTTGGTGTCAATCACAGTGGCGATCATTGAAGAAGTATTTCCCCAAGAATGAGCAGTTTTGGTTTCATTTCCGAGGTGCTAGGGGAACTTTTGTGTGGCGTCGTCAATTGACGACGCCAGGGCCGAAAGGGTTAAGATTGCGCGCGGTACGCGAATAGTCAGAGATTACGTGGCCACCAGCGATAACACTGGAACATTCGATAGAACATGTATAAAAGCCGACACGCTTTACGACTTGTCAGAAATATTGACGAACGACGCTCTGACTGACTCGTTTCCCGCCCACAAGTTTGGCCAAATAAAGAGTTTCATCTTCGACACACCCACTGCTGCCTTCGTCAACGTAACAACCCTGTGACAATATACAGTACAGTAGGTAGATGCATCTACGCACACTGATGTTCCCATTCTGCCTGTAGACGTGGTGCTAAACGCTCTAGCGATGCGAGCAAACGAAACCGAAACTGGAACTGAAATCGGCTGCAAGATGCCGAACTACTTGCGTAGTAACACAAATGTGCGGATGCCCCGCCTCCGTAGCCTTCGCTCCAATGCCAAGATAAGTTGTCGCCGAGTATAGTGTACACGCCGCCGACGGACAAGGCGTGAGCATAAGAAGCTTGGCGAGCAAGCTCCTAAAAATCTTGCATCCGACTAACTCGACTGGACGCGGCGGCGGCGCCCCCGACGGACGCCGCCGCTTGACTCTGCCGCCGCGTTGCACGCGTTGGAAGGAGCCATAGAGTTAATATACTGACTCTAGAGGAAAAGCTGGGCCGCGAGACCAAGGAGGTTAAAACAAAATTGCTGGAGTGGCGATTATTGCGCAATAGTGAAGCCGTGCCAACCAAAAGATGGCGGCTGCGCCCGCCATCTTACTAGGGGCACGATAAACCATCAGCGTTTGGCGAAGGAAAGCAAGCGTTTTCCACGCACGCCAGAGAACTTTAATAAGGCAACTTTTAGGGGTCAGATACTGCTGCAAGTGTGTCTTTGTGTTACTAGTTTTCGTAAGTAAGCTTCAAAGTCATGGCAAATTTTGTTGGACATCAATCGTCAATACTCTTCTCGACGGGTTTCTTTTGTCGGCAACAACGATCTTTTATTTTGTAATTAACGTAGCATTTACACCAACAGATCAAAGCCATTTGATCTCTAAGTAGGCACCACCAGAAAAGAGCAAGTTTCCGAGCTCTTTGGTGGGCAAAAGCTGGCTTCACTTTCGCTAGTAAGGCGTTTCGAGAGCTTCCACTCCAGAATTTTTTTTAAACCTCCTTGCGCGAGACCTATAACCACAAGAACGCTGACATCTTGGAACGTTGCCATTCTTGCCTTCACATATCAATCCTAAAGAAGCATCTGCACAATTAAAAACTTGCGGATATTGTTTTGTGTTTTTTTAATACTTCTACGAAAGAATACGACGGCTATTTATGCAATTTAATGCGCGCGGAAAGGAGCGTTTGCAGGCTGGTTAACTAGATGGCACCACCATATCAACACCCGCGAGTACGCGAGTGTGTGCTTGCGGCCCATTGTGCTGGTTTGCGCGTCGTGTTAGAGCCCCTGAAGCTTCGTTCGCGTCGTGTATCTCGTAGTTGTCATAGTGTCCCGTTGTGTGCCTTTTCTGTCGCCGCATACCACTCGACTTCATGTGACAGGCCTTTTTTCTTTCAAGCTGAAAACTTCAGAGCAAACCAGGACGGACGGCAAAGAAGAGATGAGACAAGCCCTGAAAGTTATGTACGAACTATAGTCGCAACCGATTTTTTAAAGACTTTTTAACGGCGATAAAGCTTCGTGGGCCATGTAACTTTAGTTTTGATTGAAGCTTTCGGGAGATGTCTCACTCACATTCGCCGCTGCATGCTGCAATCGACATTTTTGTGCTTTACGGCTCTCTGCGCTGAAGTACGGCAGCAATGAGCTGAAAAAGAACGTGGATACAGGTGTCTCGCTATTGCAAGTCGAATAAGCGCGCGACCACGGCCTACGGACTTTGCTTCGAGCTGCAAATCTGTCGAGTGACCTTTGTGCCAGCGAACGGAGAAACTTTGGTGAGGAGTGCCTAGTAAAAACCATGCACAAACAGGTGGAAATTTTAACTGTTATCAACCGGACCACACACAACGGTACACTAGAACACGGCTTCTCGCATCAAAACACAGCTGATGTTCCCTGAACAGCGAGTAGTTGGCTTAGGTTGGTAGATTAAAACTGATTACTACCGTCAAATATAGCGAGCGTCTCAGGGTCTGGCAACGTTCGTTTTGTTCCATCATGGCGGAACCCATGCGGTTATAGGTTTCAATGCATGGGCCCTATGGGGAGCTTTTCCTCTAGAGTCAGTATATTAACTCTATGGAAGGAGCAACGCGCAACTGTTTGTATGCGCCGCTGTGCCATCACGTGATTGCTGAGGGAGTGTGAAGGGGAGAGGCCACAGCTGGGTACCGTTCCAGGGGACGGACGGACGGACGGCGGACGCCGCGAGTAGGAGACATTAGGCTGTCGCCTTAAAACGTGTCCTTACAGAAGTAGTTGAATGTTTACTGTACATTGATATCACAGAGTTTGAACAATGTCTATTGGTGTTTGGCAACTATAGCACCGTTTAACGTGGGTGCACCCACGTTGACGCTTGGTGGTACACCTTTATCCCGATGACTAACATCCATGATCGATGATTAAACAAACCCTTGTGATAGCTGTAGTAGTTAACGGTGAGAGTGTAATAAAAAAAACATGACTGATCCCTCCGTCACAGGAATCTGCATCACACGAAAGTGAAACGTGTCTTCACAGAAGTAGTGCTTATTGTGTAGTGATATCTGAGAGCTTGTACAATATTTATTGGTGTTTGGCAGCTACAGCACCATTTGACGTGGATGCACCCACGTTCGTTGACGCATAGTGGCACATCTCCATCGTGACGACTAACGCCCATGATCATGATTTAACCGTTGTGGTAGCTTAAGTTGTTAACATACACCTGGGCACAGCGTATCGTGAATACCACGCAGATGACATCAACAAGAACGTAATAAACACCGGTACTCGATATGCACTTCTTCAAAGCGTCGTCAATTAAGGAGGGAAATGGCACTGTGTGAGCTCCCGGGTAATAGGGCAACCTACGCCTGTGCTCATGCATACACTGCGCTTCAGCAACACGGGAGGCAGAGGTTCGTAGCTCTAGCTGCGAACGCGCGCAGGCGTTCCACGTCCGCTGGCCTCTGTCTCGCTCAACCAAAGCACGGTATTCGACCGTCAACATCGTTGCCTTTCTGCAGCGCTTACTGCAGAAGTTTTATTAGTCGGTGCTATCGCACTCGAAACAGTCGGCGGCGAAACACCGTTGCTGCATGTGGAAGCTGCACTACTCCGACAAGGAGCCGTCACACGCTAACACGAAGCGAAAGGCAAGGAACGTAACTGCGTGTAGGGCGGCTCCCCAATACTAGCGCGGCCAGTGCTTCTCGCTGGATCAAGACGCTTTAACCATGACCTCCTAGATTGCGCGCCGGCGCGCTATCTCGGAGGCCGTGCTTTAACTGCGTCGTCGCCGAATCTTTCTCTATTGGGGTTAGTAAGTGTCATGCCGCATAACTTCATTGCACCGCTCACAGACGGCGGCACCACCGCGCCCCGTGTATAGCCAGCAAAGCGGCGTCGCCAGGATGGCCAGGATGCTGAGCGACGTGCCCGACCACCTCTGCAGCAGCAACAACAAGACGCCGTCGATGACGTCAAGGCTCGCCGATTGACTGCCTATACTGTGAAACTTAGCGAAAGCGCCAGTGCGACTCGGACCTTCGAGACGGACTTCGTAAACAATCCGTTTGTATGCGTGTGCGATGTGTGTGAAAGACTATGGCACATGAAAGACTTGACGGCGCTAAGTAGTGCCATATGCGTGAAACGTTGAGTTTAGTGGCTGTGCCTGAGCGGGGTGAAACCGTGGCGCGGGTTTGTACAACGTGCAAGAACTTTCTCGTTAAGCAGAACATTCCGCTCTTTAGCGTTACCAATGGGTACCGTTACCCGGCCATGCCGCCAGGTCTACCGGTTCTGAACGGTGTGGCCGAATGTGTGGCATTGGAGCAGCAGTAAGCATGACAATCAAGCTAATCCTAGACAATCTGGAAAGCTCAGAATAATCAGCTGAACCTTTGCTAAAGCTACGTATATCCTGGCATAGCCGAGCTAAGCCACTGCAATTTTTTTAGGGGCGAAGCTCCTCTTAGTCTAACCTTGTGACGTCTCTGTTGTCCGGCGTAACCACCTTTGCAAACTGCCCACTACTTCGTCTTTGCAAACATCCCACTTCGACCCATCACCGATCCTTTGCAAACTGCCCACTACTTCGTCTTTGCAAACATCCCAGTACGATCCATCACCGATCCATCACTTCACCGACCATAAAGCCGGTATAATGAAGGGGGAACGGAAGCGACGTCTAGCTACCACTTACGATTAATAAAATTTCTTGTATAAATATATACAGTGTTTGTCACGTCTTTGATGATGTACTGGGCTATCGCTTTGATTACTGCTGGGCGAAACCACTGAAGATTTCACGGTGTAACCATGATTGCTTCAGGAGCTTCGCCCAAGCTCTTCATTCACCCGTGGATATGCTGTGAATTTTTTTTCCTAGTTTTGTCTTTCTTATCCGTTAGCGTTTATTTTATCAACGTCATATCCGTGACGGGAATTCATCACTAAAGTCTTGGTGGACTCCGGCATAAAACACTTTCGTGTTATAAAAAAAGCGGCGTGACAGCCAGAAGAGCGTCGCTGATTGGACGTAGAACTTGGGCAATGTCGCCATTCCATGGCACGTTAAAGAGCAATTGAACACTACGGCCGGACTAGAGCGAAACGCAACGCGCGTCTTGTCTCCCTGTAGCCCGGTCGCGATTTTTCTAAGGGCGAGCGCAAGCGGGGAACGTGGTGTTACAGCCAGGTGAGGTAGGCGCGCGTCACAGAGCTACTTTTGGTATGGGTGGATGCTGTGAGCTACGCCGACGCTCGGGCTAAGGTCGTCTCGTCACGGTGTGTTAAGGCGTTGACAAAATTGCACTTCTATCAGAAACTCGCCGAATGGGACGGACGCGCAGCAACGACGCGTTGTAGGAGCTAATCGCGGAGGCCACGGTTGTGATGCATTCCTTCACTTTACCGCTCCCAGAGGGCGACACCACCCCGTCGATCAAGAGCACTGTGAGAGGAAAGTGTGAGATATAAAAGGTGCGTTTGTAAAGCCTCCAGAGTGTGGCCGTGGCGCAGTGGATAGCATGCCCGTCATTTGTGGTCGCGGACCGGGAGGTCGTGGTTCGACACGCGTTAATGGAACTTTCTCTTTGCCATCTGATCGTGTGCATGCTTTTGACGTCATTTCCGTGAGAGAAGTACGTCATTGTAGTCTTGGTGTACCCCGGCATAAAATACGTTCGTATTAAAAACAGCGCAATGCAGCGAAGACAAGAAAGACCAAACAGTACCAGCGCTGACTATCAAGAGTTGCGTTTATTTTTGATGCACAAACATATATGGATTATTGAAAGGGGAAAGACGGGGGGTAGGGACAAGAGTTTTTAACTCATGCGCAGATGGCCTGATTTGTCAAACAACATGAAACGCTCGAATGCGGCGTTACTTAATCTCTTTTTCTGTTAGTGCGCGATAGATGGGGAGCTAATTCATGAATCACCTGCAACATAAACAGCAAAGGCATCATATATCTCGCGGGCGCGGTTATCTCGGTAGCGGCTCACAATTCGCGTTGGTGGAAGTTTGGGGCGCAACAACACTCAGCGCATTGTAGTGACAAATTGCTACCTCTTTCAGTTCTGATGTTAGAATGTATTGGCAATGTTGTTAGTTCTGATGTTGTTAGATTGTTGTGGTAAGAGACGGTTACCCGCAACCGAAACAGAAAACGGAACTGAAGAAGATGAAGGAGTGCGCGTGAGAGGGAGATGAACGTGAAGCGACTTCGCACATCTAAGATTTTGCTGGAATAAGCAGTGGTGTGTATCACGGCAAGTAGAAGTTACGTTCACCAGACTACGCTGCGGAATTCCGAAGTTGAATTATTACTTACACAAAGCTGGACTCAGCGCGTCTCCGTTATGTCAGTTTTGCGGTGCAATAGAGACAATAGAGCATTTCTTTTTATTCTGTCACCGGTATTCTAATCAGAGAAAAAGATGCCTCGTCGCTCCCCTTCAAAAGTTAGGATTACAAATCAATGTTCCGCAAATATTATCATTTGGTGGCATTACATTAGGTTATCGCCACAGGGAGGCCCACTCTGCAGTGTTTGATTACATACAGGAAACAAAAAGATTACCATGCTAGTTTATATTGGCTTATTTTCATTACTAATTCCAACCGTTGTTACATCCGTCAACCATAACACCTGACAGTCTGACTGTGTGCTCTGCAGGATTTTCAAGTATTAGCCATGTTTTTTTTTTAATTTGTTTTAGTCTAAGAGTTCAACGTATACCTTTAGCCTCATAAGTATTTACCTCAAAGATCCTGCCGCCCGGTTCTTGGCCCATCCCCCTTTGTGGGTAAGCGCCACTAGTAAGAGGTTATCATCATCATCATCAACGTGAAGCGCGTGAGCTTCGGAACGTCCACGGGCTGAACAAGACGGCGGCCAGCTTACAAGAGAGCAGTACGCTCGGCCTGAGGGACCAAACGGACCGAGCTGGTGCCACCAGACCAGCCGGGACGAGCTTGGCGTGTCCCTGAGACGAGTGGGTGCTCCGGACCGGGCCTGTGGGGCTGTTCTTGTGGTGGACGAGCGTGCGGCCCAAGGCGAGCAGCTGAGCCTGTTGCAGATTCGAGTCCGGCACAACCAGTGGCTGAGATCGTGGTCACGGTGCCACGTCAGAGCGGGTCCGGCACAACCAGTCGCTGAGGAGGGCGTGACCTTGGTACTACGTCGGGTGGAGCGTGGGCCTTCGCATTCCTGAGCGAGCAGTGCCTGGTCTGCTCGTGCGGCCTCGTACACCGCGCTCGTGCACCTTACCCGACTGCGTCGTTGCCCTTCGACGGTACCCTTAGTGACGTCCGACTGTGAGGACGCGCCGAGAGCTCGCGTGTGCATGGCTGAAAGACAGTAACGTTTAGGACTTTAGGAAGAACTATTGTATTGTTGGCCAGGAAAGTATGTGTAATTGTTATTTTGTGACATGCATAAATGTTTTTCTTGTCCTTGAGTTGGCTGTTCTTATCTCAAGGCCCAAGAACCACCACAAATGTATTGGCAACGCAGGCGTCCGTCTGCGTATCAAGCGCGTTGCCAATAAGCGGGAGGTTGTCTTCGTCAGTGGCATATGGCACCATGGCGTAAAGTGTCGTTGCCAGGCTCCTTCAGACTAGCTTGTATGCATACGGCCGTTTTGTCGGTGGGTGGCGGGAAGGCAGCGTTGGCAGCTGTTTTCCGCGGGTCTGGGCAAACTCCAGACTTGCTAATCACGTGGGCCAAGAACAAGAGCTCCTCGTACGCGAAGCGGCACTTTTCTGGCTTCAGGTTGAGGCCGGGAATTTTGATTGCTTGAAGTACAGCTTGAAGGCGCCAGAGGTGCTCGTCGAAGGTTGAGGCAAACACAACGACGTCGCCCAAGTTCACGAGGTAAGTCTGCCACTTCATGCCTGCCAGTACTGTATCCATAACGCGTTGGAAAGTCGCAGGTGCCGAGCAAAGACTAAAGAGCATGTCCCTGAACTCGAAGAGGCCGTCTGGTGTTATAAAGGCAGCCTTTCTCTCGATCTCGCTCGTCGATTTCGATTTGCCAATAGCCGGTCTTGAGGTCGACCAACGAAAAGTACTTCGCGTTGTGGAGTCGATCCAGGGCGTTGTCTATCCGTGGGAGTGGGTACACGTCCTTCCTCGTGATTTTGTTCAGGCGGCAATAATCGAAGCAGAAACGCCGGCTTCGTCCTTCACTAACACCACGGGAGACGCCAACGGACTCTTGGACGGCTGGATGATGCCGCCGCGTAGCATTTCGTCGACTTGTTCCTTTACGCGGCCTTGCGTTCTCGCGTCGAAAGTCTGTATGGGCCCTGACGGATTGGTGAGGCACTTTCTGCTGTTGTGAGGCGATGTTTTGCGACTGCGGTCCATCGAATTCTTGACGACGACGGCGACAAGCGGTCCCTCTATTGCAGGAGCAGGGTTTTGAGCTGTTCTTGCTTATGATTCGGAAGGCTCGGATTGACGTCAAAAGCTGGCTGAGGAGCTTGGTTCGTAGGAGCAGGTTCGATAACATCGGTGAGGGCGAACGCATTACTGGATTCCACGATTTCTGCGATGTAGGCGGGCGCCTTGCCTTTGTGCACGTGCTTGTACTCGTTGCTGAAATTTGTGAGCGTCCCCGTTGTTTTCCCTCCGCGCAGTTCGGCTACTCCTCTTGAGACGCAAAAATATCGCGGTTGATCAACATGTGCTGGTCGCCTTCAACGACGCCTTTCAGGTCTGCCTGTTTTGTGTGCCGATGGAAATGACGATGGAACAAGCGGAAATGGTCACTTGGTCTTCCAGCACATTCAACACGTGCTTTCCCGGCGGCGTGTGCGGCGGTAGTGGTTTTTCTGTGGTGGATAGTGTTATCGACTGGGATCACAGGTCAATGACTGCACCATGGTGGCTTAAGAAGTCCATACGAAGGATGACATCTCTCGAGCAACGCTGTAGGACTGCGAAGCTCTCGGAATAAATCCCGTGGTTAATGGTAACTCTTGCTGTGCAGATTCCCACCGGCCTTACTATAGGTGACCTCCAGCCAGGCGGTCTTGACTTTCTTCAACTCCGTCGATAAGCACATCGATGTATGTAGTTCGTCGTCTTGCGTTACGATTAGGTCGCGGCGTCGGATCACCGACGCGACGGATTGTTCCACTGGTCCTATGTGGCGTTGTCAGGTCTTCCGGCGTAAAGTCCCTGGATATTTTTGGGAAAGTACCGTCTTTCTTTTAACCGAGCCGCCATGCCGAGCAACCTCCTCTCCAGCCTTCCCACTCCCCGCTTCACGGGCCGTCGCCCGGGAACGCGCGCGTTATCAGCGTGACAGCATTCTTGATAGGAAAGTGGCGCGAGCCGGGATATAAAGGGCCGGCGCCCGCATGGTGGCCGTTTGGGAGAGGATATAGATAAGCTTTGGACACTTGGGAGAGGAGGGTTGGACACTTTGGAGAGGATATGGAGGAGAGTGTCGCTACTTTCTATATATTAAGGGACTTTATTCCGGAGACGACGATTCGTCTTCAGAGCGACGTTTCGCTCGCAGATTGTTCTTATGATTTCGTCGCAGCGTCGTCATAGGCGGCGTATATTCGCTGTTGCGAATAGCAACCGCACCTCCATCGGTTGCCGCCTCTAGTTTTCTGAATACGGGATAGGCGACCGGCCCCGAGTTGGGCCAGTGTATGATCGGCGTTGGGGAGAGACATAGCGGCCTGAGGACGGCAATCGGGAGGGTCGTCGGTTGGTCCACTGTGCGAGGTAGTCGGTGATGTCACTCAGCGGCGGCAGGCGTGGCTGTCTTCGCCGCAGTGGTAACAGAGCGGACGGGGGTCGGGGGCGCGCCAGATGTTGGCCTTCCTCGAAGCGTAGCGATCACCGACAGGCGGGCCGTATGGCGGCGGTGCAGCGTCCTGACGCGGGCGTGAAGAAGGAGTGCTGCGGCGGAAGGCGGCGGCGTAGCTGTTCGTTTGTGTCTCAGGTTGCCCCGGTTGAGGTGCTCCCAGTGATTGCTGGCGGCGTACGACGTCAGCAATCGAATCCACTTGAGGCTGCGAGGATGGCAACAATTTTTGCAGCTCCCCCCGCACGGTCTGATGGACTCGCGCAGGTCATCGGGTTAAAATGCTTGAAACTTTCCGTAGGTCTTCCTGAGAACGCGGCGGTTTTACTGCCTCGTACGCACTTGAAGTACCTTTTCGATTGCCGTGGCCTCCGAAAGAAATTTCGAGGCCGTCTTGGGCGGGTTACGCACAAGTCCGGCGAAAAGTTTCTCCCTCGTTCCCCACATCAGGAAGCGAGCCTTTTTTTTTTCCGACGTGGTGGGGTCGGCGTGGTGAAATTAGCGAGTCTTTTCTTCAGTGTGCATCCTAGTATTCTCGTTCGGGAGCTGCAAACGAGTCTCCAGCAGGGTTTCGGCCCTTTGTTTTCGAATGACATTCGTAAAGGTGCCATGAAATGCGGTGCGGGAGAGATCCCACGTTGTGTCTGTTCTGGAACCAGGTCCTAGCGCCATCTTCAAGGGCGAAATAGACGTGGTGAAGATTCTCATCACAGTCCCATTTGTTGAACGTGTCGACCCGATCGTATACAGGCCGCTAGCCAGATTTCCGGATCCTCATATGGTGGTCCCCGGAAAGTGGGCAACTCTCGGGGATGATGCGTAACGACCGTCGCAAGTGGGCTGTCATCATCTTTGCGGTCGATGTCACGGTCTTGGGCTGCCTGGTGTTTTCGGGAAAAAGCCCACACTCTGGGTGTAGTCCCTCCTGCCTGCGGCTAATTCGATGATCCGGGTTGTCTTTAGCGTCGTCTTTTCCGCGGCTTGGGCTTGGGTCAGCGCTTCGCGGGGGTGTCCAGATCACGAAGGAAGTGCACCTCCGCCTGATGTCGCGGGGTGGAGACGGTGAAGAAAGCAAACGCAGCCGTTAAGGATCAAATTGTTTATTGGGCGAACTTGTGCCCAGAAAAAAGACTGACATTCAGAATCCAACGCTATCGGCTCACGCAGACGTCGCTCGGCGAATAATCTGGTGAGCGGTAAGGTACGTTAGCATTTACACATGTGCCATCATTCCAGCCTTATCGCTCGTGGTCGCGTTAGTGGTCAACTGCACTGTTCGCGTTGCGCGCTCAAGCTTATCAGAACAATCTAATAACCAGGAATGTTTGACATTCTGGCGAGGCGCGTACAAGCGTGTGTTTACACGTATAACGGGTCGGTGACAAGAAAACAGAAGAAAAAGCGCACGTGGCAATATACTACAGCAGGGGCGGAAACGGCGAGTGAGGGAGAGGAAGAAAGATTGAGGGTGAGGAGGAAGAAAAGGAGGAGAGGGTGAAGCATAACATAGTCATGTGTAGTACTGATAGCAAGGGATGGGAAAGGGAGGTGGGGTAAGGAGTGGGGTGAGGGACGGAGGGTCATGCGTAGCATAGCCATGTGTAGTATGGTATAGCAAAGTATGGGAAAAGGATATGAGGATAAGGAGAGGTGTGAGGGTGAGGATGAGGGGAAGGTCAAGCATAGCATTGCCATGTGCAGCACAGTACAGCCAGCGCCTTCCAAAGAGGAGGGAGGGTGAGGAGGTAAAGGAGGCGGAGGGTAGAGCATGGCATAGCCATATGTAGTGCTGTATAGCAAGGGTTGGAAAAGGGAAGGGAGGGTGAGGATGAGTGATGTAAGGATAAGAAGGGAAAGGAGAGGGAGGGTAGAGCTTGGCATAGTCATATGTAGTACAATATAACAAGTGGTGGGAAAGGGATGTGAGGAGAAGGAGTGCTGTGAGGAGGGAAAGAGGGAGGGAGGGTAATGCATAGGATAGCCATGTGTAGTACAATATAGCAAGGGGTGGGAAAGGAAAGTGAGTGTAAGGAGAAGTGTTGTAAGGGTGAGGATGAAGGAAAAAATCACAGCATATCCACGGAGTGAATGATGATGAGTGGGCGAAGCTGGGGAGGTTCATCGGTAAACCGTGAATCTTCCGTGAATTCTGCCCAGTACATCATCACCGACTTGAGATCGGGCGCGTTTATACTAAAGGTTCGATGAGAGTTATGACGACTTGCAGCTCACTTGAATTTTACATGTACGCTGTGAATTTTCATTGTTTAGAAAACCATTGCTTTAGAAAACATCTGGCGTCTTTCGTTAAGCAGCTGGCGTCTTTTCGTTTTGCTTTATAAACATCTGGCGTTCTTTCGTTTTGCTTTTACAAAACATCTGGCGTCTTTCGTTGGTTTATTTCATCAGTCAACGGTGTTTTGAACAACATTTTTATTGTTTAATCACGCACAGGAGAAATCTCACCAGGCACTACCTTGGAGGTAAACAATGGCTGCTAATGGGAATGAGAGACAGAAGAAGTCGGCTTTTAGCTAACACTTACATTTCTACTTCTACTAACGTTTCCTACTGGAACATGCCAATGGCTGCTAATGGGGAATGAGAGACAGAAGAATTCGGCTTTTAGTTAACGCGCACGCTGCGAATTTTTTATTGTTCAACAACGCACAGGAAAAATCTCCCACCGGCACCACCTTGGAGGTCAAGATCTGGTACTAGCGTTACGACTGGTTACGCACTACGACTACTACGACTACGAGGGACGAACGGGTGCCGCCTTAAGGAGCTTCGCCCCTAAAAAGGAGAGAGAGGGTAAATCATAGCATAGCCATGTGCAGTATAGCATAGCAAGGGGTGGAAAAGGGAAGTGAGGGTGAGGTGGAGGATAGACAGCTGTGTTGAGCACAGTATAGCAAAGGGCCGGGTGGGAAAGTGAGAGAGATGATGGTGGAAAGGAGGAGGGGAGGGTACAGCATAGCCGTGTATAGTATAATATAGCAAGGGGGTGTAAAGGGGAATCGGTTTCAGGAGGATAGATGTGAGGGTGAGGAGGAAGAAAATGAGGGGGAGGGTAGAGCATACGATAGCCGTACACAGTAAAGTATAGCAAGGGGGAGGAAAATGGAAGTGAGGGCGAAGAGGGATGTGATTGTGACAAGGAGGGAAGAGCGTTCCGCTGCATCAGAAATGAAGGTTTCCTTTCCAGCCATGGACGCCGAGCAGGCAGAACGTTGGGAACGCCAGCGCGCGCTTGCCCCTGATTGCGAACGCAGCTGAAGAGCAGGCGAACCACTGCTCCGCACTTCTTGCAGCTTTCACGCTGAGCGCAACTGCGTACGTTTTACTATCTATCTAGCCGCCTACGTCTCGGCGCTCTCGTGGTCACCTCTTTGGTACATACCAAAATTGGCAAAGGAGCAGAAGAGTATATGACAAACGCGATGGACAGGTCCCGACATGAACAACGTGACTGGGGGTGCAGAGTACGTCATGAACGACACGCCGGGCTCCTAAAGTGCTCCGCACTTAAAAATCCGGCATGGGCTGCTACTCGCTGACTGCTTCGCATGAAGCCGATTCCCAAAATGCGTGGGATCTGCCAGAATTTTCGACGTAAGCCACGTTATTATGCGAATCGATTTCATGCGAAGTAATCAGCGAGTAGCAGCCTATGCCGGATTCTTACAGCAGAGCTGTTATGCTCGAGATTCGCCGTGTGTCGTAGATATAGAATTATCATCGTCATGAACCGGCACGCACTCTCTTTCTCATCTTCTGCTTCGCTCCAAGAAGACGCGCGCCGATTTGTCCAGCGTGCCCGGGATGCAGTGGCTGTGATAGGCGAAAGAGCCAGTACAGAGAGAGAGAGAGAAAGAGATTAAAAGAGAAAGAAATTCTTGGCGAGGCGAGATTCGAACCCGCGTACCCACGATACGAAGGCGAGCGTCGAAACCACTTGGCTATCCAGCCACGCTAGCACTTCCTAGCCTAGCCTCGTATAGCAAGGGGGTGGGAAAGTGAAGTGAGGGAATGGAAGAGGGGAAAATGAACAGAGCGAGAGAGATAGAAAAAAACAACGAATTAGATATAAAGAAACGGAACATATACAAAAAAAAATAAATATACAGAGAGAGCAAGAGATAGAAAGAAACAGACACAAGATAAAAAAAAGAGCACGAATATCCATGTATAGTACAGCAAGGGCTGGGAAAGAGAAAGGTGAGAGGGTAAAAGCCAAGCCAAGCCAGGACCAGCTGGGTGCCCACCAGTTCTGCTGTGACCCAGCCTTGAGCGACTTGGTGCAAGCTGCACTATTTTTCTGGCTTTGTGCCAAGCGTTACGAGGCGGATCAACGTCGTTGCGTAAAGCGAGTAGTTGTGCGCATATAACGCAGGTTCATCAGGCACGTCGACTACGCTGGCGCGCAAAGGGTCGCTATAATGGCCTGCCGCAGTATTGTCGCTAACATCACAGCACAGACGTTACTTTCGTCGCAACGAAGTACACGTTACGGTGCGATGATCTTCGTATTTTCAAGCAGCGGTTGTCGGCGTATTCGCGCAACGCGTGACTATATCTTGCGGAGCCGCAGGAGTGCATACAGGGTGTTCGAGAAATGTGTCCGAGAATCATCAGAAATAAGGTAAATGGAATATTTGCTCGTTGCCTTCATAATTGAAAGGACAGACTCGGAACTCGGAACAGTAGCAAACAGTGTCCCGTCTTGCTCTGTCATCGTCTGTGTGATTTTTTGCGCTACTGTTCCGAGTTACTTCATAATTAATTTTTCTCTAGTGGAAAACATCTTAAGATGACCAGACACAGCACTGCAGCAGTAATAAATAAAATTAACTTTTTATTTAGCGGAGACAGGCGGTTGGGTCAAATGGGAAAATTGCGGTCCTTCCCGCGAGGAGGCCATTGCCGCTTTGAGATTTCGAAAAATCGGACTCTGGTAATTATTGAGGACCGATGAAATTCGAACAAACTCACCCGTGAAACCGAAACCGAAGCTCCGATGAGCGCAACTAGCAGACGACCAGAATGACGTCACTGTTCACGACGGCGATTGCATTGGTGTTAGTTATTCTGCATATGCGCCACACGTGCTGTAATGTCAAACGAAACCTGCACAACCGCGAAGCGACGTCGATCCATGGTTGGTACGCTCGCTCATTCTGGACGTCTCGGAAAAGTACGGCAGTTGCGCTCTTCCAAGTTTCGGTTCCGGTTTCGCCGGCGAAATTTGTCAGATTTCATTACGCGATTCAGATTTCAAACGACAGCGGCTGCTCTTGCGAAATCTGAAAGCGGCAACGGGCTCTTCGCAGACAGGGTCGCAATTTTCCCATTTCACCCGATCGCCTCTTAACACTAATTAAAAAGTTACTTAACTTGATTTCCTCAATCAGTGTCGTAATTGGTGCCTCTACTCATCTTAAGATGCCTGCCACCGCAGGAGAAGTAATTATGAAGGCAGCGTGAAAATTTCTCATTTTCCTTATTTTTGAGGATTTTAGGGCAAATTGTGGAAACAACCTGTACCCACTGCTTATGACATTGTTATAAAAGCTGATAGCCAACACTGTAACCAAAATTGGCGTTGCACCGACATGGCGCTTCTGTAGGGTCTTGCAAAGCAGTTTAAAGCACTTTCATGCAACCCCTTTATAATAATTATACGTTATAACAACGAAATTCTCGTGGTAGTTGAGTATGGTGACAAGTTGGTTCGACTGTACCGGGTAAATAAATAAATAATCGGCGCGCTGCCCTTCCGGCCCACGCAAATCGAGGTATATGTCATTCCACGCCCAACGTCCCAGATATTTCGGTTACCATCTCAAATGTATTCGACAAAGGTCGTGCCGATTTCTCGCATTGAAAGCAGTGAATTACAACAATATTTCGGAGAGAAAGAAATTTCTCGGTCACGTGGGAGCCTTTCGAATTTCACAGAATGTCGTCTGAGCGTATTTGCCAGAAAACTTATCCTGAGAAGTATCGTTTCTCGTTTCAATTCCGAACTTCGTTTACATGATCTGCAAAGGCGTTTGTGTAAGGTGTTCGAAGCTCAATATTGTTACTGAAATTTCGCTGCCACATACAAAGCGATGTGAGGGTAACGAGGGAAAGGAGAAAGGGAGGGGGAAGGGAACATGCTGTTGTCATCGTATGCTGTCATCTTACGTCGCCGCTTGGCGTCACGCACGCGAAACAATGCATAGCATAGACATCTATGGCGTAAGGTAGGCAAAACCACGTAAAGCATAGCCGCGTATACCAACGGGTGGGAAATAAAAGTGAAGGTGACGAGGAGGAAAAAAGAGGAACGGAGAGGGCAAAACAGCGTAGTGTTGTATGGCGTTAGGCAGGCGAAATTGTGTATAGCAGGGGTCTCAAACTCAACTCAGCCAGTGGGCCGCAGTCACGCAATTTAGTCCCGCAAGGGCCGGGACACTGAAGAACGTAGCAGCGCTCAGGAGGGTGGGGGGGGGGGGGTGTTGTTCCTACAAACGGTCAGCGAGCGTTGCCATTTTAAAAATAGACATTTCACATAATTCCCATTCGGGTCATTTCTGAAGGAGATTTGGTGCCAGGATTCCAACATGTCGACACCGATCTCCAATATGGCTTAAACCTTGGACGCCCATTCTGAGATACAGATTTGTTTCACCATTCAGAATCAACACAGGGAAAGGGTGAACCACAGCATAGCCATCTATGGTATTAGGAAGGCAAAACCATATAAATAGCCATGTATAACAAAGAGGTGGGAAAGGGAAGTCAGGGTGAGGAGTGGGAGAGGGTGAAACACACCATAGTCCTGTATGGCATTAGGGAGGCAGAATCATCTATAGCATAGCTGTGCCTGGCAAGGGGGTGGGAAAGAGAAGGGGTGGTGTGGACAATGGAAAGGAGGAAAGATTAGGGTAGAGCATAGAATAGTCATGTATTGTTTTTTTTATTGAAATAGAAAATAAATGAAAGAGTTGTTGTCACCACTGCTTGGTGACGGCTACCCCCTTCCACATAGTTAGGATAAAAAATAAAAAAACGAAAATTATATATATATATATGTATATACTGACTTCGTCGGTGTTCTCTCTCTTTTTTTCTTTTTCTCGTAATCTATCTCCCCCACTCTCTCAAATGTCCATGAAGGCGAGAGCGACGCGGCAAGAAGCAAGACCGAACTTCGACGTCAGTTTTAACTCATCCCCCGAGGAAGGGAGGCCCCCTCCCGAAACTGTTGGGAAATAAATATTTATATCACTGTTGACAACGCCTCCGTTGTATTATACCCATTATATATATATATATATATATATATATATATATATATATATATATATATATATATATATATATATATATATATATATATATTCCTAGAACTCAGTAGCCCTCGCAAATATTAGCGTCTTCAAAAAAAGAAACACGCTGGAGCACTTTCATTGCTTTGCGGTTTATCCTATAGTTGGCCATGGGCCTAGTATTTTCGCTAAGGAAAACGTTGGCTCCGAGTCCAGCGTGTGAAGTTCCTGTTCGAGTCGCTGTCTATGTGTGTCATGCTTGGGACAGTCGAGCAACAGATGATGCACACGCTCGTCGTCGTGGCCGCACGAACATGTTGTCGACGATGCACGCTGAATCCGAAATAAGAGGTGCTTTGTGTAAGCGGTTCCGAGTCTTAGGCGATGAACGAATGTGTCGATACGTCTTGGGAGCTGGGGGGTCTAATTGGCACTCAAGGTTAGGGTCAACAGCGTACAAGATAATAATAATAATAATAATAATAATAATAATAATAATAATAATAATAATAATAATAATAATAATAATAATAATAACAGGTCCTTTATTTTTCATCAAGCATAAGATGAGGGAGGCAGGGAGAAAAAGCTGACGAGCAGCTTGACTAGCTCCGGCCCCCCAAAATGTGCACTTCGGCGCGTTTACAGCAGACTGTGCTGAACATATTGAATAACCAAAATGACAATGAGAATGCAAAGTGACAGGCTATTAAACAGTGTACATAAACAGGGCAAAGAAACATCAAGAAAAAAAATTGAGATGGAAGAGAGAAAACATTTGGGAATAATACAATTCATTTTCATTGAAAATATCATGTAATCACACAACATCTGTTATCACAAAACATTCGTAACTAGAAAACATTTGTGAGAAAATATTCGTGCCTAGAGAAACCAGTGTTGAAATTCATCATGGGCAAACGAGACAACGTATGGGTTAGATTTGTGAAATGACAATGGTGCTTACAGAACATAAAAAATTGTTTCAAAACAAGCATTAGAAATATGAGGGGAGAACCACTGCAAAACTATGAATACAATTAAACTTCAACATTTGAAAAAAAGTACGCAGTTTTTTTGTAGATGATCTCTCCGGTGCAATGTTTTGCTTGCTAAACAAGTTTAGTAACTCCGGAAGCTTGTGTTTTAGCATTTGTGTCCCGTAATTTGTTCGACATAACGGTACTTTCCAAGTCTCTGGATGGCGCACTGAATATGGCTGCATCCTCCTTTCTAAATTCTCCTTTCTCCTTTCTAAAAGATCGATTCCTTTGTGCTGTCTGGTATTAGGCAGGCTGAACCAAGTATAGCATAGCTCTCTATTGCAAGTCAAAATTGCTGACTGGGCTAGTTGGTGATTCATTCTGCTTACTTGAAATACGAGCGCGTAACGTATACAAGGACTTAATAACACACGGACAAGCGCTTGTCCGTGTGTTATTAAGTCCTTTTCAACTATTGCAAGTGGCGTGAAAGAGAAGTGAGGGGGTGGAGGAATGATGCGAGGGGAGGAGGATGGAAAGGAGGAAGCGAGAGGGTGATGCATGCCATACTCAGCTATGGCGTTAGGCAACAAGAAACAAGCATAGCATAGACGTCTATAGCAAGGGGTGTGAAAGAGAAGTGAGGGTGAGGGGTGTGATAAGAGGGAGGAGGATGGAAAGGAGGAAGAGAGAAGGTAAAGCACTGCATAGCCATGTATGGTGTTAGCTAGGTAAGACCACATAAAGCATAGCCCTGTAAAGCAAGGGGGCGGGAAAGAGAAGTGAGGAACAGGAGTAGCGAATGAGGGTGAGAAGGAACGAGAGGAGGAAGGGAGAAATGAAAGCATAGCATAGCTATCTATGGTGTTATGAAGGCAAAACCGTGTATAGCATAGCAGGTATAGCAAGGGGGTGGAGAAAGTAATTGAGGGTGAGGAGAACTGAAAGGAGGAAGGGAGAGGGTGGAGCATAGCATAGTTGTGTATGGCGTTAGAGAGGCAGGATCATGTATAAGAAGTGAGGCTGAGGGGGAGTGATGTGAGAGAACAGAAAGGAAGGAGGGAGAGGGTAAAGCATGGCGCAGTCATGTATGGAGTTAGACAGGCAGAATCATGTATAGCATAGCCGTGTATAGAATGAGGCGGGAAAGAACAGTAAGGGTCAGGGAAGTGGTAAGATAGTGAGAATGGAAAGGGGGAAGGGAAAGGGTGTAGAGCATATCGCAGTTATGTATGGCATTTTGCAGGCAGAATCATATATAGCACAGCCGTGTATAGCAAGGAGTGGGAAAGAGAAGTGAATGTGAGAAGAGTGATGTCAGGGTGAGGAGAATAAAAAGGAAGAAGGGAGAGGGTGAAGCATCGCATACTCGGATATGGCTTTAGGCAACCAGAAACAAATATAGCGTACCCGTCCATAGCAAGGGGTGTGAAAGAGAAGTGAGGGTGAGGGGTGTGATGAAAGGCTGAGCATAATGGAAAGGAGGAAGGGAGAGAGTAAAGCATAGCGTTGCCATGTATGGTGTTAGGCATGAAACCATATAAATAGCCATGTATAACAAGGGGGTGGGAAAGGGAAGTGAGGATGAGAGTATGGAAAGGATAAAGGGAGAGGGTCGAGCATAGCATACTTAAGTTGGCGTCATGCAGGCAAGACCAATTATAGGATAGCCGTCTATAGCAAGTTGTGTGAAAGAGAAGTGAGGGAGAGTGGGAGTGATGCGAGGGTGAGGTGGATGAAAAGAAGGAAGGGAGAGGGTAAAGCACAGCAGTGCCATGTATGGCGTTAGCCAGGCAAAACAACCTCAAGCAGTTCCTTGTATAGAAAGGGGCGAGAAAGGGAACGGAAAGGAGGAAGAGAGGGGGTAGAGCATAGCGTAGTCATGTATGGCGTTAGGCAGGCAGAGCAATGTATAGCATAGGCGTGTTTAATAAGGGAGTGGGTAAGAGAAGTGAGGGTGAGGGGGAGTGTTTTAAGCGTGAGGAGGACGGAAGGAGGACGGGAGAGGGTAAAACATATCAATGCATGGCATTACGCAGGAAAAACCATGTAAAGCATAGCCATATATAACAAGGAGACTGAAAAGAAAGTGGGGATGAGGAGTGAAGTGATGAGTGTGGAAAGGAGGAAGAATAGTGTGAAGCATAGCATAATCAGGTATGGAGTCATGCGGGCAAAACCATGTACAGCAAGGGGGTGGGAAAAATAAGTGGGGGTGAGGAGAATGGAAATGAGGAAGGGAGAGGTTGAAGCATAGTGTAATCATGTATGGCATCGGGATGGCGATGCATGCATAGCATAGCCATCTATAGCAAGGGGGTGTCAAGGGAAAGTAAGGGAGAGGAGGGAAAGGAGGAGGAGAGAGGGTAAAGCATAGCATAGTCATGTATGGCGTTAGGCAGGCAGAACCACAGATTCATGTAAAGCATAGCCACCTATAGCATAGCTTTGTATAAGAAATGGGGCGGAAAAGGGAAGTGAGGTGGAAAGAAAGGAGGAAGGGAGTATGCTGTCGTCTCATGTCGCTTGGTGTCACGCAGGCAATTATAGCAAGTGGTGGGAAAGAGAATTGAGCGTGAGGAGGGGAGAGGGTGGAGCATAACATAGCCGTGCATATTATAATATAGCAACTGCTCAGAAAAGTGAAATGAGGAGCGATGAGAGAGAGAAGAGGGAAAGGGGGCGCCATTGCATCACAAATGAGGGTTTCCTTTCCTGCCGTGCAGGCCTAGCAGGCTGCATGGCAGGAAAGGCCTTGCCCGTGAACGCGAGCGTCGCTGAAGGAATGCAGATCCTTCAGCGACGGCAATGGGGAACTTCAATGAAGGATCTGCCGTATGACCAAGTGGGAAGATAGACGTCAATGGGGAATTTAAAAAAAAATTTTTCTTCCTTGAAACAAAAAATGTAATGATGAAACTTGCCATGTAAGAACTATTTATTTGTTTTCGATTGAGGTACAAAGCTGATTTTCAGTTGGAGCACCTCGTGGTGTAAATTGCGTCTTAATGTCGTCCGACACGACAATTTTCTTTAATTCAATGTTTTTTTTGTTGTTGTAAAGTTTAGAAATTCAGTGGTCTGAAAACGTTTCCAACGCGAAATATACCTTCCGTAGGGTAAGTGTTTAATACTCAGATATGCACACAGCGGAATTTTACAAGGGAAAAGAAACACACATAGAACATTTTGGCGGAATGTCTGGAGGCGTATAAAAAATTGCAGTAATATTATTAAACTTTGAGTGCCTTACACTGCTCGTTCACACCGGCGACTAGCAACGGTCGCGCGACCGTTTGCGACTGGCGGTCAAAAAGCGACTCAAAGCTACCGATCTTCACACCTGCGTGCGACCTATATACGTCGCCATATAGAATTCACGTCTGCTCGTATACAGCTTGCATTGCCGTTGCCCCGTAAAATAGGCTGATGTCCTGCTCCTGCGCATCTGATTGGTTCAGAGGTTTGCGACTGCAGTCGCGCGACTGAAAAATCGAGCAGCGAGCGACTGAGCCAAAGCAGTCGCTTTGCGACCAAAACGGCCATTTGCGATCGTTTGCGACCAGTCGCTTTGCGACTAACTTAGTCGCGCGACCGCTGCTTGTCGCCGGTGTGAACGAGCCTTGACGCTTTTGCTCAATATATAAACAAAATTTCGTATTGAAGCAAGAATTGATACCGTTAGAAAAAATTTTCTGACAAACAACACTCGCATGAAAGCCTGCGAGATTCCGAAGACCCCTACGTTACCAAAAATTTTTTCTCTCCGAAATATTGTGGCAATTCATTGTTTTCAATGTAAGAAATCAGCACGATTTTTTTTTTCGAATACACTTGAGACGGTTGCCAAAGTTGCTGGGACGTTTGGCGTGGAATGACCCAGTTGGAAGTGCTTTAAAAGAGCATGCGCTAAATTCTAGAATTATAAACGAATAAATAAATAAATAAATAAATAAATAAATAAATAAATAAATAAATAAATAAATGTCGGAGTAGAATGGCTGATTAATTTTTTAAGCTTGCTTTATATACGAGGTACGTACGACGTACAAATGCTAGCTAGCAGAGGCGTAGGTTTTCCATTTGCCCAGAAGAGAGGGGGTTGGGGGGGAGGGGGCTAGCCGAAAAAAACCGCCCAATATGAGTAAATCTGGCACTGCTGAATGAAATTTGGCAGAAGCTTGTGCAAAAAACTTGCACCATTATATTACGCGGCTAAACGCAGCCGCTATTTAAGGCTGCTAATTCAATTATGCGGCCGACCTACATTAACTGACGCCCCTGCCGGCTAGTAATTTAGTGACCAGCATTAAGTGCCCAAGAAGATATAGAATTAATTTAAGTAACAGTTAACCTTAACTATAGCTGGCTAATCTGAAAAAAAAATCGGCCGTGGCCACGAGGCTCAACGTAGTCGACTCACCTTCGTTGAGTCGAAGTCGCTACTCGAAGCACACGTCGGTTACGTATCCGCTGGATCACGGATCCCAGAAGTCTTTTCCAGACCAACCGGCGGCAAGGTTCCAAACGACGTGAAGATATAGGTCCAAAAGTCTTCGTCAGAAATCTCGATCAGCCTTTCGCGACGACTCCCGGATCCCGCGCAGACCGTCGGCAAAGTCGACGTCCACGGCATCGACGACTTCGCAGCTCTAGGACGACGTGAACCAGTCCACCGGAACGGAAGACCTCGAAGCTCCAGGACAGGGACCGTTGCAACCGCAGCCGACGATCAAGATCACTCGTTAAAGACCTCGACCGCCATCAACCTGCGCGATTACCCCCGTGAGTCGCACTTCCTAGACGTCCGCAGAGTTTGTGGGGGGGGGGGGGGCAGAACTCACCTGCAATCGGACGTCTTCTCGTGGCCATGTCCAGAGGTCTTCTGATTTCCCGCCCAAAGGAGCGGCGTTTTTATATACCTCGGTACCTGGGGGCCTTGTTTTCCCTAACGCGCTATTGTTCTAGGTACCACGGATACTGCACTGTCAAGGCTAGCCATGGGAGGAAAAGGGGAAGACGACGCCCTAGAAGTTCCCCACGCGTCGTGAACGTACCGAGATTTTTGGCGCTAACGCCTGCTCCTCCCCGGATTTCCCCCCAACTTTTATGTGTCTTCCGCGGTATAGTTGTCTGCCCGAGACTTTTTCTCGCGTATCTTCGGCCGCTGAAATTGTTTCTCAATCGAATAAAATGCACTAGCAGGCTCTCGACCGCGCAGCGAGTGCGCTCAGCGCGCTTTTGACACGAAGCTGGTGTTTATTCAGCGGGCTCACTCGCGATGAACTCACCGTAATGATGTATATTCGCGGTTAATTCAAACTCGGACGCGTTGAAACACGTCGTCGATCGTCAGTAAACGTCAAGCAGTCGCGACGTAAACGTAGGTGAAGTCATGCCACGAAAATTTTGAACAAAAGCAACCGCGCATCTTTGTTTCTTTTTTTACGCCAGCGAACGATTGATCACGCAGGGGTGTGCCACGAACGAACATGGAAGTCTACGAGAAAACATCAAAGTCAAGAAAAATAAACACGAGAATCGACCGACATGCATCCGCGTTATAAGCTTGGTGTAATTTGTTCAATAACAACGCCGAAAGCGTATTCTGCGGGCCTGCCGGAAAGCGTCCCAACTGGGTTCAACTGGAAAGCTGTGTTGGATCGTGCTGCCGTCGCAAGTGCCCACGGACCACCGTCTAGGCGGGGTTGGCCATCCCCACAAACTTTCCGGCAAACCAAGAGTCATTTACTTTCATTCAGCCATAAAAAACCACACGTTCGAGCGCTCAAAAATCTCTCACACGCTCGAAAACGACTGCACAAAAAAGAGAGAGCGAGTTCAACACGATATTTTAATAATCGCATCCAGCGCTCTCTCTTTTGAGCCAACGCTGCTTGGTCCCGCCACTCAAACAACATGGCGTAACCCGGCGAGCTCCGAGCGAGGAAGGAAGAAAGAATGGCGGCCGCCGCGGCAGGGGAACCCGACCATCGATATAATTGTATCGGCTAGCGTTTTAATCGTGTAACAGCTAGAAACGATCGCGCGTTACACCGATGACGCGCCGGGATCGTACATCTCACTCATATACATCAGGTCGAAGTACCAGCTAGGCAAACGCGCGAGCGAACGATATATTTAAAAGCGTACGATTGATGCATGAAGGCGTCCGGACGCGTCCTCACTGGCCGCCATGTTTTTCGCGGCGTCGAGCCGTAGCGGAGATCTCGGCCGATTGAACGAAGCCACCCCCAAGTCGATTCAGAAAGCGCGTCGTTTAACACAATAGTTCATAACGGTTCAGGTGACACCGGCGACACCTTTAGGCGTAAATAGACAGCCAGGATCGGCACGAAACTGCTGTAACAACGGGCTTTATCTAAACTCATATACGAGCCAACGACAGAAACCGTTAGCTTAAAGCTCGTGTCCGTCGTGTAGAGTCGATGCCGGGCGTATTTTTTCGCACCAGCAACGATCGACAAGCGTAGCACGTACCACAGTGCGCTAGTAAGTGTCCCATAGTTATAACAACTGCCAACTGCGGTTAATTAACAGCAGAAACTCGCCTTGGCCGCAACAAAAGTGTAGACCCCGCCCACTCACCTCGCGAGTTGTGTGCACCGTTGGAAAACTCGTCGATCGTGTCTACGTCTTCACGTCGGTTGTCGAGTACGCGCTTATTCGAGGAGGCAGCGAACAGGCCAGCAGTACATCATCCGAAACGACACGCGCGATTTCAAATTATTGCACCGTAGTCTAGCTTCGTAGCGGCAGCGTTCTTTCTCGACCAAGAACAAAGCTGTGATCGACAGTTTGTCGTTCCGAGCTCGTCGTTGCTCACGAAACATCTCGACGCTTTCACATTCTCCATGCTAGACGTATAGCTCGAGTCCCGTTGTGTTTCTCTTTATTCGCCGATAATCGGTGTAAATTTTGCGAGAGGCATCAGCCCCACCAGTTCAATCTCAAAACACCAGCCAACATGGCTCCAAATGCGTCCAAGATCAATCATAACGCTTTTCTCAGTCAGCCAGTGGCGATCGGCTTCAAAGTATTCACCGTCTGAACGCCTTTCGTCGAACCAATTCAATTTAGAACGATTCCAACGGTCGCTCCCATTCAAACTCGCGCATCGCGACGGCTGCGCCTATTCCTTCATGTCTACGTGACCGGCACTCGGAGCTCCCATTGCTCCTATCCCGCGCCCCTTTGCCGGGGCCTCAGTTCAACGGCCCAGACACCTTTCACCAACCTTCTTTCTATCATCTAGGTACTAATTTCGAACAAACAAACAAATGCGCGGGGACAATGCGACTCCGCGATTTCCCGAAATCCGTCCGTTTTCCTTGAAGTTTGAATCACGGCGCGCTTGACTGTGGTGGCCAGACCACCGCTCTTTTGACGCCTGCAGTTCCCTAGGCCGGCTCGCGCTTTTTGAAATGGCCGCCTGTGTGGAGTCTTTTTGTTTTTTTTTATTATTCTCTTGCGTGCTTATCGGATTGTGTGATATCGGTGCGGAAAGAAACAAGGTGTTTAATGAACTAACTAAGTTGTTCCTTTGATTTCGTCCGATGATCAGCTTTTCGCGAAGTGAATTAGGATTCCTCATAGGGATATTTGGGAAGTGAGCTCGTTCGGCTTTCAGCCACTGGCGTGCCTATGCTTTCTTTTCGCTTTTGCTGCTCACGCGCAATCGTATATCGGAGTATTTTATTCATCTGCAAGAACACAAGTAGCGACGCCCTGTGAGTGTGACAGGATGTATGACTGTGCCTACGAGAAACAGGTACGCAATATGAGGTAACACGTTTACGTGAAACCGTTTCGGCGTGTGTGAAATCATCTGAGGTAGATCAAAGACAATCAACTGCTCACTATGAAATATACGACTGTAATAAATGGGGCGGATGCTGCACTGACATTATCTTGTGAGTTAGGCTGTGTATCCGGTCCTGTAGAATGAAACATCTGTTGCGAGATCGAGTGGTGTTGCCCTTATAGCACTAGCTTATATTTAATCCGCAGAAGGGCAGGTACCAGCGCCATTAGATCCGTGGAAAATGGTAATTGTACAGTCTTTTGACTAAGCGATGTCGCGTGGTAAGATCTATAAATTATTGCAAACATAGGCTAGTCATTAACGTTAAAATCCTTTGAAGAAGCTACGCGACGATTCGCCTTAATATTTTCTCACAGATCGTTATTTGGTGAGTAGGATGCCGCGATCTCAGCTGCTTCCGTGAAATTTGATGTGTACCTTGCGATATTTTCTGACAGCATTGACACTGAAAACTTTTGTTGGTGCTAGGTCGCACTACTCACATGCACCGACGCAAGCACGTGTGGGACACATCTCCCAGATCTTTCGCACATTGCAGACATTGCAACGTGTGTGTGTGTGTGTGTGTGTGTGTGTGTCTGTGTGTGTGTGTGTGTGTGTGTGTGTGTGTGTGTGTGTGTGTGTGTGTGTGTGTGTGTGTGTGTGTGTGTGTGTGTGTGTGTGTGTGTGTGTGTGTGTGTGTGTGTGTGTGTGTGTGTGTGTGTGTGTGTGTGTGTGTGTGTGTGTGTGTGTGTGTGTGTGTGTGTGTGTGTGTGTGTGTGTGTGTGTGTGTGTGTGTGTGTGTGTGTGTGTGTGTGTGAACGGAGATTATATGCACGCGGTCAAATAGTTACATTGAATAGGAAACTGCCCAAATAGTACCTTCTGGCGCGATTGGCTGCTTCGTGGTGGTCGAAGTCCTTGGCCACGCTGCGATTTCAAAAAGATTGCTTCATTTTGAACTGACAAAGCGTACAAAAATGACTAGGACTGAAGAATGTCGTTTGTACCACTCATCCATCAATCTTGTTATATATATATATATATATATATATATATATATATATATATATATATATATATATATATATATATATATAAAGACGGAAAACTTATGTCTCGTGAGTGAAGAAATGTTTGAGATTTGGTGAGGCTTGACAGTATATGACGAAGCCTTGTCGGCGGCTGCGTGAACACGAATGATGAAAAAAAAAATCCAAGTAATAAAGGTTGATCAAAACTCACGTGATGATCAAGTGAATGTGTGTGTGTGCCTACGGCGTACTGCGAGTCGCATGACCTCACTCTCACCTGACCTCACTATGGCGTCACAAATCGCCAATTTTTGTCACGTCATCATGACGTCATGGTAGGGCGTCACGTGATGTCATCACATGACATCGTCGCTTGGTCAAATGTGGGCCGATCTCGGAGGCAGTGCAAAACCACGTTAGCTGCAGAAAGCTTTATGGGGGGGGGGGGGGGGGGAGGGAGCATCAATACAGTTAAACCCGCATATATTGACATAGCAAAGGACGGGAATTAGTAGTTCGATATATCGTATATTTCGATATAAAACGTTTAAAGAATTTACCGTTTTTTCAATGAAAATCTCGGTGCGCAGGTTGGCTTCATAGCGCTGCTTGACACCAATGCAAGGAAGGCGGCTTCACAAATATGCGTGAGGGATTTTTTTTTCTTTTTCGGTTTGCAGTTGGGGCGGTGAGGGTTTACACTTATGGGTGTGTGTGTGTGGGGGGGGGGGGGGTTATACGCGGGAAAATATGGTATTGATATTAACAGCTACTCAACAACTTCATACGCAGCTGTTCGTACTCGTCAGGCCCCGAAAGCCTCAAGTTCGCCTTCGCCCTAATGTCGGCCTTGTTCTACAATACCATACACCACGTACTTGGAATTCTCTACTCAGCGGCGGCGTCAACAGTTCTTTTCTCCGCGTTCGACTGCACTGCGGTAGTTTCTAGTCGCTCCGCGCGGCGCTCCCCTTAATCACGCCACTCGCTCTCCGAAATGCGTGCGGGAAAGCCTCCTTCCGCTAGAAAAAGCCAAACCTTTGTGAGGGAAAGCCAACTTCTTGGGGTGTTTCGATCCACCCGATGTTCCATGATATGAAGTGCTCGAGTATTTTTGTTCGATGTATCCGTATATTTTTTTCCTATGAATTGACGTTACAGCATTGGCGTATTCAGAAATAGTTCGAAATAAAGGATAGTTCGATATGGACGGGTTCTACTGCTCTTTGAGAGCTTTGAGAATGATTTCATCTTGTAAGGAGAGTTTGTAGAGGATTCGGCAGACATGTTTTCGCTGTTTGTTCACGGTGTGACCTGGGTCCAGTAGATAGCGGAGAAGTGTCCTGCTGTCCTTTAGGCTGAGGTTGTCACTCCTGCGGTCGCATATCTGTCCCGGCCCATTGCTGGCGTGCCAACCGCATATATCTGCCAACGATCCCGATTTGCCCGGGAGACTCCCGATTGCTGACAAGGCCTCCCGAACGTACGGACGCGGCCCCAGAAAATTAATTGAATTAGTTCAACGAAAGAGCAAGGCACAGTAATTTGTTTTCAAGCTTTTATTTTCTCGACTTTCTGGGCGTCACCTCCGGCAAAAGGGTGGCTTTGTTGTCCACTCTCTCGGCAAAGGTTCTGCACGCCGTCTGCACCGACCCCGCGAGCCCTGCAATATAACGCGAGAGCCAACGGTTCTTTCGAGCTGTTGCCGCCCCAAATCTTGCCTACATGTACCCCGTGGACCTAGCAATAGACATCTTCGCTGTGATATATCCAAATTGAGTTCGCATATTATAGAAAAGACCAACTAATGACACATCAGTGGACATCCAGAAAAGACCGCGCCAGGGGCGCCCGTTATCAGAACTCCTGTTTTTGATATATATGATCGGTATAGAGAGAAAGTGCACGACGTCTAAGATAGGACATCAGCTTTCGTGTAAAATAGAGGCTGCGCTGGTAGAGCACCGACTGCCGGGTTTAATATACGCGGACAATATGGCTTTGCTGGCGGACAGTAGGAGAGATCAACCTACACCTCGTGGATTTATGTAGACTTGAGTGGGGAGCTGCGAATTTCATTATAGTCAATGGCGTAGCCAGTTCTTCTTCGGGGGGGGGGGGGGGTTGACATGTCAAAATATGTGTGCCTGTGTGTGTGTGCGTGTGTGTGTGTGTGTTTGTGTGTGTGCGGTAGTGATGACAGAGGAAGACGAAGTGTTTGATAAACATGGAGCTGTTCCTTTTCCTTCGTCTAAATTATATATTTACCGCCGGTTTCATGGCCACTCCCCCATAGTGCATGGTGAGAGCCAAAATTAAAGGATCAAACAAGCAAGGAAGCTTCGTACAGCCATCATGTCTCCTGCGTTACACTAGTCGACAGGATGTACCGTGGCCTTCATTAGGGCAACATCCAAGAAAGTCGTGAACATCCCCGAAGTTCTCTGGAGCACCTGAGGAAGTCCTCTTTGACAAGTGGCTCCGGCTCTTCGACAAGCTGTGCCGCTTCTCCGATTACCTTGACGGTGAGGCTTTCCACAAGTTCCTCAAGGGGTGTTCGACACTGGCGCATCTTGGGAGAACTTGTCCGAATGCATGAAGCAACGCTTTACAAGCGCTGTTGCGGATCCTTTCCGTCAATTCATTCATTGTCGGCTGAGACCAGGCCAGAGCTTGAAGGACTACTACAAAAGAAAAAATGTATCTCGGACGCCTTGCCGACCTAAAGGCGCACATCTTATATCAGGGCTTAATGACGGCCTTCCCGCCGATATGGAAATGGCTATTGCTGGGCTTGACCTGTCTCCGCCAGCGACGTGGCCTTCAGCTGCGCTGCGCGTAGAGTCAACTTTGCAGAGAGTTGAATACGCGCGTTCTACCCGCCCGAAACACGCAGATCAACGCAGCAAGCGGCAGCGCCCACGTAATACGCCGTCAAGAACACTCGCTTCCGAATGCAGACACTGCGCAATGGATGGCTTACCCCGAAAGATGCACTGACACAATGAATGCCCACGACGCGCAATTATTTCCGCCCTCTCTACCAACCAGGGAAACGAGGAGGGCGACCCAAAGCTCATGTAATTCAGTTTGATGCACTCATTAACGCTACTCTTGATACTGGAGCTACGATTACTTGTATTAGCGAAGCAGTGCTGGAGGCTCTTCGCCTGCAAATAATGAGGAATTCACGCATTTCAACAAGTCGCATCATATCTACCAAAACTTTGGATCGCGTCGATCTAAAGATACAGATAGGAAAAGTCTTATATATATAAGCGCTCGAATCGCAATTTGCTAACGGTTCAAAAGCATATACAGTCGCTAACTATAACAAAAGTTCAACATTAAATAAAAGCTGGCGTACGAATGACCAGGCGAGGTTGGTAAGTCCAGAGAGCCAAGGCGTCCTGCAGAGTGCTGGCGAGTCTCCTTGCGTTGGATGGGATTGCTGAGCAGTTTTTCCCGAGAGTCTAGTTGTGGCATTCTCAGTATACAGTGGCAACAAATTAGCGGCGATCGACCAGTGCCACATAGGTCCTTCTAAACGTCCGCTAGGGGCCCGCGGTTGTTGTTGCAAACCGATGGTTTAAGACAAATGAACTACGATTCCAGGAGTTTTCTTTTTCCCTACCTTCGTGCAACGTCGTCGCATTGTTTAGGTCGAAGCTATGTCCTGTGCAGGGGTGTGCATGGGTGCATATGTGGCGAAACGTCTATGTCATTTTGTTAATAATTGTTTTGTTAAATTGGAGTAAACCTTCTACAATCATGAATTCACTCGTCTTTCAGAACATTTTTGCACCTAAAGAGATGTCGTATGCATCCTTCACCTGCGATTTTCTCATGGGAAGGGAACGATATTTTCGTTCGCAGCCCGCACGGCACACGGTTATTTCACAGGGCGCTCTAAAGCCCTTTACGCGAGGGGACATCTTCCGGAAAGGCGTATGTGTGCAGTGACACACGACAAAGGAATATCTCCCTCCCGGCAATGTTCCTTTTCGGGAAAGGGAATCCCGCATCGACTTTTCGAACGTAAAAGGTGCTCTCGCGCACAGCGCGCACAACTCAACAATGCAGCCTTTCAATGAAGACTCCGTGGGTGCATCCCGATCCCTTCTGGGATGTTGCAAATATTCGCGACCCCCCGCAAATACACTGCCGAGGCAGTGACGTCACCCTTTGTACGCCCGCATCAAAGCGCTAGCGCCGCCATGTTGAATTCCGGCAGTGTGATTTGCTTTGTGAATAGTGTGGTGCATCGTAGTATACGCAGTGGGTGCCGTAAACAAAAGCCCCAACTATAACAGCGTGGTTTTTTAAATGTTTTCTCTCCTGTTAATTTAACGAGCAGCACCTTTTTTTTTTTCCTTTTATCTCAATCTCTTTTTTTTTGTGGCACTCGTCTGAGAAACCGCAGCTAATCGCGGGGGCCACTAACCGCCTAATACCTGTGACACACGGGCATGTTTGAAAGGCCATTGAGTCAATGGCCATCGAAACGCTACAACTCCATCGAACTCGATGGAGTTCTCGCGTTGCCACACGACGGTTTTCAACGGCCGTTGAGTGATTCAGGTGTTTGTCGCAAAAATTTTGTGGCGCTGCTAATCTTATTTTCGTTTTCATGTCGTCGTAAGTGAACTAAAATAAATCCACTTAAAAGCACACATTTGAGCGTTGTTTTGTTCTAAAATATCAAAAAAATTGTTTATACATAATTATAAGTGCCTTATTAGTCATAAGCAGAGGTGGTTTTTGAACAGCGAAACTGTGGCTACGTTACAACCGCTTTACGCGTCCGGCCGCTTTTCTGGGTTTGCCACGTAGTACGTAGTTTTGCCGTTTTGCCTGGTTTTGCGGTTCCGTGTACTCATTTCGTTTCATTACGTGCTTGTTCCGCCGTCATGAGTGACCGCGAAACAGATGACAAGGCCGCTATGGTGTTCTACATGGCTGTGATCATGCAGCTTGATGCTGGGATCGAAGCGCCGAAAGAGGAAGACGACGCCATCGAGGATGAGCTGCTGCTTTTATCGCGAGCATGCGCAATTCCTACATTCCAAATGGCACAAATACTTTAGTAAAAAAGTTATAACGCCCATGCACACTACTTTTAATGCACACTCGTTAAATTTCTCCTTTTCTCATCATGGGTATGAGCACACTGGGAACGAGAGGGCGCGGTGACGCTGTTTCCGCTTCCGCCGCTCGATGGCCATCGAAATTTCAATGGAGTTGTGGAGTGCTCCGTCGACTCGATGGGCCACTGACTCAATAGCCTTCGAAACTGCCCGTGTGGCAGCGCGTGCATGCCCGTTGAGTCAATGGACCATCGGTTCAATGGCCTTCGAAACGCCCGTGTGACACGGGTATAAGGAACTTAGTGCGGTGCCTTGTGTTATCGGCGCAATTTCCTTCTGCAAAGGCTCCTTCAGGGCAACGAAATGGGCTTACTGCGAAGTACTTTCGCCCTCGAAAACTACTCCCCGCTGCCCGTACAAGGCAAAAGAACGAAACGTCCCTGGCCAGCTGCCCCGCCGTTACGGTGTAGTCACAATACCGTATATAGTGAACTAGAATATTCTAGTTCACTATAATACCGTCTCTACAGCTTAATCCCGAGCGTGCGGCTAGTCAACAATAGTTACTCCGCGGTAGCACGGCTCAGCGTGGGAGAGCGGAGCCCACTCATTTTGCGATGCGGCGTGTCGCTGCGTCGCAAAATGGCAATCCATGGCGCCTCCGTTTGCAGGGTATTTGTGACGGCCATGCGCTGCGCAGCCAGTTGCAGGGCCGCCATGGGCGTAGCGAGGACAGTCAGCCCAAATCTGTAATGTTCACACCGAAGTGCCAATTTTTGTGAGTTTGCTTCCGCATCCGATGCCGTTGATTGTTGGACACACGTGGAGAGAGTACCGAAGACGTTGGTGCAGAGACTATGCGCTACATACACTCTTACCACAAAAGATTCGCACCGAAGAAGGAGCAAAGAAAAAGAAACATGGCTGTAATGTCGAGGAAGTTGAAAACGAGAACACGAACTGCGCAGGACTGATAGTGTACACCTTTTACGTCAAGTAAAGTTACTACACATACCCTCATATGTATGCAAAGCACGTTTGCGTCAAAATTATGCAGTAGATGACATTTCTTCGCTTTCGATTACGATACCATCAATCTGTGCAGCTGGGGCAGGTTTTCATCTTCCCTAGCACTCTTATGGAATTTCATAATGTGAATAATCAACTAGCACAGCTTTTAAGGTTACCTGAGCAAAAAGAACATCGTTTATTTCTCTTCTAATAGGAAGCGTCTGATGTGTCCGTTGACAATCTCCGGCCGCTCCCGCTGCACCCAGTGACCCGCATCGGACACATACTCAACGCGGCCCCCACTGGCATAGTCCAAGTTAAGCACAGCGATCCCTTCGGTAAGTGCCATGTCCCGGCGCCCCCACACTATGAGTACGGGGACGGCCAGCCGCCGGAACTTGAGGCCACCTTTCGACGGCCTCCGGAAAGACGCCCGGTAGTAGTTGATCGGACCGGTCAGGGCACCTGCGTCGTTAGTAGAATGTTACAGAATAGTCAATATATCTTTACCTTTCAACAGAGCGATAAGCGGGGCTAGGTGGCACTTAGTGCAATTTCAGCTCCGTCGGGGAAAAAGGAAATTGCGAAACGGCCAACACGCCAAGGAAGGACGCTGATCTTTTTTTCTGTGTCCTGTTGCCTGTACGGTGTTTCAATTTGCTTGTTATCTCCTCAAAACGTCTTGTGCATCAAGTGTATTATGTCCACCAAGCCCTCGACTCTGCCATAGTGACCAATCATATGTTCATTTTTTATTAAAGCGAAAGCCTTAGACGCCTCGTCAAACGCGAAAATTGACCGTCGGCGTCGGTGTCCCGCGGCGTCGGGGACAACGCTAGTGATGCAAACAATCATTATCACGTGATGACGTCACGACGACGTCATATATGGCCAAAATATGTGACATCGTTATAACGTCACTGTGGCGTCACGTGACCTGATGGTCTCGTCACATGACATCGTAGCTCGGTCAAAGGTGGACCGATCACGGAGGCAGTGCAAATCCAGGTGAGGTGCCTCCGATCCTGGAGGCAGTGCGAAACCACGTTAGGTGCACAAAGCTTTCGGACGGTGGCGAGGGGTAGATCAATACATCGGCTGAGAAGAAAAAGAAGATGGCTTCCGTCTTCGAGTCGTCTTAGGTGAATGCATAAGGGAGCCTGTGAGTTTTAACAGCGAAGCTCTTAAGCACGGCATGAAAACGTCCCTGCTCCGCAAGACAACTATCGTCATCATGAACGGCTACGTGCCACAGAATTTGGGCAAATACCACTACTCACCAATCCGGTGTGGCCTGTAAATAAGCCAGCTAAGACCACGCTGTTACAAACTTTTTGGCTAAGTGCCCGGCTGGTGTCATCATGTCTTGTTTGACGACCAGTAGGCTCTCGTGCGATTGCCGGGATGTCTCGTTTGAAGTGTCCGGATAACGGCGCTGGCCTTTCGCTCAACGTCACTTGAAGGCCACCGACAACGGGAGGTAGAAGCATTTGATGCTTAGGGCTCTCTAGTGGCACTCTCTCTACGCGTCTTGCGTGACTTTTCTTACGAGGACTAGAAGTAACAGACTTGCGGCCACATTAAAAATGTATACGGCAAGACTGTGCTCAAGATCACTAGTTGCTGGGATAATGACATTGAAACATATATTTGCCAATCGCTTCTTGCATGATGCCGAAGTCTGAGCAGTTAATGCTCTGGAGTCGCAATTCGTACCAAATCGTTAGAAATGACACAAGAAGTTCGTCGTATATATGATTTCAAATGTCGGTGAGTGCAGAGCGACCAGGATGCCGAGCGCTTTCGATTTTCCTCTTTACTTTTAATTGCGATTTAAAGTCCCGTTCAGCAATAGGTGGTCTGCAAAACGAGGCCCCATGCAAAAGTTTTCCCCAAAGCCGAGCCACACATCTAAAAGCCTTTCCTTTTGTATAATGCAAATTTCTAATCAAATTTTGGGATTGTTGCTGTTGCTCGTGTTGCTGCGTTGTTTTCAAGTCAAACTTTGGGAGCTGGAAACGCGCCTTAGCCGCCATGTTTTCACACCGCATAGCCGCACGCCAGCAGCTGCGACAGCACCAGATATTGATAATTTTTTTTCCTTTTTCGGGGAATTTTCAGTCGTCATTTTAATAGAGAGGGATCAAGGGAATCTTTGCTATATTGCGGGGAATTTCAGCAATGGTAATTTCGCCTAGTGTGACAAAAACATACCAGTCGCAGTGCGTTTTCGGCTTTTGCACTTGCTTAATATGTAATAATGGGCTCGTTGGTGAGCCGTGGTATTGATGAAGCAGCGCATAAACACACAATCACGCACATATAAAAATGAGGCGAACACAAGCGCTGAGTGTGCGCGCGTCATTTTATGTGGGCGAGCTTGTTTCTTTTTGTACGCTACTTCATCAATTTCTGCAGTCTGTTCTGGAGCACACAAAAGCAGAACCCTTAACATCTGTTTCCGACAATTATATGGAGCGATTTCTAAGTATCGAGCTGCTTCTGGTTCTTCGTGTGACATTTCAATTTCTTGCTATCACACTCACTGCTTCGCCCTTGCGGCGAAACTGTGACTTTCTTCATGTAAAGCACGAGCTAGTCGTCCGGCGGCTGGTGACTGTCGTGTCCTCTCTGTATACGCATAAAATTTTAGTTTCGCTGGAAAAACAGGTTGGGAAACTCACTCATGAGTCGACTCACCCGGACTCACTTAGACTCAGATCGAACCGTGAGTCTGAGCCTGAGCGAGCCCTCAGCGCACAATGAATTTATTGAGTGAGTCTGAGTGAGCTTCGGTTTTTTTTTTTTTTTGCGACCTATGTCCAGAACAAGCCCAACTCGTGAGAAGCCGATAATAAATGTTAGTTGCGTGATAAAATGCAGCGATGGCTTAGCCGTCGTTTCACCTTCTTCAAGAAACCCTCGCTTTCTTACCGACAAATCCGCCGCGTCCTATGAATACAACTAAATCAGCTACGGGATTCGGCTGTTGTCTGCACTTGCTGTGCGTACCTGGCTTTCCGAAGGTGTACTTGAAGGCCTCCCGCTCTTCATCGTTGTAGACAGCGTGCAGTTTGTCTAGGGCCTGCATGTCATTGAGGCTCAAGGACGCCTCCGCCACACAAGGTAACTGGAATGCTACGATGTACCTGTGAAACAAGATTGATAATCATTAATCGATTTATTGATTCATTGGCTTGTGACTCATCTTACATGTTGAGATTTCATCTTATGATTAAAATTCTGATTTCATCTTACAGTCGCATTACGAAAGTGGCCAGGAAGGAAAACCGCTCGCTTGATGGATCCAGGGTATCCTTGGTGTTGCGGTATTGCCGTTCGTATTCACAGCAAAAAAGCAATATTATCGTCGGCAAAACCAAGGGACAAAAAGAGGGCGATATTTGTCTGGCAGCAGGCTAAACAACGCGGTGATACACAACGTGGAGATTCTCTTGGAGCCGGCCGAGAGCGCGACAAAGCGTGCGTCGCGTCTGCCCTCTTGTACGGCCACGTCCGGACGTGTGAAATGCTACACTGCACGTAACTATTGTAGCGGGGACAGGACGCACCGCCATTGTGCACGATTTTTGTAGTGCAGGTAAGCTGCTTTGTAGTTTTTTTTTAATAAAAAAAATGTGGCCGGAGTCAGAGGAAGATGGAAACTTGCGATGAAAAATTCGTAATCATTGTTTGTGTGCTGGAGCCGATGTTTCGACGAGCGGACTTATCCTCTCGTCGACCTGCACGCCAACGACGAGCACGCGCGATATGTGGACGCGACCGAATGCCAACACAACGCTTTCGCAGCGGTCGTCATCGAGGCGTCGACCGGCGCAACAAGGACGGCAGCGAGCGTGAAAAGTATTGGAGCGGAACAAGCGGAGGAGGTGGCCATCGTCCTGGCCATCCCCGACCCAGACTGCCACACTGTGCTAAGTGGCTCGAGACAGGCGGTGCGAAACTTCGCCAAAGGCCAAGTATGTAGAGAGGCCGAACGAGTATTGCGTGCGGCCAAACTGCAAGACAGAAAAGTGAGAATTAAATGGTTCCCGGCGCACGCGGGTGACGCGTCGGAACGCAATGCTAACCACAACGAGACGGCACACGCAGCGGCGCGAGCGCTAATTAACCGCGCCCCGGTGACAGACCGTCCGACGTGGTTCGGAGCCAAGGACCGCATGACGGACTATAACGACATCACAAAAGCCTACCGCATGGCTCGCAGGACTTTCCCACTCCCGCACCCGCGGTTGAGTCGAGCGGAGGCGGTACTATTAAGACTATTAAGCTCGGTACTATTAAGTACGGTACTATTAAGCTCCAGACCGGATCGCTACCGAGTCCTTTACTGATGCATCGCATGTACCCCGACACATACCCGACCGACAAGTGCAAGGTCTGCCGGAGGGAGACGGCGGATCACACGCACATCTTGTGGGACTGCATCAAACACCCAGAGGAAGCGAGATCAAGAACGATCCCGTCGCGGCTCGAGGAAGCCGCGAAGAGCTACGACCAGGATCAACAGCTCTGGGCCGTCCAGCAGGTCCTCGGGGCGCTCGAAAGGCAGGGACCCAGCGAGCCGGCAACGGCGAGCGGACACCCGCGCCGAGTAACGGCAACCCCGAAGACGACGTAGGCCCTCGTCGGGGCGCGCGAGCGCCCAACTGCAGGCACAAATAAAGTTTGTTCCAATCCAATTCTTCAAGGCTGTAACTGCTGTAGTTTCAGCCTTGAAGAAGACAAGTCCCCTTGCCGAAACGTCAGCTCCTGCACACAAACCCTGTTTACGAATTTTACATCTTGTAGTTTTTGCCACTCGTCCACTGAACGTCGATCGCATAAAGCCAGGCAGTTGTGCATGGGAAACTAACCAGTTGAACTATGATCGCAAAAGAAAAAAAAAAAGAATCCTACGCAGCCTCTAGCAAAGGTTGGGTTATAGGACGTAATCATAATGTGCACACGCGACAAGAAAAAGCGCTACTACACCAAACAACAACCACCTTACCCTTTTTCTCGTACTAACCAACAACAAGACGACACATTTGCAGAGACATTTGCAGACATCAAATGTTTACGCACAACGCCAAAGGTTCCAAGCGAGTTCACGTGCATTTTTCTTTTGTTTAAATGCGCAGCGAGGGCGCACATATAATATATTTGTTTGCATATACTCACTCCGATGGGCTGAACATTAAGAGGTATGAAGGCAACAACATAAATCTAGGAGAGAATTCGAAAAGGAAATACTCCCGCTGATGTTGAGATTTTGTCAGGTTATTGGAGTTCGTTAAATCACATAAAATACTGCGAAGCGTTCATTACAGTACGTACAACGCAAGCGTAGCGTAACCTGAAGTCATTAGATGGCTAAATGCGAAGACATATATAGGATAGACTCAACCGTCACAAGACGGCTCTAGGAGAAACCTTAGCCTTCCAGTGATAAAAAAATAATAATAAGGACGATGTTAAATTAGGCTACGCACTTTAGCGAAACTATCAAAGGTCAGACAACCTAAGAGTACAGTTCTAAATACTCAGCTTGTAGATACTTACCACGATTTGAAGATCTGGTCAAGACTGTTGTGAAGCTGACGCTGCATGGCCACAGGATGCGGGCCGTTGATGATGATTAGCTTTTCCACCAGGTCCTCGTGTTTTGTGGCGAAACTCCAGGCAATCGGCGCGCCCCAGTCGTGGCCGATAACCGTCACCTTTTGCCGCCCTGTGTCAGCCCACATTCGGAAACAGGTTGCTGTATTCTTCGAGCTGTACCACACCCAAATGTACACGAAGAACACAATTCGCTCTGGGAGCTCGAACTATAGCGTCGCTATCGTTTGGAATCGCTGTAAGTTTTCGAAATCGATGTGTCGCCTTCCAGCCGTAACAATGTTCTGACGGGAACTGTGCTTCGATTTAACCAAAAGTGGTACAATTAAAGCATTTGGTCTTTTTGTTGTTAATATGCGCTTTCGCGAAAAAATTCAAATCATGATCGCCAAACTTATTTAAATATTGTGAGATTAAGTTATACGTGTCCGTAAAGCACAACATTTATCATTTGGCCGCAATCGACAAATCAGCTCCCATGTAAACGGTTACCGGTTTTGACGCACTTCTTGTTGGCTGCTGGGAGATCTATTACTGAGACGCGTAGCACAGTCCGAGGTCTCGCGCGTGCGCTCGGGACCATAGGCGTGCGCAGGGGGGGGGGGGGACTAGGGGGCGAGAAGAGGGGCGCAAAGGCAGCCGCATACATTGACATAATAGGGAGGGGGGCGCTGCGACGAACCTTCGCCCCCCCTGAAGGGGAACCCTGTGCACGCTTATGCTCGGAACGTCAAGTTGTCACAGCTTGAGTGAATTTCCTGAGTGCCTTGGCAGAGTCCGAGAACTCACGTCGTCCAAATTTAAGAGTGCGTCCATTTAGCAGCGCATCCTTCACAATGAACTCTTACCAGCTCACTAACTTTTAGATAGCCCTGCTTTCATCAAGTTCGAGCTGGCACGAAATCAGCTCGATCCTCATTTCAAGATAGGTTTCCTTGCCTGGTTGTTTCCGATTGTATGTGTATCACTGCATAATAATGGTCAACCTTCGAGAATGGCTGTGTTCGACTATGCCATAATGAGTATGAAAACTCTGGTTATACTCAAGTATCTGCGGCACTTGCTCGTGCTCAAACATCTCGTCAACTTTGTTTCCTCGACAGCTTGGTCATTGTGACCCAGACTGCCGCAGCTATACCTGCTGTGCTGAATTTATCGGCTACTCTTTCTACCTGGCTTACTCAAACAAGCTTCGCGTCGTCTAGACACCAGAACTGCGTTAAACATGCGTGTTTTACATGCAACGAAATATTTCCTAACTAGCGTGATGGTCAAGCATGCATCAAGCAGCGCGCATCTCACCGAGTGACTTGACGAGTCCGTGGACGTCCTCGACGAGCTTGGAGGCCTGATAATCATCGACGCTCGCAGGCTTTGACGACTGTCCATAACCGCGGAGGTCAGGTACCACGACCCTGCAGCACAAAGAGTGTCATCTCGTTTCGCACGAATACCGCTACAGTTTGACAGAGAGAAATCTTGCAGCAAGAGACGGCGGATAGCAATACTAAGCTCCAAGTCGAGAGTCTCACTGTCGTCGCCCCCACGATAAAAAACTTGGAGGTAGCTGGCGTCGTGATGTTTGTAAATTACGCAAGAGTGGCCTAGATTTAGTGGCGTTGTAACCAAGTAGGTGTGCACGTGGCCGGCCCACGAGAGCGACAATTTAGGTTCAGCGTAAGGAATTATTTCACTCCGTACAACGAGCAAAAGTACACACGGAGCCCGTGCACGGAGCACAGGCTCTCTCAGAAAAGTATATGTTTATAGTACAGCCCGACACTGAAATTGTCAATGTCACTTGGATGCTCACAGTACCTAAACTGGACCGAGGTGCTGAAGGCTTGAAGCACGAGTTGCGTTCGAACGAAGACTAGTATATCAGCTCTCTCACGAAGTCCTCGATCTCCTTATTCACTCTTTCTCAGAGTACTACTTATCTCTGTATCGGTTTGTCTGCGTAGGTGTTTATAATTCTTTAGTCAGCAAATATTCTACGTGTCTCTTCTTTCAATTCCCAGGATATGGGGACATCTGTACGTGGCGCCATCTCTAGGCGGCAGCAACGGCGGCGTGCCGAAACTGAATGGGAAGCAGGCGAAAAAAAAATCATATCTGACGAAAAAAGCTAGTTAACAGAAAGGACCCCCGGTTCTATGCGGAAGATACCCACTGGAATGTTTTGGTAAAATTGCAGTACCGCACTACAAATAATGTAGTGTTCCAGAACAGTTGAACACCGCCCATTAGAAACGAATACGGCGGCATTGTAAAGTATTAAACACTCAGGGAAGCCACCCGATTGGTTAGTGCGACACTGCAATTTCACCAGAATGTTCCATTTGGTCTCTGCCTGGAGTCCTTGTCAGTAACTAGCTTTTTTCCTCAGATATGATTTTTCTTCGCCTATTTACCTGTCATTTACGGCCAGCCGCCGCTGCCACCAGCGAGAGATGGTGCTACGTGCACGTGACCCCAAGTCCTAGTCATGATTGTTTTCCCAGAGGGCTAGTGCGTACGTTAATTGTTCACTGATCTCATAACTTTTATGCATTGTTTATCATTTCCGAAGGCCACGTAGGCATGTGGGGTCTCCTGCTAAAGCGTAAATTTTCATTCTTTTTATGTGTATATCAACTACATATACTATTAGCCCGTTGCTGGCGGCTGGACAGAGGGCAATGGATAATCAGTAGCGTAAAGAACAAAGCGTCATCTACCAGGTAATCTGTGAAATCACGGAACCTAAACAATGTGTTCATTTAAGTGGTTTTTATAAACAATCAAACTGCGTACGATTTTGTACAGATACCAGCAGTCATGAGGCAATATATAACCACATGCGTGGAAACTTTCAAAACAACACGAAGATTTTATGGGGGAGGAGGGGGGCGCAGCGACGAAAAATAGCGCCCGCAAATTTCTCATTATATCAAAGGTTTACCTACTCAATTCTTTAAACAGTTATTAAAGTGGTTAGCTTTTAAAGAATAAGGTTTAATTCTACAAGCATTATGGAGAAACATTCGATCATCCTGCGGTTGGCAGATCCCATTTTCTAGGTCAGCAATGGTAAATATAATTTCTAAGGTAATATCCATATATAATGTATTTTCCAAATTGTCACCTACAATATTAACAATGATCTTGAGTAGTTAGGCAAGAAAAAAACAGCGTCATAGGTTGTCAGCCTTCTGACGCTTCAGGACAGAACACTTACCTAGACTGAGAAGTTATATTGGATCAAGATGAACATAAGAGCTAATGAAAATGACTAGTGTATTGTGTCTATGGTGCAGCTTTCATGAAGTTTTGTTAAAGTTGTTCAAGACGTTGCATACTGATGTTAAAAAAAAAAAACTGTAGAATCACTGCGTTTTAAAGGTATTAACTTTTGGGACGGAAATTTAGACCATGACGATAAGCCTTGAAAGAAGCCACGGACAGCGCCGCTAATGGTTAAAAAAATGACGGCTGCAAAACTGAGGCCCTGAGAAGACAGCATGCGTACCAAGGAAACACTTGCTGGTGATGCACCAGCTGACATTCAGCAAACGTTCAGTTGGACAGGTAATGTCGCGTAAAGCAGTTAAATAGCTGTCGATTATATTAAAGAGCATGTGTCAGAGGAAAAGAACTTGAGGAAGAGAAGCGATTAGGCGGTGTGATTTGAATAGACAACATGCAGGCTTAGTCTGAAGCCAGCACACGCAAGGCGAGGATAATTAAAGACCGCCTGCAAATGACGGTGTCTTGCCGCTTACAGATTGAAAAGAAATCGGGTTAGCCCGAAACGTGTAGGTATAAAGCGAGGATCAGTAAAAAGAAGACGCGTTAATTCGCTACGCGAAAGCAAGGGAAGATAAGGAATATGTTTTGTTGGAACGTGAAGATGTGCCGCCCAATGTTTGTTTGGGCATTAGTTTCCATGAAGTCCTCGGTTTTGAGATAGCAGGGGAATGTGAGCATGTTCGTGACCGAGATAAGTAACACGCGGTTGCTGGGATGGTGTCGTATGGGTAGGCAGGTAGAATAAAAACGAAACTGCACAAAAAAACCAGATTTACTCTGCGCTAATGGGCAGAAATTTAAGCCATTTATTTATAGTCTCCAATATAAATTCAGGTTGAGAGAGAAACGTTTTAATGAAAAGCTGGAGATGTTAGCCTGGCTATTCGCCTGACAAGCTACTTGGTAATGCATTAAGACAAATAAGATATTGGGCGTGATGGCTCACAGGCCACCACCTCGTTTCAAAGAAGATGCTCATAGCAACCACCCATCCGTAAAATATGCCAAATATATGGACTAGAAAATTGTAAATAAAATCATATGCTCGCAGCACTGGCATGCGCTCCTTGACTGCCTCGCCGCGCGCGCTCGCTCGCTCGCACGCACGCACGCACGCTCGCACGCACGCACGCACGCACGCACGCACGCACGCACGCACGCACGCACGCACACACACACACACACACACACACACACACACACACACACACACACACACACACACACACACACACACACACACACACACACACACACACACACAAATACAAATCTGTTCTCTAATAAGCGATGTAGGAAGCTCGTCTCGGGAGAAGCGAACGCGTTCGAACTTCACGGGCATACCAGAAGTCCTTCTTGAGGTCCAATATCTGGTACTTCCAGGAGAACCAGAAGTCCGGGAAACCATGCAGTAACAGGACCAGAGGCTTGTCTCGGCTTCCGGCTGACACGTAGTGCAGTGTCACGTCCTAAAATGTTGACATATAAAATGTTTGAGGGCACGATAATATATTTCGGAAGATGGCCTCTTCCTGTATCAAAACTTATAATTAAACGCTCCTTTCCGCAGTGCTCTTTCCTGATATCCTGCTATTTTGCCAATAACTTCCTCCAAACCACAATGGTTTATAAAGAGATCTCAAAAAATCGCAAATTCTTTTTCAGCACTCATAACTAAATAAGCACGTACCGCTGTTATGGCCCAAAGATATGCACTCGTGCTTGCTTGAAGACATGGCCGGCAAAATATGTGAATGACACTGTAGAAAACTCGTTACTATTTATTATATGGCATAGAAAGTGGTGTTGATATCACCATGTGTTTGTGATGGCGATAAATGCCAACACCGAAACCGGTAAACAATAAATACTTCATCGGGCGCACTTTCCCCCAGCAAAAAAAAAATAATAATAATAAGCAATGCAGTCAGAGCAGTGCCACTGCCAAGAAATATTTCGCAGTTGCTGATAAGCGAGCCCCACAAAGATAGATAGATAGATAGATAGATAGATAGATAGATAGATAGATAGATAGATAGATAGATAGATAGATAGATAGATAGATAGATAGATAGATAGATAGATAGATAGATAGATAGATAGATAGATAGATAGATAGATAGATAGATAGATAGATAGATAGATAGATAGATAGATAGATAGATAGATAGATAGATAGATAGATAGATAGATAGATACCGCCGGCATTTTGTCCAACTTTAAACAAGGCATAGTCTCAATGCAAGCAATGAAAAATTTTCATAGTTACACGCTTAAGAACAGCAAGCATATGAGCAACTCCGGACAGATGCGGTCGGCGCATTCGGGCTGTTTCGTAATTTACGTCGCGGATGCATCGTAAAACTATGTAGCGTCCGCAGTATCCGCGCAGGAGCTTTTCAGAGTCCACGCCGAGGATTAGGTGTCCAGACCCACTGTTCGACGCCGACGCTTTACGTGCATGGCGAGTCTGATCAACGTACTCAACGCCTCGGCTATTTATACATGAGTCACGGTGCATTCCAGCGCAGTCGCTGGAATGCACCGCGACATAGGCTTATCTGTTGAGAAGCGTGACCCTGGCATCATTTTGTTTCGGGCGCGACACATACCTAGTCACCTCACATGTAATCGCTATTCATGTTATGATGTATTATAGTACTTATCATTTTTGTAAAGTGTCCCGTATTATTAGCCTTGAGCTCTGCAGTCACAGACTATGCGTACCTTGAATAATCATGTTACTCGCCAGTGTGAACGCTTTCTGGTGTGTTTTGTTCACTAGCTTTCTTCAGATCCTTTAACTAGCTGTTCCAGAGCTGCGGCACCAATAAATGACACGTTAAGAGCCCGCATGAAAATATTAAGTTTTCGAATGTTCTTTCACAAAATAAGAAATCTTTCACTCCAGAACATGAAAATAGCTCAGAAAGTACGAAGATTGCCCATATAATTTTAGTTCATCATGTCGTTCGCGCTGGATTTGTGCATCGACGTAAGGAGCTGCCCCTCTCACCTTCGATAGCAGTTAGAAATTGAATTCCCAGTTTTGCTTACAAAAGCTATATCAAAATTTCGCCTAGCAGGTTGGCTACAAACATGATAAACTTTCTATAGTTATATGGAGCTACACATTCTATTCCATCAAGTTTCTTCATACACTCACAAAAAAAAATTATGCAAGCACGAATACAAGCAAGTGCCTGACCGAAGCCCCAGAGCCCCACCTTGTACAGCGCGTACAGAACAATAAATATCCGCTACAATCGCTAATTTAGACAACGTCTATAACATGGATTCATCAGAAGTCATGGCAATGGCGTCATCAGAGACTTACGGCACAATAAATTTAGCGTGATTTAACGCTTGTTTTGCCTGAGCATAGAATGATTTTTATGACGCTCACCTCAAGCGTGACAAATTCGTGCGATCCCAACTCCGGATCCCGCAGGCACTCGGGCTCCTCGCTGCGTTCCTTGGGTTGCAGGACCCGCCTGCCCTTGAAGAGGACTTGTGCTCCGATGAAAATCCCCAACAACGCAGCCCGAAATAGTCCGATACATAGGAGCAAGATTGTGCTTATGAACCTCCGGGATAAGCTGGCCGATGTCATACCTAGTCTTGTATCAGCGTTTCAGCAGTAAATGTTCTCAATACGCAGTTCGCCACTCACGCGAACTTTTTACGTAGAAAGTTTCGTAGCTTTAACTGCGTTACAGATTGTGCCAGCCAGTGATCCAGTCAATAATGCTGGCTCCGATGCTGAAACGACGACCGCCAGCCGCTGTTCCCACAAGTGCTACGCGGGCGCTGCCTCACTGATTATCTTCCAATGCTAGCATGGTGTACAGTGCACATCCTGATGCTTGAGGTATTAGCCACTACAGTCTTCGTAATCAGGTGCTACTAACTGTAGCCACTCGAATGTCCGATAAGGGTGAACAGCCTGCGTTCGGGAGTCGTCGACGTACTGCCTACCAGCTGGCCACGAAAACACTACGGTGTCCAGTTTCAGGTGGCCAAGGCGCCGGCCTCGTGAGCCGCCTTCCCACTGCAGCCTGTAAATTGCAAGCGTAATGGTATACTGGCTGGAAAGAGGAAGCAAAGGCTACGTGCATTCAGTGCGTTGGGTGCGCCTGTCCTAAGTATAGTACGGGCATATTTTGCTAGGAGCTGCTTATCGCGTCGACTCGTCGCCATTGTGCGAGCGAGAGTTCGAGCGGCGCGTTGCCAGGACTACGATGATAAGAACGTGAGTGCACGCTATGTCTGTAGCTTGCAGGGAATATATTCCTTGTTGGTATCACGTTGCCTATTTACTTTGCAAGTGTTCTCTTTTATCTCGCAATATAGAAAAAAGGTAAGGAAGGTTTCAGCGCCCCATCAGTGCTACAAATAATTTATTTCTGCATTTTCTGCAAATTAAGCAACGACAATATCCTTGAATCACTGTTGAGTGGTATCCTTAAAAGTGAACCCCTGTCACCAGGGGCGTAGCCAAGGGGGGGGTTGGGGGGGTTCAAACCCCCCCCCCCCCGAAATTTTTCAATTTTGCACGCACACATACAAACGCACGCACGAACATACATAAAGTATGGTTGAACCCCCCCCCGAAAAAAATTTCTGGCTACGCCCCTGCCTGTCACATTTAACGGTGTGTTCTCCTTTAAGTATTTGCATCAGCAATACAACTATGCACACAGTGCTTCTCGTTCATATTAAAACTCACAATGCTTTTAGAACTTTAAAAACTGTATAATCCGCATGATAGCCTACAGGCTAATGTTGTGTGGTCCTTAGCTGGAAAATACGAATTCGATCCCCGGCAACGGAAGCCGCATTTCTATAAAGTATAAAATTCAAAACATACTTAGACTAAGGGGCTCGTCAATGAATTACATGTGATCAGAATAATATCCAGTTCTCCACTACAACGTCCCTCATAACCATATTGGCAATTTATAATTGAAAATGAAAATTTTGCGTGTCTAGCCCAGGGGTCTGAAACTCAGCTCAGCTAGCCGGCCCCAGTCAAGAAATTTAATCCCGCAAGAGTCGAGAGAGCGAAGAAGCTCGTAGCGGAAGGGGGGGGGGGGGGGGTTGAACAAAAGACTTGAAAGAGGCTACGCCTTTCCCATATCACATATATGGGATTTGGCGTCAGATGATTCGAACAACATATCGATACCGATCTGCAGCATGACTAAAATCTGGACGTCAATTCGGTAAGAGTTTTTGTTCCACCGCATGGTGTGCCTCACCAAAAAAAAAAAATCACGCCATATCTACGAAGTGAATGATGATTGAGGAGCTGGCTCGCAGATAATCGGGTAAACCGGAATGCTCCGTACAATTCCTCTACTGTCATATAAAGACGTCACACGTTGTTATAGTAGCGATTGTAGTCAGATTGTTGTCGAACCACATGCGGTCGCAGACCTTGCAGCTGTGGCCGAACGTGTGGTCGAGGAATTCGCTCTTGAAGCGCGCGTCGGCGTCACCAACTTCATGGCTTTCGGCGCTTGGCCGCTGCATCCCGCGCCCGTACCTCTTCGAGGTTCTCTTGCCGCCGCTTCCACGCTGCTTCGACTTCGCGGGCTTGTATCTCGGGGTCTGCACGACGTTGACGTCTCTGCGGCGTCACGAGCTCTCACCGCAGGGTATTGGCGGCGAGCCCGCGTGCTGCTGCCTTGCGATCCCTAGCAAAAATGCCAATAGGATTTCCTATTGGTCCAATAGGAAATCACTATTGGTTCTATAGGACATCTATTGGAGCTGTATTGGTTGTATAAGACTTCTATGGGTACCAATAGACACCAACAGCCACCACCTATTGGTGTCTTATTAGACCAATAGAAGTTGTATTGGTCAAATAGGGGCTGCCCTTTGGTGTCTTATTGGACCAATAGGAGTTGTATTGGTCAAATCGGTGCTGCCTATCGGTGACTTATTGGGCCAATAGGAGTTGTATTGGTCAAATAAGTACTCCTATTGGTTTCTTAATGTACTAACAGAAGATGTATAAGGCCAACAGGAGTTTTATTGTTCAAACAGCTACCGCCTATTGGTAGCTGTTTATAACATCTTATGACTGATTGAGCGCGTCGGACCCGATCCCGATCAAATTTCTTGATCATGATTGGCTATATTATACGCAAGCTGCAGACGGGATCAATTCACCTTTGATAAGTCTGATCCCGATTGAGCTAACTGCACACCGTGAGACACCGTGTGCAGTTAGCAACTCACGCGACTAAAAGAGTTATATAAAAAGGCTGCGTGTCGACCACGGCGGTACGGTGTCTCCGTACATGCCGTGCGGTAAACGGGCACTATAGTAAAACACGCTAAAGAAGAACTTGCGAAGGAATCGACAACACAGACACCACAGAATAATAATAAAGAAACCGCCATGAGATCACAACCGGCATAGAACCAGCCAGGTGACGAACAAAAAAAAAAAGTGAGACGGTGCGCGGCGTGGCGACGCTGCATGTGTGAACATTTTTTTTTACACGTTCCTTGGTTAAGCAGGCTAAGCCATGTGCTAAGCTTTAAGATAAGCTTTGGATAATATGTAAAGTTTATAACTATTTATGCTAAGCAATATAAGTAGTGCTGTAAAGATACAGGAGAAAGAATTGTGGATCTGCAAACGCGACCTACCGTGCGTTTGGCGCGCCATCCGCGCTCGGCCGATACGAAGACAAGCCCAGCCTGCGGCCAAGCTAAGCCAAAACGTTGTGTCTGTCGCCATAGCGCGCGCTTTGTGTGATCTCGATGCTTCACGTAAGCCTGCTTACACGATGTTTGCTTTAGTGTGCTTCCGCGACGATAACGTGAAGACTGTGTTCAGCGTGCACCAGATGGAGACGTTCTGAGCCATAAATGTCTTGGATTTCGACCGATTTCGACCGATTTCGACTCTACAAAGTGGCACCAAGAATAATGGCAAGACGAGCAACAAGGCCCATGTGCTCCGATTGTTTGGTGAGTTGAGTGGGCATGGTAGTTACTCCTATTTAGTATTTATTTGATATCACCTTTTTTTTGTATTCAAACTTGGGACGAAGCTGAAAGGTCGGGAAAACAAGTCCCTCGTCCTTTGTCTCCGGTATTTGATGACAGCGAGACCAGCAACGCCTCGATTGCAAGTCCACACGCTCTCAGAAGTTGAATGATTGAGCGCATATATTATTGCAGTTTGTTTTTGTGTTTGTCAGTATGCACAAAAAACGTAGCATAGATTAGAGGTAAAGGACAGGCGCCCTGCTCGTGAGTGTAGTTGGAGTCTCGCAAGCCCTTTGTAAGTATTTACAACGTGCGTGTTAAGCCGAAAACGCGTTTATCGCCTCATAGTAAAACGCTCTAGTCGATGCTGTTTGTGTGTTGTAGTGCGCGCCAATCGGCTTATCATACTTGTTCGACATAATGTCACAAGAACCACAGAAGGCCACATGATAATTCATTATACAAAATGTGCATAGCATATGTACTGCACTGGTGCGATTTTTTATTTCATATTTTTTTATTTTTACATACTGCAGCCCAATTAGGGCTATCGCAGGAGTGGGTTTATTAATGTTGTTGGCTTAATTGCATAAGCACGTAACATGCAGCACGTGTGTTATATCCAACTCATTGCAGCCTGACTGCTGTGTTGGGCTTGCAACGATATGGAATCTAGGCTGCCTTTACTACTGTCTTACATATTACCGTTGCCTCATCGTGAATCTACCCTAGCTTAATTTATTTCATGGCATCTTTAAGTTGAGATTTAGTGGCATGCTCTAGTATGATAGTCGCACCACCACCGTGAAAAAGAGCACGTCACAGATAGTTAGTGATTATTGAGTTTGCTGTAATTTAAGGACGAGTTTGCAGTTCATTCTTGGGTACAGCTCAAAAAACACAGGACGCAAGCGTGTAAACGGGATAAGGTGCTGCTTAATTTTTAAAAAAATTTTGCCCCTTTCTTTTCCTTCCTTTTTTGCCGCAAAATTTTGCCTATATACTGTTTTCTTCCACGCAATAAGCCACAGTTGGGTGTGTAATATTTCACTCAGTTTTTTGCTATAGTTCAGCTCCTGCAACATTGTGAACATGTGCAGTGAATTAAGGTCTAGATAATTTCTCACTGTGCCGTCTACTTTCTATACATTGCTTTGAAGGTAAACTTTAATTAAACATGTGTTACTGTTTTCTGATTTCATGGCTCTGTTTATTTACAGAATCTTTCAGGCACTTCCTCGAGTGCGGATGAGGCCCGCAAGATCGCCAACATCATCAAGGGCCAGAAGAAGCACTTGTAGTTTTGATTATGAGAATATATTTGAACATATGTCTCATTCATCCACTGTGATTATCATTGCAGGGGCGCTGCCACAGTGTGGGCCTTCTGCATGACGACAAGACACCCATAAAACACTTGCGCAAGACTAATTCTAATGGGGCTGAGAAGTGGGCAAATACAAAACTAATACAATGCCAGCAGGCAAATACAGAACCAATAGGCCAATATAATTCCAATTGGCTAATAGAGAACCAATACACCAATATAGGTCCAGTAGGCTGATATAGAACCAATAGACCAATAGCCAAATACAGTTCCAATAGACCTATAGAACCAATAGACCAATAGGTGTCAATAACCCAATAGGCTATTGGTTTTTTATTGGGAATTTTTGCTAGGGATCCCTCTGCTCCGCCGCCTGGTCTTCTTCGTTCATGTTATTAGTATCGAAACGCACTGCCGGAGTGGAGCGAGCGCCGCATGCTACAGTTGGCTATGCTATATGTGGTTTTGCCTGCGTTAATATCATCATCAAGGCGCTCGAAGAACAGACCAGACTTCTATTTCGCGCGAGCTGCGCCTGTAGCGGTCGCCTCTGGAACTAAGGTTACGCTTACGGCGCGGGACTTTGCCCCAGCTTAGAACCTGGCGAGCCAGCTCCTAAAAAAAACGCTTGAGGCCAGTCACGTCTGCATAGCATACCCGGACAAAGCGTTAATAATCGCAATAGGCGAGAAAATAATGCCTGTGTAATTTAGCAAAGTCACAAAAATTCAGTCACGAAGTAATAAAAAAAAGATGGGACGAAGACAGTCATGTGCGGGCGCGGGCCGCGTGTTTGAGACCTCTGGTCTATATCGACCCAACACAACGAAAATAGACATTGCAACTCTATAAGACGCTTTGCGTGGATTAAACAGGAGAAATCAGCCGAAGCTTGTACTAAGCTCCTGTGGCTAGTGTGCGCCCGTTCGTGGTTTTCGCGCTGTTCTAGTGCGTAACCGAGCGAGCAATCGACTGGAACAGGGAAAAATAACAGACATCGAGCACAGAGCGCAGCTCGCGGAACGCAGAGCACGGGTACAGTTCTGGTACACTCGAGCGCCGGACCTCGTGCTGCTATGGCTTCCGCTAAGGAGACACATTTCCGATCCTTTCCACTCTTGCAAATGCAGCATCCTCGAACTTTCGTTCACCCATTCGATCCTTCCAAGTGGAACTTCGGGGGTGTTGACGCAGTTTCGATGCAAACGGTAAATGTGCTTCGCCTGCCGCTGATGCTAAACGGTCACCGCTGATATCCTAATCCCGCTGCGCTGTTATTTCGCGTTAGAAAGTACCGCAATCGTCACAAATTTTTTTTCTTTTCCACTACGGGAAGTTATTACCATGGGCAGTGCATAGCCGAAGCCTACGGATTATTGTTCCCACAGGTCAGGTGACTTTAATCGGTATATTTCATAACATTCTAAGATCAATCATACATAGCTCAGAGTTCAGCGCATTCTTTAAGAACGAAGTTTTTTTTTTTAGCAATCGACCGCATATTGCGGATCACTCGCTGCTGGATGTATATAGCATTGCTAATCATTCTCTTGGTGCGCTGTACGTGCCATGCGATCAGCTGTGACATTTCTTGTGATTTCGCAGTGGCTGGCCTGAAATCCACTGGAAAGCCTTGTCGTGATGTAAATCTTTCGCTCTAAAATATGTCTTTTGTGTTTCGCATGGCAATGGACTGTTTGTTTTTCCGATGTTGATTTCCTCCATGTAGAACAATGAGGCCTGCAAGTCACTCAGTATTACCCAGCGAGGAGCTCCTGACTCTGTAAATGTGAAAGATAAACCAGAAAGTAGTGCGTAAAGTTATGCCGTCATGGATTTTGTAAGACAGCAAAACTTGTAACCTCTTTTCTCTTGGTATGCAGGTACAAAAAACACTGATGTAGAGCTTTGTTTCTGACATGAAGCTTCGGTACAGACGTGAATTCGATCTACCAAATCGGTGGAAAGATTCGATACAGTTAACCGCTTATTACGATTAACGGGATTATCACACGAGCAAATAAAGGAATCGAAGCGTCATTTCCCGGAATTGCGAGTAGCCATGGGGTATGAATTACGCGTGCATGCCAGTATTCGGGAGTTGGCAGTAAGTTTCTGCACCGCATTATATGTTCATGTACGCGTGCGGCGGTTCTGTCCGGAATAACTTGGCATAATGGGCGATTAGCGCGTCGGGTTGCCGAAATAGTAGCGATCAGTTTCTGTAGATCGCAGTGCATGAAACGTCGGTTGGCGGAACTCAGTAATTACCAAAGCACGCGGTGCACCACTACATAAGCAAAGGCTTCTGGACTATGGTCGTAGAAACGTTGTGTCTAAACTACGCGATATCCCACATGGCACAGGAGCACATTATCTTTGTCAAGTTATCGCCAAGTGAATGCGTAGAAACTACCTCATCTGACTCCAGCAAACTGAAGACGAGTGTTGATTGGGAAGTTGACATTCTCGTCCAATGTATGTATTTGTGGAACCCACAACTGGAATCACACCAAAGAACTTATTTTGTTCACAAGCTTCAAACGTTGAAGGTCTAGACCAGTGGTCTCAAACCCGCGGGCCGCGAGCCTCTCGCTTGCGGCGCCCACATGACTGTCTTCGCCCACATTTTTTTTAATGCGAAGCATTTCTTAGTGAACCCAAGGAACATTGAGCGTTTCTACGTATCTATCTATCTATCTATCTATCTATCTATCTATCTATCTATCTATCTATCTATCTATCTATCTATCTATCTATCTATCTATCTATCTATCTATCTATCTATCTATCTATCTATCTATCTATCTATCTATCTATCTATCTATCTATCTATCTATCTATCTATCTATCTATCTATCTATCTATCTATCTATCTATCTATCTATCTATCTATCTATCTATCTATCTATCTATCTATCTATCTATCTATCTATCTATCTATCTATCTACTTCTGGGTGCTCTCCTGGTCGTCTCCTTAACTTGGTGTAGACCAAACCTGGAGTGGGTGGGTAAGAGGATTTGACAAATATGACTGTCTGATCAAGACATGAATAACATTGCATTGATGTACATGTTTCCAGCGTTCCACGTCTCCGTGAAGCAGAGAACGTCGGCTGCGGTTAGGACGGGATCATGTTCGATGTCATCAACGTGTGCGTTGAGGGACCGCACGTTGAGAAGAGCACGGGTGTTTGGTGCAGCAACTTCAATCGCCGCGCACAAAACAGACGTACCCGAGAAAAACCGCACGGCTGGAAGCCGGCGGGGTCCTACCCGGACGGGTTTGCCACTCTTCGGCTCGACGAGTCCAATCGCCCAGCACAGAACAGAGGTCGCCGAGGGGCTACCGTTTGGTGCAGCAACTTCAGTCGCCGCACACAAACTAGCCGTACCCAGGGAATACCGCGTGGCTGAGAGCCAGCGGTGTCCTACCCGGACGAGGGGGTCGTAGCTCCTGGCGAAGAGAAAGGAAGCGAGCCAAACGAGAGGCGCGGCCCTCGAGCAGTCACCTAACTAGCGCTTGCGCCGAGCGTGGTGTGTGCCGCCTTGAGCGGCGGCGCGCCATCTAGTGAGCATTCTGGAAATCACTGTGTCCTGTGGCGCTGCGAGCGCCTGCCCTAAGCCAAAAGGGATTAGGAACACCTACTTACTTACTTACTAATCACCGGAGAGAGCGCCGCTGCGCTGCTGGCGGGACCAATGAGAAGTAGTGTACACGCCGGCGGGCACGGACAAGACGCGAGCATAAGGAGCAAGCTCCTAAAAAAGAAAACGCTTGAGGCCAGTCGCATGCGGCCCGCGGGCCGCGTGTTTGAGACCCCTGGTCTGTATCAACCCAAGACAACGAAAATAGACACTGCAACTCTATAACACATTTTGCATGGATTAAACAGGAGAAATCAGGCGAAGCTTGCACTAAGCTCCTGTGGCTCGTGTGCACCCGCTCGTGGGTTTCGCGCTGTCCTAGTGCGTAACCGAGCGAGCAACCAACTGGAACAGGGAAAAATTACAGACAGCGATCACAGAGCGCAGCTCACGGTACGCAAATTACGGGTACAGTTCTGGTACACTCAAGCGCCTGACCTCTTGCTAATATGGCTCCCGGTACGGAGACGTGTTTCCGACCCTTTCCACTCTTGCAAGTGCAGCCTCCTCGCACTTTCACCCATTAAATCCTACCAAATCAGTGGAAAGATTCGATACAGTTAACTGCTTTATTATGATTAACGGGATTATCAAAAAAATGAATCGAAACGTCATTCCCCGGAATTGTGATTAGCCATGGGGTATGAACTGCGCGTGCAGGCAAGTATTCGGGAGTTGGCAGTAAGCTTTTGCACCGCGTCATATATTCATGTGTGCGCGCGGCGGTTCTATCCTAAATAACATGGCATAATGGGCGATTAGCGCGTCGTGTTGCCAAACGCACATAGTAGCGATGGAACTTCGGGGGCGTCGACGCCGTTTGGACGCAAACGGTAAAAGTGCTTCGCCTGCTGCTGCTGCTGCCAAACGAACACCGCCGATACCCTAATCCCGCTGCGCTGTAATTTCGCGTTCGAGAGTATCGTAATCGTCATTGAACTTTTTTTTTTCTTTTCCGCTACGGGAAGTTATTACCATAGACAGTGAGTAGCCGAAGCCTACGGATTATTATTTCCCCATATCAGGTGGCTTTAATCGGTATATTTCATAATGTTCTAAGATCAATCATACATAACTGAGAATTCAGCGCATTTTTTAACGAACGAAATTATTTTTTTTAACAATCGACCGCATCTGGCGCATGGAAATGGGCTGTTTATTTTTACAAAGTTCATTTCTTCTATGCAGAACAATGAGGCCTGCGAGTCACCCAAAACTACCCAGCGACGAGCTCCTGACTGTGTAAATGTGAAATATAAAGCAGAAAGTAGTGCGTAAAGTTATGCAGTCATGGATATTGTAAGACAGCAAAACTTGTAACCTCTTTTCTCTTAGTATGCAGGTACAAAAAACACTGATGTAGAGCTTTGTTTCTGACATGAAGCTTCGGTACAGACGTGAATTCGATCTACCAAATCAGTGGAAAGATTCGATACAGTTAACTGCTTTATTATACGATTAACGGGATTATCACACAATCAAAGCAAGCAATCGAAGCGTCATTTTCCGGAATTGTGAGTAGCCATGGGGCATGAATTACGCGTGCAGGCCAGTATTCAGGAGTAGGCAGTAAGTTTCTGCACCGCATCATATGTTCATGTGTGCGCGTGGCGGTTCTGTCCTGAATAACCTGGCATAATGGGCGATTAGCGCGTCGGGTTGCCGGACGCACATAATAGCGACCAGTTTCTGTAGATCGCAGTGCATGAAACGTCGGTTGGCGGAACTCAGGAATTACCAAAGCGCTAGCAGATGCACGCGGTGCACCACTACGCAAGCGAAGGCTTCTGGACTGTAATCGTAGAAACGTTCCTTCTCAACTACGCGATATCCCACATAGCACAGGAGCACATGATCTTTGTCAAGTGATCGCCAAGTGAATGCGTAATAGAGAGGAAGTTAAAACTACCTCATCTGACTCCAGCAAACTGAAGCCGAATGTTGATTTGGGAGTTGAAATTGTCGTCCAATGTACTTATTTGCGGATCCCACAACAGCCGTCTGTCTGGAATGATACCCAAGAACTTGTGTTGCCGCACAAGTTGCAAACGTTGACAGTCTAGCGTGAACTGGAATCTCCTGAGGCATTCTCTTGTAAAAGAAAGCATGACTGTTTTCGCATGCGAAATACTTACATCTCTACTAGCTACTTCTCAAAAACTCATGAATTATGGTTTTTAACAGCTTTCAGCTTCTGTTGAACAGCTTCAGCACTTGAGTCAGATGCCCACACACACAAGTCATCTGCACAGAATGAGCAATTCAAAGTAGCTGGCAGGATATATGGGAATTCATCCATAACACAGTTAAACAGCAATATACTGAGTCTGGCGGAGCTCCCTGATTCACGTTATGCTCCTCACTTTTGCCTTGAGCAGCTCCAACAAAAGCTGCCAACTATGCTTCAGCGAATCGGCCCATGTATTCGCCTTCTTCGTGCGTTGTGGCATTCAAGATGTGCACACGAAGGGCCTATCCCCTCGCCTCCCCTTCAGGATTGTAAATTAGTTTGAGTATCGTATAATTTGCGAGGGATCTTCAACGAAAGACGGGGCCCGTGTTCGCTAAAATGTCTTACACTAAAACTTTTCGTAAAAGAATATTTCAGCCAATCACGATTAGGGGCATACTATTAGAGAAGCCGGCTGACAAATGGGAAAACGCACTTATATGATAAAGAAGCTTTGTTAATTCGGCCCCAGATACCCGCATATCATGCTTAAATGCGCATACACACCTTTTTGGTGAACGTCTAGTGCAAGGACCTTCGCAGTGCTCGTGTGTCGGTTGTAGAAAATTGGCAACGGTAGTGGAAATATGATGAGAGATACAAGACGACGGTTTCGTGCAGGCAAAGAGTAATTATGGTGGGGCTGAAGAAAATATAAAAAAAGAATAAATGCCCCAGCCTGCACCAAATGTAGGCGAACATCAGACAACTGTCTGCTGTTCCCTAACAGATGTGCAGCGCCTTAGACCGACAGTATTTATGAGCTTCCGGTGCTCTGTAAAACGGGCCGCCAAACTAAAACAAAGGAAAAGATAATGAAAGACTGGCTGCTCATTGTTGCCTAAGAACTGCGGGCAAAAAAAAAAGAAATCGTGTTAGCTTTACAAACCAGCGACAACTCCGGTGCGCAAGTAAGTGAAAAATATGAAAGCATAGCCGTGAGTTCTTACCGCTCATTTTTATGCAACGATACACGAAATTTGCACAAATGCAAATGCTAAACAAGCAAATTCTGGCAGATCCCCAGCATTGTGGGAATCGACTTCATGCGAAGCAGTCAGTGAGTAGCTGGCGATGCCTCGTTATCGATTACGGCTGCGACTGTCACATTTCGATGGAGGCGAATTGCTAGAAGCCCGAGCACTCTGCGATGTCACTGCACATTACAGAAACCTAGGTGGTCTGATTTATCCAGAACTCTCCACTACGGCTCTTTTCATAGCCTAACCCGCTTTGTGACGTTAAACCCCATCAACCAATCAACCGACTACCGCGTGGTTGCTGCCTAAGACTCATTTCAGCACTTTGTCAGTTTACCTCCTGCATTAATATCGCCAACGCTATAAGAAATGACATGTCTTTCTCTGTGTGTTATAAAGTTTTTAATATCGATTAATATCGAACGCGTGTTTATATAGAATGGGAATCTCGTGTGGCGCATATTAGCATACCACAGCTCGTGGTATGCGGGTAAATTTTGTGTCATACGAAACGGAAATCAAGTAAAATATGACATCCTTCTATTCAAGAGACTTCTTAGCAAATATCGTTACCATCCCCAATCACATATTTCTCGTAAACATGACATCTGACTCCCTCTACAGTTTCGCTGACTGCCCGTAATTTTCTGTGGTAGACCAAAATAATTTCAAGACCCTCTCATCAGCTTATTCTTCACTGTCACTCAGAACATGAAGTTTTCAAACTGTTGCTCTTCTACTGCGAGGGCTGAACACGAAGGCTGGGGGCGTTATAGCGTGGCATGGCGAGTCGAGGCAGCATAACTTCTTGTACAGAACCGGTTAATTATTAGAACGCTCTACCGAATCGCGTCCGTCCGCGCCGTCGGCGGAGACAAGAGAGCTTAAGAGCGAGCGTCTAGACGCAAAAGAGGCGCAGGACGGTACCTAGCGATGAGGTACACTAAGGCGGACACTCATATATACGGGCGCTCACACTACAGTTGCATAGGAATCTTTGCAAAAATAAACTTTGATTTTCAGTGGACTGCATCTGTCCGTCAATGCGCTTGTGTGCGCTTTTTTAGTGTTTCTACTTGTATTTCCGTAGCGTAACGTGTGAGCATCGGCTCTAAAAATTTTTTTTTCGATCATTATAGAATGTAGACCCTCTCTTTTTGTATTTTCTTTTTTTTTTTGCTCACATTTTACTCGTGAATTTTGCTGCACAATCCAATTAAGGCACGAACGCTGCACTCGCCATGCGACCAGCTGTCGGGAGGAAATGTCACGCAGCTGCGTGCCTTAGCCTGACGGAAGACTTCATTTTGCCGTGTTCGAGTGACTCGTCCGAGCTCGTGGGCATAAAATGTTTTTTACGCTAGAATTTTTCTATAAAGTAAAGCTTTAGCCTAGCTTGATGCTGGACGTATTATTAGCGAAGGCCAGCAGGAAAGAGCACGAACGAAAAGCTTTCTAAATTTCGCCTCCGGGTGGTGGCGGTGCACGCTAAGTTTTAAGAGAACTTCAGCTTGAGCAAGTTGGTGTGACATACTGAAATGTTAAGCAGCACAAAGCACGGCTCTAAAAGAAGACACGAACGCATAGGATCAGTTTGGTATTACCAAATGAAGGTTTATTAAGAAAATGCTATTTTGATGTCATGCGTCGTCACTGACAAGAACTATTGTGAACTGTACATTTTGCGGATCGACCATGAAACTTTGAAATAAATGTCGAACAGAACACTGCATTTTTGCATGTAACTATCGATAGTTTAGGATGTTCCTACACGGCATGTCCCCCGGTAAAGAGGCCGGAGAAGGTGGTATCGCCGTCTATTTCAGCAAAGATGAAGTGGATATTACAATGAAATAATAGGGGGCTTTGCAATAAGACATTTATGCAAGCACCTCGTACAATTATGAAGGCGTTTTAAGAGCGGCACCCCATTGCCCTAGCAGTCCATGTGGGCACTGAGATTAAATATTCAGCACATGAGAGCGCTATGTTAAGCTTGCGAAAGACATTCTATCAAAAATATTTATTAATAACGTGTTTGAGTGTTAATCCCAACACTCTGAAATAACACCAAGTAAGTTGCATCAAATGTACGGGTTGTAATGGGGGTCATATTGATCGCTATGGCGGAACTACAGAATTTCTGGCTTAATTAGAAGTGTTGCAGATAATTACGCTACAACATCGCTTTTTTTTTTTAAATTTTCATGCGGTATATGCGGTTTGTATGAAGGTTAAGCCACGTCATTGACGAATCTAACAATTTAACATGTTTATATTTGTTTAAAGTTAGATTTATTACAAACAACTAAAGTTTTATGGCAGTTTAACAGGTCGTTTTCTTGGTTCTTGTGTTCAACCAAACGCAATGCTTGGGCCAACTGCAAAAGGAACACCACAACGCAATTTTTGCTCACGGACAATAGAAGACGTAGATAACGAGACAGTGATAGGTGACTAACAAACACACCTCGATCGTGTTTCTTTCTGTGGAATACGCAGTGATTCAAGTGTCACAAACACAGGAAGCCTCTTTCTTTTTCATAAAGTGTGCCTCCACAAGTGCACGCGCTGTTTGCCGCGCAATTCAGCCCTGTATTATACAGCGCGAAAACAATCCTTTTGCGACGCATGGGCTTTCTGAATGGAAAAGGGCTGAAGAAAAGGCAAGAGCCCACAAAGACAACGTTGACCATAGGCGTAGGCACGAGGGGGGGGGGGGCGAAGGCCCTAGATATTGCACTGCAAGAACTGCTTACTTCTCATATTTAGTAAAGCCATGGACCAAAGGCAGGTCATAGTGATAAGCACGTAATTTCTTCGTTTTCTTTTTTTTTTTTCATCCACTGTGAAGCATGTTGTCCTTTGGACTCGACCAACTGGGGGGGGGGGCGCTGCGACGAAACTTTGCCACCTCCCCCCCCCCCCCTAATGGGGAACCCTGCGCACGCCTATGACATTGACCGTCTAATTGTTGCCGTTGCGCGGCTAGCTCGCTCTACTGCTTGTGCCACTATTGAGAGAGTTATGGTTCAACACTTCGTAACACAACGCGCTTACTGGAAAGAAGTGCTGAAGCCCGTCGTGGCAGTCACTGTATTGCTGGCTGAACAAGGCCTGGCCTTGTTCAGGGAAGAAGCGTTCGGTAGAGAAGAAGCGTTCGGTTCTCCTAGAAACGGAAAATTTCTTAGGGGGCCTTAAGTTATCGCGGAATTTGACGCCTCTCTCAGCTATCCCACCGCTCACTTCGCCAACGAGGACATAGGTCACCCGTCGTATCTCTCTACCTCTACTTTTGACAAGTTCCCTTCCTTGATAACGCTGACAGTAAGGAACGAGTTATCGGGGAGGTACAACGTGCCAAACATTACTCACTGGTTGTGGATTTTACTGCTGACAACCTGCCATGTTTACCGGTTGTCTGTTGTATTTCAGTACTACTTGCTGGGTAATGTTCACGAGAGCTTCATTGATTACAGAGCTCAAAACTCTCTCCAGTCAAATGTTAACGGCCTCAAAAGCTTAAGCACATGGAGTGAGCTTAATATTCCTTACAAATTAATGCCACTAAAACAAAAGCAGTGCTTTTCTCACCGAAACAATCTCGATCGGAAATTACGCATGATCTCATACTTGGCCAGTCATCTATTGAGGTTGTGGATTCCATAAAAACATTGGGTGTATACTTCCATAGGTATATGCTCTGGGACACAGGTGTCTATCATGTAACCAAGCAAATTTCGAGATGCGTTGGTGTCATGGTGAAACTGCATGCGTTACTCCCGTCAAATATTAAAATCAGTTGCACACTTAAAAAAAAGGCCCTTCGACAAATAGCTGGCTTACCATACGATGCGCGCACAAAGGATCTGTTCAATTGGTTCAATTTCATATCAATGCCGAATCTTTACTCATACATCCTGTCTACAATATACAAACAGAGTTTAAGAAATAATGAACAAATATTACTTGCCCTAGTGGAATTAAAAACCAGAACCCCCCTGTATCCTACGCGTTACAATGAACATTGGCAAGTACCTTCCTGAAGAAAAAAAATATGGTGAGCAGAGCGTTCGATATATCCTTACTGTATTGTTAACAAGGGATTGACATTACTAACCTCACAAAAAAGAATGTACGCCATTGGTGTGTAATCAAATAATGATATCAAATGCTTAATTACCAGCTGATGTAAAACAAATAGGTAACTTTAACAGTTTTGTCAGTTTTTTTGCAAATTGTTTGTTATGGTTCAAAGTTATATTTTCTGTCTCTTTTTATTCTTTTTCTCTGTAGCGCTCAAACTTGTATTGTTTAACTGCGACATGCAGATATCTTATTTTCTGTACTTCCTGTAATATTGAATATGCTATGTGTACGTGTGTGTATAATTTGTCTCCTTGTTCTGTGCCATGTAGAGGGGGCCCGAGTATTCGTCAAGTGAAAATTACCACTTTTTGTTCGGGCCATCCTCCATTCCTATGGAAAAAAAGTTGAAATTGATTTGAACAAAAATTGCGACTCTGGAGCGAGACTCTGGAGCGTTTTGACAAGCCCAGCGTCACACTTCAGAGACCTGGTTTAGATCTATAAACGGCTTTTTGACCTGGTGGACTCTCTTGTCGAGTTCATGAGTTCCCTCCGTCCTA